>NC_091131.1:185389363-186053072 GCF_040183065.1 Periplaneta americana
AGTAGGGGTGTATGGGGGGCACGGCGGCCTTGAACGGGGCGGCGTTGGTCCATCTCTGCGCGGCGCCGCAGTGCACAGCTGGCTTCGTCGTGGAGCGTCGTGTTGAACCAGTGCCGCCTGGAACCACACGCGCCTGCAGAGTGTCCGTCCATCCGTGCGATGCACGACCACGAGGACCATGAGGCTACCTGTACCGTGTCGGTGCTACTGACATTTCTTCCCTGTGGGGGCCCGGTGTAAAATGTGTTGGGTCCCCCCGCCCGTTTCATAATAAAAAAGTGGACTTTCTGTGCCCCTCTAAAAAAGTGTTAAAGTGCTTTAAATAAAAGGGGGGGGGGGGGTTAAAGTGCTTAGTGTGTGACAAAAGCTGCGTTAAAAATATATTTAATTTCCTAGGCTCAAAAGTTGTTCTGTGCCCCTTTACCTCTCTTCGCCGCATGGTGTTGAAATTTTTTTTATAGTGTTGGTCATATCTTGGTGAAAGTGCATTGTTTAGTGGGCTTGGTGAACCATGAGGAGCCCCCAGGGAAGAGGAAGGGGCTACAACATCGACGAAAACAACAATAACATCCAAAACAACAACAACAAAAATAGCAGCAGATGTCGAATTGGCCATGACAGCTGACGGGATAGCGCCACAAATCTGCGGCCACATGTAACTATCTATTACTATTATTTAACACCCTGTAACAACTTACAAATCATAGTTAACCCTTCAGATTTGCTTGTGGGATTAGCTTGAATTTATCTATACTAAATTTTAAAACAGAGATTCACACTTGTTAAAATAAATACCACACATCTCCTTAAAAATCGATACAATTTATATTGCAGTCAGGTTCTTAAAAAAAATTGTGGTGTCCATGGCAACCAGTGTGACAGATGATTTAAAATGTTTGGTAGTCAGATGTTTCTAATTTCCACAGTCTTTTGTTACTCAGTGCAAAAAAAAAATACATAAATTATAAGCTCTTAAATATACAAATTTGTTAATTACCATAATTTACTTTGAAGATCAATAAATTAAGTTTGTGCTGTAAAATGCATTTTGAATTTACAAGAAATCACTGAAACAAATTAGTCTATAAGACTAAAAATTATTGAAAGTCAATTGTTTTGTTCCTATCATTTTCCTTACCGACTGTTATTCGATGCACATTTTTCCTAAAAAGAAATAAATGAATTTTAGGGTCTCTTACGGCCTGAATTTTATAATTTATTGCTTAAAATTTGGGCCGTATTGTCATATTATTATCACAAATCCTTGTAAAAGTCTATAAACTACATGCAATTAAGTTATTCAGATGTTTTAAGAGAAATGTGGTATCTATGGAAACCAGCGTCGCTAAAAGGATAAAAGTTTGATAGTCAATTATTATTTCTCTTGTACGTTATTCATTTACATAGTGAACTCAAGTCTTAAACGTGTTTCTACTGGATATAAATGTCTGGTATAATTTCTTTTCAGTCTAGATGTATTTTTATTCATTTTTTTTATCTTTAACTCACAAATTTTACATTAAATACCACACATTTCCAGGTAGAATAATGTATATATTTGCCGTCTTGTCTTTCAGAAGAATATGACTCTAAGGAAATATTATAAATGATTGCTGATTTGATTTTTGTTTTTATAAAATTTTATTGGATGAGTTTACTGTTATTTGGTTAGGAAATGAAATGTACTTTTTTTTTTGTTTATATGAAAGGTCACTTTAGCGAAGTATTATTAAAATATTGTATCGATACAAAAATGAAATGGGGAGGGATGTGAAATTATATGCAGTTATTTATTGAATAGAACAAAATGAGAAATACAGTATTTAAATAGATATTTTTGAATTCGTACAATAAAGTTAATGGCATATAAATGTATTGCTTTTCATGGAATTTTTTAATAATTTAAGTATATAACTAATATTTACGTGAGGAATAAATAAATAATTATATATCTTATTACAATTAAATATGTAAATAAAATATTTTCGTCTCAATTAAAATTTAACAGATTTCAGAATAAATATTACAACTACAGGATAACTGTTTAAAAAAACAATGTACTACAAACAATTCCACACAGTGTTGCAAGATTATTGCAACACTCTAAGGATTGTGGGAAATATCTTGTAAACCTTAAAGTGTGTCAGACACCCCTACGAGGGGATTGAGGCAATTAAGCGAATGGGATGAGGAAGGTGTTGTGAGTCTTTCGAACTGGAAACTTTGTGGATGGTAAAAGCAATCTATCTCGCTTATAGGGGCAGTGTACTCTCCTAGAGATAATTTTCAACATGGTCGCCGGAAACATCTTTTATGGTATCAAACCATTTCAAATTTTCCACGTGTTTGCTCTCTGTATAAATTCTCAGGATATTTACTCCATGACCCACATTTTCTTTTGTATTATTTTATACATTAGAAAATTCTATTTTTATTTCATAAAGTTGGTAAGAAGTTATTTTCTCATTTTTATTTTGGGACTATTTATTGTGGGTAAAGTACTAAGTCCACACTAGTACAAAACATGAAGTTCTTATGTCATTTGTTTCTAATTCTTCTTTCTTGTTTAAATCTCGCCTTCATTTTTTACCTTCTACTTTACATGTATAATGAATGCCATCGGATTTTTACATAAGGCAATGTATATTGTAGTGTATTTGCTACGTATTATTTGTGATGTTCCACAGGAAAAGGGGCCTTAGAGTGAAGAAAATCCAAATTCATTTTTGGTAGCTATAAACTCAAGACGATTTTTATGTTAAATCTATAGTGTTTTACAGAAAAATTCTATCTTAATCTAGTAAAGAGTTAGTGAACTTTTAAAATATACTCTTAAAATCACTCTTTTTAATAAATACAGTTAAAAATTGTGTAATATTAAAATTATTTACATTCATCCAATATTAATTAAAACAGAATTTAAAAAAGATTAAATTTATTCAGAATTTAATGCTGAAATCATCTGTAAAATTGAAATTCTTATGCAATAAGTCTTTAAGAAGCCTACCTTCTGAAAATAAAATATCTCAATGAAAAAGTATAATAATAATAATAATAATAATAATAATAATAATAATAATTCTTCATTTATACTTGCAGAGTTAAGGCCATAGGGCCTTCTCTTACACTCTACCAGGTCACAAAGTATACAAGCAGTTAAAATTTAACAAAAAGTTAAAGAACAGAATACTAACATATTACAAAAAAATAATAATAGCATAATAAAATCGACACTAAACAACATGAAAATAATACCATAAAGAAAGGAAAGTAAAATACATTGGAATTTAGTGAAAGCAACTCAGTTAATACAAATGGTTAATATGGAAAACGTAAGGAAGAATACAACAAAATGGAATGTAATAAAATAATAAAAAAGAAAAGAAATACGAAAATTAAATAAAATTCACAATGAAATGCTATGATGATAAATTCATCGGCTGATAAAGAGAACAAAAAGGGGAAAGGAAGGAAAGAAATATATATCCTATATTTTTACAAAACTATCGCAGAGAAAAGGGCTTATAACTGAAAGGAATGTGAATTGAAAAAGTGCAATTTTAATTTATTTTTCAAACTAGACAATGTCCGAAAGTTATAAATGTATTTTAACATAAATAATGATAATAATATTAAAAATAATTGCTACAGAATTAAAATTCAACATAGTAAATAAAACTGGTAAATATTCAAGAGAGTTTCAATAAGAAAATTGAAATAAAATTGAACATGCAATAGGTTAGAAAAATTCCCGAACTTCTATTGCTACAAAACATAAACTAACCCATTAAACTGAAATTAACATAATGTAAATTACTAATAACAAATTCAGGAAAAGAAATAACCTTGCTATCATAAAAGATTGCTGATTTTGCTTTTCAAATAATGCATTGTTGTAATAAAACCATTTTCCTATTTTCTGTTCGTTGATGTTTGAACTATTAATATTTCTAGTTGTTCAGAAAGGATATACAGTAGACAATGTATGCTATAAAAACATAAAATATGAAAATTGAACCCTTCTGTCGAAAATTGGTCGTCTAGTAAAATTTTTCCATGAAGCTAATGACCCTTTTTATTGTGGAACATAATATGTATAATTTTCTTCTTTTAAGTGAAGAAGAACTGCAACTTTTTTGTTTGCGATTGTCTTTTGTTTTTTTTTTATCACAAGTATTATAAGAATTTCATCGTTTATTCATTACATAGCTCTTTCTTGTACGAGTAAAAATATTCTTTTTGCACAATCGTGTGTGTGTGTGTGTTTTTTTTTTTTTTTTTTTTTTTTTTTTTTGTATTTACAGCTATTGTTGTTAGGCCTTGAAAATTAAAATTTCCAGACAAAAACTTGTTGCTAGGGAAACCATTCTTCTTAACATAAAAATGTACTGAAATAGACCCAATATAGTGCAGTTACTGTTGCTTAGTTACCATTCCAGTGCAGTTTTGAGAAGGCTTTGGAATAATATTGCTCTAAATTTTCAATGCAAAATATATTGGATTTGCAATTTAGAAATATGATCATGCAAAAAACGTTGTATAGGCCTAATACACGTTTATGAAGTGCATTACAAGATCTCGAAAATTGAAAAACTCGCTCTCCTTGCTTTTTGAACTTTTCTTCGGTTTTATGAAAAGCATCTTCCAAGCTTGTATCGTAATAAACTAAAGAAATAGTCCTTTAATTTTTTCTTATAAAGCAAGTAATAAAATATAAAGCATTGTTCATTTTACGCATAGAAGAATGGTTTTCTATATACCGATACTAACAGAATTTCATTTTTCGTCCAACCTTCAGGTAAAGGGCAATACTTCTATCAATTCAAGGTTGTCTTGGAAACCATTCATAAACCTTCGTATTTGTATTGATTAGCCATTTCCTTCTATAATTTTACATTTATCATATTCATTTTATTAATCGACACCTATTGATGTAGAAAATAATATTGTATTAAACTCATCTATTGCCCTGTTAAATCCTCTTATATTTTTCAAATTTTGCTGCATCATCATTGGTTTTATATTAAATTATTTAATATTTTTCACTATTTATGACGAATTGAGTTTTTGTTTACTCATTGAAGTTAATCGTAAAAGCTGTTAGATATTAGATATTCTAGCAAGGGCTTGTTTGTATGAATGTTATCTTTGGGGGAGAAAAGAACTACAAAAAAAAAAAATATTTAAAATTTAAAATATCGGAAATATATTTTTTTTTAATAACAGGTTGGTACAAATTGCAATATAAAAATTTCGAACCTACACAATTTCAAAAAACTTTTATGTATAAAAATATGGTTTCTTTTAGATCGAAAAGAAGTTTTCAGATATTGCGCATATTAATTTTTTTTCAAAAAGGGCTAAAAGTTATGAGGGAATAGCATTTATTAAAACAATCAATAATTTTTTCATACTCCTAGCAGGATTGGTTAACAATAGGCTATTAAATGTAATATTTTGCCTGTTACTACCTTATGAATATACGTATATAGAATGGTTCATAATTTGCACACGGGAATGGCACATCGCTTTTTATTTTCCCAAACTTCAGTTGGAAAACTTTAAGCATTTGGATTTGAAGATCACTTTTCTCAAAAATTGACATTTAATGTTGAGCAATATGGCAACGATGTGTATTAAATTTAATAGTCATAATATTCCTTTCATTTTTAATTATTTTTTGCTGTCTTCATGTATTGTATAGTATAGAAATTAAAAATTTATTAACTGTAGTTTGTATTTTGAGACTACAGCCCTTCTAAAGCAGTACTGAAAACAATATTATAAAGCTGTTATCGTGGTTCGAAGTATATATGAAATCGAGGGTGAAGGTGTCTTTAGTGAGCGTGTAAGACAACGATGGTTCCATAGTTTTAAAACTGGACAAGGAGACATTCAAAAGATACAGTACATCGCCACATTTAGACGCTCAGAAAATCATACAGAAGTTACAGATCTTTACCTCTTAAATTGACACCTGAACAGGCTCAACGCAGAGTGGATATCTGTCGTCAGCATATCGCTAATCCCATAGATGACATTTTATCAGAAGAATGGCTATATTACCGCAGCCCCGATATCTCAAAACAGTGGTTCGTTCCCCGTCAACTAGCCAAAGTCGTCGTTAAACAAAATCGTTTCGGTCTCAAAGTAATGTTATGTATCTGGTGGAGTATCTGGAAGTTTTGAGAGAGAGGTACCCGGCATTAGTTAATAGAAATGGAATTCTCTTGTAACAGGACAATGCAAGACCATATACCGCATCAACAACCATGGAAAAAATCTAGGAATTTGGAGAAATCGAACTGCTGCCACACCCGGTATATAGTTCTGATCTTGCGCCTTCAGATTACCATCTGTTTCGATCCATGGCCCTCTTCCTGCTTTGGAGAAATTTCCAAAACTTGGAAGCCGTTGAAATTGGTATCACCGAATTCTTGGCGTAAAAAACACATACATTTTCAGTCCTTTTTCATCTAAAAGCAAAGAAAATTTCAAAATTAAAACCATATTTTGGAGTTAGAAGTACAATCTACGTCTTATCTAAATAAAACTACACCTGGTTCTTATCGGGAAGATATTACGAAAGAGTGTTGCTAAAAATCGTTGACTACTTTCGTTATGAACATAAATCTATATAAAATCAAACTCGTTGAAATTTATATCCTGAATTATGTTATCAGACATACTTAGAATGTCACAGCAACCATAATAATGACAGAAACAAAGCCTTCTACAAAATTGCTCTTTAATAATTCATTGTAGAGGGCTTTGAATCTTTAAAGCGTTTCCTTGACAACCCCATTTCGGAAATATAATTTCGTACTATCACGATTTCCATCTCAACGTTAGTAACGTTCCCATCACATATTCACAGAAACAAAGCCTCCTGCAAGGAATATATCAACAAGAATTGTTAGTTATACCTATAGGCGTCATTTGTTTTATGAAGACTTTGACATACTTTATTAAAGCCTAGTTTCATAAAGTCTGTAACGTACTACGAACATATTTAAGCAATAGTAGCGCAATATATCCTGTGTTTTTCTAGGTATAGTACATATGGGCTATTCCATATGAAATCGATCAGTCAAAAACCTCGCATTTTTTAATACTGTAATTTTTTGCCTATTTATACAAGGTGCTGAGGACAGTGCATTTTCAAAAATATACTATCGAAAGTCAAACGGTTTTCGTACTATTGAGAGACAAATTTAGCCTATTTTATAAAAACAAGCCTCTTTCAGCGCTCAGAACTCTGGAACCATTTACTGCAGAACATTGAACGAGAGCTCATTTTGAAGCTGACATTTGGTAGGTTATGTTAAGAAGTAATCCTTATTTTTATTGTACACAGAGAGACAGATAATCTGATTTTACTTACTTTTAGGCTTTTTGGCCATTTGTAAAAATGAAAAAAAAAAAATTGAGAAAAAACCTTGCATTATTAAGAGGGATTCGGCATTGTTTGCTTAGTGGCTCGGCAATAAGTTTCGAGGGTATTAAATAGATTATTTTCACACGCCTAGACTTGAACGACGCAGTACCGCACGCACTGGCCGAGAGCTGAAGATAAGCGAGCGTTGGGCGTCATTTTACTCCTGTGTTTATGAAAACTTGTGATAAAGCTAGCCCAGCTATGCGCTACTAGACGAAACATCACGTGTTTGTCTCCTGGCCTTGCTTGTCTCGGCTAGCTCCCGCCTCACAGTCCGCTGGTTAGCTCATGCGCGTGCTATTTATTTTCTTTATTTGATATTTTCAGTACTTTCTTATCAACATACCATCAGTAAAAAACATGTGTTTATTTGTACTTTCAAAGCGGAATCTAACCATATATTTTAGAAATATTTTTTCGTGGTCAAAGGCGTCTTAACGAAGAAAAATCTAAATTTCTCCATTTCCATAAAAAGTAAGAAAAACTGTTTATATGTCAATATAAACTCTAATTTCACAGCATCAAAATAAACCATGATTTTGATCACTGGGTGAAAGGGTTTCGGAGCCACAACAGTTTAAAGTTGCTAATTTTATGAAAATACGATAAATTTAAATATTTTTAATTTAAACACTATGAAGTTCTGATGCCTCAAACTTTGCAAAAAGCATTGTATCACAGTTGTTTATGTACAAAAAAGTTTCATTGTATTTAAAAATTGTAAGGTTAATTTTCTCTGTATTTCGGTCGACTTGAGATGGAATAGCCCATATGGATTTAACATTGCAGTAAGAAACCTGTGTAAACAAAAAATATGAAGTAACTTATGCAGTGGGGCATGTTTAGAGATTAGCAGGCTTTGACAATTTGTAAAACAAGAGAACATTAGACTTTGACTTAGAAATCATAAATTACTAAATTTTCATGTTTTATAAATCGTCAAAGCCTCCTATTTTGCAAACATGACCCATTGATTGTTATCCTTTTGTACATAGATTTGTTATGGCAATGTTACATCTCTACGTCATATGCCCAGAAAAACATAAGGCGTTTACTGACATGCTTTTGAAACCTTTTGCATTACTCGACTTTCATATATTTCTAATTTGAAGACATTTTTTTTTTTTGTAGATTTGTGCGAAATAAAAGATCAATGTATATATATTTTTTTGTTATTAATAATGTCTATTGTTTTATAAATAAGTGTTCCTGTAACACAATTATAGTGTCTTAACACATAATATCAAAGCCTTCTATGCCCAAGGTTGCGGGTTCGATGACGGGCCAGGTCGATGGTATTTAAGTGTGCTTAAATGCGACAGGCTCATGTCAGTAGATTTACTGGCATGTAAAAGAACTCCTGCGGGACAAAATTCCGGCACATCCGGCGACGCTGATATAACCTCTGCAGTTGCGAGCGTCGTTAAATAAAACATAACATTATTAACATCAAAGCGATTCGAAAAATAAGGGCCGATTGTTAATTAAACACGAAGGAAATGGTTTCGTATAAGTAAACCTTCCATAAAACAGTCATTCGTTTCACAATAGTTGCTATGGAAACTGAGAGAATTTTCATAGCTGTACGAGGGTTAACCAATGTGAATACCGCAACTAACACTACCTCTTTTGCTGCTATTAAATAACATAATTTTTTTCAGAGCCTTCTTTTAGACTTCTGGCGAAATCTGTACTACAGACAGCCAAAAGAATATCTAATTGAGAAATTCACAATGCTTTGAATTCAGGCACAGGCTGTACGGAGAAAATAAATTTTCTTTAAGGAATCGTTTCAATAAATGCATAGCCTACTATTAATAAATAAGATATCGAATATGGTGACAGTTATACTGAGAAACCATTGTTGCCTCAAGAGGCAGGTTATAATTCATTGTTACATTTTATAGACGGTATTAGAAGGATTAGGGCTTTTTTGACATAGTGTTCCAATAGTGTTTACCTTTGTAAAAAATTACGTAAAATAGTATATTATTTTTGTTTTATTGAGAAATTACTTGTCAATAAGTTTATTACGCACAATATATTTAACTTTATTTCTATCCGTAATTATGTATGGAATTATAGGATGGGGTAGCTCATTTAAATCCAATTTTAATCCACTTTATTTATTATAGAAGAAAATAATTAAAATATGTCTTCATAAACGTATTGATTTTCCATTTCAAAATTTGTTTCTAGACTTTAATGTACTTAACATAAGACAATTTATTATATTGTATTAATAAAATTCATACATAAAAATCGAAATAATTTTGAATTGTATTCTCATAGTTATGAAACAAAAGGTATGAATTCTTTAAGATTGTTTGAACCAAAATGCAACACTGTTACAGTATTTAATCATAGTAGTAATTTAGGCCCAAGAATATATAACAAATTTATATTTAAATATCCTAATCTTGTCAATTCTAATAGTTCTAGTATTAAATTTAAAAAGTTATATATGGATTTTATAAAAATTGAAAAATTGTACATTTAAATTTATATACTATAATTGCATAGTAGACATAAGACAAATTGTATTGTATAATTATTAATTTAAATTCAGGAATCCGCCCCTGAGCACGAGTTCTACTCTTTCAGGGGCGAGCTAAAGTTTTTCTGTATATATTATATTTTATGTTACAATTATTAGCAAAATGATAAATAAATAAATAAATAAATAAATAAATAAATAAATAAATAAATAAATAAATAAATAAATAAATACATGAATAAGAGATCGAATATGGTGACAGTTATACTGAGAGACCACTGTTGCCTCAAGAGGCAGGGTATAATTCATTGTCACATTTATAGGCGGTATTAGAAGGATTAAGGCTTTTTTTGGCACAGTATTCTGAACTATTTTTTTAATCCTAAGGATTTAAAAGATATAAACCGAGAAACTTAAGTTAGTTCATACTTATTTTTGAGTTGTTTATATCTGTGTGTACAGGAAAAGCAATGACCGAAAAAAGTAGTTATAATCCTTGTGATTGTACAATCGTGGGAGAATGGATTATTTTTTCATACAAGATTAATTCCATTAAATCCACATATTATGTTTAAAAAACGTGATTTTAATGACTGTCACACTTTTACTACGTCATGCTACTTTTGACCAATAAAACGGTACGGAACGACATGTCTCAACCAATCATAGCAGCTTATCCCACACTTTTTTTTTCACCTTCCTAGCATTTGTTTGTTTTTATCACCTCCCTAGCATTTGTTTCTTTGTTTACCCACATTATACCTTCAATATTTGTACATTTTAAAATTATTTATGTTTATTTCACCCCCTTAATTAAAACTTTTCCATCATTCATCTAGTTTATATTATTTAGGTTATGCTATAGCTTCTGCTGTATAAGATTATGGATAGTCACGTGTCAGAGATTGTTTAATATATATTGATAATTGAAGTGGAATGCAACTGTTTTAATAAAAATGAAACTGAATCAACAAAGCCTTCTTGACTAGTAATCGCTCATAAAGTTCACTGAAGTTTGTATAGTTGGCACTACTGATAACAAGATAACGGCTAATCATGAGACACTACTGCCATCTAGCGGAATATTTGTAATGATGAGATGGTACAATAATACATTTTCAAGACAATTTAGTATTTCAGTAAGTCAATTAATATTTTATTCTATTGGAGTACTTGATTACTTATAATCTTTATATACTTTCTTCTAATCGTGTAATAGTCAATTAAATCCCACTCGAGTTTTGATTTCCTCTAGATTAATAACAACCTCTAGTGAGATTAGGCCTTCTGTAAATAAATAAGCAACTGTTCTAGAAATCGAGTGGCATTCCAAAATTGATAGCATATTAGAGTCGTTTGAAAGTTGTGTATATACACGATAATTTAAGCCGAACGCTTTTTTCTCAAAATTCTAATTCATTGAGTAAAATTGAAGCAGTCTTTTGTCTGTAAATATAGTTAGGTTCGAAGGACAGTTTAATAATCAAAAGAACTATAAAATACGTACAGTTTAATTGTGTACAACAAATCTTTGGTGTATTAAGGAGAGAGGATGGTATTTTTTATGAAAAATGACTAAATTAAACAAAAACATTCTTTAAACTACTCTCTGATATGTGTGGATCGCCATTTTTAAACTTCCTGCATTATGGATTTTTAAATCACTCGCCCACTTTCATTGTTGTTTCCGGAAAAATTAAATTTTCAAATTTTTTTTTTTAAATACCCTTTGATATGTGTGGAATGCATTGCATAACATTTTGTGAGTATTTGTGCCCTTATCGGATGTTGAGACGCCATTTTTAAACTTCTTGCGTTATGGATTTTTAAATCACACGCCCGCTTTTATCGGTTTCCAGTAACTTCATTTTTTTTTGCTACATTGCCAGACAAAAATGGATATATTTTCTGAACTATTAAAGATACATGCGTGAAATTTAGAACATACATTCTTTAGACTATTAGAAAACTTTTCTCTGTAACAGAATTTTGTTAATTGATTTCATTTTAAAAATACGTGCGTTTGTTTGCAAGAAAGGAAATCAGAAAATTGTTACTAAACTTTAATTGTTTATTTTACAAACGTAGGGACTAATATCAAAGTTCTGTTACAGACCGTTTGTAGAACATGCTTTTTCAAATACATTGCAAAAAACTGTTTGAATCTATCTTTAAAAACGGTTTAGATATATCGGTTTTAATACAATCCTGCATTGGGTATATTTTTTTCAAATTTGGGCCCCCAAGTAATTTTTTTTTTTTAATTTTTATTTGGTTGAGTTGCCACAGCTATGAGCTCTCTACATACAAAAAATTAATAATTTACACCAAATAGGAAAAAAGTTTTAAAAAACACCATCCTCTCCCCTTAATATTGTTCATTATAATGCTTTAATTTTTTACAATTTCGTCGCCATAGCAACCGACAGAATTTATTTCATCTCTGTAAGTTTTGCACTCTTTTGCTGCTAATATAAATCTTGACGACATTAAACCATCTCATTACCATGACTACCGGCGAAATTACTAATAATTTCCTTATTTTTTAATCACTATAAATGATTAGAGGTTAAGAAAGAGGCATTGTTTTTTATAGGCCTTGTCTCGTACACTGTAGAAGCTAGGAGTTTCTATGGCTGATCATTTGATGGAATACCCCTCTATGCCTAATACTTTTTTCTTAATTTAAAATCCTCTATAATAGACTATAAGTTTTGATACTATCAGTAATCATAAACTAAGTTATACTCTGACTTCCGATGGAATTTGTAATAGTTAACCTTATTTCCATCACGTTAAATCTTGATTTGTCAGAAGTTTAGAAATATTTTTTCAAAATTTGAAAAATTCACTATTCTTAAGTTCATGTAACTATTTAAAAACTGTCGTTACTAAATTTTATATTTGATCAGTAAAAAAAAAAAAAAAAAATATACATAGTGTTTCGAAAAAATCATGTCCGCAGCATAATTATTTGCCTTTAAAATAAACCCGTATCGCTTAAACTATGAAGAAGAGAAAGATATTTCTACAACATTAAATTGTTTAATTATGTAATTAATACTATTAATAATATTTTCAAACGTTCTCGTGTCCTAAAACACAACAATTCGTAAAGAAATTTCAGACGGCATATTCGAAATGTTGCAAAGTCTAACGACAAACTTCAAAGAGCGATTACAGGAATGTATGCACGTTGGAGGACATTTGAATGATGCCATTTTCAAGATGTAGTGGTTACATCCAAATGGTATAATATATTCTATATTTTCATATAATAAAATTTAGTTTAGTACAATATCTTAAGTTTCATTTCAATATTTAAAAATCTCGCGTTTCTATGGCACACCCTGTAGAAGCCTTCATGTACAGTAGTTATAGTAGTAATTTCTATCTTGATACATGTACATAATCTGGTTAGGCTGCTATAGCATTCGAAGTAATTTGAAATATATTCATTTATTTTCCGCTCCTTTAAGATTTTGAAATAGTATTACTGAAAGTTTTAATGGTCTCAAAGTTGAAGAAAATTCGTTTCTCAGAGCTACTGCCCAAAACTACAAATAATTCCCTGTCCCACTCATTATGTTTGAAATTGTGTTATCCTATATTTTTTATAAGTTCCCTCAACCTCGTTGCCATGGAATCTGTAAGAGTTCAAAATAACTCGTTGTTCCCCGCCAATAAAATTGTAACAGCGATTTTTTTTTTGGTAATCTCACTAGCGTAGGCACACTCGTTGCCAAGGCAACCGACAGGACTTGCAGTATTTCGCCATTTTGCCATCACTGCTCTTGATGTAGCACTAACACCTAACAATGTGGTTGTTTACCCGCCCATGCAGGTTGCCTACCTCGGCCTCCTACGCATAATCCAGGGGCACTAATTCACTTTGCCGGAAAATTCGATAATGTTAGGAGACTCCAAGCAATTCCGCAGGGAGTCGGTGGAATTCTTGCACCTTGCACTATACACCCCAAAATAACTGGATAATTGAACAAAATTAAGTGAATAAACCCATTTATTTCTCACTCCGGGAATTTTATTATAAAACTGGTAAAGAAATGGTGGTTTTCGCAGCATGTAAATAATGGTCTTGGGTTTGAATCTTGTTTAAAGAATTCATTATTGTTTGTTAAGAATTTGGAGTCTTAGATTGGAGGTTCTTGTACTGTATCGATGTAAAAATATACCTACTACATCTATGAAATGTTCATACGCAAACATATATACAGGGTTTAAAAAAGGAATGTTAATCACATCAAAATTTTAAATTTTACCATAAGATGTTATCTACAAAAGTTGTTGGAAATAAATAATATAGTAAAAATGTACTACATCTGTAAAACGTTCATACGCAAACATATATACAGGGTGTAAAAAAAGGAACGTTAATCACATCAAAATTTTAAGTTTTACCATAAGGTGTTATATACAAAAGTTGTTGGAAATAAATCATGTAGTAAAAATGTACTACATCTGTAAAATGTTCATACGCAAACACATATACAAATGTAAAAAAAAAAAAAAAAAAAAAGGAATGTTAATCACGACATCAAAATTTTAAATTTTACCATAAGATGTTATCTACAAAAGTTGTTGGAAATAAATCTAGTAGTAAAAATGTACTACATCTGTAAAATGTTCATACGCAAACACATATACAGGGTGTAAAAAAAAGGAATGTTAATCACATCAAAATTTTAAACTTTACCATAAGATGTTATCTACAAAAGTTGTTGGAAATAAATCATGTAGTAAAAATGTACTACATCTGTAAAATGTTCATACGCATACTATATACAGGGTGTAAAGGAATATTAATCACGACATCAAAATTTTAAGTTTTACCATAAGGTGTTATACACAAAAGTTGTTGGAAATAAATAATGTAGTAAAATGTACTACATCTGTAAAATATTCATGCGCAAACATATATACAGGGTGTAAAAAAAGGAATGTTAATCACGACATCAAAATTTTAAATTTTACCATAAGATGTTATCTACAAAAGTTGTTGGAAATAAATCATGTAGTAAAAATGTACTATATCTGTAAAATGGTCATACTCAACATATATGCAGGGTGTAAAATAAGGAATGTTAATCACGACATCAAAATTTTAAATTTTACCATAAGATGTTATCTAAAAACGTTTTTTGAAATGTAGTAAAAATGTACTAAATCTGTAAAATGTTCATAAGCAAACATATATACAGGGTGTAAAAAAAGGAATGTTGTATGTATGTATTTATTCACACTGCAAATGGGTATATACCCGGTGGCAGTGGTAACTAATTATACTCAATAATGACAATTAATAATGAACACCAATAAACACTAATAAAAAAACAATATTTATTAATAATAATAATAACAAGGAGCATCCTAAATTAAATTAAAATGAAGCATGGTCACTTAAAATAACATTTAAAGTAAATCTAATTTGCATCTTAACCCTAAGCTCGAACTAAGACCCACGAGTCTGACAGGTTCATATCTGTTAATCACATCAAAACTTTAAGTTTTACCTACAAAAGTTATTGGAAATAAATCAGATTATATGTTGTCATATTAAGAGATAATATTTTCGTATACAGAATATAGAAAAATATATTATTTTAATGGCACGTGACATTCTAGTTTAATATTTATATATTCGGCATTTGTTATAAATCGTATGTACGTAAATGAACCTTTCAAAGCTAAAAGTGTTTTCAGTTTGGTACGTGCACATTTTTAGTGTGTTCATGTGTCAATTTCCGACAAAATTGTAAAAAATAAAAATTATATTGCAACCTGGGTTCTGACATTCCATTCGGTGAACATGTATAAAGATTGAATTTCTTACATTCATAGTTTTCTTCCTAAGATAAGATCCTTCATTGCAAGCCCAGCATTGTCCAATCTTTCCTATTTCCTGCCTTCCTCTTAGTCTCCTCATATGAACCATATATCTTAATGTCGTCTATCATCTGATATCTTCTTCTGCCCCGAACTCTTCTCCCGTTCACCATTCCTTCCAGTGCATCCTTCAGTACGCAGTTTCTTCTCAACCAGTGACCCAGCCAATTCCTTTTCCTCTTCCTGATCAGTTTCAGCATCATTCTTTCTTCACCCACTCTTTACAACACAGCTTCATTTCTTATTCTGTCTATCCATTTCACACACTCCATTCTTCTCCATATCGACATTTCAAATGATTCTATTCGCTTCTCTTCACTTCGTCGTAATGTCCATATTTCTGCCCCATACAATGCCACACTCCACACAAAGCATTTCACTAGTCTCTTCCTTAGTTCTTTCTCCAGAGATCCGCAGAAGATGCTCCTTTTTCTATTAAAAGCTACCTTTACCATTGCTATCCTTCTTTTGACTTCCTGGCAGCAGCTCATGTTACTGCTTATAGTACACCCCAAGTATTTGAAGCTGTCCACTTGCTATACTGCCTCATTTAGAATTCGCACGTTTACCTTCTTTATTTTTCTTCCTATGACCATGCTCTTCGTCTTGTTTCCATTTATCTTCATCCCATACTGCTCACAGCTGTCATTTAGCTCCAGTAGCATATCCCTTAGTATCATCTCTTCTGCTAACAACGCCATATCTTCAGCAAATGTTGTGCACTTTATTCTTCTTTCTCTTACTATTACCCTTCCCATATTCTGAAAACAGTTCTTTACTAAATCCTCTAGGTAGAAGTTGAACTGGATAGGTTATAAATTCCATCCATATCGTACTCCTCTCCCTATTTCACTTCCTTCTGACATTTCTTTTCTATCCTGACTTTGTATTGTTGTTTCATATAAAGGTTACTGAACAGCCTCCTCTATTTCCAGTCTAGACACATTTCTTTAGGATACCTACACACATTTCCTTTCTTTTTGAAGTAGCTCTTGTTAGATGCTTCTATCTTTTGGTTATCGATGTCATTTTTCACATTTTGGCTATTTGTTATATTTTTTTTTAGATATAAGCTAAAATTTTATACACTTTTTCTTTGCCCAAATTTCCTAGAGTTATCGATTTTTAAAGACGTATCTACGTAAAAAAAGATGACGGAACTGAAAATTGTATCACAGTCTAGTACAGGGACATCATTCTATTTTTACTAACATTTTTAATATTAACCTGGCTATATCTTTGGATTAAAGGTCTAGAACCGGAAACACCGCTTGCTCCCCCTTCCAAGACTGGAGTTCGATGATACTGGTGTAAATTACAAATCACTCTACTAGGTATAGGAGGGAAGAAATGTAGTTCATCCATTTACGTAAACTAGGAAATATCGCAATTTTTAGTTTGATAATTTTCATTAGGATTTTGTTTAATCAAAATACAGTACAGTATTAACAATGAGTATTTTTACTCACGAACTGAGTTGTCCATGCGGACGTATTCATTATACAGCGTATATTATACTGTCTACAGCACATTAGCGTACGCTATAGAGAATGCAGTTAATCATAATATGGATATTTAAACACATTTTTGAAAATGGTGGCCGTTCATTTCGATACAGGCTTCAGTTCTTTTGTGCATATTATCGCACTATAGACTATTGTACCTATTTCCAATTACCAGTTTCGTCCTTCGTACGAGTAACTCATGTTGAAATAATTCTATACCTACTCTATAAAAGAGTACCTTACGTACTGTAAATTCAATCTTCACTTCTGCCCCAGCCCAAAAGATAAAATTACTCAGACATGCTATCTACTGTCCGTTCAAGTGCTTTTGTCGCAGGGTCGTACAAGGGGGGGGGGAATCACGTGACAGTTAATTACTTAACGAGGCCCGTTTATCTAAGTTATTTTAAGCAGTTGTATAATATTACGTAGACGTCCAATTCCTAACAGAAATTAATGTTTTCAGAAAAGAGCTAAGACAGCCCAGCCACTAGCCTTTACAGAGGGGCGAACAGAAGCGGGTGGGAGAAACCGGGATGCGACGTAGAGAAACGGACGACAGTACCTGTACGAAAATATGATTCAATATTGAAAGCTCTTTCGTCACTGTAAAACGCGAACATATTTCTGGAACGTACTATACTCACTAACTCAGTACTGCATACGCGGCCTTGGTTGTGTGGAGGACGGTTGGAAGTTTACTAGTAGATAGGGTTAGAGTGAAGTACATTAAAGAACTCAGGTACAATAAAAATTGAAGTAAAAATAAAATGATGTCCCTGTATATACAGTCACGAAGCTTGATTTTTTTAGGGTACTAGAAACAATAGACTGTGCAGGTACTATTTCGCATTGTCTGTAATGAGGCGATAGTAGCGATCCTAGTGGTTAGCAACTATCTATGGATGCATACTTACTACGTATTGAGCTTCGTGACTGTATATACTAGACTGTGATTGTATGTCTGTACATCTTATATTTTATATCAGTGCGTTTCCATGGTTACGCGGGTCGTTGCCCGCATGCAATACGTAGTGAACAAATGACTGACGCCATGTGAAGCATGTAGTTCTATAAGGATGGCCAGGCAAAGCTATTGGTTCTGCTGTACTTTTATTTTTTCTGTAACATCCCGTACATACATTGTTTATATATTTTAAAGAGAAATCAGTAATAAAAAAGTTACAGGGAAGCTGTTATATTCCTTTGATTGGTGCTATGCCTTTGGTACCGTATTTCATTTTTAGAATAGGTAAGGATGGTTTATATGAATACTACTACAGGCAGGATAAGTACATCCTATCCAATAATTATTACATAATGCTGCGAGATGAACAGTTTGGAATGACGCAACAAATGAAGGGGAGGAAAAAATAAATAGTACGCGATCTCATGAACTTTCAAGGGAATTTGGAGCGGTGAAAAAGGATTTATCTGACTTTCAAACTTATTGACTACATTTTTCACTTCGTTTGAAGGGATTTAAGAGAATTTTGGGGGATGAAAGCAGCTAATGGACTTTACCTGATAGCCGTCACGTGAATAATCTTGAGGTACTGAGTTCATATTACCCTTCTGTTTCCATGGTATTACGAGAATCGTCAGAGTAAAACTTTCATTTCGAAACGTTTCAGTTTCTCTCACCTTGTAGGTCGAAGTCAGTACTACAGCAAGAATATTTCCAAGGGGAATATACAGGGTGATCCGTTTGAGTATGGCTAAAGTAAAAACACCGTAAAACATTTACTACTGAACTTTATTTGTTGAAGCTTTGTGCATACAACACTGAAAGATGGGAGATTCCTCAGAGCTCAACATGACCCCCATTGCGCACCCTGCACAACTCATAACGGTGATGCAATTCAGCCCATGTCCGTTGTAACATAAGAGGGGTGATTTGCTGAAAATCTTGAGTAATTTTTACTCTCAGATCATCAATGTTCCTGGGTTTCTGTGAATAGATAATGTCTTTAACGGAACTCCACACGAAGAAATCAGGAGGGGTTAGATCTGGGGAGTTTGGGGGCCAAGCCAAAAGAGAGCTGCTTTTCGTACTGGGTTTCGCCTGCGGACTCCAGCATGTTTTTTCAACACAGAACCATTTTCTACAAATGTTCGATATTACATTATTAAATCATATTTAGGTACATCACGCACACCATACTCACTCTCAAATTTAGCATGCCAAAGAACACATTGTGCCCGCTGTTGATTTGTAGTAGCCATTTTAATCATCTACGATTTTCATTTGTTCTTTCAGATTATGCATTGTGATTGTCATGGAAACTCCCATCTTTTATCATAATATTACCAGGAAGAAATTTTTCCTACTATCATAATAGCTTTATAATAATAAATTAATATTATTCATAACCAAACGGATCAGATTGAACATCTTTAACCGACAGTAGAAGTTCTATGTATTTGCGTGTAACTTACTAGTTGATACAGCGTCCTTAAAAAAGCGATTTTAAAAGTCATAGCCCAATTCACAATAATTCCGTCCTTTGTACTCAAATTTGACCTGAACTCTTTGATGAATTCTGCTCATATTCAGTAGCCTATTTACAAAAGACTAGCTATACTATATAAAATGTAATCCCAGTCAATTTTTTACATAAACATAGATTCCAAATAAACCAGTGCATTGATGAGAGGATTTCGTATACAAAATAACAGCATGTTCACAAAATGTAATCAATATACCGGGTGGGCGGAAAGTAATTCACTAGTGTAAAATGCTTATAAAGTTTATATACAGGGTTAGTTAAAAGTCCCGCACCACCTAAATAACTTTAGAAGCATGTGGTTCAGTGACATGAAACTTGGTATGTGAGGATAACCATATACTTACTTACGTACTTACTTACTTACTCGCTTTTAAGGAACCCAAAGGTTCATTGCCGCTCTCACATAAGCCCGCCATTGGTCCCTATCCTGAGCAAGATTAATCCATTCTCTATCATTATATCCCACCTCCCTCAAATCTATTGTAATATTATCCTCCCATCTACGTCTCGCCCTCCCCAAAGGTCTTTTTCCCTCCGGCCTCCCAACTAACACTCTATATGCATTTCTGTTTTCGCCCATACGTGCTACATGCCCCGCCCATCTCAAACGTCTGGATTTTATGTTCCTAATTATGTCAGGTGAAGAATACAATGCGTGCAGTTGTGCGTTGTGTAACTTTCTCCATTCTCCTGTAACTTCATCCCTCTTAGCCCCAAATATTTTCCTAAAACCTTATTCTCAAACACCCTTACTCTCTGTTCCTCTCTCAAAGTGAGAGTCCAAGTTTCACAACCATACAGAACAACCGGTAATATAACTGTTTTATAAATTCTAACTTTCAGATTTTTCGACAGCAGACTGGATGATAAAAGCTTCTCAACCGAATAATAACAGGAATTTCCCATATTTATTCTGCGTTTAATTTCCTCCCGAGTGTCACTTATGTTTGTTACTGTTGCTACAAGGTATTTGAACTTCTCCACGTCTTCAAAAGATAAATTTCCAATTTTTATATTTCCATTTCTTACAATATTCTAGTCACGAGACATAATCATATACTTAGTCTTTTCGGGATTTACTTCCAACCCTATCTCTTTACTTGCTTCAAGTAGAATTTCCGCGTTTTCCCTAATCGTTTGTGGATTTTCTCCTAATATATTCCCGTCATCCGCATAGACAAGCAGCTGATATAACCCGTTCAATTCCAAACCCTCTCTGTTATCCTGGACTTTCCTAATGGCATACTCTAGAGCGAAGTTAAAAAGTAAAGGAGTTAGTGCATCTCCTTGCTTTAATAATAATAATAATAATAACAATAATAATAATAATAATAATAATAATAATAATAATAATAATAATACTACTAATAATAATAATAATAATAATAATAATAATAATAATAATAATAATAATAATAATAATAATAGTTCATTGTGTAGGGCAATTCAAGAAAAATATACGGATATTTTTTCCTCGGTCATCGAACTTGGTACTGCAAAAGCAAAGCCTGTTTTCTGTATTACATTGGTTTTCCTGTTTGTATGCTATTGCGGAATTCACTTGTTTTATCACGTGTAACATGGGATGGGACTTTGGTAGGACTCCACTTTTGCATAAAGCCGTGTTTGTATGCGTGTGGGGTGAAAGGCACCCCCGTCGTTAGGGGTTTGGAATGCGTGTTGGTTTGTATACTGTTTCGTGCGCAGACTCTCATATTATGAGCTTGTGTGAAGCCATCCTTGCGAACAAAACAAATTGCCATCACTAAACGAAAACAACTGCAGTAATCTTTCGTTTCGTAGCTATTGCAGTTTTTGTTGCCATGACAACGTCTGTCTGAGCATCCGCAATTAATTATGGTTAATGGAAAGTCTGAATGTCGGAATTTGACCATTTCCTTACCAACTTTGACAAAAAGTTTCCAAAAATCTTGTCAGACTTTCTGTACAATTATTTATCTCGTATATAGGAATTTATCTAAAAACTTTTCTCGATTACATTTTTTAATACATAAGATGAAACAAACAGAAGCACGGACTTACCAAGCTGGACGTCCGAACTCAATTCCTGACGAGTTAAAGTGAAATTGTTTGTCTTCCTTATCCATTATTATAGCGGAACTATACGGAATACTTTCGACCAAAACTTCGCCATTATCATCGACCATTACTACAACCAATGTCAATACCAATATACTATTTTAATAAAATTTTGTCAGTTGAATTCGTTTTCCATATTTCTGACTCCTGATCCAGACGTATGCTTGGGCCTGGGTTCAATTCCCGTTTGGGAAGATTATCTATTTGTTTTTTTTCGGTGTTCTCCGCAACTTTAAGGCATATGTCTCATAATCAAATGACGAACCCTTGGCCTCATTTCGACAAATACTATCTCATTATCATCAACTCTGTCGGTGATAAAAATAACCTAGTAGTTGGTACAGCGTTATTAAATAACAGACTACAAAATATTATTAGTTCCTAAATATGGTGATTAATCTTTTTTCAACCTGTTCTTTTTATAGCCCGGATTTTCTTTACTTCATACTCTAATAGTGAATTCTGACCTTTTCTCCATATTATTATATATGATATTATAGTAATTTTCTAGTTGTTGGGTTGAATTGTATCTTGCCATTTTTTTTCGAGTTTCTGTAGCGACAAATATTAAGACTGGGAGTTACTTTGTAACTTTTATGTTGAGACCATCGTTTGCCTTTGGATAAGATGCCAACGTTCATTAATCAGAAGTTACTAGCAAGTTTTATTTTCAAATTTGAACGTATTTAATAAAAATATTGATAATTATTTTTCGAGGAATATCACTTTTGTTGACGTCGTACAAAATTTTGTCCAATATTCTTTTGAGAAGATTAACTCCATATGTAGATGAAATTATTGGGGATCATCAGTGTGGTTTTAGGAGTAATAAATCAACTATTGATCAGATATTTTGTATTCGACAGATAATGGAGAAAAAGTGGGAGTATAAGGGTACAGTGCATCAGTTATTCATAGATTTCAAAAAGGCATATGACTCGGTTAAGAGAGAAGTTTTATATGATATTCTTATTGAATTTGGTATTCCCAAGAAACTAGTTCGATTAATTACAATATGTCTCAGTGAAATATACAGCAGAGTCCGTATAGGTCAGTTTCTGTCAGATGCGTTTCCAATTCACTGTGGGCTAAAGCAAGGAGATGCACTATCACCTTTACTTTTTAACTTTGCTCTAGAGTATGCCATTAGGAAAGTTCAGGACAACAGAGAGGGTTTGGAATTGAATGGGTTACATCAGCTTCTTGTCTATGCGGATGACTTGAATATGTTAGGAGAAAATCCCCAAATGATTAGGGAAAACACGAGGATTTTACTGGAAGCAAGTAAAGAAATAAGTTTGGAAGTAAATCCTGAAAAGACAAAGTGTATGATTATGTCTCGTGACGAGAATATTGTACGAAATGGAAATATAAAAATTGGAAATTTATCTTTTGAAGAGGTGGAGAAGTTCAATTATCTTGGAGCAACAGTAACAAATATAAATGATACTCGGGAGGAAATTAAACACAGAATAAATATGGGAAATGCTTGTTATTATTCGGTTGAGAAGCTTTTATCATCCAGTCTGCTGTCAAAAAATCTGAAAGTTAGAATTTATAAAACAGTTATATTACCGGTTGTTCTGTATGGTTGTGAAACTTGGACTCTCACTTTGAGAGAGGAACACAGATTAAGGGTGTTTGAGAATAAGGTTCTTAGGAAAATATTTGGAGCTAAGAGAGATGAAGTTACAGGAGAATGGAGAAAGTGACACAACGCAGAACTGCACGCATTGTATTCTTCACCTGACATAATTAGGAACATAAAATCCAGACGTTTGAGATGGGCGGGGCATGTAGCACGTATGGGCGAAAACAGAAATGCATATAGAGTGTTAGTTGGGAGGCCGGAGGGAAAAAGACCTTTGGGGAGGGCGAGACGTAGATGGGAGGATAATATTACAATAGATTTGAGGGAGGTGGGATATAATGATAGAGAATGGATTAATCTTACTCAGGATAGGGACCAATGGCGGGCTTATGTGAGGGCGGAAATGAACCTCCAGGTTCCTTAAAATCCAGTAAGTAAGTAAGTAAGTAAGTAAGTAAGTAAGTAAGTAAGTAAGTAAGTAAGTAAGTAAGTAAGTAAGGTTGGTTGGTAGGTAGCCAAAGTTCTACTATAATGGCAATGAAGCCATCAGCCATCTTGCAGTCGAGAATTTTTCCGTGATGTTGAGGTGAACAGGCAAGGCTTCTCAATTTTCCAGGTGGTGCTTATCCATGATTACGTCCTTTCCACATAACACACAATTGGGTGAGATGGAGATGCCGATTCTATATAAATGAGCTGCCAAACAATCATGCCCAGTTAGAAGACGGAAGGCTGTCAGTGGCTGAATTTCTTGGTTCTTCAGGGATGATCTTTAAATTTTGGAGGAGGGGTTCCCATGAGTTATCTTTAGCTGATTCCTTTATTCTGTTAAAAAATTGTTGTTTGTATTGACATTTTTTATTTAATATGACAGAAATAAATGATTTTTGAGTAATATGTTTTTGTATTAGGGTGCAGCCTTCGCAGCCAGTTGACCCACCAATTCATTCCTGTAAAGCCGCAGCGCACTGGAACCTATTGCAGAACTATTTTCTTGCCAGTTTTTGGAGCTTTTTGATCAGGGTGCAGCACTGAGAAGTTGTGTCAGTTTTCTGTGAACTATTATTACCGTAGCTGTAGCTTTCATAGCTGCTTTTGAGCCAATGAAGATTACAGGTTTGGAAAATTTATTTTTTATTTGAAGTAGTTTGGTTAGAATAGTGCATACAGCTTCAACTCCTCCATCAAAGTTTGTGGAGTCCTTCCTGACTTCTTTATATAACGAGAAAAATTTACAAGTTCCTCCAGCTCCTGCAGCATCAAAATTGTTTTATAAAGATGAATCACTGTAAATGTGTAGCCAGGTTTCACAACGATATTTGCTATTAATTGTTTCTAATGTTAATTGTTTTGCTACATTTGGATTTGTATTTTTTTAACAATTGTTTATTGTTATTTATTGTTAGTAAAATAACATGTACAAAATACAGTCTTAATTCTTCCCTGAAGAAGTAAAAAAACTCGTGCTCAGGGAGTTATCTAAACACATACTTAACACAAACAAAGATAATTATTTGACACAAAGTGGGTCAAGGAAAAAAAAAATTATAGGAATAAATTAATTTTAAAAATACAATTCCATTTTTAACAATTTAAACCATACAAATACATACACATATTAAATAAACATAATATGGGCATTTGTTAAAAGGGCAGATGTCACATTTTTTGTGTTTTTTCCTTTTTCACAGATAATGAAACTAGAAGGGTAAATACATCATTCTATGTTAAAAGGGCAGAAATATCTTAGTTTCAAATAAGTTAAAAATACTGTCATGATCTTGAGATATTGTTAAAAAGTCAGATGTCCTGGACATCTGCCTTTTAAACAACAATTAGTTGTATTGTTAAGTTGGGAGCAAATATCACCAGTTAGATCAAAGGCCAATCAAAACCCACTCATGCTGTGTGGAATTTGCATTGTTGTAAACTTCAAAGTTTCAAACCTTGAACAGCATCATTAAGCATCATGAATTCTACAGAAGAAGATGAATTTTCTCTTGGAGGAAAAAGAAAAGCCAATCCTCAAAGTTATAAAAGAAATGTTGTAAAACAAGCAAGACTGAAAGGAGAAGCTTACACAAATTACTCTGGAAAGAAAATAGATGCCAAAACAGTCGGTGAAAATTGCAGGTAATTTAATATTTCAATATTAGTAACTTAGCGTAGTCCTTATATTCAGGTGCTTAGAATGTAGGCATATTATTTTTTATTGGTAGTTATTCTTATTGTTATTCTTCTTCTTCTTCTTCTTCTTATTATTATTATTATTATTATTATTATTATTATTATTATTATTATTATTATTAGCTTTAATAATTCCATTGCACATATTATAGACTATGTACACGCTAATGATTAACTTTTATTTATCATTGGCACCATTATTATATCCATCAAAGTACAAAACAATCATAATATAATATTATCATTGTAGATGCAGAATGCAGTGCACACAGAATATTGGAGATGATGATTACGTGGAAATCTTCAAACAAGTTTACACTCTTAAAACAAAGAATGAACAAGACATATTTCTGCAGGGTTTAATAGATGTCAAGACATACCACGTAATCGTCTACGACAAGGTGAAAGAAAATTAGATAGAACCTCTTTTAAGTATCATGTGTTATTGGGTACTCAACGCATCCAGGTATGTTTGAAGTCATTTCTTTCACTATATGCTGTTTCTGCTAAGAGTGTTAGACGCCTCAGAAATTTAAAGCTGAAGGGACAAAGCCTTACTGATAGGAGAGGTAAACATGTTAGTTTTTCTCTTCCAGTGGATATAAATATCAAAATTCATGAACATATAAGTTCATTCCCATTAAAAGAAACTCGCTATACTGGAAAAGTAGGTCGTTATCTAAGTGCAGATTTGAATATTAAAATGATGTATAACTTGTTCAGACAAAAACATCCAGATGCTAAGCTCAGCTATAGTGGCTTCTGCAAAATATTCAAGGAGGATTTTAATTATAAGTTTGGTCAGCCACAAGTTGATTGCTGTTGCACTTGTGAAGAGCTAAAACTTAAAATCAAATCACCACATATTAATGATGCTGCTAAACGCTATGCTATAGCAGATCTTGCTGTGCATAATAGAAAAAATAAAAAGTTTTATGCTGCACTTAAAGAAGAATTCTTGGATGAACTAAAAGGGCTTAACAGTAATGTTGTATCACTGTCTTTTGATTATATGATGAATGTTTCACTTCCAAAAGTTCCAGTTCAAGATCTTTTTTATCTGAGGCAATTGACAGTAAATTTTTTCTGCGTACATGATATAAAGAAAAACAAAGCTGTATTCTACTTATATCATGAAGGACAAGCCAAGAAAGGTCCAGACGAAATGTGTTCATATTTGTTAGATTATTTACAACATTATGTGCCTGCTCATATTGAAGAAGTCCTGTTGTTTAGTGACAATTGTGTCGGACAGAACAAAAATCACCCTCTTTCCAGACTGACACAAAACGATTAAAAATAATTCAACACTTCTTTCCCACAAGGGGGCATAGTTATCTCCCTTGTGACCGCGATTTCAGTATAGTGAAGAGGAGGTTGGAAAAGATAGATAGAATTTATACTGTACACCAGTTAACAGAACTAATAATAGAAAGTAGCACCACACAAAAATTTACTGTGAGAGAAGTAGATAGTTCTACTATTTTAAACTTTAAAGACTGGTGGACCAAGTTTTATAAGAGAATAGCTATTTCCCTGGAAAGTTCATCAATCGGAGAGATGAGACGGTCCATTTTGGCATAA
Organism: Periplaneta americana; assembly: GCF_040183065.1. Classification (NCBI taxonomy): domain Eukaryota; kingdom Metazoa; phylum Arthropoda; class Insecta; order Blattodea; family Blattidae; genus Periplaneta; species Periplaneta americana. Next base: position 185,416,680 of record NC_091131.1, read on the forward strand.
CTTCACTGCATCATTTCATTTATGATTCAGATACTCCTGGCTATATTGTGGCAATGGCATTCATTAACGGTCTGGTCAAACATACCTTTAATGTTGGCCTACAACAACATGTTGAACTACCTTAGAGTGTAAGTTATCCTACAGATAAAGTGCCCTTAAAAAAGGAAAAAGTAGGAGACCTTCAAAAAATTATTCAGTATGTGGAAGATGGTCACCGGGAATTTTATATATACATTTTGCAGGGTCCTGTTATGAGTGAGGAAACCAGCAGCTAGAGTTCTTGCTGAAATCTATCTTTAAACAATAAATTGCAACAAAGAGATATTTTTGTAAAATATAAGAAAACCATAAATGAGTCTTTAAAATTAACATCACTTGTAATTTTTCAACATTGTTAAAAGGGCAGAAGCCCTTGAGTTTCAAAGTGTATTGAAGTGTCAATTTGTTAAATTTAAGAGATTTCAAGTCCAAGGCCAATTTCAAGAAGATAAATACTATGTTCTGAGTCGTGCAGTATTTAATAAATCAGCAAAATGTGGATAAAAATCAGTTTTTTGTTAATACTGATAAGTTTACTGTGTTGTAAAATATAAGAAAACCAATAAATGAGTCTTTAAAATTAACATCACTTGTAAGTTTTTTCATCATTTGTTAAAAGGGCAGAAGTCCATGACTTTCAAAGTGTAATTGAAGTGCCAATTTGTTAAATTTAAGAGATTTCATGCCCATGGCCATTTTCAAGAACGTAAATACTACGTCCTGAGTTGTGCAGTAATTGCGAAATGAGAAAAATATTGATAAAAATCAGTTTTTTGTTAAAACTGAAAAGTTTACTCTAATGGACAACAAACAAATGGCCATTCATATATTCTTTAAAACTTAAATTCCTAACGCCACTTTTGAAATTTCTGATATTAAAATATTCCAAATTCGGGTATTTTTCAATTATTTTATTATATAACTTTGGACCAAAGTAGGTACCATGGCTAAGAGCTGTGCTTGTGAAACGCTTTGGTTCCTCTAGTCGTATAAAATCGAATCTTTTAGTTCCATATTTATGATGATACAATTTGAATTTATTACGATTTTTATGTATGAAGTTTAATAAGGCAATATAATAAATCTGTTTAATTTTCAAAACATTAAAATCAGTGAACAAAAGCTCGGATGAGTAATCAATTGGTTTATTAAGGCATATTTTAATTATTCGTTTCTGAATAAGTATTAGTGGAGTGAGATTAGAATTACAAGCATTTCCCCATCCTAAAATTCCATATTGGAGAATGGATTGAAATAAAGCTAAATAAATGAGACGAAAAATACTAGCTCGTAAATATGACCGAAGTATAACAAAGATATAAATAGTTTTACCTTAATCTATTGCATAAATATGTACTATGTTTATTCCATCATAAATGTTGGTCGATTGTAATGCCTATAATACTTAACTTCTGAGGATTCGGTTAATATGGAACATACACAATTTTGAGAAGAACAATCTGAATGATGAATTTTGAGCCTAAAAGAAGATTGAGGAGATTTAAGACCACTGGACCTCAGTGAAAACGGAACAACAGTTGTTTTGGATGTGTTTAAGGAAAGAGCGCTTGGTTTGGTTCCAATAAGTTGTTTCCAGTTTTAATATTTATGTATTCCAAGGGACATTTCAATGTTAGTTTGGGGAATGAGATGCGTTTGTAATCTTTTAACTTTCTGCATAAATCCTTCTTGTGTTTTTAATTTAGTAGGCAAGATTTTGTATTTTCTCCAATAGTCTGCATTAGACAGTCTGATTAATTTCTCATACCGGATTTCTGCTTGTTCTTGAAACTTGTAAGTTGTCTCATTGAATATATTGGTGTGGAGTTCACTGCACCTATAATTAAACGTAGTGCTTGGTTTTGAAATTTTTCTATTTTATTTCATTGACGTGGGGTGCATGTGATGAGTATTTCACTACATTATTTGAGGACAGGTTTCATGTACATATAAATGGAATTTAGTGTACATCTCTGGCTTCCCCATTTGCAGCCAGCTAATCTTTTTAACAGATTTAATCTCTTTTTTGCTTTTTCTACTAGAGTATTAACATCATCTTTTCAAGATAATTTGTTACCGGTATCAAACATGACTCCTAGATATTGTGAATTGATTGCTCTTTGTAAGGGAAGTCCATTAAGCTTGATGTTTATGTTAACTGGTTTAGTGACATTTGTGAATATTTGATATTTAGTTTTGTCTGTATTTACTTGCATTAGGTTAGTAGAGCACCAATATTCTAATTTAGTCATAGCTGTGTTAATTTGGGTTTCCAATGACTTGAGCTTATTCTTTGGTTTTGAAACCCAGATGAGGAGGTCATCAGCAAATAATGCAAAACTTTACTTCTTTGCCAAAGATTTGGGAAGACCGTTGATAATCATCATCATCATCATCATCATCATCATCCTTGCATGTATTGGGCCTAGTGGCCCGTTACAGTCTCTTGCCAACACTTGAACGGTCTGCCCAAGGATCTCTTGCCCACAGGATGGTAATGTAAAATTTGGTATGGAATTCTAGAACGAGGCATTCTGATAACATGTGATCTCCAGTTTTGTCTGTATTTCTGTAGGTATTCCGTAATCGGTTCAATCTGCAGTTCTTTCATAATGTCAAAATTTCTAATGTGATCCATTCTCAAGTATCCCCTGTACGACGCATAAATCTCATTTCTGCCGCCTTTAATCTTTGTGAATCAATATTACGAATCGGCCAAGCTTCACTACCAAAACAGATTATAGGTCTGGCCAGTGTTTTATAAATTCCGGTGCACGTATGTTTTTGTACTAAGGTTGGTTTGAATATCTGATTAATTATCCCCATTGCTCTGTTGAATTTAATAATTTTCTCATTAAAATCCTTTTCTTCTTCTTATGAAATTTGGTAACCGAGATAACTAAAATTTTTGACTTGTTTGATGATCTTATTATTGATGCATATTTTGCTACAGACTGGCTCCTTTCTTAAAAAAGCCGTCACTTTAGATTTGTCAATTGAAATTTTCATATTGAAACTTTCTGCCATTTGATTAAAGTTGTAAACCAAACGTTGTAAATTATCTTCTGAAGTTGCCATAAACACAATATCATCAGCAAATAATAGTAGTATCTATTTGGGACAAACGACTTATCGGTATACTTCCACGTGGTTTCAATCTCCATTCCTTGATAATGTGCTTCATGTATATTATAAATAATAGAGGAGATAAACTACAACCCTGTCTCACTCCTTGATTTATTTGTTTCCATTCTGAATATTTGTTTTCAATCCTAACCTGTATACTTACTTACTTATTGGCTTTTAAGGAACCCAGAGGTTCATTGCCGCCCACACATAAGCCCGCCATTGGTCGCTATCCTGAGCAAGATTAATCCATTCTCTATCATCATATCCCACCTCCCTCAAATCCATTTTAATGTTATCTTCCCATCTACGTCTCGGCCTCCCTAAAGGTCTTTTTCCCCCAGGGCCTCCAAACTAACACTCTATATGCAAATCCTAACCTGCATATGATTATTATTATAAATATTGTAAATACCTGTTATTAATTGATTTGGAATACCATAATGTGCTAAAATATTCAATAATTTGTTTCTATCTACTCTGTCGAAGGCTTTCTTCATATCAATAAATGCCAGGTGGGTTTAAATATTAAATTCTCTATGTTTTTCGATCAAAAGCTTCAGTGTAAAAGAAGTGTGGGAAGACCGTTGATAAATATATTAAATAATGCTGTACTCAACACTGCACCTTGAAGTACACCCATAGATGTTTGTTTGTATGTTTAAAAATATGACTGATATTTAACTGTGCTTAATCACTGTGTGATGAAGTCTTGTAACTAACAGAGCGTATTACCTCAGATTCCTATTTTGTGCAATTTTTCTACAAGCTTAGACTACTCCTCCATTTGCTGTCATAAGTAAATTTCAAATCAACGAAAACAACTGCAGTACCGGTATTTTCTTTTGTGTTCATGGCTTCTTTAATACTCTGACTGAAATAAACAACTTGTTCATTAGATGGGTGCAGTGGTGATAATCGGCCGGTTCGCACCAGTATTGACGAACCGGTTGTTAAAATATTTGCAATTATCATGGACATATACTGTATATGTTTAACATACATGAGAGAACTGATTGTCAAACTTTTTAAATATCACCACTGGGTGAGTGGTATTGTATAAAGCCAGATTGCTGTTTTGAAAACAAGTTGTTGGATTCAAGGAACCAATTGAGACGTGCAGCAATCATTCTTTCCATATTTTCCATATCTGGCTTGTCAGAGAAATAGGTCTGTAGTTATTAATATTAGATGAAGTTTTACCTTTTTTCAAAATGGGTATAATACCGGTAATGCTTTTTTTCCAGTTAGCAGGTACTGTAAAAAGTTCAGCATGTTTTTTTAGACTTGTCTCCAAGGTTCTTCATAAATTCTGAATTAATTAAATCTGGATCAGGGACTTCATTGGATTTAAGAGTCCCAACAGCTGCATGAATTGTGAAACTAGCAACAAACACTTCTCTTGTGTTTCATGTAAGCACACTTCTTTTGTTCACCTTCATATTTTTTTCATGTTTTTCTAACTTTTTGTGAGTTGTTGTGATTCTATGTATTATTGTAGGTATATTTAAGGCATTTGCAATAACCTGGGGGTCTGTTAGTTGTGTATTTTTGTAAATTATAAGTGAGTTACTTGGTGGATTACTCTTTGTGATATTAGATAGCTTTTATACCATCTTTTCTATAGTCCATTTTAGAGACGAAATTGTTAAAACTTTGCCTTTTGGCTGAGAGTACTTCTTTCTTAAATTTGGCCACTTTACAAGCTTCCAGTCTATAAAATTTTCTCTATTACTGTTCTCTTCTGCTTGTTTTCTGGCTGTATCACGAGCTACTTTTAATGTCATTGATTCTGGTTCATGGTAACACTTTGTTTAAAAAACTTAAAATTGTTTAACGACACGTTAAAAGTGTTAAAATTTTTAAAAAGGTTATGTACTGGGTACCTTAGACATACGGCTCGTTTTGATGCTGGTTCTGCTTCATCTACAGTGTCCTACGAACTACTGATGTTCCTGTTGATGTTGCATACTGCCATTTGCATTCGTCAGTTGTAGGGGTGGGGGTGAGTTGCTCATATGGTGGGGGTGTTTGTTTGTGTGCTATGTATCATAATATCGAATAATGTGTGGGTATTGAACTGTAATTGTGTATTAAGTATATGTTGTGGGTGTGTTATTGTATGTTTGTATATTTCGTATTGTTCTAAGATGTTTAACTGTGGACTTTTTGATGTGATGTGTAGAATTTTCATATCTATTTCTATATTATTGTAGTCATGATTATTGTTGATAATATGTTCTGCGTAATTTGATGTGATGTGTGGTTTGGTTATAGCTTTAATGTGTTCTTTATATCTTGTTTGAAAGGTTCTTCCTGCCTGTCCTATGTAAAAAATGTGGGCAACTATTGCATTTTAGTTTGTAAACCCCAGTTGAATTATATTTATTTGAATGTTAGATGTGATTATTTAGATATTTTTGTGTTGTGTTACCGGTATTTGCTTTGTATGCTATCTTGTATTTTAGTTTTCTGAATGAAGTTGCAATTTTGTAAGTAGGCTATTGGTATTGTGATATGTTAATGTTATGTATTTATTCTCATGCGGTGTTTGTGTTGGTTTGTCTTGTTTTTGTTTCGCCTTTTTTATTAGTGTGTCTATCATGTCAGGGTTATATACATTGTCTTGTGCTATATATTTTTATCGTGTTTAGTTTTTCAGTGTAGTTGTCACTGTTCATTGGTATGTTAATTAATCTGTGTGTCATTGTACGGATAGCTGCATGTTTATGTTGTATGGGATGGTTTGATGAATTGTGTATGTGTGTTGTAGTTGTGGTGGGCTTCCTGTATATTTTGAATTCATGTCTATTATTTGTTTTGGTTATGGTGATGTTTAAGAAATTTATAGCTTGGTTACCGGTATGTTCTGTTTCTATTGTATACTTTAATTTGGGATGTATTTTGTTGAGTTGTTGATGTAGGTTTTCTATTTGTCCTTTGATTCCATTATATAGGACTATTATGTCATCTACATATCGATGGCAGTACATTATTCTCTCTACGTGTTTGTTGTTGTCAGTATTTAGTATTAGTGTTCATATAACTGTAATATATAATCTTTACTGTATCTTATCAAATCTATGAATACTGTATAATTGACCTAACATGTGTGTTTTATCTTTAAATATTTAGTATGTGTATTTGTTCTATATTATGAATGAAGATTTCATCTAATATACTTGATATAGGTGAACCCATTGGTAATCCTTCAGTTTGTGTATAATATTTATTGTTATGTGTGAAATAATTTTGTTTTGTAATAATCTTTCTTTAATGTTTCTAAATCTTTTGTCCAGAAAGGTTTGTAGTTTGGGATCTTTCCTCGGGGCACCCATTTCTTTACCGCTTTTAGTATTATAGTTGCACAAATTATATTGTTACGTTTGTCTGGGGATTCGTTCATATTAACGGAGAGGTTATTTTCTAGGTCTTCTCTGAATTTAGTCCAATTGGATTTTTTAAAATTCCAACAACATCTGTTATAAGATTTGTTTGTAGGTTTCTGATGTAGTAAAATAGAAGTAACAATGATTCCGTGGCCAAGTCCAGGGTCTTCCCAAACTTTCCTGCTTGCCTTGTTATATATGTCTGAAGATATTAGAGTTAAATCTGGATTAAATGTTCCATGGGAATGAAGAAATGTTGGAGGATCTTCTGGGTTGAATAATAATTGGATTGATTGGGTGTTAAGAAAACCTTCTATTGAACGGCCAACAGAATTGATGCCTAAATATCCCATTCTTTAGAATGACCACTGAAGTCTCCAATTATGAGAGTCTTTGGTGTAACTACTATATTGTCCAAATTGGGTTTGTTATTAGGGGGTTATATATGCTATACATTTTGAAGTGTTATTTATCCAAAGTTCTATTTTACAAATTTCAGATTTGTGAATAATTTCAAGGGAAAAATTGTTCCTGGGCTGTGTATCGATCCTGGGACCCTTTGCTTAGCGCATGAATGCTCTACCGATTGAGCTACCCCCAGGAACTATACAAGACACCGTCACAATTCTTTCCTTTATACCCACACAACTCAAATGGGCTGACAAGACGTCAGAAACCCAACTTTGAGTGCACACAATTCTGTGTGACTTAAATTGTGGCTTTCTGTTAACGTACCTATAGTAACGGATATATTAAGTCTGCTTCACAGGGAGCTTCTACCTGAAAGCCAGATTTGCATAATATATTCGTTACTTCAGTCCTTAGTCATTTGTTTAATAATGTTGAATGTTAGGCCTAAAGTTATTCCTCTTTTGATGCCAATTAGTATGCCACTAGCTCTTTGTCTTGCTTTAGGTTGTAGAAGTGTCATTTGCAGAATTTGTATAACAAATGAGGTCCATCAATTCATATCCTTCCAATTATTGCATTTATACCGGTAACAATAGAGTTATAAATTCCTAACAGTGAGTAGTTTCAATACTAAATGTAGTAAACGTCACAAGAATTATTTCCTTGATGTGAAATATTTCATGAGAATAAAATAAAATTCTCATAGTAACAGCTAAAATGCCGTGTTCATACTAGTTAAGTATTTAAAATGGAACACAATTATGTACAGATGAAGCACTGTTTAATAATGTAATTGAGAAAAAAAAATTAAAGAAACATTTGATCCATGTTGAATCTTTCGTACACTACTTTTAACACTTGAATATAAATAATTGATTAAATCATCAAACACACCCACACAACAGGCAGCGAAGTTCGAGATCACGCCGAGGTCTAGTAGGCTCTGAGGATGGTGTGGAGAAGCACCGAAACAGCTGTAAGCCGCACATGCTTACACAATTAACATGAGTAAGTTCGCCATTTAATCAATTATAAACATTTGATATTATGAAAACTTCTTCATTTATGTCTGACTTTATATTTCCTTATACAGGGAAACCTCTCCTTACGGACCCCTCCAAGATACGGACACTCCTCATATACGGACAGATTTTTATGTCCCAACTGAAATAATATAGAAATAATGATCAATTTAACTCTCGTTTATGGACACTCTCAGACACGGACACGGATAGCTGTTTCACAGTCCTAAAGCTTGCTTTACCTCCTGACTGCGGACAGAACTTGGATTTAAAACCTAATGTGTTACAAAAATGGAAAATTGAGTTTTGAGAACTGTACAGAAATTCCTTACCATGAAAAAAGACAATAAGGGTCTCGTAGGCTACCACTAGCCCAACCGGCTATCCCTTGTTGCCTGGAAGCGGGTGGATAAACAAAGTCATAAAATTTAACCTGTCTGATGGGTCCAAGGTGAAATTGTATTCGACATATAATAGGACTAGTAGTATTATTCTCTTCACTTCAATCAGTTGTTCTGTTTCGAGAGACATGGCACCTGAACGTAAAGGTTAAGTTGAAAACAGTAAATTACAGTACTGCATAACTGTAGACCTAGAATAAAATTGCATGGCAGAGTACTGTATTTTCCTTTTTCAGTCTTATCTACTGTAGTTCAAAGTTGCAAAGAATTTACTGTAATATACTATATTTAGAATTAAACTACAGTAATACATTTCGTTTAAAGCGTGAAGGGATACATGATGCATATTATAAATTTACTTTTAGATTGGGGAGCCTCCCTCCCAATAAAGGACACCTCCCAGATGCGGACAGATTGTTGCGTCTCTTCGATGTCTGTAAATGAGAGGTTTCACTGTATATGATTGCATAATTACTCTAGTCCAGTAAATCAGTCAGCTCTGTTACACCATTCTGTTCCTATGGGTACACAGTTAAAAAAGAAATCTCACAGATGTCAGCACAAGCCAAGATGATGCACAAAAAACCATCTTGATTATACTGCTATGTTCACCCATTTTGATTTGGCGGGTTTGTGTGTCATACTCTTGCTTTGTGTTTTAGTCTAAGCATGCATTTTTACTATGTCAGATCTGTTAGTGTTGTGTTTTCCACAAATAACAAGATATATAGTCAAGATCAAGAGGACATAATAGTACATGTGTGCAGTAGCTAAGTTGCTATTTTGGAGATTTTTAAGCAAAAAAAAAAAAAAAAAAAAAAAAAAAAAAAAAAAAAAAAAAAAAAACTATGTTCGCACATGCTTATGTTTGCTTTGTCATGTCTGTTACCTGTCAGATCTGTTACTCCATGTCATGTCTGTTACATCATTCAAAACAGAGCCTTAATTTTTTTCTTTTCTATCATTAAAGAAATTAAAGCTCAAATATCTTCGATTTAAGGGCAATCTACTAAGATAATTGTTACTGAAAGAATGGTTCGGAGACTTGAAAGCATATAAATGTCCTACTAATCGGTTGCTAGCCGAGGAGTAGTAGGTTCAGTGGTGGGGTTGCCACCTTATAGCCTTTGAACCGGCTTTGGGACTCCGTTCCAGACTCCCAAGACAAATTCTCCGCTATATACCACATGGAAGATGATCTTTGGGACGCCCCCTGAAAAGATGGACAGAGACCATAACAGGCCACTAGTCCTAATACCTGCAATGATGATGATGATGATGATGATGAATGGTTTCTGTTAGTTACTGAACAAGTTATTATTTTATATTAGGTAAAAGATTTGATATTAAGATATTTAATATACTAATTGTTCATTTTTGATCTGAAGTTAGTTCTGTTACTATTCTAAGAACTATGCACTGTTTAAAGAATATCTGATATAAAAATAAAGGCATTCTATTTCTATAAAAGATCCACTGTCTTGTCCTATAACACTCCTGACATTTCGTAGTGCCATCAAAGATTCATTGATACTTGTGGAGAATGCTGTAGAGCAAGGTGAGTGTACAGTGGCTGATTACTATGGCAGAGACATTGCACTATATTAATACATGCAGAATATGCACTAAATAATACTTTAATTTTGACGTTCTCAATCGTCCATTTCTTATACAAATTTCGCAAATGACCCAGAAATGTATTGTAGTTCTTGAAAACAAAGAACTGTAATTGTTCAGCTGCAACATTGGCTTCCATTATTGCAAACATATCAATGTCTTTATTCGAATTTTATGTATTTCAGTATTCTTGGCTTGATTAAGGCCTCCAGCATTCCACTGTAAGACCTTCAGCTGAGGTAGAATTATATTGTGTTTTGTCTTGTTATGTAATGCTAAAATAGTCCCCGTCTGGAGATCTGAATGAGGGGAATTTTTTACTTCCGGAATATTCGGAATATTGTACTTTGGATTGTATTTGTTGGATGGTCGTTTTTTTCTATGTTCATTAAACATAGTTCAGGGGGCACCACGAGAAGTCGACCATCATCACCCCCAGAACACCAATATAGCGCGAAATATTATTGTTGCAGAAGGCTAGCCTTGTTTCATACTCAGATGTAGTGAATTGATATCTCCTCTCTAGTCCCCTTCATGCTTCCGAGTCAAGGTCGTAGCCATGCCTTTAGAGATTTAAAGACTTCTGCCACAAGTCTCGCACCAAACTCTGCATCCTGGAATGACTGTCAACAGTGAAGGATGTGAGTGAAAACCAAGTGTTACGATACATCGTTATTGCAAACTTAAAAACCTATTGTTACTAGGTATAATAACTCAATTTTTTGGGTTTGCTAAGCCTCAAAATCTATTAATTTGAGAAAAAATCGTTCCGGCACCTGGAATCGAACCCGGAACCTCTCAGCTGTGCGCGCTGAGCGCTCTTTCCATCTGACCCACACCGGGACATGATCCATGGTGCCGGCCGAACTCCTCTCATTGTATTATCAATAGCCTACTACCTGCATTTATGACATTCAAGCCATGTATGCAGGAGCGCATATTTAAATGGCTTCATGGTCATTTTCAACAACAGTTCATGAGTTACTGTTAACATTGATATATATTCTTATATGATGTCTCGCCATCCTCACTGAATAATCAATCACTATAAATAGCCATACTGCAAATATCTATTAATTTGAGAAAAATTCGTTCCAGCACCTGGAATCGATTCATTGATTATTCAATGAGGATGGCGAGACCTCATATAAGAATATGTATGTACCGGTATATGAGCCTCAAAAGCCTCTTAAGAGCTTAGTCACTGACAGATATTCCCCTCAGAATTTGTCATTTGAGCTCAGCACGTGGAACGGCCAGGCGCTACATGCCCAGCAGAGTAGGCGAACTGTCTGGTCTTGCCTAGGCTCTCTGCCCTGATCATGGAACCTGTAGTTTCGAAATGTTAGCTCCAGGACATAGTGACATATCCAAATCACATTCACCGTGAAAACATAAAAAAACACTTATAATTTAGGGTTATATAGAAGGTCTAACTCCAAACTTGTTAGCAGAGTTTTTGTAATGTGATATTGTTTATGCATTGCCAAGAAGAGACAAATGACAGTTTGGGGAAATTGAATTAATGTAACCTAAAGCATAAATGAGTTCAGAACTGTGTTTTGTACATGTCGAAATGGAAATTAAATAAAACTTGATTTAATGTAACATAGTAGCAGCAGCAGTATCTATTGCCCAGGCACTTGGAAGTTTTCCATTCACCTTCTAGCTTTGCAGTATAATTTAGAGTCCGAATCCAAAAAATCTGATGCCAAAGCTGGACTTTTCGTAAATGTTCTTGATTCATCAAAGAGTCTTCTAGGTTACACAGGATGCATTTTGGTGAACAAAAAATTTCAATTTTAAACAGGGTGCTGCAAACAGTCATGACCAGTTAGCATCCGAAATTTTGCTACTGAATCATGTCGAGAAGAATCAGATACCTTATATATTCTTTTTCAGTAAGTAATATTGACCAAGATTTATTATTACTGTTTTCTTAAAATTTCTTCAGAATTTTCATTTGAAATTTAAATTTAATGTAACATAACATGACTTAAAATACAGATTAGCCCAAAAAAAGTATACGCTGTTTGTTTATAAATAACTTTGGAACAAATTCAGATAAAATTCTCATTTTCGGGGAAATTGCAGCTTAATGGATAGGTCGAAGAGGTGCTGTCAAGTACCCAGCATAGTCCCCAGACCTAACACCAATTTCTACATATGGGGGACCCTAAAGGATGTTGTTTATTGGGAAATGCCAGCTACACTGGATGTGCTACAAGAACAAACCAAAGTTTAACGTCATGTGCAGCTATGACACTGGACACATTACGGAACTTAGTTCGTGGAGCAGTTCGGCGGCATCAATAGTGTTTGGATGCTGTTGGTGGTCACTTTGAACACCCACATTAAGCTACAATTTCATGAAAAACGAGAATTTTTTCTCAATTTGTTTCACTGTTTTAGGACCCCGTCTTCTTTCATTCAGAGCAGAACTAAGTACAGATCTAATACTTTTCTTCTTAGGCATAATTTACAACTTATCCAACTAAATATAACAACTATAAATAAACTGAAAACTACAACTATACTTATTTCACTATTTTTAGGTCTATGTAAATGTTTCTGTGTAAATGGAACACTCAGCAAACGAATATAAACCCACAACACAAAACTAAACACTCAACTAACGATTATAAATGCACAAAACAAACCAAACAAGGCTGCAGGCCGAGTTGATAACCAGTCTACTATTGTAATATGAAGTTACGACATGTGTACCGTACAAAGTTTCATCCGCTTTGATAAAAAAAAAATAATGTAAAATTGAATATTGTCTAAATGTAAAATTTTTATTGAAAGCTATATACATTTGCTTTGTAGGTGATCGATTCATATAGAGGGCCATGTACAAGAAACATTTGAAGAATGTTATTATTGTCGGTACTGTCACCATGACTATTTATAAATATAAGTGTCAATGGCATTGCATTAACAGCTGTACTGATTTATTAATTCCAACAAAATCGTGACAGAGGTACGAAGAGGAATATAAGAAGTTTGAAGAGTGGTGTAAAAAAAAAAGTAGAGAATATTTCTGAAAAGTTTATGCTGGAATATTTTTCAATGAAAAGTGAAAAGAAGAAATCAAGTTCTCTGTGGATTCATTATTCTATGCTGCGGTGTACGGTATCACTGAAGAAAAATGTGGACATCAATCAGTAAGTAGACACAATAATTGTTAGCTTTTTAAAGCAAAAAAGTGAATTGTGAAAATGTTACCATTAATGTGTATAACAAATAAAAAGCTTACAAGGACAAGGATCCTGCTGATCCAAAGTTGCACTTGGGCATGGGTTAGATTCCAGCTTATGCTCATTACTGGTAGTTTTTTCCGAGGTTTTCTCCAACCATAAGACGAATGCGAATGTCAGGTAATCTATGGTGAACTCTCGGCCTCATCTTGCCAAATACCATCATGCTATTACCAATACAATCAATGCCAAATATCCTAGTAGTTAATACAGGGTCGTTAAATAACCAACTAAACAAATTTCAGAGAGCAATCTGAGTAGTATAATGAAGCATTAATGGTTGAAGTGTTGATGAAAATTTTTAGTGGTGGTGGTGGTGGTGGTGGTAGCAGTATGTGTAAGAAAAGTAAATAGTTGGTGTACTATGGTTAATGTTTAAGGAAGTACGAAGGTAATATTGTGCTAATAGTACCTCCCTCATGCCAATAACTCTGCTACAGAAAAGAATAATACAATTATGCCGTAATAAACTCTTGATTACCCTTCAGAACTGTTGTATTCAGGATTTAAAATATTTGACTTTCATCAAATTTATAACAATGTATTATTAAATTTCGTACTTAAAAACCGAAATATATTTAATTTATATTCACATAAATCAGTGATGTCAATTGATGCCCACAGGAGCAAGTGCGCGCTCTAGAGCTCAGGAAAGCCTGAGCAGTTTACAGCGGAAAGGAAAGAGACAGACGAAAGAAGTAGTATATGCCACTTGGTCGAGCTATGTTTGGGGATGGCCAGCACTGATTCAATAGATAAAGGAAAGAGAACTTATTAAAACTGTATCCATGTTAATTTTTAGATTTGTCTGGAAGTATAAGTGCATTATAAGGGTGTAAGTTTTAATTTTAATGTTCATTTTTCACAAGTATAATTTTTTTGTTCAAAAGAAATACTGTATTTTCTCAACTTTCTTTATAGAAAAGTGAAATTTTCAGATATAAGCCTATTTACTTAGTAGCCTTACAGAATGAATTCGTTAATTTAATATTCCGTAAATGCATATTATTGAAGATAGTGTATTGAAAGTTTTGAAAATGTTCGCATTGAAATGAATTAACAAAGCAACTACTGTTACATCATAAGCAAAAGATACGTCCCCATGTGTTGTAAAAATGTCAGCCCTATAGCTTCAGCACATTTCGGGAAAATAATTAATATTCTGATGATAGGAAGTTGCTCACCAATAGCACCTTAAAAGCATAATGCGATAAGAGTTTTGTTATGGAATATTAGTTACACACTTAAAACATATACAGCACCTAGGTAACTTTGCTTAGTACTGTAATTTTTTTTTTATTAGTTGATTGACTATATTTATAGGGCTAAAGGTATCATCAATATCAATTACAACTTGTCATGTCATACTCAATCTCTCTTTTTGGGATATCACTTTCTTTATGAATGATTTGTTTCATCCATTTAGTACAGTATAATTGTATTACTATGGAATTTATGTGAATATTTCTTCTTATCTCTTTATTATGTTATTAACATTTGAAACACAACTGCAATATTAAGAAATTGGTATTAGTACTTTTGTTTTACAGACAATATAGATAATATCAAACAGAAAGAAGCCATATAAAAATAACGACATAAAATGTCACGTTCTGTTTGAAGTTTGTGCACCACTATTTTCTTAATCCTACAGGGTGCTTACTCATATACACAGCCCTTCCTCTTTCCAACTTAGCGCTTGATGCCTGCGCACGAGGTCAAGGTCAGAAAAATGCGCTTGCTTTGACATCACTGGCATAAATATAAACCAAAAAATCAGAAAACATATATTATGCTTAACAGAACCTAAATGTATCATAGCAGTAGCATATAATCACAGTAGAAACTTCGGTCCAACGCTTTATAACATGATAACTTAATAGCTAAATTCCCAAATATACAATTTACTAATGCTCTTTATTTTAAAAAAATAAATTAAAAATTCCTATTTAGAGAGAAAATTTAAAGTTCAATTATCGTGATATGTTTTTTCTTCTTCTTTTTTCTTTTTCTTTTTTTACTTTTTACTCTGTTATTTAATAAAATATCTTAACATTATGTGGAATGCCCTCTGAGCACGAGTATGAAACTTACTCTTTCTGGGGATGCTACAATGTTTTTATATAAAAAGCAATATGTATCTTTGTTCTACGAGGGCTATTCATAATGTAACTTCCGTTTATTTTTTACAAACCTGTGAATGACGTTACAAAATTGGGTTACAATACGTTTGAAATTGTACATTCTAATTTATTTTTCCACACAGTTTCCAGTCATTGAGACACTTGTCGTAGCATTTGACGAGCTTTGAATCTCCGCAATCGTAGAATTCGGCCAACCTATGACACTGATTTTCAACTCTTCGTCATCATCAAAGCACTTCAAACCAAGCCACGTCTTCATGTGCATGAAGAGATGGTAATCTCTAGGCGCCAAATCTGGGCTATAGGGAGGATGATCCAATACTTCCCAGTTGAACTCTTGCAGTTTGGTTGCAGTACGACACGCTGTATGCGGTCGGGCGTTGTCATGCAGGAAAACCACCCCAGAGCTCAACATGCCACGACGTTTGTTTTGAATGGCTCTTTTCAAGTTTGTTAGTGTGTTACAGTTACGCTCAGCATTAATTGTGGCATTCCTCTCCAAGAACTCCACTAGCAAAATTCCTTTCCTGTCCCAGAAGCATAAGTTTCCTCGTGGGAAATGTTTGACGACACTTTGTGGATTTTTTCGGGGAGTGAGTATGGCCCCACTGCATTGATTGAAGCTTTGTTTCAGCCTTCACATACCGCACCCAAGTCTCATCTCCTGTCACAATCTGATCGAAAAAGCATCACCTTCTCTTTTGTAACGCTCAAGAAAGGACAGTGCTGCTCCCATTCGCTGAGCCTTTTGTTCCTGAGGAAGGAGTTTAGGCACCTATCTGGCAGAAAGTTTCCAGTAGCCCAAATCTTCGGTAATCACTTTGTACACAAGAGTACGACTAATCTGTGGAAAATCCTTACTAAGCTCTGACATGGTAAACCTGCGGTTTGCTCTAACCTTTTCGTCAACCAAACGAATCAGATCTGCATTCACGATACTCAGTCGACCACTTCTCTATTCATCATGGACATTGGTTCGCCCATTTTTGAACATACGGCACCATCCTAATTTTTAAGTCTCCCGGCTTCCACATTTCTCTTCTCTTTGAGCCTTTTTCTACCTTATTTTTGCATAATGTAAAAATTAATTGAAACATTTAATTTTTACATGGTTGAAGGTGATTTATATGATGGATTCTCTTGTTCCAGAGATGCACTGAAATGTGCAGCTAAGCTTATACAAAGAGTGTTTTCTTTTATGAACAGTAAGTGAACATATATATATATATATACATACATACATTCATATATGAGGTCTCGTCATCCTCATTGAGGTCTCACCATCCTCATTGAATGATCGAGACTACTATTTTTTGTTAGTAGTCAACATGTAAATACCTATTAATTTTGAGAAAAATTCGTTCCAGCACTGGGAATCGAATCCAGGACCTCTCAACTCTGCGTGCTGAGTGCTCTTTCCAACTGAGCTATGCCACTGTGCCAGCCGAACTCTCCTCATTATATCATCAATGGCCTACTACCTGCATTTTAGACATATACCAGTAAGTCATATATGCAGGAGCACATATTTAAATGACTTTATGGCCAATTTTAACAAGCTTTTTTTAATACTGTTAAAACTGATATATACCTATACTCACATATGAAGTCTCGCAATCCTCAGATGTTCGAAAAAGGAGAGCGACACTTTAATCAAATCAGAACTGCAAATCACAGTCAACTTCAATTACTCATGTAGGAAATTTTTACAATTTGTTTGAAACTATTACGCTAGGTAAAATATCTCAAAATACTTTAATTTAAGCCTAACTGCCAAAATGTAGAATAAAATTGTTTTTAGTGCCGCTAACTGAATTTAATAATTTTTCAATTTTTTTATGTCAAATATTGTAGACCACTTAGTCTCCCGTATTTTCTTCAAAAATAGTTGGCAACCCTAGCACCAACACTATTTGTACCCAAGTCTTCAACAGAAATCAGAGTGAAAAGTCCATGTGCTTGTGTAATACTCACACATGTTTTCCATCTATTAGGAATATTCACAGTTTGTCGTATCTTCAAATGATTCTTTGGACATTCTATAATATTCTGCGAATTTGTCTGGATGCTGTGCTAACTCTACCAATAAAACACTACAAGCACCATGATTTTCAACGTTTTGAACCAATGAACCCGAAACCTACGCCTTTATCTTCGCATTCTTATTATTGACAATAGTAGAAGATCTCCATCTGATGACTCCACACTGAATGACTCATTAAAACAAATAACATGGCGTTATGTGTCACACTCCATGTGCCATGCATCATGTTTCTTGCACCATCCGGTGTGTAACATGCAGGGTCGAATCTAGCTACTTGACGCCTCTAGGCAGAGAAAAATATTTCTGCCCCTTATTTCGCCCTATATGCGTCATCTGGAAAAACAGAAGTAAAAAGAATTAATCCAGAAACATGCCCGATTTCCAACAAGTAAATATGCAATTTGGCACATTCTATTATTGGTGTACGACGTACAGTACGTGATCATTTCAGTGTGCAGACTGGGTGTACAATGTACAGTACGTGATCATTTCAGTGTGCAGACTGGGTGTCGGCAAAACTATTAAGAAAGTCATAAATATATGGAAAGATTCGGTACTTTGTTCCTCTGTTATGAATTCGGGTGGTCCCTGGCTGGGTTACAGACGCGGGATGTGCAGGGAAAAGATGGCGAGAAACACCACATTCATAGTGCTTTACATCCCTCTTTTGTTGCTGAGAGTAGAGTGGGAATTCGGTAGACGAGTAGGGTAATAAATTTCATAAAATGTCAGTACTGGGAGAAAAAGTGAAAGGCGATTGCCATGGTTGATTTCCAAACTCTGAGATTTTCAGCTATAGTGTGATACGCAATTTGTTTGAATTTTATTTTTTCTTCTGTCTTTTTTGAAGAACCAAAAGGGCAGACCTCAGGACCACAGGTGGTCCTCGGACCATAGTTTGAGAAATAAATAATTAAATATATGAAAAAATAATTAAATAATAAATAAATAGTTTGAGAAATAAATAATTAAATATATGAAAAAGACCCAACCCACTTTATTAATAACTATAAAATATTTGATTTTTAATAATAATATTATTATCTTACGCAAATTTTGTAGTTTATATATTAACAGCATGGCATTAACTATATTAATAATTAATTTCTAATGGTAATGATGTCATCAAACCACCTCAAGTTTTGTAGATTTTAATATCCAATACACAGCTGTACTCAGAAAATTACACACCGGAGAATCAGACCTGTAAATTATTTTTAGTAAGTCTTGAAGCTTTTAATAACCAATTGAATTTCAACTATAAATATGTCAGCAATCCTACAGATCATGATTCGTGTAATCGCTTGTAGTTTATTGTAGTGTGTGTTTTGTTTTATTTTGAAATGCAATTAGTTCTCAAAACTGACGAAAGATGGATTTTGTAAAAGAGGAAAATTATGTAGGAAAACTGACATTTCACTGAAAACTACTATTTTTCTGAAAAACTTTGGGTTTCAAGCTTCGAAATGAGGGGGTCATTTATTAAAATCCATTCAGTCATTGTCCCGTAATTTCCATTACCAGTTCAAATTATATATATATAGCATAGTTTAGTATACATAATATAAATAATTTAAATTGTAAATATTAGTGTAATTGTTAAAGTGGTCCATGTTTTGTTCTGCCGAACACAGTCAAGTGAGCAACCAGTCAAGTACTTCGCTTGCTAGATGCACTCGCGTCGTCTACTTAAAACTCCAGTAATTTAATCTTATAGCCTCATTGGACAAAGTATGGTCCCTTGTGATAATTGTACTACATCATAACATTTTGTACTTCATGTAAGTATACATATAATCAGAAAATGGAAGTACAGTTGAAAGAAGACCAGTTTGGCTTCAGGAAGGGAAAAGGTACGAGAGATGCAATTGGACTCCTATGAACAATCAACGAAAAATACCTAGAGAAGAATAAAGAAGTGCTTATAATATTTTTGAACCTAGAAAAAGCGTTTGACAGAGTGGATAGGACGAAATTGATAGGGATCCTAAAGAAAATTGGCGTGAATTGGAAAGAGAGGAGGCTATTCAGTAACCTTTATATGAAATGAGTCAAGTCAGGATAGGAGGAGAAATGTCAGAAGGAAGCAAAATAGGAAGAGGAGTACATCAACGATGCTCTTTATAACCTACCCTTTTCAACATCTACTTGGAGGATTTAGTGAAGAACTGTTTTCAGAACATGGGCGGAGTGATAGTAAGAGGAAGAAGAATAAAGTGTATAAGATTTGCTGATATGGCAATGTTAGTAGATGAGGAGATGATAGTAAGGGATATGCTACTAAAGCTAAATGACAGCTGTGAGCAATATGAAATGAATATAAATGCCAACAAGACGAAGACCATGGTCATAGGAAGAAAAATAAAGAAGGTAAACTTGCGAATTCTAAATGAGGCAATAGAGCAAGTTTACAACTTAAAATACTTGGGATGTACTATAAGCAGTAACAAGAAGAATAGCAATGGCAAAGGAAGTTTTTATTAGGAAAAGGAGCATCTTATGCGGACCTCTGGAGAAAGAACTAAGGAAGAGACTAGTGAAGTGCTTTGTGTGGAAAGTATCATTGTATGGGACAGAAACATGGACATTACGATGAAGTGAAGAGAAGCAACTAGGAGCATTTGAAACGTTTACAGTTCTTGCATGATGTATTTGTACCATTATCTTATAATATAGTGAGTCCAGCTTAGGTTTAACATCATAGCTATTTATAACTTTAGTTGTATTAGATTTTAGATTCAGACTCGAAATTCTTGTATATATGATGATATCTATGGCAATTTATGAAAAAAAACTACATCGTCGCACTGGCATAGTGTGTGTGATTAGCAGGCTTCGAGACTTTGGACTTTGCATGCATTATGGGTTGTTGACTCGCTGCAGGTAGGTAGAGATGTGTTGAGGTAACAACGTTGCTATTTAGAGTAGAGTACGGTAGTATGGGGAAACACACACATATGTACATTCTGAAAGTAAATGTACATTACACAATAACAATTTCAAAAGAATGTGAAAAGCATTTATTCTCCTGTCTTTTATAAGCATTTGTGTTTAATTATACGCATTGTTAATGGTGGAAATAAACATGTATCAATTTTAATTTCTTATTTATCCTATTGGTCGTCTTTAGGAAGTGCAGTTACAGTACCGAATTGCAATGTACCTACTACAAGATACATTTTCAGTGTCTCAAACATAAATCTTTTTCGGTTATCTGCCAAAGTTTGTACTGTGGAAAGCTGCGCTCTATGTTGCATAACTTGATAGGAGCAAAACGAAAAAACATAACATCATTGCAGTCTCTAAGACACAGTCCTTTATTCTCAGGTGACTCTATGCCCACTAATTTACTGTTTATTTTACACAATGTTCCTTATCCGTTACTTTTACATAAAATTGATTTCCATTTCTGTTTTACATGTTCAGTAACCGATGCATTTGGTGTCTCATTAATTCTCTGCGTCATTTTCTAAATTAATTTGAGAGCTTCCGGCATCTTTTGCTCTGACTTTTCTAACCGTGTAATAGTTTCAGACACAGTTTGAAAATTGGTTTGTATGAAAACCAACTTATTCGTCAGAACCTTCAAATCCAGAGTGTTTTTTTTTGCATATTTGTTGGCATTTATTCTACAGTACTCCCACCCACTATACGCTTTACCACTATACTCAGCACGCCGTTATGCGGATTTTC
The DNA here is from genome assembly GCF_040183065.1 of Periplaneta americana. NCBI lineage: Eukaryota > Metazoa > Arthropoda > Insecta > Blattodea > Blattidae > Periplaneta > Periplaneta americana. Next base: position 185,437,826 of record NC_091131.1, read on the forward strand.
CACTGAACTGCTCTATTGGATCTGAAGTCTCGAAGCCTGGTGATTAGGATGGACAAAAATGTCGATTTAGACTCAACAGAATTTTAAAAGTTACCATAATTTATTGGCAAACCTCGTGTATTCTGGTACAGAGACTCAAGCATTTTGTGTCACACTCAAAGAACTTCGAATGAAGAGGTGGATTCCAAACTGGCATAACTCCAAATGACAAGTTATGAGAGAAATAACGAAAAATGGTAAAATAAATTTAACACCCTTAGATCCGTTTCAAAAAAGCATATGCTGACACTAAGTCAAGACTTAGAAGAGTGTTAAATAAACTTACACAGTTATAGCCTATATAAACTGGAAAAGGATAAATTAAAATGTGAATAAAGCAAGTTAAAGTCTTAAAAAAAAAGAACTTAGGACACTTTGGAATCCTCCCCTTCATATGTGCAAACCCCCCCCCCCCCCGCCCAGTGGCATGGCAGATGTCCAACCTGTACTCCACCAGATATTCAGAAACATTTGTGCTGTCGATAGCTTCACGAATTTTGTGTCACAATTCGTTGAAGTTATCCTAGGTACATGATACACTTGGTCCTTCACAAAATTTCACAGGAAAAAGTTCAGATGAGTAAGATCCAGTGAGCATGGGGACAAGTGACTGCTTCGGCTCGAATCGACTTCCTCAGGGGCTTCTTGCGAAGATAAATTCTTTCCACTTTTTTCTCAAACACCGTCCTTTCACTATCATAATAAAACCCATTTCTCGTAATTGCTTGTCCAATTTAATTATGCTCACATCTAGGTAGGAACATCTTTGTGATGCCTACAATTAAATTCATTCCGAAATGAATGTCGTCTGCACTTCACAGATTTCATTTCCATCAGTGAAAGAATGCAGAACAATTTCTGTTGAGGTGTTGATATCGTCATCTTTGCTCATTCTGATCATGCACACAACACCAGCACCAGAATATGGTATTTTTCATAAATTGTCACAGATATCATCATACTTACAACAATTTCGTATTGGAATCTTACTTAATACAGTGAAAGTTATAAAAGGTCGTAATATTAAACCTATAAGCCAGACATGTGGTACAGTACTTATATAATGTGTTATGATCTTAAGTTTTTCCATAATTTCGTAAGAGTAACATCACGCAATATTGTATTAATTGTATTGTTCATTAATATAATTCTATGTGCTGTATTCTCTTTCATATAATAAGCATTAATATCTGTTGTAGATCACAATTCAGTCACATTTTTCTTTTCATTTTTATTGGCTCTGAAATCTTGCTATTATCATGCTATTCTTAAATTCTTTACGGACTTATGTTTTCCTGTTTTTAACTTGTTTATATTGTCGTTTCTCAGAATTATTGGGAATATTATTTTGTAAAATTTTTTAAAGTATTAATAACTTATTACTCATGTTACCTTAAGCTTTCTCACAACCAACACAATATGATATATGGTGATAAAAGTCGTTCTTTTACAATATTGCGTATACAACATGTGCTCTTCTTAAAGCAGCACTTTTCTTTCTCTAAGATATTCTCAAATTATGTTTGAATTCATTTTGTATGATGGAGATAATTAATTACTATATTTTCTTTTACCCTGTTTGTTAATGCAGTCCTTATTTTCAATTTCTATGTATCAGTTTATTTCATTCATTCGTAATTGTCTGCCCAAGGGCAGATCTATCAGTTCAAATCCAATTTTTTCCAATCTTTCCTCTTTTCCTCCTACTTCTTAAACAATCTATACAATCTCTATATCTTAATATTGATCTGCTTATTGTTGTTGTTTAGTCAACTGTCCGAAGACAGGTCTGAACCTCATAAGTGACACCATAAAGCATCACTCATGAGACACCTAGGCCAGGAGATAATGGGGTAGGGTGGCCAGTTCCTTTCCCCCTCCATTGCATACATCGCTGACTAGTTACATATTACACTAATCAGACTTCAGATGTATACAAACAATTGATCTTCCTCTGATACATATCATCAAGTGATGTACTGCCTGATAACAGATGTACATATCAGCCAGAACTTCAATCAGAGGTAGATCTGTTTAATATTCTTCACTAATTTATGGTCTTTTAAATTTTTTAATGCAAAATAAAAATTAGAACTTTTACTTCCTCAGGAGGCAACAAAACTATGTCAGCATCAGAGTGATGGCGGCGAAAGAAAGCTGGACAAGATGATGGTCAGCAGGGAAACCAGCAGCAAGTAACGGATTTGACAAAACTGGCTAATCGTCTCCTTACCGAAACTGGTAACATGGATATTTACCAGGAAAGCTATGAATATATATCAAAGTTGGTAAGTTCATTTAGATAAATATCTAGAATACCTTTCTTATATAAATTCTAGATATATATGGTCTTACTAATAAACCATATAGTTTTTATACGAGCCTTATGTAGAGTTGGGACAGAAAACGTTACTAATAAATCATGCATAAGTGATGGATAAGCAGCCTGTAACTATACATGGGAATTGCTTTGCAATAGTTATATACACGAAATACCTTGTTTAAGTGTTGTATAGAGAGAAAAAAATGGCCACCCCTCTAACAGCTGTTTGTATATATTGTCATTTTATGATGATGGTTCCCTTGTAACCACAGAAGAACAAACCAAAGAGCACAGAAGAATTAGAATAATATTGCTGTAGCTGTACTCTTCGACCAAAATATAGTGTGGTAATCGACCAGGTCCAGTTATACTATCGATACTTAGTGTGGCACACTAGTGCTCACTATCGGATGCAATAGAGAACCACAATTTTATTATTCTATCACCTTTTGTAATGAAGTAATGACGAAACTATGACATAGCTATGTAACAGTTGTACTGTTATACATGACGTATGTAGTGATTATTAGTAAGGAATTTACATACGACTTATAAATGAGTTATTCATTGTGTAAGTATAAGATAGTTAAACGTCTGTATAAGAGTTTTTATTAGTAAGACATTAATAAAAAAGTCTGCCAGAGACAATTCTGAAATGTTATAAAGTCATGGCAATTCCAACTTTGTAATACAGCTCAGAAACATGAACTTAACATTTTGACAACTTCAAAGAATAGAAGTGCAGAAATGAGAACTCCTGAGACCTTTGGTAGGATATACTTTATATGATCATAAATGGAATGTCGACATCAGGAATGAATTTAACGTAACTGCCATCATTGGTACCATATCAACATACAGAAACAACGGGTATGAACCTGTATCACGGACGCCCAATAACAGGTTGCCTCAGAGGCTATTTCACTACAATCCTTATGGGAAGAGAGACCTTGGACGACCAAAAGTGCAATGAAGAGGCCAGCTTTCAGCCACCATCCAACATGGACCCTGTTCTACAAAAGTATGGTCTAATACAGGCCTGCAGAACTCGTAAGTAGGGGAAATATGACATCAGCCTCACTCCACTTCTATTGGGGATGATCGCCTTCAGGGTAGAGTTATTTACCTTCTCTGGACGTCAGTGGCGGCATGTAATTTTCAAAAAGGATTGTAATAAATTCATTGTTTTTATAATTCGTTATCTCGTTTCAATGTTTCCAATTATGCTAAATTTCCTGTCGGTAGTTTCTTTGCACCTAACCTGTTTTAGATTTCCGAAAACTTTTCTCCTAGCATCACCTATGGAAACATAAATTTATAGCATTTAAGTAATGAACCTTGAAAGTCACTATTCATTTCAATTCAAAATGAACATAATGAGTGACGTCCTTAATTTTACAGTATATAAATAAATAATCAATATACAGTTCGTAATAATGAACTTACCCGAAAGTTTGTGCATTCCATAATTCTTAATATGGACTTTGTTGAAATGTGGTTTAATATTGAAATGACGAGTAGAAATAAATTGGGACACAGTAAACAAGCAATTCTTTCGTCTTCAACAACAAAATAATCATATTTCCATTTCCTTTGGAAGTAGTATTCCTTCACGGGTTTAGATTTTGCCATGTTCCAGTTCTTTTTAAACTGCAGTACGCGTATTATTTCTTTGTTTGTTTACTTATTTACTTACTTATTTAGGCCTACTTATTTACTTACTTAATTATTTATTTATTTATTTATCTATTTGGCTGGAGTGCGTTACAATGTTGAATGACAGCATTTACATCCAGTCATATAGCTATCACTCGCTTATCAACGTACAATTTATTTATCGTCTTGAATAATTTTCAAGGGAAAAATTGTTCCGGGGCCGGGCATCGAACCTGGGACCTTTGGTTTGAAAATTATTCAAATCAACTTTACAGGGAGTTATACCTGAAATCTTGATTTGTATTTATCGTCTTATTACTAGTAAAACCAGTTAAGACCAATGATACAAGTTTTGTAAAAACAGGAATTAAAATTTTATTAATGCACGAAAAATCATAATAAATTCTTCAAATAAAGTAGTTCGTTATTTGCCTGCATGCAACCTTTCGGACTTATTTCATTTTAGTAGAATATAGAGCACGGAAAGACAAGTCGGGGACTGTACTTAACTTATTTTACACAAAAAATGGATTTTAATCGGCTTTACTAGTAATAGGACGATATATACATAGTTAGACCTTCTTACATTATATGCACACATAAAAAGGTAAAGGTATCCCCATAACATGCCATGAAGGCACTTGGGGGCATGGAGGTAGAGCCCCATGCTTTCCATGACCTCAGCACTAGAATGAGGTGGTGTGGTCAGCACCACGCTCTGACCCCCGGGAAAGACCTGGTACTCAATTTTATAGGAGGCTGAGTGAACATCAGGGCCGTTCTGAAAGTTTGGCAACAAGAAAAAATCCTGTCACCACCTGGGATCAATACATTTTAAAATTTATTTTATGTCTTTTAATTTATTTATTTCCCTCATTCATTTTTCTCTTTCTTTCTAAAGGTATGTTCGTAAGGATTTTATTATCAGTTCATTTGTAATTCTTGATAGCGTATTGTATACCTGCCATCACGATAAATGTTGAATCAGCCAAGCGTAACTAGAACGTCATGACCGCACTGGTAGAAAAGGTGGGTGGGGTAAGAAAAGGGAGTAAAGCAGTTTCTCTCAGGAGCCACAGTTCTGCAGGTCTGGTCTAATACATTACAAGTATATTGAGCTGTAACCAATAGTTATTAGTCACAAAGATTTCTTGTACATTTGTATTTTATTACTCCATACTTACAACAGTAGAGTTGTAACTTTATATTCCACAATACTATACAAGAACTTTTACTAATAATGTATTAAACCATACACCACACTAATATGGTGTATAATACAATTTTCTGCTGTAAATTACTATGAACTGAATATTTTCAATGAAATTGCAAAACGATTTTGAATCTTCATTTGTCACCTCTAACATAAGAGTGCTGAAAGCATCAAGCACACTTCTCACTTCTCCCTATCCACTTCCTAACCCACACTTTTATTTTCTGTTTCTTATTTTTATTTTTTCACTTTTATTAAAGGGAGTCGTCAAGCCCTATCTCACTAATGTTAAAACAGCTATATTAATGACCCGTTATCACAGAACATACTAGGTATAGAAATGTGATATTGTACAGGATTTTTATGCATTCCTTCTGAGTGCACTGATTCGTTTTGATGATAAAATATCTAATAGAAAAACAATATTTTTTTATAAACTTCTAAAATTAAAAACAAGAATTAGGCATTTTATTTATTTTTATTATTATTATTTTTTTAATAAACTATTACAGCAAACTCAATCAAAGGAATTCCATATCATCACACTGTTACCTGAAATGTATCGTAAAAATTTCATGCAGATAGACCTAGTAGTTTCTGAGAAAGCGGGTCATTTATGTTGAAAAATGTAGTTTTAAGTAAATCATGTTTCAAGTAAAAATTTCTATAAAAATTCACCTATTACAGAAAATAAATGTTTTAAAACCCTTCTGGTTGGTGGTCCTTGTCTTCTTCCTATCCTGCTCACCTAATACTGCCCTCCTTCTCTTGGATCTTGCCTCCTGGGTTGTGTTTGTTACATCCATCTCATCCACCATGTTTTTTGAGGTATTGTATCCTATTTGAATACCGATCCTTGAATGCCTGTATTCTTGCAGTGTATCCATCATTAAATGTGAGTATAGCATCTAGTACACCAAGTTCCAACGATGATATCGTCACCTGAATGTAAGAACTAGGTAACTCGAAATTTGCGTTTTTTAGTTATCTCTGTTATAGCATAGCAAAAATCGCACAGAATGTAATCCAAGAACTAGGTAACTGATCGAAGTGACATCTATTTTCCACTGTAACAAATAAGTAAAAAAAACGAGACATATTCCTTAGTGCAATGTGTAAGTACATAGGCAATATCTCAAAATAGGAAGAATCAAGTTACATAGTTCTTGCATTCAGGTGACGATTATATCAACAAACCCATTTTTGGGACTCAGTACCCAACAACGTTATTGAATGATTCATTAGTATTCTGAGTTCTTCCTCTCAAACGTTTTTTTAGCAAATCAGAATGGGCAAGATCTTAAAACACAGACTTTATGAAGCATTAATTTTACTATAAAACAAGCTGAACCATAGCCTTCTAAGACAATTTTAGTTCCCGAGATAATATTTTTTTTGTGAAAAGTGGTAATTTTTTTTCTCTAAAAGACAAATACACCAATATTTTTTAAAATATACAGTATTTAAAATACTAAATATTTGAATATTTCAATAAACCAAAAAACCAAATTAAGTAGAATTAACCATACTTTCATAAAGTATAAAAAAATATAAATGCCCTTTTTTTTTTTTGGTCTTGATGATTCCCTTAATTTAACAATTCTGGCCATGGCTTCAACCATTTCCACTTCTAACATTTTCTTATGATAGTATGGTCTTATTCTGAGTCTCATGTAAACACTTCTCATCATGAGAGTGAACTATAGCAACTGACATGAGAGAACTGTCGCTGTGTGAAGGAGGTTCACTTTGTGTTTCTCAATGTACCATAACTGACAACTCAAGTAGTGCTAGCTGCCAGGGATTTCTTCAGTTATTTGTGCCATAGACCATTTACCACAAAAATCCCATGGCAGTGGTCTCCTGGAAAATGACAGGTACAATGTAATAGATTTCCATTGATTTCTGGATGACTGTGTGAATTATGAAGCAGTGGTGGAATGACAGCACAGGAAAAGGGAATATTCTGGAAAACCTTGATACATCATCATCATTGCTCACTACAAATTTTACTTAGATGCCTGGATTGGAAAGTCTGTGCTCTAGTTGTTTGGGAATGAAACATCAGATTCATCTCACATCTCCTGAAAAGAAGATTCTGAAATGTTGTACCTCTCAGCCATAATAATCCCAAGCTATATGCATAACTCAGTGCTTAGTATTTATGAATAGGGATTGGATTTCTGTGACGTCATATTTTTTATCCCAGTCTCTTTTTATAAGCTTAAGTTAAATTAAACATATTTCTAGCTTTTCTAAACATGTCACAGTGTTTATTGATTATGTTGTTGTTGTTGTTTTTGTTCTTGTTGTTGTTGACCAATACTAAGGATCTTAGATTTCTTCCATTCTCCTGCGGGTGTCCCAATAGTATTTGGTGAGCTGCGATGGTAAATCACATTTAATTTCTTTATTGCTGGGCATTGTAGCAAATGTTCTTTATCCATGATGGAGTTCTGATTTCTACAGAGGGTGCACTGTGGATGCTGGTAGATATTAATTCGATGTAGATGAGAGGCGACACAATCATGTTCAGTTGTTAAGCGAAATATAGCAACAGCCTTTTTTGGTGGTAAATCTGGGATGTTATTACTGTCTAGTAGAATGTTCCAAGGTTTGCCTTCGCTTGTCTTCAGGAATTCCTGTTTACAAAAGGACTGCATTATGTGTTTGATCCTGACTTTTGAGGCATGAAAAGAGATTGTATTATTTTGAGTTTGTCTGATGTTTGTTCCTTTTTTGGCCAGGAAGTCAGCTTTCTCATTACCTACTATTCCACAGTGTGAGGGTATCCATTGAAAAACTACCTCTTTACGAGCCCTTGTAGCATTTTAAGAGCAGAAAGAATTTCTCTTACTCGTCTGTTTTCTGGAGGACTTGATGTTAATCCTTGGAGTCCAGATTTACAATCACTAAGTATAACCACTTTGTTAAATTTATGTATGTGATGATAAATCTGTTTCAGGGCTTCTAATTCACCATCATAATGAGTGGACAGTGTTTCAAGAGATATGTGAGAGCTAAAAATGTCACTGTAGATTCCTGCTCCAGCATTACTATGTTTATCAAGCAGAGATCCATCTGTATAAATATGAAGCCATTCAGATTTTGGATATCTTGTACATGTGGTTTCAATCGCTAATGATTTTAATACTGATTGGACAATGTCACGTTTTGCAGTGATGTATTGTATCAGATCATTTTCACATTTAATTTCAGGCTGAGAGAGTGGGTGTACTGAGAGTAGAATCATTTCTATGTTATCAGTTGTTTGTACATTGTATTTACTTTGTAATTTATAAATATCCTGGAAGAAGCCAGATTGTGTTTTGAGTTTCCGTTAAGAATTTTTATAGTTCCTCCAAAAATCATTGTTTATTGTTTATAAAAATGCATATTTTACCATTAAGTCATATTTGATCAAAAATGGTAGAAAAGCATATATTTTTAGTTACATTACAACAGTCTTAACAGTCCTCCAAACATGTTTTGTGTCAATAATGGCAAGAGATTTTGTTTATGTTTGGCTATTTATTTGGATTTATTTCCCTAAGAAATATTTTGTAGTTAAATGAAGTTTGAAGGTAACTGCTTTTGCCAGCAGTAAGTTGTCAAAACACAAAGGACAAAAGAATGTTAGGATTATGGTCAAATTGTTGCTGATCGTCACACCTTCATCTCTTCAACCCTCCCAAACATGTGACACTTAAAAGAGGTTCTAATTCTACTGTTGCCGTAACAGTCAATGACCCTATTAACATAGCTGTAATAAAATTAGTCACGCAGAGGACAGACGTTGGATATTTTTCACCCGTCTTTTCCTCTGCTATATTTATAGGCTGAACAGTCTGCTATGGCCAGTACAAGGAGTTAATATTCACGAAAACAGTTTTGTAAAATAGCCAATAATTTGTTTTGCGTCATATTTCCAGTTTTTTTGCTATATTTTAGTACTTTTATGGCCTAAGTGCATACATATTTCCAGAGTTTTTAGTAATAGAAATCCGAGCCCTTCTGGTGGTCTAGTCACTATCACAGGTTACAGGAAAGCCAAATCGTAGCAATTCCTCCTCATAGAGTGTTGAGTTCAGCATTACAGAAGGCTCTATGGCCTTAACTCTGCCAGGTTAAATAAAACCATTATTATTTTTATTATTACTATTCATCCTCTTTTACTGTCTCAGTCCCTCGTCAATGGAATTCTCTACTCAGAATATTAGGGGCTACCAGACAATAACTACTTTCAAGAATAGGCTAAGCAATTTCTTACGAACATAGTCAAATTGAAGTTATAATAATGTAATCATGATTGAGTTTAATCATTTCATTATATTGTAAGTCTAATAATGATTATTATTATTATTATTATTATTATTATTATTATTATTATTATTATTATTATTATTATTATTATTATTATTATTACATAATTATTGTATTGGTATTGGGATGACAAAAGAAACTGTATTTATTGTATTACATTATTGATGTATTCTGTAGCTATTATATTATATTATCAATGTTAAATGTCATGTTTTATTTAACGATGCAACTGCCGAGGTTATATCAGCATCGCTGGTGTGCTGGAATTTTGTCCCGCAGGAGTTTTTTTACATGCCACTAAATCTACTGACATGAGCCTGTCGCATTTAAGCACACTTTAAGCAATATACTTATTTTAGATCATACTGATTGAGTGGAAAAGAAGGATGAATGTCCTTAACTCTGCCAATTAAAATAAAACATTATATTACATAAAAGGAATGGTATTTGGCAAAATTTTAGTTGAAAATACATTGTTTAATTATTTTAAGAGTCGGCCTGGTGGCACAGTCGGTAGAGTGCTGGTTTTCTGTGCCCAAGGTTGTTTAAATGCGACAGGCTCATGTCAGTAGATTTACTGGCATGTAAGAGAACTCTTGTGGAATAAAATTCTGGCACACCGGTGATCCTGATATAACCTCAGCAGTTGGGAGTGTCGTTAAATAAAACATAACTTTTAAATTATTTTTAGAATTTTAGTAACTTGTAATTATTATTTATTGCATTTATGTCCATTTCAGATTGAGGATTCAGAACGTAAAAATGTCAAGAAAGAGAGTAGATCAGCAATAAATTATGATGATGCATTGGATATGTATGCTGAAGACTTTGACGAAAAGGAAAAAGCAAGACTTGAAAAGAAAAAGGAAGGAGTATCTAGTGCTGGTACAGGAGAAGAAAATGGAAATAGAGTTGATGATACATCCAGTAGTGCACACAAAGAGAGCGAAGGTAACTATAATGCTGTAATCAGGCATTCAAATTTATAATAATAGTAGAGTGATAGTGATGGTGTGTGTTCGTGTGTACATACATGCACATGTGAGTGTGCATGTGTTTTCTTTTGTTCAACTGCTGTAACTGCTGTATGCCATCAGAATTTTTATATCTGTCGGTACTTAAGATCTGTCTGAAACGTTTAGAGGCACTAATTTAAAAAAAAAAAAATAGCATATATCATAGTGAGGATCATTTAAGAGCAGTTCTTAAATGGCTAATTTGGCCGTCTCTTCAGTATTGACAACTAATACCAAATATCACCAAAGAGGGTAAAATCACAATGCCTTGTACTATAATAATAATAATAATAATAATAATAATAATAATAATAATAATAATAATAATAATCAAGCTGTGGATTTTTAGGCACTAAAAACAGTTGAAATGGCAGGCAAAATAGGCATTCAAAATTCTAAAATAGGCATTTCAAAAGGCACTAACAAATTTCTAATTCCCAATGGCTAACACGACCATAGTGTAGCATTATACACTATTTTCTATAGGAATGCCATTATGGCAGTGAATAACTAAATATTCGTCCAAAAGTTGTAATGAGAACTGATGTCTATTGTCTGTAAGAATGTTTCTTAAATTGGGAGAAACTCCCTTCTACTTCACATGAAGTGATAGGGCAATACTTCAGGGATCCAGTCTCAGCTGGGGACGATACCAGTGGGAACGCAGTAATGTCAATATATTTTCCAGTCAGTGCTTCTGATGATTATTGCTTTGACATATCTCCATGGTATACTTCACGTATTACAGCAGAAAACTCAACTCCATACTCAATTCACAAACTCACAAAACGGATACACAGTTTGAAATAATTACCCTAGTCAACTACCACAGTTATTCATGCGGCTATCGAAATACATTTTTTCTTATTGGTTGATTTTAAATTATTCGATTTCTCCGCACTCTGGTTGATAGTTCTATATCACTTCAAACTTTTTTTTTTTTTTTTTTGCTTCAGAGCTGAGACGCGTTTTTTTGCCGCTAAATCTCACAAACAGCACTGCGAAGCTTCTACATGGCATGCGCGCAAATTCAATTTTGCTGACTGGAATGCTTTTGGTTAACCCATGTTTCGGTTGATTGGTATTCGGATAATCGATGCTCTACTGTAGTCATAATTTTATGCTTTCTCGATGTATGTGTGATGTTGGTATGTTTCAGTGTCCCTTCCGCTGCAGTTCAGAAATATAGAAATGACTGATGTCGCGAGATGTGGAAGAATAATTATTGTTCAAATATACCAATCCGCAGAAGTCCCAATAGTCATTAAAGCAAAAATGAAAAGTGTTCTTGAAACGAATTATGGGTTTAATGTGATATGCCATATACGAAATGACTATTAGATTCACAAAGCTGTTGTTCACTTGGTGATATAGCAAGAATACTGTGTCATATTTCAGATTTGCTCTAGTTACATCTTGTGATGTAGAACGAACATTTTCAGGGTACAAAAATACTATTTTTCTGAACATAGAAAAGTATATTTTTGATAAACTGAAAATGTACATTATTATTAATTGTAACAAGGCTAGACACATATTATTATTATTATTATTATTATTATTATTATTATTATTATTATTATTATTACGTATTTTGTTTGTTATTCTTATATGTATGGGTAAATTATTTTATATTGAAAATTACGAAGAATGTAACTGCCATTTATTGTTTTTTTACATAATTGTTCATTTTATTTATTCTGAGGCCATGAATCACTGGCACAAAAATAAGTTTGGTTACCCCTCGACTGTACATGTTTGTTTTGCTCGTGTGTTGATGTTGAGACCTCCATCACTACTGTTCATTCAGCAGATATATAGTTCAAGCTCACACAACTTAACAGTTTCGGTACAAACTTCTTACCTCTCATCATAATACACTGCTCTCTAAAATTGACTTAGCATACTGGGAATTAAATCAAAGATTCTCCAAAAACATGCTATGAAATGTTTCATATAAATCAGTTTTTATCTTGAAAAGGAAGCAAAAACGAGAAAAATTGTATTAACTTTTTTGTTTGAAATATCTCAAAGAATAACCCCTTGAAATTAATGATATTGGTCATAATTTATTCCTCACCCAAAGTAACAGGTCTACTTTTATATTTTCATGAAAATTTCCCAGATTCTTAAAAAACGAAGAAAAACTACCACTGCTTCTTTGGATTGTTTTTGTAAAATAAAGTATAAACACATTAAGGGGAGAGGATGGTATTTTTTGGTGAAAAATGAGTAAATTTAAAAAAAAGAATTCTTTAAAATAGGCTACTCTGTGATATGTATGGAATGCATAACATAACATTTTGTGGGTATTTGTGCCCTTATCGGATGATGAGTCGCCATTTTTAAATTTTCTGCGTTACGGATTTTTAAATCACTCGCTCACTTTTATTGTTGTTTCCAGTAAATTAAATTAAAAAAAAAATGTTTCTTTTTCTCTAAAATACCCTTTAATATGTGTGGAATGCATTGCATAACATTTTGTGGGTATTTGTGCCCTTATTGGATGTTGAGACGTCATTTTTTAATTTCCTGCGCTATGGATTTTTAAATCACATGCTCGCTTTTATCGGTTTCCAGTAACTTCATTTTTTTGCTACATTGCCAGACAAAAATTAATATAATTTCTGAACTATTAAAGATACATGCATGAAATTTAGAACACACATTCTTTAGACTATTAGGAAACTTTTCTCTGTAACAGAACTTTGTTAATTGATTTCATTTAAAAAATACGTCCGTTTGTTTGCAAGAAAGGAAATCAGAAAATTGTTATTAAATTTTAATTGTTTATTTTACAAATGTAGGGACTAATATCAAAATTCTGTTACAGACAGTTTGTAGAACATGCTTTTGCAAATACATTGCAAAAAACTGTTTGAATCTATCTTTAAAAATGGTTTAGATATATCGGTTTTACTACAATCCTGCATTGGGTATATTTTTTTCAAATTTGGGCCCCCAAATAATTTTTTTTTTCAAAATATTTTTATTTGGTTGAGTTGCCACAGCTATGAGCTCTCCACATACAAAAAATTAATATTTTACACCAAAAAGGAAAAAAGTTTTAAAAAATACCATACTCTCCCCTTAATACATGACTGGATGGAAATGCTTAAAAAATTTCTTTAACTAAGAAATTTAAGAATTAACAATAACATTATTATTATGCTTAACTTTATCAGAGAAGAAAGAATTTGTTTAAAAGGACTCAGAACAAACCAAATACACGACAAAAGAAAAATAACGTACATGATCTCTCCTTTCTTGTCCCTTCTCTGTAACTCATTCACTCTCTGTCTATTCTCTCTCTTTTCCAATAGGGAGATTGTTAAAGCAATATTATCAGAATCAAGTACATTTTAACCCATCAGAAAATTAAAATATTTCTGTGCCTTGCAGAAATGTCTGAAGGACATATGTGATGAAAGTAAAACGGTGTCAAGTCTCCTGAGCTGCATAAGAAGTATATCTACTTACAAAGATGGTGAACAATGTCATAGGATGTTCACAAATACAATTCAAAATCCATTCTTGAAGAGTTGTAGAAATTGCCATCTGTACCATATTTACGTACATATACAGGGTTTTTGAAGTAACCTTGCTCTACCCACTCCTGCATCTGAGTTGTTGTGTGAGGTCCATGTATATCTGCACTCTTCTCGTCCCATTTAAATTCCCACATTACTTCTGTTAAAAGAAATGCATATATTTTATTTTATTGCTTCCTTAAATTTTGCTTATATACTATCAAAATTGACCTACGGATGTGAAATATGGGGAGGAGCATCAGCAACTCATCTACAAAAAATTTCTGTTCTTCAAAACTCAGCCTTAAGATAATGCCTAGGAGTACCAAAAACCACGTCAACTGTTGCCCTATAAATTGAATGTAATGTTCAACCACTCAGACACTATACAAGTATATTACAAAAGGATCTAAAAATACATTTAAAATTGCAAGCCTCATCCAGATCTCAGATATTCTTCAAACTATCAGATGATATCCTGTGTAATTTCTATAAAATAAAAAAAGAAGAAATCCCAATCTATATCACAGACACACTCATTGCTAAAACTCCAGTTGTGAACGAAATTCCTCCATGGAAATGGGTGATTCCAGAACATAGCATACAAATTTCAGGAAATCATTCCAAAAATGATCCTCCATACATTCTTAAGTTAGATTCCATGGAACTACTCTGCAGAACATATAAGGATCACCTTCAAATTTATACAGATGGATCTCTAAATCCTAATAATGGGACATCAGGAGCAGGGTATTATATTCCAAAATATGAAGAAAGTTATTCATACCATGTTCAGCCTCCTCCAGTCTTGACACTGAATTGCTAGCTGTTGATGCTGCTCTTCAGTGTGTTACTCAAATTTCTGAAAAATCTATTTGCATACTTACCGATTCCAAGGGGGCTATATTTAATATAATTAAATATGTACCAAACCTATATGCACATAGAATTATTCCAATTCAGAAACAACTAAGAAAACTAAAAGAACTCCAAAAGGAAATAACATTTCAATGGATACCTAGTCATTGTGGTATACCTGGAAACGAGAAAGTCGATAATACTGCAAAACAGGCAACATATTTGCAACCAAGACCTCTTTAAGTAATATCTCTATCCAATGCTTTTGCTTCAGTAAAGTCTCATTTTACAAACCTATGGATCAACAATTGGCTCTCTTCTGACAAAGGAAAATTTTACAGTCTGTACAAAAGAAACCAAATGACCTGGAAATGTACAAAAACTTGCCCAGACATGTTCAAACATTTTTAACAAGAGCCAGAACAGGTCACATTGTCACTCAATTGTACCTACACCGATTTCACATTTCTGATAATCCTACTTGTCTGTGGTGTAATAATCATGATGAAGATCTGGAACACATTCTTCTATACTGTCCATCCATAAACCATTAAAGAAGTAAATTAAAATCATCAGTACCAATTGCAGAAGACACAGCCCTGCAGTGTATATTGACTACACCCCACTTCTGGCTACTAGCAACAGGCATCTATAATGAACACCGATCAAAATACCCCTCATTTCTCGTGAAAAACAACTGAATAGACTACAGTGGACTATAGTGGACTTCATGTTGTCAGCAAACAGCTGGATACATTAAGAAGATTGATTCTTCCTCAAATTTCGAGGTTGTTCGTAGACAAAGCATACCAGAGACATGCAAATAATAAATTAAGATAATGCATTAAATACAATATTAAGTTCAAGTAACTTCAAATTTACAACACTGGGAAATTCTGATAATAGCCATTCCAGTTGTCAAAGATGTTACGTTTTTACTATTTTCAAACTCTGTATCTTGAAAATGAAGTGACTTGTCAATTTTTGTTATCAGAATCAATTTAGAAGATCAGTATCATTTTACAGAAAAAAAGTTGTTGAATAATATTTATTATTATAGGACAACATAAAGAAAAGATTCCATCACGGATGTTAGAAGATTTGTGAACTCACTTCACATCTTATTAACAAAAAGTGTAAAACTCAGGTCTCTGCTTCAAGCAAAAAGGTATTAATTCCAATAGTGTTCAAGAGAAAGCTATGCATATCTCATGGCATCCAATTAGTTCACAAAAACATAATCGCTAAATATTTTATAGCTATTTCTTTCATGTCACGGAAGTTACACACATTTTGTCACAGATGTTACAGATGAGTTAATGTCTTTCATTTTTCCAGTTTCAAAACAACTGTGACATTTCTAAGTCAAAATATTCATTTGAACTGTAATATTAATTGTTATTAACCCGAACTACTGAAAATAAATGGCAGAAAGAATATAGTACAGACTAAAAAGTTGATCCTGGAATTAACAGTGCAGACTCTCAAAACATTTCTTCAACAATAGCTCCTTGAAAAACATACATTAACAGCTGATCTCTCTATGAGTAAATGCTGCAAACTTTAGGGAAACAAAACAGTACCTATTACCTAGCCAAGACAACTAAGATTCAATCCCCAAAACCTTGTAAAATATTTTCCTTTTGAAAATAAAACATTAGATCATATTAATCTACTAATTATCAACATAATGTGCGAGAGGTCCAGGAGAAAAATATACTCTTTCACAAATTATTGAACCATTTACAAAACACCTCCCAACATAAAGATGAGATGTGGTAAATAAGTACAGTAGTGGCAAAAAAAACCGGACCGACCCTTGTAGCTGATTTCAGAGCCTTGTTCACTCCAGAGCACGATAGACTGGTAACTAAGACTTTCGTGGTTCGAATCCTGCCTGGAAAGGGAACTTTTTTTTTTTTGTTCCTTATTCAAATTTATTCCCAATACTTTTCGATTGCAGCGATATTTTACTACTTAATTAACTTATTATTCCCAGAACATGAATTTTACCAGCAATCGAAAAGTATTGGGAATAAATCTGAATTAGGAACAAAAAAAAAAAAAGTTTCCTTCCCAGGCAGGATTCGAACCACGAAAGTCTTAGTTACCAGTCTATCGTTCTCTGGAGTGAAGAAGGCTCTGAAATCAGCTACAAGGATCGGTCCGGTTTTTTTTGCCACTACTGTACATAAGACATCGTTATTGTTAATACTATATTATTAATATTATTATTATTAAGCTGCGGATTTATGCCTATATGCCTATTTTAATCCTTCACCTGAAGGCGGAAGATTTTAGGTTACATATTCACTTTAAGACATTGTGAGAATTATATGCGAATTCTGTAGTGCCTTTAATTGCCTATTTCACTAATAAATGCCTATTTGCTTATAAATGCCTAAAAGTTGCCTAAATATCCGTATTATATATTATACTTGAATTTACTGACCATTCTATCGATATTTTTTGAATCTGTAATTTGTTTCTTTCTTATCTAGCAGAGGAATATGAATTATTACTATTGTAAAATACACACTTTTAACCTTTTTTTTTCTGACATTTCTGTAAAGTTGTGTGTGAACATGTGAGCCAAATCCCATTCTGTAACTACATTGCATACCAAGGTTAAAAGAGGACAAAGTTATGCAATGTGTTTACCGCATAAACTTTTTAAATCTGCATCAGAGTATGTAACCTGGAACCTACCAGCATTCTATCAGTTTAGGTTCTGGTGCAAACATGGAAGAACGTAGTTACAGCAGCATATTATACAGTACGTAAGTGTTATTCTACACACATTCAACTATTATATTAATATTAACACAATAGAGAAATGTAAACATTTTAACGTAACAGAATACTGGTTTACTAATAGCTGTAGGTAGGTAAAAGGGAGGAAAAAAAGTATATTTACTTAAAGTTACAAAGAATAATTATAAAATCATTACGGTAAATAATATTACCTATAATCTGATTTATTCTTCCACCTATCCATTAAGGCAGGTTGTTGTTTTTTCCCTTTCTTATAAACACTATATACCACATTTTCAACATTGCTGGCAGGCATTACATTATCATCACAATCAAATCTCATTAGGTATTTAGTAGTATTGCTGATGTCTTCCAGAGCTAACAGAAAAGTTGTTGGGGACTCATTGTTTTCTTTATTTCCCTCGTCCTTTTCTTCCTTTTCAGATGCATCAAATACTAGATTTCTTTCTAACATTAATTGTTCCATGATTTGAACTTCACATGTTACATATTTTTCATATGACACACTAGCTTCTAATTGATAACATTTGTCTTCTGTCATGTCAATTCTGTTATACTTTCAATCCCGAGAGATCCACTTCCATCCACAAATAACCACTCTACTTATGAGAACAGTTAGACATTATTGAATCTGTGATTGCTCTCCAAGCCTCTGCAATGAAATGCAGAACATCCAGAACGTTTACTTTAATCAGAGTTGCACCATGAATCGACTTGTTAGTTGCACACATTGTTTTTCTCACAAGATTCTGCGGTAATAATGTTTAAATGACATGATTATATTTTGTTCAGTGTAGAGTAATCAGTAATTATGTCCACCACTATAGAGTAACAATTAGCCTGCCTAACCATGAAACAATCAGGCCTGGGTTCAATTTTGGTTGGGACAAGTAACCTGGTTCGGGTTTTTTCCACGTTTTCCTTCAACCACTTGAAGCAGAATTGCTGGGTAACTTTCGGTGTTGGACCTCAGACTCATTTCGCCTTCATTAGCATCATTTCATTAATCACATTTAATAGCTACAGATTGACCAGGAGGACATGGTTCCAGAATTCGCTTACAGATGGCGTCTGTCTGCAGGAGCTGAATATATCCCAGAGATGGCACATGGGTTTCAATTAGCAGACTGCAGTAGACGGAGGGAGTATAGCTCCCTTGGATAGATAGCGCTGTGGTGAATCGCGGAATGAATGTGTCCTTCTGGTTAAGGATGCAGCAGATTCATGCACGTGAATTGTAAACAGATGCTATTGATCTGAAGAGGCTGCAGAGGAACATTACAGGGAGGTGGAGGGGGATTCCTGTTCGCATGGACTCCATCAGACCTGAATGCTGTGGCTGAATTGATAGGATGGCACCAAGCAGTGAATCAGGTGCTTGTTGAGCTTGTTGTCTGTTGCACCCATTCATCAACGTAGTCTACTGTTATTGAGTAAAAATGTACAATTTTTTTGAAATGGCTTTCTGATATCAGACCTTCTTGTAGACTACTTTGGCAAGTACTTCACTATTTATAAAGACCTCATCTTGTCTTGTCCTAAGCTTGAAAAGATTGTCTGTTTATTTTTTTCGTTTCAATAGCTGAGGCATCCTTACACTCAATCATCAGTATACAGCTTTAGAAAATATTCTTGTTTTACTTTTTAAGAAAATGAGATAGGAAAAGTTCTCTCTTTTGTTGAAGGAAATCACAAAGCATGCATGGACAATGTCATGTATCCAAGCTTAAGAAGCAAGACCTGAGGCGTTTATACATATCATTCAAACGATTTAAAGTAGTCTTCAAAGAAAGTCATCTGGTTTTGCTGTGGCCTAACACAGGGTTTAAGCTAGAAAATAAATAATTTTTGCAAAAATGCAAAAATGAAAAATTACATTTGTGCAAATTGCGAAATGCTTGTGCAATATTATGAACAACTGTGCAGAAAGATAAAATTAATGAAGTATGCAGAAACAAAAAGTTACGTAATTTGTTTATTGGAGTTTTATTACTTTCAATCCATCTTATCACACTCTAGATACACTTATGGAAGTAAATCATTAGACATACGTATGTTTAGAATCAATTACTGCTGAATTTACGTCACATTAAAATACGTTATTTTATGGACACTCTAAACATTGAAATTCTTTACTGGTAGGACCTTCAAGATTTATTGTTAGCAGAGTGCTAACTCTTTTTACTGAAAGACTGTTTCTAATTCCAGTTTTGACAAGATTCATGCAACTAAATCCTTGCTCAAAATTTTCGGTATGCCATGGAATTATATAAATCAATTAGAAAAAATTGTTCACTTGACTTACATTAATTGCACCAACTCTTTGAAATCAATTCCTGAACATCTATTGCTCAATCCCTTTTTTTAATATTACCCATGCCATTAGCATTTCATTTAAATTCAGATAAGTTCAAACACATATTTTCTGATTTCATTTTCTCCATTACCATCTTCGTTTCTGAAGTCCAATGTGATTGTTGCATTTTTTGCACATAGACATTCAAAGTTTGTTGCATTTTTAGAAGTCGAGTAGCAAAATGCGACTGTGACTTAAACCCTGGCCTAACATAATTTTATATTCTCTTGTAAAAATTTCACAGACTGATTTTAAATTTTCCACTTTGACAGTAAACGAACGAAAGAATTGGAAAATTTTTCCTATAACAGTCTGAAAGCCAACTGCCAAAATACGAGTATGTACACCAGTTCTGTACAGCATTGTGTATTATATGGGCTACACAACTACTCCATCTATATTTGCCCATCCAGTTCTTTTTCATTTCTAAAATAAATTGTTTTTCTTTTTAAATCACCAAAATTGGTGTTTCTATTGTCTCCTGATATTCCTAATATTTTGTCTGAAATGCTACTCATTTCAACAATTTCCATAATGTGCTAAACCAGAATATCTGAAGTCTCTCTGTGTAAATTATATTGGTGAATTCTAATATTTCATTTTTAATATCAAAATTTGGAGTTTTGCAGTACCTAACAATAACTGGCGACATTTTTTTGTCAATGTGGTTTTATGTATCAATTTATACTACATTAAAGGGCGAACCTTTTAAATCTTCAATCATCTCCTTTTGAGCATATGGTATCAAGACATTTACAGCTACCTATGTATTTACATTTAATCTGTGAGAATGGGGATGCTTTAGCAAAAAAAAGGCAGCACTGCTACTTAGAGACCTGTTACTAAAACTACATATTACTCTGTGAAGAGATTTATTAAATCTACATACTTAGACTTCAACAAACAAAATTTGATAACACAATCTCAAAGGAAAAAATGGAACTCTCTGCATCATAATCCACAGTTAATTCCCTATTTACCATGAAAATCGTCTGTAGCTGCATTTAGATTGGCAACAGGCCATGATTGTTTCGTCAAACACCTGCATAGAATTGGAATATATAAGTCCCCTAACTGCCCATTGTGCAACTCAAACCAAGAAATGGATTCGGAACACCTCAAAATCTGTGCTTCAGTGGCTGGTCATGATAATATCTTTGAAAGATATTGGAGTGCAAGAGGTCAAATGACTTTATTGTCAAACGCCTGGCATTAGAAAACAAAAACATTTAATCTGTGAACAAGTAAATTTCTCACTCAACTGGGGCTATGATCACTGACAGATGGAAAGCATAGTTCTTCTAATAACTTGAAGAGGTGAGTTTTCATAAGCTTCCTCGATTTTTAGGGCAGTGCATAAACATTTGGGGCCTTAAACGTTTTCTTCTTCACGATGGCAATGGAGATAGACTTATATCAGTGTCAGGCGATTATTTTGAAATATCATATCTCAAAGACTAGGTTTTCTCTGGATGTAGAAATTTATAGGGAGATTTCTTATTTCAAATGGAACATATGGGTGAAAAATCGTTGTGAAAATCCATTATCATTTAGTGAGCTTTCCTTGTCAGTTCACTTTCTTCTTTCCCTTACACTCAGATAGGTTTCACGAGATAACAAATGACCTATAAGGGTCATTCCATATCAAATCAACAAGGCGCTCAACCCGTCCGACTCAGATTTCTTTCAAAATTTGAGGGTTTGTTTTACCTGCCATGCTAACTAAAACTGCCGAGTTTCATATGTCCTGTGCTTTTCGTTTTCTGTCAGTGGCGTTTCAAACATGAAGAAAAATCATATTTTTTTAAGCACGCCGCTTCAGTTAATATTATATATCTCAACAACGTCTCCAGATAAATTTACAAAAATTGGGTGTGATAGTTTTTATTGCTTATATTGTTTTCTGCATGTATTCAATTATACTAAAAAAACATGGTGAAACAATTTTCATATATTCCTATTTAAAAATGCGGGGGTTCTATTTTAAGGAAAAAAATATATAGTACGCCTCAATTAGTGATATAATGAACTGATAAGTTTCAACTTGGAATCATCATAGGTTACAAAGATAAAAATTATTATGTCACTGCAAGCGTAAGCTAACTGTATAAGTCGCGATAATTATGTCCCACACATTCGTTGTATTTAATTATATTTGATCATATTCTTGAATGTCACTATGTAATTTAACATGTAGTACATAATTCGATTTTTTTTAATTATTACCTCAAATAAATTATTGTCACATGGATTTTGTTAAACCAGAAGTTCTGTAACAAATGCTTATCTTTCATTGCTGAGATGAAATAGCCTGATCATCTTTCCAGACAGGATGCTGCGTTGATTCAGCTGCATTTTAAAACTGCTTAGCAAGCATAATACCCATCCTAAACAGCAGGACTGTATGAAACTTGTGTTCCAGGCACTGCGGTGGATTTTGCAAATCGGAGAGCAAGATTTTTTTTCCTCTTCAATATAGCTTTTCAGCCACATAAACGGTAGTAATGTTTGGGAGATGATCCCTTGTCCAGTCGTACAATTCCCTAGGTGTAGTTATTTGTTTATCGGATGGTCTCTGCAAACTAGCACAAGCCGCAAACCTTTTAAGTGTCCCACCTACAACGTCGCATGCTCTTTTGCCATGCGATATGCAAAAATAATGCAATTCTGTTGGAAATTCAAAGTCTTCTTCATGTAATGTGAGGTTCAGGAAATTTTTTCCTATTTTTATACTGAGCAGAGAATCCATCGGAGAAATACATAATTTTTG
This sequence comes from Periplaneta americana, assembly GCF_040183065.1. Lineage (NCBI taxonomy): Eukaryota > Metazoa > Arthropoda > Insecta > Blattodea > Blattidae > Periplaneta > Periplaneta americana. The sequence goes on from NC_091131.1 coordinate 185,460,685, forward strand.
TGGTGAATTACAGATGTTTGTTTTAATGACTCCATTAGATATTTTTGAAACAGATGTACAGCTGTAGTGTCATATTTCGGGTAGTGTGAAATTATTACCAGATTTTTAATAGAGACTGTATCGGATGACGATTCGTTATAATATATTACGAAAGTATGAATGGTTGTCTGCACATTAGTCCTGTGATATGACTGAATTTCATCTTCGATTACGAAATAGTTTTCAGCGAAGTCGCATAACACAAGAAGCTGGCATGGCTGTAGAAATGATTTCATATCACGTATAAACTTACTTTGTTCAGATGATATAAATGAGTGTGTCAGTAAATCACCAAGTTTCTCCAAGAGACGGTCGAAAAATTTGTCTGTGGGTTTCATTATGGTCTCAAGCATTGATCGGTCAGTCATCATCCACTGCTTGTAGGTCACTGATTCACTGAAGTTTTATTCGAAACATTTCTCTAAACCTCTCTTATTTTGAACGGTTCAGGACATTCTGTACATTTCCTGAACAAGAAATTTATATGAGGAGGATTGCACACCATAGTAGCCAAGAAATGTTCATAAGTTCGAAGGTATAAAGAAAAATTTTCTAGAAATCCACGTAGACCTGATACTTTAATAAATTGCTTCTGGCATAAGTTTTACATTCTGATAAGGACACAAACACAGACAGTATAGTTTCACTAACTCCAGCTAGAATACAATTTCTTGGTCTAAGAGCTGAAAATTTGGAGAATATTACCTTCATTTCAGGGTTAGAATTTTTAAACACTGCATATAATTCATTTCTGCTCATGTGATTTACTCCCTGATTCTTTAATCACAACAAATATTTCTTACCAGGCATCATTCTGCTTATCTCGTCAGAAGAACAGAATTCCTTAACTTTACCGGCAACATAACATAACATAACATTTTGTAAAACCCGAGAGGAAACTACTCTTAATTACGAATTCAGTGGTGTTGTAATTCCGCAAGAACAATGTTGTAAATACCTAGGAGTGTATTTAAACTCCAAACTTTCTTGGGGAGAGCATGTTGATAATGTTACAGGCAAAGCATGGAGGGCACTTCACTTTATTATGAGAATCTTGAGAAAGGCTAGCCCCAAATCGAGGGAAATAGCATATCTAACATTAGTGCGACCGTTAATGGAATACGGAACTACATGTTGGGATCCCTATAGAATATATCAGATAAATTCCTTAGAAAGAATCCAGTATAGAGCAGCTAAATTTGTTAAAGGTAAAAGAGAAGATGGGAACGATACGATAAAAGAACTTAAATGGGAAACTTTGGAAAACAGACGTAGGAAAACTAGAATAACATCATTGTATAGAGCACATCTAGGTCAGAAAGCATGGGTAGACATAACGGCTCGGTTAGAAAAGCCAACGTACTATGGTAGGAACGATCATGATTTTAAAATCAAATGTAGGAAACAGAAAACGGATGTAGGTAAATTCTCATTTTTAAATAGAACTATAAATGATTGGAATGACCTACCTGCAGCGGTCTTTGAGGGCTGTCCTTCCTTAAGGAGATTCAAGAATAATTTAAAGAGTTGTGTATAAAGTGAAAATTAAAATTAAGGTGACATTCAACATTTAATTTTTTTTTAAGGTGGCATGTATTTATCTAGCCTGACGAGTTTACTTCCTTGGTTTGAATTGTAAATTATTTAAAAATAGCGTGTAAGAGGGCCTTAGACTAGAAATGTTTAGTTTAAATGTAGTTCTGTTTATAAGTACAGTATGCATAAGAATGCAATTATTTGACTTATTTGAACTGTTGTATCAGTGAAGCGAGGTGAGTCAGTGAAGTTATGGTTTTACAGTGCAGTGAACAGTTCCGATCAGTGATAATTTATAGCGTCAATGAAATGTGTTCTATAGTGTCAGTGAAATGTGTTACAGAGTGTCAGTGAAATGTGTGCTAAAGTGTCAGTGAAATGCGTCATAGTGCCACTACAGGGAATGAGATGAGAGTAAAGTGAAAGACTATTGAAAATTATGTAGGACCTATACATAATCATGTAGGTTGTGTTGTAAAATTAGGTGTTTTATTTTATGTTTTATTATTATTGTGTTAAATTGTATTGTGTATTCTTATTGTATTGTGTATAAAATTGTATATGTGTTGTAAATTTTATTATGTATTGTAAATTTTATTGTGTATTGCTTATCATTTTAACTGTGTATTATTAATATTGTATATACCACTGCCACCGGGTGCTTGCCCACTTGCAGTGTAAATAAATACATACATACAACAGCCGCGAGCAAGGGTTTTCCAGGTTTCGGATTTGGTGAACACAAAATTCCCTTTCCCTTTGCCAGGACTTTTGCTTTCCGAATTATATATTCGAAAGCTGAAAGAAACTCTTTTTTATATTATTTACGCTCCAGCTTTTAGGTAGCAGTGTTAAAATGGTGATTTTCTCACTTTTACCTGAATTTTGAAAATTTTCCTGCAACTGAGACAAAATTTCAGAATCAGAAAGGTCCTGGTTCCTTGGCGTCTTTAATATCGAAGACTTTATCTTTTACAATATTTTCAAATTTCTGTCTCTTATATTTCTCTTGTTGTAGCCTTTTTTGTTTAATAAGGAAAACACCTTGGTCAAAAAGACTTGTATTTAATTAACTTACATTTGCTGTAGAATCGACGTATTCTTCATTACTAGAGTCATTCTGAGGATTCTGCGTAATAGCATCATATTATATATTTTTTTTCTTTGCGACACATAGGGCACACCTTTTGTTCCTGTTTTAAATCAGGAAATACATTAAGCATCCACGATATAACACTTTTTAAATTGTTCCTCTAATTACAACACCCTGATTTCTCGAAGGGATTGCAGCAAACATAGGCCTATAACTTAAAATGCGACTCCATTACATTGCACAAAACTATCACATACCACAAAAACTAACGACACTGCACTTGAAACAGATCGCACGTTTTGTATAAATTGAAGATTGTATAAACTGCCACTCATGACGGCCTGACAGATCGACGACGCAGATAATCAGACAAGTACGAACTCGCGCGCATGCAGTGTTGGTGTAAGATGGGTTAAAGTACTACAAACCAATACACTGATATTTTTTTTACTGATATTCCTGAAACGTTTCCAAAATGAAACTTACACCAAGGGGAGAATACTCTTACCTCTATAACATACATTTTTCGCGAAATAATTTATGACCCGCATTTATAGATATTCAATGTTAAAATGTGTTTCACGTGACCATTCAATAAAGAATTCATTACGTTGATGCAAACCTATTTTTATTGAAACGTATGATCCCTTAGCTTTAAAATAAGCCCAAGTTTAAGATTCTACCTCAATTAGAAGAGAGGTTATGAATAATTTTTTTGACGTAGTATGCGACATTTTTATATTTTTTCTCATATTGACAGAATTACTGTATGGATATCGTGCATTATTGAGGGCTAAAATTTTACATAATTAATTAACTTAAGGTTCTTTACCATCCCACCAAATTTAATAAAAATCTGAGGTGGTCGGGTTGAAAAGTCCACTTTTTTGTGTTGATTTGACATGGAATGGCCCATAACTATATTGAAAGAAGAGACTACACGTCCTACACGTGGTCTACAATTTTAATGTTCATCCAATAATGATTAACATTCAGATTCAATAAAGCTAAAGCAAGACTCCCGTGTGCAAATTGTATCCGAACAGCAACTGCAAATGCCAGTTAGAAAAGCAATCAGAATGACCAGTACCAGAAATAGTAAGAATGTAGACTCATGCTCATATTTTTTTTATAAACAGCTTTCCCAATGACGGGACTGCCTCAGTGGACAAAGCATAATAAACATATTGAGTGAAAACAAAAAAAAAAGACCATAAAAGAGAAAGGAGGGGAACAAACAAAAGGGAAAAGTAAGTACAGGAAAGATAATAGCATGCATAACAGGGCTAAACATAGTAAACAAACAGATTAGATATTCGAGCAAAATTCTCCCTTTTTAAGAAACAAAGTACAGATGGTATTTTAAAATGGCAAGTGATCCTCTGATAGCGGCAAGGGAAACATCACGAATGAAGTCGTCGTTCAGTTGGAACTTCTTGCAGAAACTGGCAAAGAGGCGAGGTATTGTGCCCCTAGTGCCAACCATTAGCCCAACTACTTCAATGGAGGTGAGGTGATATTTCTCCAAATAGAATGGAACTGTGGGCTCATAAATTCTGCATTTTTCTGCGTGGACGTCAGCAGGCTGTTGTTCCTGTGCCTCGAACCTGACTGACGGGTCGATAATGTAGGCAGATGTAGAGCCTGGTGGAATGGCAAGCATGTCAATTCGCCGACATGATCCCTCTTGAGAGATGCCATGGACTTCTTCGTGTACAGTGAGACCTTTCTTCCTCAAGGCTTCGGCAATCATGGACCTGATTCTGTGATGTCTAGAGTTCTGCAGTGTCTCGCTGAAAGGACAGGCACCCAAAATGTGGCCAAGAGTTTCAATCTCACTGACGCAACGACGACAGTGGTTTCCGTCTCGGGACCTTCCTGGTATAGCACACAGCGGACAAACATTAGCTGTCATTTTAAGAGCTTATCTCCATTCACTGCTAGTGAGGCGATCAGGTTGTCGGATCCATTTATTAGCGGGAGTGAACTCCTTATAGAGGATGACGCCTTTCCCTTTCTGATTTAAAGAGCACGATTGAGTGTCAGAGGGAATAGAATTGCTACCAGTTGAATATTTGCTAATGTAATCGGGAAATTTTAAATAGGTACCTATATTTACTTTACTTTACCTATCACATAAATAATATTATCTTATGTAGGCTGACCAGACGTCCCAGATTTCCAGGTACAGTCCCTGGTTTTGCGTTGCTCTCCCCTGGGTGCAAATGTCCCCGTTTTTGTCCCTGGAAATTAATTTTGTCCCAGAAGTTTTGATTTTGTTTCAGTAACATTTTGCACGTGAATATTTAAGTATCATGTTGAAACTCCTACGATTCATGCACATTTCTGAACGGTTCTCAGTATGAGACAGAAGAACCAGCGAGCACAGTATGAGATAGTCTGCACTCTTTAAGAAGAACAGCATCTTTGCCTTAATTCGCATTGCGTGGAAGCGTTAGAACTGCTGCAGCATCCATTTCTAAGTAAGTAAAACAATGAGGAGTTTTATGACGAACCAACAGGTGAAAGTGGTATGATGTTTTTCAACATTTCAAAAAAAAAATCCATTACATTTGAAAATCTTCTCAAAATAGTGTCCTTAATCATGTGTCTTTCAGTCAGTAATTCATCAGTTGAAAGACTTTTCTCCATATTGAACTCAATCTGGACTGATGAAAAATCAAGAAAGAAAACTGAAACATCTTTGTTACAAGTGAAAACAAACTTTAATTTCTCATGTGAAGAATCTAGTGTGAAGCTGTATGGGAATAAACAGATCCTTAAAAAAAATACATTCTTCAGACAAGTACTTGTAAAATGTGTGTGTTAGAGTTCAGTGTTTACAATATTTTGTGAAAGACTTCCATGCATGCGTCAGTACTGAAATTGAATTCTTAGTGGCCATAATTATTTATAGGAGTTACTTGTGTTTATGCATTTAGTTCAAAAAGTTAAGATACTCTACAAATTTAGTGTGCAAAATTCTGTCATTGTATCTACTGTTACATGTATCTTCTGCAACATTTCAACGGATAGTGACTAGGTAAGTGGTTGTGTTTTCTTTTTAAATTGTCGATGTCCCCTACTGGACCATAAAAAATCAGGTTAGCCTAATCTTATGCTTTAGAGGAAACTGGGACTTTTCACATCCTGGACACACTCTTTCGTGACAGGGGTACAGATATTAGAAATTCGAGTTTATCCTGGCTAAACTGGGACATCTGGGGACCCTACTAAAGTAGCAAGAAAGGATACCACATAGAATAGAAAAGTTATTTATGTCCAAGAAAATCTGACAATGACGGTGCATTTTATGGTGATTTGGTGATTCATATACTATCCGCAATATCTCGTCACAATTTCCTAACAGTTTATAAGTGTTACTGTTCCTGAAGCGAATCAAGTTCTTAACCCTCCTGCTATCAAAATTTTTCACAAATTACTATTACAAAGGAGGGGTGATAAAATTACCGTCATCAAAATCATTTGTTAAGCATTTGGAATACAAACAGTTGGTGTATTATTGACTATAGACTTACAAAAAATATAAAAATATAAAATAATCATCCTATTTTTTAAAATACAGAGTGATTCAAAAGTTCTGCTCCATTTTATTGAAAGCATAGTATACCAAAACTAATGAACTTTAGATATGTTACTGGCGACACTATGAGGCAACATATACAGTAAATTTAAATTTACTTCCCTTCCATTTCAAGACAAACTGCTCAATGCTATATAGTTCTGACATGGTAGAAAACACATTTACAACCAATGAAAGTCACAGTACTATAATATAAATTGAAAATCACTTCAGTTAATTCTTTAAATTTAAATACAGTGGGGTTATTTGGGGATGCTCGGGTTTTGCAGCAGCCATTCCACGCCAAGAGATGGCATGATCACCGGGAATAGTGCATCCACATTTTCGGCACGCAAGCAATGAGTGACACTGCAGTTTCACTTTAGTTGTGTTGTGTTGTGGGAAGTAAGTTGGCTGTGAAAGCTATAATCTTGAAAGTTTAAGTTAAGTTTAAAGTGCTCCATGTAGGCTACTGTTGTATAACGTATTCATTAGGTGAACGTACTTATCTGCAGTCTATACAATACATGCACACGGAAACGAAAATCTTGTGCAGCAACAAGATGCAAATTTCGGGAAAAGTTTCCAGATAGATCTGTTCTAGCTGCCAGTAAAATAAGAAGACTTTATAAGAAATTCATTTGGACAGGTTCGGTAAACGATGAAAAACCGAAAAGAATGTCCTGTTCTGTCGAAAGAGAAATTAGACGAGATTGATGAAGGATTGGAACACAAATCTCAAAAATCCCTCAGAGTTTAGTGGAGGAAACTGAAATAAGTAGAAGTTTTGCTTGTGTAACGACAAAATTACTTAAATTAAGGCCCTACAGAATGCAAGAAAGTCACACTCCATAAACGAACTAAAAGAGAATGTAAGAGATGCAATAAATTCGATCAGTGCTGAAGAACTTACGAGAGTGACTGCAAATTTCTTAAAAAGATGTCAAATGTGTGTTGCAGTAAATGGAGGACATTTTGAACAATGAATGTGAGCTTGGTAAGTATTGCAACTTTTAAGCATTGTAACAGTAGGATTGCAGGCCTAAAAGTGCCAGAGATGCACATGTGTTTCCTGCGGTAACCAACACATTGATAGCTGGGCTGGCTTTGGACGAAAACCAGAGCATCCCCAACTAACCTCACTGTATTAGAACAATATATATATATACAACCATGAGCAGTGCTGTAGTTGGGCCGGTACGCCGTACCGCCTGAAATAAAAATTCGCTGTTATTGTACCTGAAAAAAAATATACTCGAAAAATTTATTTATTATGTTTAAATAATCTTTAATAGACTTTTAAATGCAGGATGTTAGGTGCACTAAAGCCTCAATTTTAGGCAGGCAAAATGTCTTGTTTATCCTTTCCTTATAAGGCAGTAAGTTAGGGGGTGGGGAGTGAGTGAACGAAGGTGAGGTATTGGTGTGCAGTTGTCTCTTGGTAGTAGTCGGTTGTTTCATATTGAGCTCAACCACGCTTAAAAGAAAAAATAAATTCCTACTCGATGAAAACTAAGTTCGCTGTGACAGAGAGACTAAAGAAAGGTGGCAAGTTTACCTATAGAACTGTCTATACCAGAGAGTACAGTAGTGGCAAAAAAAACTGGACCGACCCTTGTAGCTGATTTCAGAGCCTTGTTCACTCCAGAGCGTCGGTGCATATTCCTTGGACCCGAAACCACTTGTGCAGTTGAACAACAGCCACACAGCTGGTTACTGTTTCGTCTTCATTGAATGTCTCAGGTGTTTGGGGCACGCCGCTATCATGCAAATGGTCGCAGGTTCGATTCCCGCAGCAGGCAATTTTTTTAAGTGTGCGACAGTAATATTCATTGTAACAGCTCATGGATCTAATTTCATTTTAGTAAAATAAAATGTGGATTATTATTTGGCCTAAAAAAATAAAGATTTATTTGGAATGCATCTGGTCTTCCTCTAACAAAACAAAAAATACATTTAAAAAAAATTACAAGAATTATAACAATAATGAAATAAAAGAGGCTATTGAATTACTAATATTTTGTCCAATAGCCTTCAGCTTCTCTGACAGCTTCTGCTCACCTAGGCATGGAATCGACGAGCCTCCGAAAATAATCAAGATCCTGGGCGATGTCCTCCCAGGCGTCAAGAACATGTTCCCAGAGCTCGTCACGATTCCGAGGTGGTCTCTCTGCAATCAGTTCGCGCGTCCTTCCTTTTAGTCTGGCCCACGCATTTTCGATAACGTTCGTATCAGGTGAAAGGGGAGGCAACGCAATCTCTTCGATCTCTGGCCTCTCCGACAACCATCTCTGAACGCCCATCGATTTGTGTACTGCGTAATTATCCTGCAGGAACAATAATGGCCCATCTGGATAACATTCACGGGCGGAAGGGTAAAACACATGCTGCAAAATATGAATATACTGATCCATGCGCAGAGTCCCGTCTATCCACTGTAGCATTACTGCTCCGTTTCAAGACATCCACCCCCAGAACTTGACGCTAATGCGCCCCTATTTTGGGTTTGGAGCCATATGAGCACGACTGTGCCGTCGGCCAGCCTCGCAATAGACATGAACAGGTCCTGCATAACTAGTCGAGATCTGGAATTTGTCAGTGAAGATGACTCTTCCCCAATCGACCCCATCTAGACTGTTAGCATATGCCAGGTGGTCTATGGCTTACTCCTGTGTAACAGTTTGTTTACGAGCAGCCATATAGTTCCTAATACCTGCAGCCTTAAGGCGATTGCCAACCATCTTATGGCCTCCAGGTAATCGAGAGACAGTTCGTAATTGACTTGCAGACATAAAAGGATTACGCTCACGAATTCGGAGCAATGCCCTGTCCTCTCTTCCCGTTGAAACTCTCGGATGCCCAGATACACGGCGTCTTTCAACCCCCCCCCCCCCAGTTTCTAGATATCGACGAGCCCACCTCTTCGCAGTAGTTTTTGCCATTCCTAGCCTGAGATATGGAATATCCGTCATCTAGCAGAGCTGTCAGTCTGATAAGTGTTTCTCTAGCAGCGGCCATTTTGAGGAGAATCTGTTCATAGCATTCTGTATCGACTACAAATTTGTGATAAGGTGCAACATATAACATGATTTAGTAGCGAGTTTCTCAATCCAGTGATACTTAAATGGATGTGATGTAACGGAAACGTTTGTTTTCACAAATAATGCAAATTACATGAAATTAGTTCTAAATTAAAGCTACTCATAGGATGTAGTCTCCTTTTAAATCATCTGCTGTATGACAGACTCTCAAGGAACATTGGTTCTCAAGTCATTCCGTAGCACAATGACAGCACGATAGACTGGTAACTAAGACTTTCGTGGTTCGAAGCCTGCCTGGGAAAGAAACTTTTTTTGTTCCTTATTCAAATTTATTCCCAATACTTTATGACTGCAGCGATATTTTACTACTAAATTAACTTATTATTCCCAGAACATGAATTTTACCAGCTTATTTTCTAATGGCTTTCGAAATGGGCTACATCAGCAGTCGAAACTACAATTTCAATAGATAACTCGCTATCTTGTGAATGCGGGCGTGGCATGCACAGTGTTCATTTCGGGGACTTTGATTATTCCGTCGGTCTGGTCGTTTCTGCCACCACTATACAATAGCGAAGTGGAAGAAGAATATTACTGGCAATAGTAATTTTGATACCATTTCCAGTTGAATTCTTGAAAATAGAAAAAACCAGTAGAGAGGCCAACTATAAACAATGGACAATCTATGCTCTTTCTTTGCTCTCTCAAAAGGATCACTATGTACTGTGATATATAAAGGAAGTATATTTTATGTGGTGGCACAAGCAATAATTAACTTTATTTTATTTATGTGTATTTTTTAATTCTCTAGAGTGGAGAGTTCTTCCATGAAAAAGATGTCACAAAAGTTTAAAATTTTTCCTTGTTTTACTAATCGTCCATTTATTTATCAGGTGTTTAAATTCAACCGCAATAAATTCATTTCTTTTAAAATATACCTATTTGTTACACTACTGCGATAAAATTTACGAAATTGCCTCGATTTTCTGTTGGTAAAATTACGATAAGTTATACAATGAGAACCTGAAATAGTGAACATTGTTCTTACGGACCCTTAATGTGACTGAACTCTGAGTCGATGTCCTCCATCCTAGAATCGAACTGCCTAAAATAACACTGCCTACAATTCAGACTCCACTGTATTTAAAAAACACTTTGATATCTGGCATAAAAGTAGCAGCTGGCATCTTATATCCTTTGCTTAAATGCTTGTCCCTTCATTGTTTTATTGAGAAACTAGGTCTGATAGTTCTGGAGTAGTTGTGATTTGTTAATTTCAAGTTTACATACCACCATCGTATTTATATCCTAATTAACACTAACTTCATGGCATGGCGCCTCAAGAAATCTGCTACACTGATTTACTAATTTCAATACTTGTGTAGATGCCTTCACATAACACTAATTTTATGATGTGGTGCCTCAATAATTCTGCTGCACTGATTCACTAATTTTAAAACTCGCTCATAATGCTAGCAGTTTGCTAGAGGAGGAAAATATTGTTACTTTTGTGTGTTCATATGAATCTTGACTCCAGTTACATATTATAGATTCTATTCCAATTTCAACTAAAGAATGTGGATGGGGATTACTGTAATGAACGATATCTGCACTAAGAAAGTAATACTCTTCCAGTAAAAGAGTTCTTAGACTTTTGTTCCTAAAAAGTGTTGGACCATCAGTGTCAGCGTTTAATTCCTTGCCTTATATGCAACTGTGGCTGTGATCTGGAAGGAGGTCTGCAGAGGTGACTGCATGACAAAGAAGCAACCTTGGAAAAGAAGTGCAGTACGAGTCCATACAGAATCTAGTCCAGGGATGTCAAAGTGCCTGTATTACGTGCACATACTACAAGCAATACAAATCCAACAAGGTTCACTTTTTAGCAAGATGAAGTATAAACATCGCTCTTAAAGAAATGTTGTGCTGGTTTTTGGGAGCATGTAGTGCAGGTGCTTTGACATCCCAGATCTAGTCTGACCAAGGAGGTTTCAACAACACCCCCTAAAATTTGTTTCCAACTACAACACTGACCATGAGCATCTCAAATTGTCTATAATAAAATAAAATATATAAAAAAAAATGTTTTGAAATTATAAAAATAAATAAAAATATAAAACTAATAAATCAAATTTTAGTTCTTTGTTGAAATTCAAACAGTCGAACACCACCTATACGGTACCGGTACTACTCTGTGCATCTCGAAAACGGCTCCACTAATAATTATTTCAAACAAAATCACTTTTAGAAAAACCATAACACACAGAAATAAAAAGTAAAAATTGAGAATAAAAGATCATGATAATATAAATAACAATATAAAAATTGGCATATAAAGAACACAAAATATAATAATTTGGAAGCAGACTAACTTAGAAATGAAGAGAATTAAGCTATACATAGAATTTTATACCCTCGAATTTTCATGACACAGACTATCAAGACGGGTAACAAAATCACCCCACATGAATAATGTGAATTATATCTTAAAGTATATTAACACTTTCAGTCACGATTTAAGATTTTTGTTTATGAAAGTCTAATTGTTTGTTCTTGACTCCTTTTAAGATTTTGTCTCATTTTTATAGCACGATGACTAGATTTTCAGATGTGAACTGTCCACTTGAGAGGGCAAGGTGGCTAAAAGGACCTGTCAACAGCTGTCCATGAAGCAGCATTGAACTTGCTTTCCTCTGTAGAGGACGCAGTGAATAAAAGGGTTAATTACTTATGTTATTCTTAATTCAAATTGTTAGTAAGCATATAACGGACAAATACATGGAATTCCAGAAAGAAATATGAGGAAAAATTAAAATAATATTGATAAATCAACAATGGAGTAATTCTATTACTCCTCTGGGTAGCAGGAGGGTTAATGAAGGACTTAAACAAAATACAAAAGTATAATAATTTTAATAGAACATTCAATCTTACATTTAGAATTCGGACACTATTTCTGTGCGTTTTCTGACTGTTAGTTAATGGAGTAAATTGTGTTAAAAGACAGAGAAAGGCTCTGCGCATGCGCAGAACACCACCTGCACTACTAAATTTCCAAAAAACTTTAATTTTTCTCTCTGAGTAAAGAAAGCATCTGCTTATCATGTTCCAAAAAGCGTATATTTCCTGCTTCTGTTGTGTTTATTTAATTTGTGGGGATAATGCAATAATGTATTTCTGTATTACGCTGTGCTAAGTAGGCCTCCTTGAACTTATGTTTTTGTAGTGAGTTATAGCGAGGCTATTCCACACCGCTCTGGCATCGGCTGAATGCACAGGTTATGTGTTAGAAGTCTACAAGTAGGTATTCTTATTTTCTACCAATACATAAAAGGTTAAGTAACACCATAAAACACTATTTTTTAAATGAAGAAAGCCTGAAAATCCATATCCACATCCTGGCAATTGGACGTACTTGATGCTAGAAAAATTCGGGTTTGAACTGAGTGTAATCAGTGCAGTGCTTGGACAAAGTCAGGAGAATTGAAGGAATTTTCTTAATATGGTAACGGGCATTGTGGTGGATGAACATTACAGTATGATGTTGAGAACAAAATATATACTGTAAACTGTAGAAAGAACTGGATGGCATGTTTGGAAACACTGCTTCAATTCCACATCAAGTAAACGTTTATAATAGCATGTTGGACTTTGCTCTGTGTTATGGATGAACATTGCTACATCTTTAGCTATAAAGTTCCCGAAGATCTGGCATTCATCCTCTTCATGTTGCCTTGCTGCAGATGCCATCAGAATTTCAAATATGCCATATTCAGTCCCTATTCCTCGAGTCTTCGTTTTTTAGACATGAAAGGTGGACGTGAAGGCATATTGTGTTTATTATTGTTGTTCTTTCTGATAAAATAAAAAAATAATAATCATGTTTTTTTTAAGAAACAATGGAAATCAGGGAAGTTCGAGGGATCCACTCTGTATTATTCTATCTGTGACATTTGGTCAGCTTAAAAAAAAAAAAAAAAAAAAACTTTTATTCAATTGGAACAACTGGATAATACATATCTACCATATAGCATATAGCAACTATGCTCGCCATTAGAGAAGGGGTTCACGACAGAAAGAACTTAGCTGTGAGATCAAACTGCGCATGTGCGGACTTCTCTTGTAGTGCTAGCGTGATCCTTACCTGGATTTATTTTTGCGTGTACATTCCAAATCAAATGAAGTTACTTTTGTACTACAGTTACACATCTTGCATATACAAAGGTTAGGTTTGGTTAGCTTAGATTTTTATTAACCAAGTCTGCACATGCGCAGTTTAATCTCACAGTCAAGCTTCCTGTCGTGAGCTGCAAGTGTGACCAGGCCATACTAAGTCATGTGAAACAAAAGAGAATCGAAATGTTGCTACCAGCAGTAAAATTGGTGATATTCTTTAATAATTCCCTGCACTTGTGAAATGCAAGATCTATGGAGTATAATGATTTTTTTAATACACTAAAAGAAAATGCACATTTTCGAAGATAACATAACACTTTGCCACAGCCAAATTAAGGAGAAATATGATGTGGTCCGGGGAATATCGTTCAAATCAACAGTGTGTGAAACTGACATTAATACATTATCTCCTCGTCAAACTCCGGCCAATCTTATCACTGGCAAAGTGTGTAATTAACACACTAATGTACTTATCTCCTCATCAAACCTTATCTAACCTTGTTGCTAAAGTCTATTTTATATCATGGAGTGCAGTTTGGTAGCTCCTTTGAATACCCACTTACAGATTTATGACTTTTTACACAAACACCTCTGACCAGTCCATCATCCCAACATTGCACAGTTGCCATAATCTTGGCGACCCTCGAAATGAGAGGATTCATGGCCGTCATCCTCATCTGGACACCACGTGTTTTGAAAAAGACAACATAATATCACAAGCTGACTGCTCAATGAATACTACAGAATACACTCTCAATTATACTTTCATGCTAACTGATGGGATTCTTGGAATTCAGAAAATTTTTGGCAACTCTGCCTCCACGTGGATTTGACAGGATCCTGTCAATTCTTCTGAACGAGGCTTGTGATTGGTTACTAACAGGCAAAGACAAGATTTTCGTCACAGTAAGAACACATTTATTTATGACAACCAATTAGTAGGGGGCAGTAGAAGGTCTGTCGGCAAAGTCCTTTCTATGAACCTGCACTCCATGGACTATAATAGTGAAGCTGTGGTCCCTAATTCTCCAGTTTAGTGATTCATTTTTTTCTGTGGTGCTTTAAAATTATTCAGTCAGTTATTTGAGAAACTACACATGTTCCTTTCTGCTAGTTTTGAGAAAATTGTATAAAACTGTCAGCTATATATGATTTCCAATATTCTTGACATTCTTAAGAAACTTACTTTGTAATATAAAGGCACGATGGGGCCCAAAATGTCGAGTGCATGTGTGATTTCTCAAATAAAATATTAGTAGCAAAAAAGTCTGTATATTTTGCTTTAAGTACAATACAGTGTTGTTAAATTATATTTATATATGATGATTGAATTATATATTTTAAATTTTCCTTTACAATGCAAAAATGAAAGGCAAAATTCTATACTTTTTGTAGCTACAAACATTCATATATTAAAGCTCTTCAGGTGCTGTAAAATATTTTGATTTCATCCTCATTAGGAAAATACTTTGTAACTTTTTTACATAATTTCCAACACAACATATTTTACATTAGCATATGAATAATTTTGCAACCAGCATACAGTACATGTGCTTACTTTTGCCATTATCCCAGTGAATGCACGCATGTTACTTTAATTTACATTATGTTACCTCAAAACCCGAAATCCATCAAAACCAGTTCCAAATAGGCCTAGTAAAGACTAGTTTATGCAAACAAAGCCATAAACAAAAAGCATATATGCAAAGCGAGTTTTCGTAAGGTCTAGCCCAGCTCTGGGCACAACAGGGAAGTGAAACGGAACTCTGAAACCCCCACCCATGTCTTTTGCGCTTACACTGCCTTATAAACAAACACACAGTAGGTGCTATGCATCAGTGATGGATTGCAGGTAACCAGCGAGAGCTGAAAGTTTGTAAAAACTATGATGCCTGCCTTATACAATCTGTCACTGAGCAATGCTTTTCTTCCTGTCTACTCGTCTCAGCTGGGGAAGGTGGAGTGGGGAGTTAAGGGGAAATCTGCAATGACTCGATTGAGTTACTAGTGCCCAGGCCTGGTCTAGCCTAAACAAACCAAACCGAACCTGTCACTGATTCTAGACCTTATGAAAACTCGCTTTTTATCTATGTACATTTGTTTAAGCAGGTCTACCAGGTTAGCTCTGTGTCAGCACGTCTGCCTCCAGACTAGCCAGCGGGTTCGATTCCCAGTGGGATCAGAGATTTTCATGTAAAATTTGTGGTGGTGCAGAACTTCTAATCACTAAATTGTGCACCAATATGCCTGGATTAAATCGCAAATCTCTCTACAGTGCATATGAAGAGAAGGCATATGTCACTGTTGATAGTGATTAGACCATTGGATGAGGACGTTAAGCCTGGTGGCCCCCTTGTTGCTATTCGACAGGAGTAGGCTATGTGCCGGCACCAGGTTTCCTCTTCTCCCTCCTCACCTTCATCATCATCCTCACTCATTCCCTACACAACACTTACACGAACACTTACACATACGCTCACCCTAGTACACGGCATAACTCTTCACATGATACACATCATATACAGCGTGGCCTGCCGAAGTAGTGTACAATTGAAAATGGATCATAGTCCTGCCATCTATCCGAAATATGCGGAATCCGAATCACTCAAGTGAAGTGGGTAGGCATTAGATACACGCACACATTTAAGCTACTTTTTACCAGTTGAAACTGGTTTTAATGGATTTCGGGTTTTAACCCTTTGCTGCATAGTGGTTGCTCAGAAGAACCACCCTTTTCTTTCCTTCTAAATTTTATGGCACAGATATTCTGCCAAGGAACCAGCTCTTAAGTATACATAGAGGTGCCATCTATGTTTTGAAATTGTGTGCAGAGTTAAAATGTTGAAAAAAATTGATCGAAGCTTTGTTATGATCCATGAAATGAAAAACATAAAAAATTAATTTGTGCTGCAAAGGGTTAACAGTACTGGTAACATATACATTTTCAAGTTAACGTACACATATAGCCTACACAGCTTAGATTTACCTCTAATAAATATGGTTTCTTTGCAGGTAGAGGAATGAACGTTATTTAGAATCATATATTCATTTCCTGCTGCCTCTAACTTTTTGCTTTCATTGCCAGACTCTTTCAACCTTCCCTTCTTAACAGTGTTTAATCCTTCTCGCTAAGCTATAACACCAAATACAGCAGACCAGCTGTTACAATATGTTGAAGGAGGGCAATGCACACGAAAATCATTGCTAATTGACACTTTTGTAAGGAAACTGGCGTGGCTAACTGGGTTGTGACGTCATTGAAGCCATTTCATGCTCATAGGAACTACTTACAAAGTTAAGAATTTCACTTAGCACTCTTGTAGGGAAATGCAGAATATGAAATAACTTCATTCTGCAATAAAATATGAATTGCACTTATTTATTTTTAATTTGGCTCTTTAGCCCTTTTGTAAGATTAAGTAGATACTCAATTAAAAGTGAGTTAACACAGTTTTTTTCCCCCCATAATGAAGGATGGATTCCTTAGCAAAATAATTTCGCGTGAATATCTTTATGAACTTATCATAGGAAATGGAAATTTTGTGCTCACGCTAAAATATGTTTAAAATGTGACAGCATCATGCATTATACAAGTTGGTATTTAAATAAAATTGAACTTACAGTGTTTAATCCTTCTCGAGGCTTGTCCTTCCATAGAAACGGCAAAGTCTTGAATACAAATCGTGTATTCTGATATCGACCCTCACAAGTACTAACACTGTAACTCACTTTCTTACATTTTTCAGGAGATGAAAATTAAGTTTTAAAATGATCGTGTAAATTAGTGTATACAGATATGTAGAGTAACAAGATTTTACATACAATTGGGGAGGTTTAGAGTTACAATGATAGTACTGGAAGAAAAAGAAACAATTTAAGACCATATTAACTAGGATAACTCAAAATCATAAAAAACTGAGTTAAAATGTTAGTACTTGGGAGGGTTGTATATCGTCAGTTCTAATAAATGACACTTTTGAAATAAATCATATGTAAAAAAATGTATATAGGCCTACCAGTATTTAGATATGGTATATAGTAGGCTATATAGCAATGAAATGATTCAGTAGAAATTAATATAATGCAATTGAAAGCTATCACATGTTTACATGTCGTGTCATTCAGTCAGATCACTGCTTGTTTAATTTGTCCACAATGTAGAACTGGTTGTTAAATGTTTAAATTAAAAAAAAAATAGCATTTACAGGATGGAAGGACACTGACAATACGATATTATCAAGCATTTTAATATTGCACAAAACATAATGTAATAGTTATTTAGATACTAATGTCGTAACATTTTATTTTACAATACGAGATTTTGTCAAACAAGGCTGCAGGCCGAGTTTGATAACCAGTCTACTATTGTAATATGAAGTTACAACATGTGTATCGTACAAAGTTTTATCCGCTGTGATAAAAAAAATAATGTAAAATTGAATATTGGCTAAATGTAAAATTTTTATTGCCAGCTATATACATTTGCTTTGTAGGTGATCGATTCATATAGAGGGCCTTGTACGAGAAACATTTGAAGCTATATACATTTGCTTTGTAGGTCATCGATTCATATAGAGGGCCATGTACAAGAAACATTTGAAGAATATTATTATTGTCGGTATTGTCACCATGACTATTTATAAATATAAGTGTCAACGGTATTGCATTAACAGCTGTACTGATTTATTAATTCCAACAAAATCGCGACAGAGGTATGAAGAGAAATATAAGAAGTTTGAAAAGTGGTGTAAAAAAAAGTAGAGAATATTTCTGAAAAGTTTATGCTGGAATATTTTTCAATGAAAAGTGAAAAGAAGAAAGCAAGTTCTCTGTGGATTCATTATTGTATGCTGCGGTGTACGATATAACTGAAGAAAAACGTGGACATCAGTAAGTAGACACAAACTGTTAGCTTTTTAAAGCAAAAAATGTGAATTGTGAAAATGTTACCATTAATGTGTATAACAAATAAAAAGCTTACAAGGACAAGGATCCTGCTGATCCAAAGTTGCACTCGGGCATGGGTTCGATTCCAGCTTGTGCTCATTACTGGTAGTTTTTTCAGAGGTTTTCTCCAACCATAAGGCGAATGCCAATGTCAGGTAATCTATGGTGAATCCTCGGCCTCATCTTGCCAAATATCATCACGCTATTACCAATACAATCGATGACAAATATCCTAGTAGTTAATACAGGGTCGTTAAATAACCAACTAAAAGAATTGCAGAGAGCAATCAGAGTAGTATAATGAAGCATTAATGGTTGACGTGTTGATCAAAATTTTTTAGTGGTGGTGGTAGCAGTATGTGTAAGAAAAGTAAATAATTGGTGTACTATGGTTGATGTCTAAGAAAGTGCGAAGTTAATACAGTGCTAATAGTACCTCCCTCATGCCAATAACTCTGCTACAGAAAAGAATAATAAAGTTATGCCTTAATAAACTCTTGATTATCCTTCAGAACTGTTGTATTCAGGATTTAAAGTATTTGACTTCCATCATATTTATAACAAGATGTATTATTGAATTTCGTACATAAAAACCGAAATATATTTAATTTCTATTCACATAAATATAAAACCAAAAGATCACAAAACATATATTATGCTTAACAGAACCTAAATGTATCATAGCTGTAGCATATAATCACAGCAGCAGCTTCGGTCCAAGGCTTTATAACATGATAACTTAATAGCTAAATTCCCAAATATACAATTTACTAATACTCCTTATTTTAAAAAATCAATTAAAAACTACTGTTTAGAGCCAAAATTTAAGGTTCAATTATTGTGATATGTTTTTTTTTTCTTCTTTTTTGTTTTTCTTTTTTTACTTTTTACTCTGTTATTTAATAAAATATCTTAACATTATGTGAAATGCCCTCTGAGCACGAGTATGTAACTTACTCTTTCTGGGGATGCTAGAATGTTTTTATATAAAAAAGCAATATGTATCTTTGTTCTACGAGGGCTATTCATAATGTAACTTCCGTTTATTTTTTACAAACCTGTGAATGACGTTACAGAATTGGGTTACAATACGTTTGAAATTGTACACTCTAATTTATTTTTCCACACAGTTTTCAGTCACATTGAGACACTTGTCGTAGCATTTGACGAGCTTTGAAATTCCGCAATCATAGAATTCGGCCGCCTGCGACTGAAGCCAACCTACGACGCTGGTTTTCAACTCTTCGTCATCGTCAAAGCGCTTCGAGCCAAGCCACGTCTTCATGTGCATGAAGAGATGGTAATCACTAGGCGTCAAATCTGGGCTATAGGGAGGATGATCCAATTCTTCCCAGTTGAACTCTTGCAGTTTGGTCGCAGTACAACACGCTGTATGCGGGCGGGCGTTGTCATGCAGGAAAATCACCCCAGATCTCAACATGCTACGACGTTTGTTTTGAATGGCCCTTTTCAAGTTTGTTAGTGTGTTACAGTAACGCTCAGCGTTAATTGTGGCATTCCTCTCCAAGAACTCCACTAACAAAATTCCTTTTCTGTCCCAGAAGACAGTTGTCATAAGTTTCCACGTGTTTGATGACACTTTGTGGATTTTTTCGGAGAGTGAGTATGGCCCCACTGGATTTATTGAAGCTTTGTTTCTGCTTTTACATACTGCACCCAAGTCTCATCTCCTGTCACAATCTGATCGAGAAAAGCATCCCCTTCTCTTTCGTAACGCTCAAGAAAGGACAGTGCTGCCCTCATCCGCTGAGCCTTTTGTTCCTCAGAAAGAAGTCTAGGCACCTATCTGGCAGAAAGTGTCAAGTAGCCCAAATCTTCGGTAATCACCTTGTAGCCTACAGAAGAGTACGACTAATCTGTGGAAAATCCTCACTAAGCTCTGACATGGTAAACCTGCAGTTTGCTCTAACCTTTTCGTCAACCAAACGAATCAGATCTGCATCCCGATACTCGGTCGACCACTTCTCTCTTCATCATGGACATTGGTTCGCCCATTTTTGAACATACAGCACCATTGTCTTACACCACCTTCACTCATTACATCTGGCCTATAAACTTCACAAAACTGGCGATGAACTTCACTGGCTTTACAGTTTTTGCCCACAAGAAATATTATTACAGAAAGTACCTCACACCTGGCGGGACTTGCGATTGCAGCACACATTTTGACAGCACGTGACTCAGAGAGGAACAAAGACACGACCTTGACTCTACCGCTGCTCGACGCGTACTGCTTCAAGGTGCACTCCACCGCAAGAGCGGTGCCACTGTCTGTGTTGTTATGCACGCTATATGAAAACGGAAGTTACTTTATGAATAGCCCTCGTAGCAGTAGAGTATTATTATAATATTGTTGTTTCAGTACATCACTGCCACTTCTTATGAATGCCAAAGTGTATTTTTGGTCTAGAGTGGGGTGACCAGATTTGCAAAATAAAAAAAAAAACGTGACATTTATTAAAGTTGACATGAATCAACATTTTATCTAAATATTCATTATTAGCCTACTTGTGTTCATATAATGTCAGTGAGCAATAAGGTCCAGTTTTATTTATTTTAAAGTAATAAATACTACACTGTTTACAATAACTAGGCTATAATAATTGTTGTTTTCTAATGCCAGGCGTTTGACAATAAAGTCATTTGACCTCTCGCACTCCAATATTTTTCAAAGATATTATCATGACCAGCCACTGAAGCACAGATTTTGAGGTGTTCCGAATCCATTTCTTGGTTTGAGTTGCACAATGGGCAGTTAGGGGACTGATATATTCCAATTCTATGCAGGTGTTTGGCCCAACAATCATGGCCTGTTGCCAATCTAAATGCAGCCACAGACGAGTTTCGTGGTAAATCGGGAATTAACTGTGGATTATGATGCAGAGCGTTCCATTTTTTCCCTTGAGATTGTCTTATCAAATTTTGTTTGTTGAAGTCTAAGTATGTAGATTTAATAAATCTTTTCACAGAGTAATACGTAGAGATAGTAGTAACAGGTCTGTAAGTAGCAGTGCTGCCCTTCTTTGCTAATGCATCCGCAATCTCTTTTCCCAGGATTCCACAATGGGATGGTATCCATTGGAATACAATTCTTTTATTGAGTGATATTAATTGAGAGAGCATTTTAGTTATTTCTGCTGTTTGAGATGAAGGTGTGTGTTTAGAGACTATTGATAGAATAGCTGTTTTGGAGTCTGACAAAATAACTGCATTCTTAAATTTATTTATGTGGCATAGAAGATTCCCGAGACTTTCACTTATTGCAGTGATTTCTCCATCAAAACTTGTTGTTCCATACCCAAGAGATCTATAAATTGAGAAGAGTATGTAATAGAGTAGTATGGATACTTGGCTTAAGTCACTGTTGACAATTTTTTATGTGGCAGCTAGTCTGAATTAAATAGGTTAACTTATCTGTTTAAAAATACTTCAGATTAATTGGACCTTACAATTATATTCATGTCACCATATTGTGAACTTGTTTCGTAACAAAATTTTTGCCTCATATTACCTTTTAACCAGTGGTGATATTCAAGAAAATTAACACCAATTCACTCATGTGTACCTATGTTAAACATATACGGTATATGTCCATGGTAATTGCAAATATTACTGAGAAATAATAAGTATTCTAACATTCTCCGTGAAGATCAACTGTACAATCTGCATCATATTTCTTTGATGAGTGAATTTGCTGTAGAAGTGTTGGCTTTTTCTTCAAGAAACTATAAAAGTCCATGCAAGACACATTTTTGAAATTACATTTTGTGATTATGGTTTTAACTGGAAACTGATTCCTTTCGTCAGACCAAATTGAATTCAACAACGAAAACACTCTTTCTGATGATGCATTGGTACCAGGTATTCCTAACACAAAACTTACAATCTGAATTATGTTTGTAACACTAAGTTAATGTATTTATCTTTCATAATGAAATAAAAGAAAAATAAATATCTTAATGATAATTTAGGGAAATGCGATGCCATTTAAAAAACCGAGACATTTGGCGCACCGAGCATACTTTTCTCGGGACAGGGGACAAGAAGCTGAAAAAAGGGACAATCCCGTTAAAAATGGGGCATCTGGTTACTCTAGTCTACAGAAAATATTAAAACTTTTTTACGAAAACGTTCCTATTTTTTACGAGTATTATTGTAAAAGAAGTGTATTTTCCCTGGACCAAAAATACAATATGGCATGCTATAAAGTGGCAGTGATGTGCTAAACATTTAGGGCCATATTCCAGTGGATGATCAGCGTTTTTCGTATTCATAAACCAGTGTTAGTGATATGATATAATTTGAATTCTGTACAAGTAACCAGTGGATAGCCGGGGGCTAGCTTAGTATGCTCATAGTGCATGCTGTGAAATGTCTATGAATATCACCCATAATGTTAAACTAACTTGATGTACCAGTAGATGATAAAAAGTACTCCGCATATATATTCTGTAGCGGTACTAGCGTGATACATTGCGATTTTCCTTTATTTATAGCTGCTTATTATTACCTTATTTACTATTTTTTATAATAAAATTTTGAAAATTGTAGTTATTAGGAGAGAGTACCAAAAATGTTAGGAAATTAGAATATCACCACTGCATTTATACATATCTGCTTTCGTTATTCCTGTGATTTTCTTTAGTTTTGCTTTCTCCCCTCAGAGAGATGGAAGAATGACGGTCATTTTCTTGTGGTATTCCTCAAAGTTTTGTTGGAATGCCTTAAATATTTTGCATTCTACAGAATTTCTTTTATTATTCATTAAAGTGTGTTGTATTTTGTTCAATGCATTCTATGTTCACTGTTGATGAAGACTGAAATAAATGTTATATGCACAACCACACTTAATGCAGTTCGAGCATGCTAAACCCCTTTTGATGTCACGGCGAAAAACCGACAAGCTATGGAACACAGCAGTTCAAGTAAGACAGGATACACACCAGAGGCGGTTCCTCGGGGGAGGGAAGGGAGGAACGTCCTCCTCACATTTTTCTTCTTTCGAAAGTAAATACCAAATAAAATATGTGCCTTGAAATTCAAGGAAGATTTGATAATTTTTAAGTTCACAGCTATAAGAAAACCTCGGTTGATCGAGTTTTAAACGATGCACGCTCATGTGCTGCTAGAAACTGTAAGAAAGATGCGAGATTGTTTGTGTGGAGGAAAGCCAAGCCATTCCTCCATTACTGCAAGTAGCACACATAGACAACAGCGCACTAGTGGCCAGAGAAAGAAGCAGAATTTTAAAGCGAGTAAATGAACGGAGAGGGAGGAGATCCTCCTCTGAATCAGTCATGGGCGGGAAATAGAAACGGACTGGTCGTGCAGCAAGCTCGCTACCGCTGCCATCTAACGATCTTGCATTCAACCAGACTATAACACATCTAGGAGGAGGCACAATAAAATAGTTTTAACGCAACGCTATGAAAGACACCGTATAAACTTTTTTTTTTCTAAAATTATAAATCATTGCACTTTATATAGGCTACTATTTATGGTTTGAAACTTTCAAGGATATTTGAAAGTTAAAGTCGTGTTTATATAAAACGAAGAGGAAGTAGTTCTACGTTGGTATCACAGATCTTTTTGGCCCCTGAAATTCACTTCTATTCATTGTTTACTAGACAGGGCAACACTCAAGTTGTCAGTTTTGTACAAATATATTTGAAATTGAAAGTAGGTACTCCAAACTACATTATTTTTAACATAAAAAATTAATTGGCCACCGGCAACTTTGAACAATAATGATAGTATGACTTTACAAGAACTGATATTCTTCAAAAGCATGTGATACTGAACTTGTAAAATGTACATGTGGCAACACAGACCACTTGGGTGGGTGCAGTGTTCTCGCTTTCCTCAGATTATTTCCCATTCCCATTTCCGCGGTTCCGATTACGTGTTAGTAGCTATAGTCTCTTCCAACACGTGTGATGCTGTAGTGTGCTCGAAAAATGCTGCGAGGTGAATTTCCTTGTAATTGTTAATTTGTGCAATTATTCAACAATGAATGGAAGTGAAAACATTATATTTTATGGAAAATTTAGGAAACTCAGTTTACAAGAACAGATTATTGCTATACAGAAGGGAAGGCCAACCCCAACACTACTTGGTCTTACATGTGTGCATGTTGGCTAATTTGTAGCATGTTTCATTCAAGAAGGTGTCATTTCGTCCTGTTACCTTCTTTCCTCCTCTTAATAAATATGCAGGAGCCGCCACTGATACACACCAGTCGATACAGACACATGAAGCAGTATGCATGGAACATTAAGCATGCATCAGAGGAGAATAAATGAACGCCTTTAGGTGCTACTAGTCAGGCCAGATAATGCAAGACACAGGCAACATAATGCATGTGCCTTGCATCATAACCAAGATAAAACATGCTGATTCTTTGTGTTGTACTTCATGCAACCTGGCCACTACAGCCCAGAGTTCAGTTGTCAGTGTACACTTTCCGATCATCATGGACTACCAGAAATTTAATGTGATGGAGAGGTATCCAGTTATTTACGACTGTACAGGAGCAGATTATTCAAAGAAGAACCTCAGAGATAAAATTTGGGCGGAGATAGCTGCAGAAGTAAAACATAAACTGAAATAGGATTTTCTGGGAAAGTAGCTATTTAGTTCTCGTACATGTATTCATTCATTTATTTATTTGTTTTAAAATATAAATCTCCACTTAAATATAAATATCCCACTTCATAACAAGTTTTATTAAGTCACTGGGAATTAATTGCCAAGGAAGAGCTACGCTAGACTTAAAAAAAATAAGAAACTGACCTATCCCTCGTATAGACATTTTCATCTGTAGGTCGGTCATCATACTGCGTAATGGGCAGCACAGCACCAACTAGTGTTGCCAACTCTCCCGTATTTAGCCCCAATTTTTAACAGTCTCCCAACTCCCATATTTTTCTTCTCTTCGATCCTTTTTCTCCCTTATTTTTGCATAATATAAAAATTTATTTGAAACATTTAATTTTTATATGGTTGAAGGTGATTTATATGATGGATTCTGTTGTTCCAGAGATACACTGAAATGTGCAGCTAAGCTTATACAAAGAGTGTTTTCCTTCATGAAAAGTAAGTGAACACACACACACATATACACACACACATATATATATATATATATATATATATATATATGCATACATTCATATATGAGGTCTCGCCATCCTCATTCAATAATCGAGACTACTATTTTTTGTTAGTAGTCAACATGTAGATACCTATTAATTTTGAGAAAAATTCGTTCCAGCACCGGGAATCGAACCCAAGACCTCTCAACTCTGCGTGCTGAGTGCTCTTTCCAACTGAGCTATGCCAGGGCACGATCCACAGTGCCAGCCGAACTCTCCTCATTATATCATCAATTGCCTACTACCTGCATTTTAGACATATACCGGTAAGTCATATATGCAGGAACACATATTTAAATGACTTTATGGCCAATTTTAACAAGCTTTTTTTAATACTGTTAACATTGATATATACCTATACTCACATATGAAGTCTCGCAATCCTCAGATGTTCGAAAAAGGAGAGCGACACTTTAATCAAATCAGAACTGCAAATCACAGTCAACTTCAATTACTCATGTAGGAAATTTTTACAATTTGTTTGAAACTATTATGCTAGGTAAAATATCTCAAAATACTTTAATTTAAGCCTAACTGCCAAAATGTAGAATAAAATTGTTTTTAGTGCCGCTAACTGAATTAAAGAATTTTTCAATTTTTTATGTCAAATATTTTAGACCACTTAGTCTCCCGTATTTTCTTCAAAATAGTTGGCAACCCTAGCACCAACACTATTTTTACCCAAGTCTTCAACAGAAATCAGAGTGAAAAGTCCATGTGCTTGTGTAATACTCATACATGTTTTCCATCTATTAGGAATATTCACAGTTTGTCGTATCTTCAAATGATTCTTTGGGCATTCTAGAATATTCTGCGAATTTGTCTGGATGCTGTGCTAACTCTACCAACAGAAACACTACAAGCATCATGATTTTCAACGTTTTGAACCAATGAATCCGAAATCTATGCCTTTATCTTCGCATTCTTATTATTGACAATAGCAGAAGATCTCCATCTGATGACTCCACACTGAATGACTCATTAAAACAAATAACATGGCATTATGTGTCACACTCCATGTGCCATGCATCATGTTTCTTGCACCATCCGGTGTGTAAAGAGCAGGGGCAAATCTAGCTACTTGGCGCCTCTAGGCAGAGAAAAATATGTCTGCCCCTTATTTCGCCCTATATGCGTCATTTAGATCAAATGAAATAATTGATTCTGCGTCATTATTACTGCTTCTAATATCAGAAACGCCTGACTAAAATAAACCACAAGCTGCACTATTTTCGGTAACTACTGTTCACCACATTATTACACTCTGATGTACCTGGACTCGAACTGGACCAAGCTGGCTATGTTTGGTTTTTAAATAACACATATTTTTGCACTTTTTCTCACAATTTCCTCCCTTTTTATTGCCTTGTCTTTCTCGAGTTTCCAGTATTGTTGTTTAGTCAACTGTCCGAAGAGAAGTCTGGACCCCACAAGTGACACCATCAACGCATCTCTCATAAGGCAACTAGGCCAGGAGATATGGGGTAGGGTGACCAGTTCCTTTCCCCCTCCATTGCATACAACGCTAACTAGCTACATATTACACTAATCAGATTTTAGATGCAGTTCTTCCTCTGACACATATCGTCAAATAAGATTACTGTCTGTTTATAGATTTACATATCAGCCGGAACCTCAATCAGAGGTGTTTCCGATATTGAGAACCACTTAAATTTTTCCGACTGTCACTCATTATAATGAATATTAAAATATAAATCACCTAGGTACAAAACAACTGCACTCTTTACCGTTTCAACTGAACTCCCAAGCATCCGGCTGATACAATGACTGGCGGTATTTTCTTTGAATTTAAGTCTGAATGGGGATTACTGAGTGTTGATACTGGCTACCCTTATACAGAGTGGCGTCTCTCATCATTTCATCACAAAGCTTATGATTGCAAGCAACGAGATTTGCCTTCCTAACGTATCATTATGTATATAATACCAGTAAGTTATTTAATGTTATTTCGTGAGACTCTCATGATGATAGGGCATAACATTGAAAAAAGTGCTATGATTGCATTGTGACACTAATATTGAAAAACTATAATTTTTCCTTGGCAGACTGTTGATTAAATCTTAACTGATTGTTGCCAATGTTATTGATATCTTTTTCATTGTGTGTTTAAGTTCATGTACTCTTTTAAAGAGTTATGAATAAAATTTAAAAAATATAAAAAGATTTATCAGTAATAGTTTAAAAGCCGCCCCCTCAAATCTGCCACCCTAGGCAGCTGCCTAGTCTGCCTAGGCCTGTTAACGTGCCTAATCGATTTTATTGAAGCTACAGAGTCAGGTTGTGCACCCAAGTTACAAAGTACAGCCCACATAGGAACGTGACATATTCACAGCATGAACTTCGATTACAAGTTTGGTTGCAGTGTAATGTTTACCTTTCTGAATGTTGCATATTTTTATACGAATGTTGTACTTAGATTGTACAGGTTATATATTGTTGTTCTTCAGTCCCTAGGCACTTGACAATAAGTCAATCGCTGTATGATGTTATCTTGTTGTAGCAATGTTTTGCATCCCGTGATGTGTTCGATGTTCATTTCTTCATTTGCATCACATAATACCATACAGGGGCTGATGTATGGGAAATTTCCATCCTGTTCAGGTGGCTTGTCAAATAATCATGACATGCCTTGTTGTCAACCTGATTTATGTGGCCCTTGAGGGATTATGTTGGTGTTAATCATTCAAAATTTTCAGTTTTATCATTTGCATCATCTGAATTTTGTTGTTTTGGGCAGATATGAATTTACTTCTGATTAGTTCTTTTACAGAATAAAATAGAAGTCTGTTATTGGATTGTTGTAAAATTTCAGTTCCCTTTTTAGCCAAAAGTCTGTTTTTCATTTTCCTTATGTCACAATGGGAAGGAATCAACTATTTTTTTTTTTTTCTGTAGTTTAGTTAGATAATGCATCTGTTTTTATAATCTTGTATTTCAGCCTTTTTTGTGGTCTGTTGTAAGATTATAGTCTGTATGGCTGCCCTTCAATCTGATAATTAGAATTTATTTAATCTATATAAGAGATTTTGCAAACATAATATGTAAATAGCCAGAAATGCATATATAGATTGACAAATCGAACTCAAACCCTGACCGAGTTACTACGTGAGCGCTGGCTGTCTTGGGGAGGAGCAAGTGAGAAAGCACGGGGGGAAGGGAGAGAGCACTATGCACTGTGTATTTGCAGGTCCACTCACAGTTTTTCAAACCTGCTAACAAAAGCATTAAAAGGTTCACTAGTTCCCCGCAATGCTAGCATAATGGAACCTTCCTAGCCGACAGTCGAGGCAAAAATGAAGAATCCGTTATTGTGGTAATACTAGAGTGGTTCTTCTATTGGTCGCGATGCCCACACACATCCTCTCAGATATTAACGTGGTGACTGGTAACTGAATGACGAGGAGTGAGGGAGAGAGAAGAAAGAAAGAGAGAGATTCCAGAAGTTGGCATATTTTACGGGGTTTCACTTGAAGTTGTCAAACTGTAGAGTGTTAGTTGGTAGGCCAGAGGGAAAAAGACCTTTGGTGAGGCCAAGACATAGATGGGGGGATAACATTAAAATGGATTTGAGGAAGGTGGGATATGATAGTAGGGACTGGATTAATCTTGCTCAGGATAGAGATCGATGGCATGCTTATGTGAGGGCAGCCATGAACCTCCAGGTTCTCTAAAAGCCATTTGTAAGTAATATGTAAATAGCAGTAACTTAAAAATTTGTTGTATATTCTCCTACATAATAGTAAAATGAAAAGACAGGACATATTCATCCCAGTTTCTGCACCTCCTGAATATGATGTAAGAGATCCATCTGTATAAATTTGTCAACACTCCGTACGTGTGTATCTTATCTCAATTTTTTCTACAGCCATAATCTTCAAACCTAGTTTATCTGTAGCCTACATATAATATTTGTTTGTAGTTTATAGACATTATTTCGATAGTTTCTTTAAAGCTGTAATGATATGTATTGAAAACTCACTTTACAACATTTTTTGGTGTGTAAAAATTGCATTAATATTACTGCCAGGATACAAACGAACGTATTTTTCATACTTGTTAATTGTTTTGGAACCCTATATAAGCAGTTGAATGCCTTAAGAGGAATGTGATGAAGTGTTTGGCAGCAAAAATATATATTTTTCTTGTTTTGTTTTTTCCTCCCAATGTATAAAGACCATTATTTCGATATGTAGACAGTGTATATTTCATATGATATGCAAGTACCTTCGTTCCTTCACAGTTCATGACATTGTCACACAGAATATATGACGTTTCTTTCAAATAATTCACAATTTAATGCACATTAATTTTATCTTCCATTGTTTTATATGAAACTTTTCATAGCCTATTTTGGGAAAGCTATTGATTGAATTCCCAATATGCTCAGTCAATTTAAGAGAGCAGTGTATTATGATAATAGATGTTTGAAAAAATTTTAGTTTTGTCCTTTAAAGAGAAAATTTGGTACGAACAAATGTAACTTTTTTTCCTCAAAATACAAGGAGAAAATAGGGAATACATAAACAAAGAAAATACAAGATGATCAAGGTGAATACAGATGGATGGGCAGGCAGGCACATAGATTAATTTTTTCCATAATATTCTTATAGTTGCTTTATAGCATAGAATATAGCCTAACATATCCATTTCTTACGTTTAACATATAAAAATGCAAATATAAAATATATACAGAATTAATACCGGTACCTTAATAACAATAATATATTACACAATGCAATATGTTTACCATTTAATAGTACTAAAATATTTACTCAGTACTGTGAACTGTCAAGAATTCATCTACAGAATAAAATGTGTGAGATATTAAGTAATTTTTTAGTTTTACCTTAAATAACGCAGTGATTTGGTAATGATTCTTAATGTCTTCAGGAAGACCATTGAAAATTTTTATTGCCATGTAACGCACTCCCCTTTGATAGCATGATAAATTTGATGATGGTGTATGAAAATCATTCTTTCTGCAGGTTTTTGTGCTATGTATGGCTGAATTAGTTAGAAAATTTTCTTTATTACGCAAGAGGAAATTTATTAAAGAGTATATGTACTGATTTGTTAAGGTCAGAATCTCTCATTTAAAAAAAAAAAAGGTCTATACAATTCTCTAGCCATTGCTCCAACTATTATTCTAATTGCAGAGGAGACAAGGAGAACAAGTGTGGGTTATTTATAATAATAATAATAATAATAATAATAATAATTATTATTATTATTATTATTATTATTGATACTAATTTATTTATTTATTCTGGTAAAGCTAAGGCCATCAGGCCTTCTCTTCCACTCTACCAGGACAGTGACAGTTAATTCCAGAGTTAGTCCACTGTTGTAGCTGAAGAGTTAGCGAGTCTAACTCCGAACTCAGCACGCACGGGTTCGATTCCCGGTCGGGATGAGTTGCCTGGGTAAGGTTTTTACGGGGTATTTCCCTCACTCCTATAGATGAATATCACGTAACTTTATCAGGCAATTGGAACCCCACTCAACTTCGCCACTTCCTTTCCTCCCCTATCATCCTTTCGTTCATCATCCCGTTGCTTCTTCTGGTTTTCAGATCGTTCTACAGGCGGCCCTCCGAAGCTCCTGGCTCTCTCAACTGGCCTCTATGGATTGTATTCAAGTGATGATGGATAGCTTCTGCAACGGAACCTGGGGCAAACCTTCTCTGTGAAGGACTTCTGCCTCGGACCGTTATGAGAGCCTTGGAGGGGTTGCCGGAGCAGGAGTGGTACATGGACTCTGTTGGCTGTAGGGACCAGTTGTTAAGGGGGTCAAGTGGTTAGGTCAGTGCGCGTAGGGGATCGGTGGGCACGCAACTCATCCCATATAGGGGGTGTACAATAGACCTCAGGTCGTAGTGCGTGGGATATTCCCTCCCTCCCTCCTAACAAGAAAAAAAAATTCCAGAGTTATCACTCATAGGCACCTCCTGTGGAGAAAGACGTAATTCTACGTGGACAGTGGATACAAAAGAGAACAAGAGGGCGTACACTCATTCATTCATTGGGTTCTGTTGGGGCCTTCGCTATAAGTTCTTTATCAGGACTGGATAGCAGAATCGTGACGTCATACAAACGGGGCATGCTCTGCATGCCATTTCTCTTGAGTATATTTAATAGCGGTGCTTGGCGTTATTTACTCTAGTTAATAGTAAATTATATTAACAAGACAGTAATCAGCATAATTATTATTTTATCTACTACTATTACTATTACTACTACTACTACTACTACTACTACTACTAGTATTGCTACGTACTGCAGTTGTTAAACGAGCGTTGATTGACTTCTTTTCCTATTGTGGATATATGCATGTTCAGGGGTCTTACATGTCGTACCAACATAACTTACGAGACATTACAAACTTTTCACGCTAGTTTGCAATGTTCCAGCAGCATAGAAATTCGGCCATTTTCATACCTCAGGGAAGTGTGCAGGGGTAAGAAAATGGAGTGTTATAACAGGCTAGGTTAGTTTAGACTTTCATTATGTAAGGCTAGGTTAGTTTAGAATTTTATTATGTCTTACGTACTTATCTGTGACAGGATAGGTTACGGTAGTTTAGGGTTTTGTTATGCCTTGTATAGGCAAATCTGTGTTAGGTTAGTTTAGGCTTTCATTATGCTTTGCATACACGAAACTGTGACAAGTTAGGTTAGGATAGTTTAGGTTTTGTTATGCCTTGTATAGGCGAATCTGTGAAAAGTTAGGTTAGGTTAGTTTAGGATTTTAGTGACAGGTTAGGTTAGGTTAGGTTAGGTTAGTTGAGGCTTTTGTTATGCCTTGTATAGGCGAATCTGTGAAAAGTTAGGTTAGGTTAGTTTAGGATTTTATTATGCTTTGCATATACGAAACTGTGACAAGTTAGGTTAGGATAGTTTAGGCTTTTGTTATGCCTTGTATAGGCGAATCTGTGAAAAGTTAGGTTAGGTTAGTTTAGGATTTTAGTGACAGATTAGGTTAGGTTAGTTTAGGCTTTTATTATGCTTTGTATATAAGAAACTGTAACAGGTTAGGTTAGGATAGTTTAGGCTTTTGTTATACCTTGTATAGGCGAATCTGTGACAAGTTAGATTAGGTTAGATTAGTTTAGGATTTTAGTGACAGGTTAGGTTAGGCTAGTTTAGGCTTTTATTATTGTCAAGATGAAGGTGAAAGCGATTGAGTGTGGCGCTCTTGAACAGGTAGTGATTTTTTTTTCTATATTGGCAGTTCAAATCAGTCGATGTCTATTCCAAATTCGGCAGAAGTCAAAGCTCGTTTCTTACTACTGTTAGTACAGAAAAACGACAGTTAAGAAAGCAGAAAACTGACAGGAATGCGCAGTTCTCTAAAGAAGTAGAAGCAGTATAGTTATTCATCAGATGTCATTTAAATACACACTGTTACCGGTACCTGCTTTTTTTATGAAAGTCTGCATTTTCGTCTTGTTCCTGAAGCACCGGCAATACTATCTTGTTTCATTTTAGAATATTAACCAATGTAGTTGTGGCTCTAGAAACTAGCATACTTGTGGAATGTCCGCAATCACTGTAAGTCACCACTTTTATCAACACTCACATTGTTCACGTATTAATGTTCTTAAGAGACGCCTTTGATTTGTTGCATTAATGAAGTCGCTCTCATATTTGTCCGAAATTAAACAGTGGAACACTTTATATGCAAGTACAATCACATTTGTTACGAATTGTGTACCACAAGAGTCCTCCTCTGTCTATTATTCTTAAATAATTATTCAATTATCTGTATAACTGGAATATTCCAATGTCTGATCACTGTAAAAACATATCAACATCTAACACACTTTACTACTATACTTTCACACTTGGCAACATAACCTGCAATGTAGTAGGCCTATATCAGCGCCATCATATTATTTTCTTCTAACTCAACATCCTCACAAACAAAAATAACATCTTCACAACCACACTCCACAGCAGCATCTAAATCTCCCCTGTAGTTACGATCATCTCCACTCCCATTTTAAGGGTATTTTGAAAGTAGACCATTACATAATTTCTCTAGCACAGAGTTTCTCAAACTTTTTTGAAGTGAGGACCACCTTTTTTAGTTACTTGTGACTGGGTAAAAAAAATATAATTAGAAAAGTATTGTAATTTGAATTTTTGGATCTGATTCGCCCGCATTTTAAAATAAGCAGAGTCTAAAATTTCTTATATCGTCATCTGGAAAAACAGAAATAAAAAGAATTAATCCAGAAACATGCCCGATTTCCAACAAGTAAATATGCAATTTGGCAAGTTCTATTATTGGTGTACGACGTACAGTACGTGACCATTTCAGTGTGCAGACTGGGTGTCGGCAAAACTATTAAGAAAGTCATAAATACATGAAAAGATTCGGTACTTTGGTCCTCTGTTATGAATTCGGGTGGTCCCTGTCTGGGTTACAGACGCAGGATGTGTGGGGAAAAGATGGCGAGAAACACCACGTTCGTAGTACTTTACATCCCTCTTTTGTTGCTGAGAGTAGAGTGGGAATTCGGTAGACGAGTAGGGTAATAAATTTTATAACATGTCAGTACTGGGAGAAAGTGAAAGGCGATTGCCATGGTTCATTTCCAAACTCTCAGATTTTCAGCTATAGTGTGATACGCAATTCGTTTGAATTTTATTTTTTCTTCTGTCTTTTTTGAAGAACCAAAAGGGCAGACCTCGAGGACCACAGGTGGTCCTCGGACCATAGTTTGAGAAATGCTGGCATGTTCCAGTTGATTCTATTGTTGTCTGAAATGAGAGAGATAACTTGTAATCCGTACTGATTCAGGATGTTTAGAATTGATACTGCAAACTCGTAAAGCTTTTCTGAAGTCAAATTCTTTACGGGAAAAAGACTTTATGGTATATCTTTATTGTTTGACAGAGTGACGTAATCATAAATGCTTGCACTTTGGTAGGAGGTTGCAATTTATCTGCGAAATCCTGTACGGTATTTTGCCACTCATAAGAAATTGCAGGTTTAACATACATTTCGTCCTTACTTAGTTACAAATGGCTTTTAAGGAACCCAAAGGTTCATTGCCGCCCTCACATAAGCCCGCCAGTGGTCGCTATCCTGTGCAAGATTAATCCAGTCTCTATCATCATACCCACCTCCCTCAAATCCATTTAAATATTATCCTCCCATCTACGTCTCGGCCTCCCTAAAGGTCTTTTTCCCCTCCGGTCTCCCAACTAACACTCTATATGCATTTCTGGATTCGCCCATACGTGCTACATGCCCTGCCCATCTCAAACGTCTGGATTTAATGTTCCTAATTATGTCAGGTGAAGAATTCAATGCGTGCAGTTCTGTGTTGTGTAACTTTCTCCATTCTCCTGTAACTTCATCCCGCTTAGCCCCAAATATTTTCCTAAGCACCTTATTCTCAAACACCCTTAACCTATGTTCCTCTCTCAGAGTGAGAGTCCAAGTTTCACAATCATACAGAAGAACCGGTAATATAACAGTTTTATAAATTCTAATTTTCAGATTTTTGGACAGCAGACTGGATGATAAGAGCTTCTCAACCGAATAATAACAAGCATTTCCCATATTTATTCTGCGTTTAATTTCCTCCCGAGTGTCATTTATATTTGTTACTGTTGCTCCAAGATATTTCAATTTTTCCACCTCTTCGAAGGATAAATCTCCAATTTTTATATTTCCATTTCGTACAATATTCTGGTCACGAGACATAATCATATACTTTGTCTTTTCGGTATTTACTTCCAAACAGATTGCTTTACTTGTTTCAAGTAAAATTTCCGTGTTTTCCCTAATCGTTTGTGGATTTTCTCCTAACATATTCACGTCATCCGCATAGACAAGAAGCTGATGTAACCCGTTCAATTCCAAACCCTGCCTGTTATCCTGAATTTTTCTAATGGCATATTCTAGAGCGAAGTTAAAAAGTAAAGGTGATAGTGCATCTCCCTGCTTTAGCCCGAAGTGAATTGGAAAAGCATCAGATAGAAACTGACCTATACGGACTCTGCTGTATGTTTCACTGAGACACATTTTAATTAATCGAACTAGTTTCTTGGGAATACCAAATTCAATAAGAATATCATATAATACATCCCTCTTAACCGAGTCATATGCCTTTTTGAAATCTATGAATAACTGATGTACTGTACCCTTATACTCCCATTTTTTCTCCATTATCTGTCGAATACAAAAAATCTGATCAATAGTCGATCTATTACGCCGATAACCGCACTGATGATCCCCAATAATTTCATCTACGTACGGAGTTAATCTTCTCAAAAGAATATTGGACAAAATTTTGTACGACGTCAACAAAAGTGATATTTCTCGAAAGTTACCACAGTTGGTTTTGTCCCCCTTTTTAAAAATAGGTACGATTATACATTTCGTCCAATAACAAATATTAACATTTCTCGTGATTTTTTAATGTCTAAGCTTTTTCAGAAAGATATTTTAATCAAGAGGAATTTGAGCTTTCTGGACTCAAGGAGCGGGATAGCTGTCTTAGATAGTTAGGATGAGGAATTGGAACTCCATAATTGTCTATAGGATAGCGGATTTGAAAAATAATTCAAGGATGACCATACTAAAGTATCAGTTGAGTATTTCGGCGCTTTTGTTGCTAACAGTGATACTTGCTCCCATAGACGGAGAGAGAACCATTTTCTTGGGGGAGGGGGCAAAGCAAAACCACAGAATCCCCATATAACAGGGTTAGGGGGACATCATTTACCTCCTTCCCCCGTTACAGCTTGATCGTGGTACAGTATATCGAAATATGATCATTTAATAAAAGAACCCATTTTCGGGGGCATGTATCTTACAGAGTTACATCCAAATCCGCAATGTTTCGGACCGAGTTGTATAGGGCTTGAACTGTAGGTCTACTACATATTATAATAGGGAAAACTTAAAACAAACTCCCTCTTTTTCTCTGTCGTACAGAAATACATGCATACTTACTTACTGGCTTTAAGGAACCCGGAGGTTCATTGCAGCCCTCACATAAGCCCGCCATTGGTCCCTATCCTGAGCAAGATTAATCCATTCTCTATCATCATAGCCCACCTCCCTCAAATCCATTTTAATATTATCTTCCCATCTACGTCTCGGCCTCCCAACTAACACTCTATATGCATTTCTGGATTCGCCCATACGTGCTACATGCTCTGCCCATCTCAAACGTCTGGATGTAATGTTCCCAATTATGTCATGTGAAGAATACAATGCGTGTAGTTGTGTGTTGTGTAACTTTCTCCATTCTCCTGTAACTTCATCCCTCTTTTCCCCAAATATTTTCCTAAGCATCTTATTCTCAAACACCCTTAACCTATGTTCCTCTCTCAAAGTGAGAGTCCAAGTTTCACAACCATAAAGAACAACCGGGAATATGACTGTTTTATAAATTCTCACTTTCAGATTCTTTGACAACAGACTGGATGATGAAAGCTTCTCAACCAAATAATAACAGGCATTTCCCATATTTATTCTGTGTTCAATTTCCCCCCGAGTATCATTCATATTTGTTACTGTTGCTCCCAGGTATTTGAATTTTTCCACCTCTTCAAATTATAAATTTCCAATTTTTATATTTCCATTTCGTACAATATTTTCGTCACGAGACATAATCATATACTTTGTCTTTTCGGGATTTACTTCCAAACCTATTTCTTTACTTGCTGCAATAAAATTACGTAACAGTGCTAACAAACTTTTTTATATGAAGCTTACTTTCCTGAAGATATCATAACAAATGTAAACTCTAATTATTTTATTGATCTCGTCTTTAAGTTTACACATTATACCGGAATCACTTTTCTTTTTGCTGCGATGTTGTGCAGTATATTATTCATATTTCTCCAAGTGGCGGCCTGAACACCTGCAGACTTCTAACACATGAGTACAGGCTGTTACTAAGGAAACATTACAATGCTTTCATTCCTCAAATGAATGGGTTTTTTTAAGTAGGTTATTTTACTACACTGTATCAACATCTCAGGTTACTTAGCGTCTGAATGAAATGAAGGTGATAATGCTGGTGAAATGAGTCCAGGGTCCATCACCGATAGTTACCCAGCACAAATGAATGGGAATATTGAGAAACCCCACATATCCACTTTTTAATGAAATTGAGTTACATGCCATTTTGTCTTCTACACACCAGGACGCACCATTCTGAAGAGAGACACTACATCTTCCATCATACCCTATGCCAGAATTCAGTTCAACTTATTTCCAATACGAAGAGAAACTACACATGTTCAGGATTTGTGGGGTTTCTCAATATTCTAGATTCTTAGATTGGCAGCATGTGCATAGTTTGGTAACACTGTATATTAAATACAATTTTCCTTAGCACAGAGGAGGTTTGAAACAATCACACATGACTTCCCCATAAGAGGCCATTCCTTCCTCACCTGCGACAGTGATTTTGGCGTTATAGAAAGGAAACTGAAAAGGACAATTTAGTTAAAAAAATAACTTTAACTTAAAGTTAGTTCCAGAAAGTACTGCAATATATTGATTTTAAAGAACACATAGGGTCGATTTCTAAAACAAGGTGTAAACCACGGCTATGGCTTTAAACCGCATTTGGATTTATAAAACGAGGTCTTTTTCATTTTTCTGAGCCATGGCTCGAAACCATGTGTGAAGCAGAGACCACAGCTGGGGTAGGTTTAAAACCATGGGTTCATGTATACAAGATGGACGTAGTAGATCAGCTGGATGATTATAAAAAAAATGTGTCTATTAGCATTAAATCCCCGGATTAGAGTGATTAGAAACAAAAATAATTCTTTGTAACTATATAACGACAATAATTGCAGGCGAATATTTCGATTTTCGAAGGAATCAACACAAAATTTAGCAAGAATGCTAAATTAAAATCTGCAACGAGATGCAAGACGCGGCAGGTTGACAATTTTTTTTGCTCTTTGTTGCATTGAGGAAAATAAGATATGATATTTTATATTAATTATATATTTATGCCTATAAGACGATATAACTTAATTCTTAGTATTTACAGTAGTTTTGGACATTTTATTTAATATTCGAAAATGATGTGGACCTACAAGAATATGAAGCAAACGTGATTTCCTCTTCTTATTTTAAGTTTTATGCTACTGGGGCTTTCCACGTAGTAGGCCAGTTATATGTGAAAATACAACCATACTACATTTTAGTTTCAATTGAAATATTAAGCGAGTTAATATTTAGGTTATTAATTCCTTAGAACCGGGTTTTCAGGTGCTTAGTTAATGTTGGTAGTAGTTATGAACAAATGATGAACTACAATATAAACGCTCGACTTGTGATAATTATTTGGTCAATATCATTCTGGTACCTAAAAATCCGTTCCCTATTAAATAGTAATGCTAGTAATAAACGCACATAACCTATATTCTATAAATCAGTAAATACAACAATAACTTAGCTGAGAACAAAAGAATGTGACTTACTGCAATTCAATAAAAATATTAATCCCAATGTTCATTTCTTTCTAATATCGACTGTTTGTCAGGAATAATCGATTCTTAGCTGCGTTGCCATATATGTGTGTGTGTGTGTGTGTATCTAATCCTCTGGATTTAACAATGAAGTCATCATCCTTCTTGCTTCCCAATATTTTGATGGAAGGTCCACAAATGTCCTAAGAGTTTCACAATTAGCCAGGTGCTCCATCTCCATGTCCTCTTCTCTGGTGCACAGTAAGCATTTAAGTGAATTCAGTACTCCAATACGATGGAAGTGTTTACTGAGGCAATCATGACCAGTAATCAATCTAAACATGGCAACGGCAGATTTTCGAGGTAGATCAGGAATTAGTTTTGGGTCTTTGAATGATTCTTTCCATTTTGAATTTTGATGTTTTGCCTGTTCGCTGTAACTTATTCTTTTTATGACTCATTTTATTGATTCATATGGGAACTTGAAATTTGTTTTTAAGTTGATATAAGTTCCTTTCTTTGCTAACATATCTACTTTCTCGTTACCGTTCAGTCCGCAGTGGGCCGGGATCCATTGGAAGACCACTTTTTTATTTAGCATTTGAATTTGTTTTACCATGCAATGAATTTCTTTTACTTTTTCCATTTTAGGGGATGTAGTTGAGCTGATGGACTGGATTGCAGCTTGGAGTCAGACAGGATGACTATGTTTTTGCATTGGTTTAGCCAAACAAATACATTTTGAAGTGATGTATAAATGGCTTCAACTTCGCCATCAAAATTTGTTGTGTACTTGGCAACATTTTTATAAAGAGAAAAGTATTGACAAGTAGCTCCTGCTCCAGCTCCTTCATTTTGATCCATCAGAGATCCATCAGTGTAAATGTACAACCAGTCCTTCTGTGGATATTTTCTATTAATTGTTTGTAGGGCAATGGCTTTTGCTATTTCTGGATTTATATCTTTTTTGTTGAAGACTTCATCAAGATCAAGGCAGCAATCTACTTTGAAGTTATTAAGTGTATTATATCGAGACAGCAAGTTTTCCTTCTCACTTGGTATTTCTAGATTTTGTTTAAGCTTTTCTTCCTCTTGTATGTATCCGTTTTGGGTCCTCAATGTAAATTTAGAATCTTTGTATTTACTCCATTTATCCCAATTTGGAAGCCTTCTTAATTTCTCATAGGTTAAAATCTGTTACAACTGGTTTATTAGATGTGATTATTTGCATGGCTTCAATTGGAGTAGTTTTGATTGCACCAGTGATGAGACGTAAAGCTTGGGTTTGAGTGCGTTCTAATATCTGTTTATTTGTGGTTGATGAGGTTATTAGTGCTTCACCACAGTACGTTAAGATAGGCTTTATGTATGTGATGTAAGTTGTGTTGAGTGTACTCCTTGAGCTACCCCATTTCGTTCCTGCCAGTCTTTTTAGTAATTTAAAACGATTTGTTGCCTTTGTGCTGATCTGTTCAATGTGATTTCTCCATGTGAGTTTATTGTCGAAATGTATACCCAGGTATTTTGCATTTTCAGTTCTTTGTAATTTATCACCTCTATAGTTTAGATTTATTTTCACTGGTTTCTTTCTTAATGAGAAGAGTTGAAAGTTTGTTTTTTCTGTGTTCACTGACATCATATTATTGCGTTGCCATATATAAAACCCACGAACTTCGGTTTCTTCTCAAGCCGCGTCTCGATCCCGTTTTAGAAATCTCATAAGGATTCAGACCTTGATCGCGGTTTAAAACCCGATGTTTCGAACCACGATTTCGTCCGTGTTTTAGAAATCGACCCATAGTCTCTGCAAATTCAAGTGAGAGGAAGTCCACGTTCTCAGTAAGAACTATTTTAAACTGAATTCCATCAGTTTCATTACTTCTTCTTCTCTTCTCTCTCATTACTCCAGTGAAAATCTCAGAGTTGTAAAAGCAAAAGTACACATACATGGAAGAATAGTGGAACATACTTTTGTATTATCAGAACGTTCATTGATTCCTCATACCATATAAAGGAAGTTTGCCAATTAATAAACAAAAGACGAATCATCTGAAAAAGTCCCACAGATTCCTTCCAGAAAACGAAGGGGTGCAGGAAGTTTACATTATGATTACACATGAAAATGATTGAGTATTATAATATGATATTGATGATTTGTGAAGGATTTGCAATATGTACCCTTTGTTCTGAGGAATGCGCGCTTCCTCCTCATGGGGGAAGAAATTTTCTCATGAAATTTCGGCTAGTGTAGGCCTGTGGGACCAATGTGCACCCAGCATCGTGATGTACTTGGGGAGCTGCGATAGGTAGTGAAAATCCGGTTTCGCAAACCAGCTATAACGGCTGGGGGTATCATTGCACTAACCACACGATACCAGTCCAAACCTGTGGGGTAACGGTTAGCGTGTCTGGCCGCAAAACCAGGTAGCCCGGGTTCGATTCCCGGTCGGGACAAGTTTTACCTGGTTGAGGTTTCTTTCCGGGGGTTTCCCTCAACCCAATATGAGTAAATGCTGGGTAACTTTCGGTGCTGGACCCCGGACTCATTTCACCGGCATTATCACCTTTATCTCATTCAGACGCTAAATAACCTAAGATGTTGATAAAGCGACATAAAATAACCTACTTAAAAATACCACACGATACCTCCATTCTGGTTGGATGATCGTCTACCTCTGTTTCAGCAACCGGCTGGTTGGTCTTGGTCCTTCATGTGTTGTATTGTAGCGCCACGGATTTACTTTTTTATTATTGTTTTAGTAGGTTATTTAGCGTCTGAATGAGATGAAGGTGATAATGCCGGTGAAATGAGTTCGAGGCCCAGCACCGAAAGTTACCCAGCATTTGCTCATATTGGGTCGGGGGGAAATCCCGGGAAAAACCTCAACCAGGTAACTTGTCCCGACCGGAAATTGAACCCGGGCCACCTAGATTCGCGGCCAGACGCGCTAGCCTTTACTCCACGGGTGTGGAAGGTTTACTTTTTACTTTTACCCTTTGTTCTGAATAAAAATCTAATTTTAGTGTTCTATTCCGACATTTACTCTGAGTGTACATAAAAATAAATGAATATTCTGTTATATTGATGATCTGTGAATGTTTCGAAATAAGTAACAATTTTTCCTGAATAAGAATATCATTTTAACGTTCTATTCTGATGCTTAAAGTTTGTCTAGTCATGAAAATGAATGAATATTTTATTATATTGATGATCTGTGAAGGATTTGCAATCGCAAATAACAATTTATTCTGAATAAAAATTTATTTTTTTTTTGTTCTGTTTTTAAGTTTACAGTAATAGTAAGTTACACAAATGAAAATGATATATTGATGATCTGTGACAGTTTTGCAAAGCAACCATTTGTTATGAATAAAGATGTAATATTTTATTGTATTCTGCTAATTAATGTATGTTCAAAATATTGAGAAACAACACATATCCAACGGCTTTTATATATTTTTTCTCGGAAAATATATGTCGCATAGGGATGAAATCTACTGAAAATCATTAACTTACTGTACTTAACCACATATATTTTTTTACGGGGTCAAAGTATTAGGTAAAAGTAGCTGTGTGGTTTTTGTTGTTCCTGAAAATTTTACTTTTATGGACGTGTGTGGTTTCTCAATATTCCCATTCAAATGATGTATAGAAATTATTATACATTCAGAAATTTAAAATAAAATATATTATAGTCCAGACACATGGCCTGAAGACATTAATTCGTCAATTAAGCACATAAACTTAATCATAAACGAAAACAAAAAACATCTTTTGAATTAATTATTTTCTAAGTTTAATATACAGGATGATTCGAAACCTCTGCGACAAACTGCGACAAACTCTGAGGGGTGATAGATCTCTTTTTGTTAAACAACCTATGTCATTTCAAAGTTACCGTTGAAAATGTTTTTGCGCAGGCGTACGTCAATGTATGTGAATGTGTGCACCCCTGTTTGTTTGTTTGTTTGTTTGTTAAGATGTTTGTAAGAGAAAAGAAGGGTTGTTGTTGTTTGTTTACGTTTAATGTTCAATGCCTTTTCGTTTCAGTTCAGTGTAAACATCAATTGAAAATGGATGTCTGCGCGGTTTTCCACCAATGCGCCGGGGACGAAGAGACCCATCGTCTCGAAGGCGCTGATAAAGTCGAGCAAACATTGTGTGGTGAGGGTGATTTCTGTTTTGAAACTGTTGTCGATATATGTGGAGAGCTCTTCTTCCGTTTTCGCGAGCCTCCCCATAACACATTACCATGTCGGCTAACTCGGGAAAAGTGTAGACATCCATTCTCAATTGATGATTAGACTGAACTGAAAGGAAAAGGTATTGAACATTAAACGTAAACAAACAACAACAGCCCTTTTCGTCTCTTACAAACATCTCAACAAACAAACAGAAATGCACACATTCGCCTACACTGACATACACCCGCTCAAAAACATTTTCAACGGTAACTTCGAAACGACGCGTCAAAAGACATAGGTTGTTTAACAAAAAGAGTTCCTTATTGTTAGATCTATCACCCCTCAGAGTTTGTCGCAGAGGTTTTGAATCACCCTGTATAAAGAAAAAGGAGTTGACACAAGTTTGGGGGGCAGTGCCCCCATGCCCTCCCATAACTCCGCCTATGCTTGCTCCTTCAAAAACTTAACCTTACTATATAGTCCAGGACTTTAGTCAATTTCATCGCAGTAGTTGCGCAACAAGTTTGAAGCTAGTTCAATTTTCTCGTTTGTTGATAAATTCCGAATCTTGTAAGACTTCAAATGACTCAAAAGAGTGTCGAATTTATACCACTTATGCATTACCATATCTTTGCCAAGCACCCATTTAAATTTAGAACTAGCAATGGAAATGTCGTTGTTTGAAGTATTAATTCTAAGTTCGTTAATTACTTTTAAACTCGCGATAATCTTTAGCACAACAGAAGTACTGCCAATTTAAAAAAATACAACGTTCAATATCGTTTACTATTACCGTGAACCCATCAATTTTCATATTTTCGATCCTACATTTGTACTGGTTAAAATCTGAAATCATGTCATTTGCCAACCACTTGCTAAACGCATCTTCATCTCTCGCCTCTGCTTCTTTTCGTCTTTCTTCTGGTTCCTCAAGTTTTTGTTTACATTCAGAGGACAAATATGATGGCTGATTTGGAAGCTTTGAAGGGACTGCATTATCTGTGAGTTTAGGTATTTTTCTGGACACTACAAGAACACTACCATCACTTCGAACTGCTCTTCCAGATTTTAACCAGTTCAAAAGTAGGATCGAAAATATGATAAGTGTCTCTGGTAATCGACTTGGATACCACGAAACCTTCGACATGAGTACCACAAAGGAAACTGGACTCTGTTCACTATGTGAAGACGGTTATGCACTAGAGCTGAGGACGGAGCGAGTAGAACTGTTGAGTTACTCGGTTCTACCGGTTTATGTGCTTGGCAGCAGAGCGCCGAAGTTACTCGGTTAACCGTAGCACTGCCATCGTGATCTAGACCAGGCCGTAATGCAGGTTGTGTGACGTCACTTGATAAGTCGGGCTTTTCTATTTGAGTATACGGAGCTGAGTGAAATATATTACTTTATAGCGTGTCGGCGCTCAATTTTATGTAGTGTAATGTGTGTATAAGACCCCTTCACACTTCTTATTGCATAATATGTTGCAGAAATAATTACAAAACTGTGTTATTTTAATGTGAACGGAGTTTTACATGGTAACATAACCTGGTTGCATCAACATTTTAAGTTTAGAATGGAAGCTATTTTGAGATTTAATAAAGAAGAATTATTTATATTGTGATTTTAATTTAGCACATCTACCTTCCTTACTTGTAGGTACAAAATTTACCACAGTCCCTCCTATGAAAT
The DNA here is from genome assembly GCF_040183065.1 of Periplaneta americana. Lineage (NCBI taxonomy): Eukaryota > Metazoa > Arthropoda > Insecta > Blattodea > Blattidae > Periplaneta > Periplaneta americana. Next base: position 185,505,627 of record NC_091131.1, read on the forward strand.
TAGTGTATGTACAGTTGTGTGTTAATCTGGTAGGTTAGAAAAATACAATTCATTACAACCCAGTATAGTAGGGAACATATAAATAATACAATTAAATTTTTATTCAATGTAATATGTGCATAAGTTCCATTTATGTGTTGCATAATGTGGCAGGAATAATAAATAAAACTGTGTTATTTTTATGTGAAGAGAATTTACCATGTTAACATAACCTATCTGCGTCAACATTTTAGGCTTAAGTTGAGAACGAAAACGGTTTTGAGATTTAATATATTTTTAGGATAAACTTCAGAACACGGTTACCGTCCTTACTTATAGGTAGAAAATTCACCACAGTCCCTCCTATGAAATGTACATACGTTATATTACTTAGTAGCGCTGAGGTATAGTTCCGGTAATTTCTGAACTGAAAACAGTTGAATTTATTTTTTGTGGAGATGCATTTGATCATATAAGTAAGGCATATTAAAATCCTGAACGAACCGAACTAATTTGTATATGCAAGATGTATGAATACGAAGGGAACTACCTCAGCGCTAGTTTAGCCCTAGTAACATATTAAACTAATCAGACTTCAGACTGGAGTACCGTCTGAAACGAATAAATACAATTGAAGTGTAGACAAATTGCATTTATAAGTTATACGTAGCGTTATGCTTAATTATAATGTATAATTGCGAATATGGAAATAAGGCAAGTACTGATAGAATAAACATAACCTGTAACTTCAACACATTAAAATATGCGTGCGATGCAACTGAAAATTGTTGAAACGTGCATAAATGTATGTGCAAGAATTTCGTAACAAAGCATGAGTGCTTTATTTCAACTAATTACAATTCTAGATACTGTAACAGTAATGAAAACTATAGGGTATAATTTTTCGTAATATACTATATGTATCTCGTTTTTAGTTCAAATTGTGTATATTATCAAACGTCGTATTATTTACTCGTATAATGTAGGTTATTCACAAATAAAAAGGGCGCAATAATTTAAATTTAATAAGACAAATACGTTAAACTAACAATAATGGATTAGACAAGAGTAACATCGGTAACGCTGCACTTAGGCCTAATCACAACGTACTTTACATGCCAGTCAATGTTTCACTTTCACGTATATATTATTACACATAGCCTATTTAGCCTACTGTTTATAAGACCAAAATTTCACTTAACCACATAAGGTCGCAATATTTAATCGAAATAAAGACAGGTATTACACATACGAACTTTGCCTGCAACAACGTAATTTTCACACCAAAAATAATATTATACCTTAAATTGCAAGTAAATTATGTCTCAAGTGTCTCACAATCACTGTTTAAAATTTTACTGACGCAATTACACTGCATTTCAGAGAAATGTATGTTATTCTTCATGCACTGCAACTAATTCATATGGTTGAAAGACCGCCTTTCGCGATCAGCTGTTAAGCGAGTCACGTGGTCTGCCTTACGGCCTGTATTAGATCACGATGGCAGTGACCGTAGCCGTTACCGGTCAGTTCAAACAGAGTTCACGTGTTTTACTTAATTCTAGCAGACAACAACGTAGGTACTGTTGTATTTAAATATTTTCTTCTGCAGAACAAATTATTTCCTTATCCCCAAGGCGGGCTGAAAGGCCTCTATTATTGAAGAGGAGTTCATCCTATTGTCAACTGGGCCTAATGAACACTGACAGTCTGAACATATTACTGTAAATAATAATAATTATTATTATTATTGTTATTGTTAGTTGAGAGGCGGGAGGAAATAAAACTTTTGGGGATGCCGAGACGTAAATGGGAGTATAATATTGAAATGTATTTGAGGGAGGTGGGACATGATTATAGAGACTGGATTAACCTTGCTCAGGATAGGGACCAATGGGGTTTATGTGAGGGCGGCAATGAACCTCCGGGTTCCTTAAAAGCCATAAGTATTATTATTATTACTACAATAATAATAATAATAAAATTATTATTATTATTATTATTATTATTATTATTATTATTATTATTATCATCATCATCATCATCATCATATTAGAGTGTTTGATTAATATTAAAATATGTTAAAAAAGGAAGTGCATTACATTTTTCTTGTGTTCATTGGATTTGTGTTACCTCATCAGTCATCATTTTATTTGTTTTTATTTCCACGAATTATGTTACCTAATTACTTTAATTTATCAATAATATTACTCTTCACCAAATAGAACATGGTTGTATTGAAGGCTAGTAATGTTATAAAATAAATAAACATTATGTTCTTCAGTTTAAGATTCCACGTTTTATTGATTATTTTATCCACTTTCCGTAATAGTAAATAATTCTGTGTATTATTCTGAAGTGTTTTAGGCAGCGCTTCATGGAGCCCGTTTCTTTCTATCTTCTTTTTTATTTAGCTGCGGCGTTTAATGTTTACCTCACATGTTAATTTATTCGCTGTTAGTATTATAAATTATTTTCTCAATTTTATTTCGTCTGTCATATATAACAACACTGAAAGTTAAATAGGCCTTTCATACATAATACTCCGCAAATAGTTGTAATCACGCAAATGAAATTTGCAACCGCCATTTTGCAATGAAGAGAAGCAATTTTTTCTCGTCAATTGGCAAAGCGAAAGCGCTTTACTACAACTCTTTTAAAACACGCTTGGTTTCACTTTCAAATTACGTTCTAAAATCGACTCAATCTATCTACATTTTAAATCTGCCGCCACAAATTTGTACTCGGTTTAACCGAGTAATGACGTCACAGTAACTGCTCTGAACCGAACCGCTCCGTCCCCAGCCGTATTGTGCACCATTCAATGACAGTGAAACGGTGTGTGAACTAGATCCATATAAAGGAATAGTACATTATGCAACGAGCCTATAATGATAGTAATTAAGAAGCGAGTATGGATGTTTTCATACGAGCTTCTTAATTACCATTATAGGCGAGTTTCATACGACTTTTTATTCTCGACAATATTTCTAACTTGAAATTATTCATTTTATTTGTATCTAACTGACCTTGAACTATACCTCGTAAATTGTGAGATGTGCGCAGACGCGAAAGTATTGATTTTTTCCGAGGAACAGATGTCCAGATAGCCTATAAGAACCTATAGAGTAAACTAAATATTAACTTTGATATAACATTGAAATTAAATTAGACTTTGAAAAACGAGTTGACAAATTGAATTTATTTAAATATTATTTACAATTAACGCTAATTATTATAGTAACAGAACATAACCTTCTGCGATAGTATTGGATTTCCAGCCTCCGTGACTTTTCGCTAATTCTCTCTCGATTGCATATCCGAGAATAATCGATACTTGCGGTTTTATAACAGTACAAAGCTGACTTGTCATTGGCTGAACACCTGTAAGCTGACTTGTCATTGGCTGAACACCTGTACTTTAATGAGTAGGTGTACTTTAATGACATGCATTAAAGGACTGCTACCAGGTGTATAATTACTACATTTCAGCATGGTCGAGCATAAAGACTATTATGAAATTGAAATGTGTGGAATAATATTAAAAACATGTTAGAAATGCTCTACGCCAACTAGCAAATTCAAACAATCTAGGTTGTAGAGGGCGGCTAACGCACAAACTTATCGAAAACCTCCAGAACTACTTTGGCATTGCTTTGAGGGCCAATACTGGCAATGTAGAAGATAAGTGTAGAGCAATCTGGGCTTCCTTGTCCCATATCGCAGCAGATGATGACCAGCCTCTTCATGCTAAGCGTCCATTGGGTGAAGGGAGTTGGTGTCCTTACGAAGTAGTGAAAGCCAAAGGAGAAACTTGCAAACACAAAGGACCTGGCACGAAAATATAATAAGAGCGATTAAACCTGTGTACGAGAGGTTGACTTACCTAACGTTATTGGCAAGGTGCTAAATGTGAACGAGATGTTCAATGAAACAATATGGAACAGGTGCCCCAAGGAAGTTTATACAAGTAATGAAACTGTAAATTTGTGTGTCAGTGATGCTGTGTGTCATTTTAATATAGTTCCAGAAGTAGAAATTGAAATTCTAAGGAGGATGGGTATAAACCCTGGTACAAACCCATCGCAGGAGTTGCTGCATCAATGGAAAATGAGGACAAAAGTGCGAAACAACATTCAACACCTGAAGTAGAAGCAAGAAGGAGGTATCTGAGAGACAGAAAGAAGCTGAAATTGGACCAATATGAAGCTGCTGAAGGGAGACATATGATGCTGGAGGCTTCTAGACTCTGAAAGTTTGTGGTTCATTTCCTGTAAGTAGAAATTTTAGAATATTTAATTTTTTTAGACATGACGTCTCAGCCAAATATGATGATACCAAGAAGATATTTGTGTCATTTTGAAGCTTGAAATGTCCCCTAGTGCCTGACAATGAATAAAATAACATTAAAATAATTAATAATTATCTTTGGATATTTTTACATAATTATGCAACATAAAACACTATCATATTTTACATATATGGTAATATTAATTAATGTAAATGGAAATAAAAAATAGCTCTATGTCAAGTACTAAACAATAGTTTTAGCTATAAAACAGTGAAACAACTGAGGCTCCATCTTAAAAACTGTATGAGATATCATGTTTCAAGTTTCAAATCAAAATTATAAACAAAATAATTTTTATAAACAATTTAGAAACAATTTCAAGGGATCTGTTCAGTTCATTCTCTTTCCGGTACTATACTCAATTGTTTACAAATTTTAAAGGGCAATATTATGCAAAACAAAATTGTTTATATGTAAAGAAGTACATATACCTAAAGGCAATTTATTCATTTTGTTCGTCTATAGTTGAGTTGAGATTTCTGAAAGGTCTAACCAGCTTAATTAAAAATAGAAGAAAAAAGGTGCTTTCAGATTGTACGACATAAAAACATAAAAATTACATTATTTTGTTTTGTTATAAAATAAAATAAATTGCTGTATTGAAGGACAACGTTTTATAGCTAAATGAAAAAGTAATGATATTTCATCAACATACTCTCGGGTTCCAGAATCTACACTATTTTCGTTGAAATTTTTTAGTTTTCCGAAAATGTAAGGTTCGAAATTTGGAATGTAATGTTCATTACGGTGGTCAACAGTCATTTTGCGCCAGACATAAAACGATCAAGTTCTTACTAATTTCGACCTCCTGAATTAAAAAAATAACAAGAAAAATGTTCCAGCAGTTCGGGTTTTCGAGGTGAACAATATAATTAATTTTCTATAGGCCTATATTTTATTTAAAAAATCACCGTATTTCTTGTGAAACTATTTGTGATGACTTATTATGTGGAAAACAATATTAGTATAAGTAGGCCACCATGTTAGAAACACTTGTAGAAATGTAAATTATTTTATTGCCCTTTTACGAATCTATTTGGAGGAGGTGAAACAGGTTCGCGATATGAATTCGCTTGAGTTTACATGATTTTACTTGAGATGTGTATTTATTTCACTCTGAGCTTTGATGACATTACTGTAGTTTATATTTCGCAATATACTACTCTGTAAAAACCATTTATAGAAGCAGAACTTCTTTTAATGCCCTTTTCGTTTCCATTTGGAGGGGGAGATTCAGGTTCGCCACATGAAATCACTTCAGTTTACCAGGAGATTTCCTTGATGTTAGTACTCTGTATAAGACGTATATTGCTTTAAAAAGTGCTTTAATGATAACATTCAAAGTACGAATGTTTAAATGTGCTGATTTGAAGGTTGTAGCATTGTTTCTTAGAATGCAATTATGGCTACACAAAATCTTTCTGTGCGAATGGGATATGCTCGAAATAAGCATTATAAAATAAAAGTATGGCCAACAAAATTACTAGAGCCAGGGAAGAAAAATATTATACATCAACTCATTGTACCTCAAAGTAAAGTAATTTCATCCCGTTTACACATTAAGTTAGGGTTAATGAAGAATATTGTTAAAGGGATGACTCATGAAACTGATGCATTTAGTGACTCAAAAATAAAAGAGAAAGTTTTCAACGGACCACAAATTACAGTAATAATGAAGGACAATCACTTCGAATCTTTGTTGGAAGGAAAAGAGAGAGCCACATTCAAGAGGCTGTATTAAATTTTCTGGGTAACCGTGGAAGTTTATTTTTATTTTATTGGGTTATTTTACGACGCTGTATCAACATCTAGGTTATTTAGCATCTGAATGAAATGAAGGTGATAATGCCGGTGAAATGAGTTCGGGGTCCAGCACCGAAAGTTACCCAGCATTTACTCGTATTGGGTTGAGGGAAAACCCTCGGAAAAACCTCAACCAGGTAACTTGCCCCGACTGGGATTCGAATCCGGGACACCTTGTTTCGCGGCCAGACGCGCTGACCGTTACTCCACAGGCGTGGACACCGTGGAAGTGAGTACTACGAACAACTAGTACAAAATTTACTGTTGGCGTTTGAAGCTATGGGTTGTAACATAGCCCTTAAAATTGACTTCATTTACTCCCATCTTGACTTCTTCCCCGAGAATTGTGACAAATTCAGTGATGAGCATTGTAAGCCCTTTGATAAAGAAATTTTATCTATTTAAAAAAGATACCAAGAACAGTGGAGTACCAATAAGCTAGAAGATTATTGTTGGACTTTAGCTCGTGATGAACCTGATGCCCAGTATAAAAGAAAATGCAGAAAAAGAAAGCTGTAATCTTCTGAACGGTGAGTATTTAACTTTACGGTCGTTATATAAAGCAATATTTTGAATAGACATAAATTTGAAAATTTCTAAAAAAAACCGTAACCTGAAACTGTTTTTTATTGTCATATTCGTATTCAGGAGGTTCAAATTATGTAGAAAACATGTATCACATGCCCAGTGCAAAAAAAAAAAAAAAGTTAAAATTTCTTACGCAATGATCAACATTAGTTTTAAAAGTAATTATTAGGGATTAGACATTTACTTCAATGATCGAATGTCGAATTAACCTATCTCTATTGTATTATTATTTGAAAAAGTTTTGATTCCTACAGATGTTTCTAATCTATGTCTTCTACCAGTAAGTTCATTACCATATGATTGACATAATGTAGTATCACAGACTGTGGTAGTATGATAAAAAGACGGTGAAATTTCATCTGTCTACTTTCACTTGTTCAAGAGAAAATGGGGACACATGCAAATAAATGTAATTTTTAAAAAGCAAATACACAGATGAACACGTGGTAAGAACTATATTTCCTTAACTGCACAGTCGCAACATTGAAGTTCATCTCCTATTATGAAAACGCAGCCAACATAGTATAGAATGAATTTCTGCTACAAAATTAATAAAACAAGAGGAAGAAGAACTCCAAGCCAAAGAGTGAATTTTATAATGATAAAAATCAAGTAACATGAGTGCAATATTTGCTGGCCTTCTATGCCCAAGGTTGCGGGTTCGATCCCGGGCCAGGTCGATGGCATTTAAGTGTGCTTAAATGCGACAGGCTCATGTCAGTAGATTTACTGGCATGTAAAAGAACCCCTGGGAGACAAAATTCCGGCACATCCGGCGACGCTGATATAACCTCTGCAGTTGCGAGCGTCGTTAAATAAAACATAACATTTAACATTGAGTGCAATATATAAATGCATCATAAAATGCACGTTATATCAGTTTCTTTACAAAACTAAAAAATACGGTTTAAATATAAAATACGAAAACGACAATATTTAAATTCCATTGCAGCCGGTTGACTACATTTAAAATCAGGTCGAAAGTTCTCAACCCAAGTAATGTACCTTCAATTTTCTTACCTACAGCTTTTATTCACTGACGCTAGTTCCATTTTTTCGTTCTCTATGGAATTCGCGTTCATCGCTCAACGTGTAACAAAGCCCTCTTCAACAATGCAAATGACATATTGGACCGCCATTATGAGTTTTTATTTCATTTAATGCAAGAAAAGATAGCGCTTTATGTGTATTGAGGAGCTCGGATCGATTCTCATGGGACAATCAGGATGAAGCTTTTTCCACTGAGGTAAGCTTTCTAATTATATTACGATTCCTGCTTGAAAACTACAACAGCAAGTAGGGAATAAAACATTTACGTTTGTAGCGTCAATGGCTATTCCAGGAATAAATGTGTATATTAGGGGGCTGATAATTAAGACTCCATTGGACAGGCATATTTAAAAACACTAACGAATGCACGACGCAGTTTGAAAATTACTGAGGACAATGAGGTTTTATGGTTTTAATAAATTACGCTCGTTTTATGACCATCCTATCTTACTAATAAATATTAATAAAATAAATCATACAATGCTACACATGTGAAAGTTTGGAAACATGTGAATCGTAAATAGTATTTAAACAGTATTTTAAATTTGGATAATACTGCGAAATGAATACAAACTCACAAAAATACGAATCAATAAAAACATGTAACATCACCAATAAAAATTATTATAACATAATCGTAATAGAAAATAAATAGGTAGTTTCCTAGTAGCCGGTACTCGTTAGATAGATCATTTTTGTTTTTACACAATGGCTCCTTTCTGAAAAGAAATTTAATAGTTTGTTACTAGATGTGATTCTAGTCATTTTGTAATATATTTTTGGTCCAGGGAAAATATGCATCTTTTATAATTATACAACAATGGCCGACTTAACAGCTTATGTCACGAGTACCGGATACTAGGAAACTTCCAATAAATATTAATAATAATTATTAATATCATTAATACAATTAAAGGTCTAAAAATATATATAATAATTATCAGTTTCATATCTGGGTTCTCTGATCCATGAAAACAGATTACCGAAATAGGCTGAATGAAGATGCAGAAATGAGGCTACACCTTCCCGCCCTAAAACCAAATACAGTAATTATACAACAATTTTGTAGCCTTTAAAAAAGAACATATTCACCTCACCAATCACAACAATTCAGTTCTATATTTTATATAATTACGTGTGTTATTTATTAAATACTATTAACTTAAAATATATTAACATTTGCATCGTAAGCATTATTTTTTTTTCTTTTAATGATCTTACGACAGTTCATAGTAGGCCTACTAAGTAAAGCGAATGTGCACTTCAAACTAAACTGAAAATGCAATTATTGACAATGTATGTGCATTATTAAATAGTTTAAATCTACAGCTACACCCACTTCAATAAAATGTGTAATAATACTTACTTACAAATGGCTTTTAAGGAACCCGGAGGTTCATTTCCGCCCTCACATAAGCCCGCCATCGGTCCCTATCCTGTGCAAGATTAATCCACTATTTATCTTCATATCCCACCTCCCTCAAATCCATTTTAATTTTATACTGCCATCTATGTCTCGGCCTCCCCAAAGGTCTTTTTCCCTTCAGTCTCCCAACTAACAATCTATATGTATTTCTGGATTCGCCCATACGTGCTACATGCCCTGCCTATCTCAAACGTCTGGATTTAATGTTCCTAATTATGTCAGTTGAAGAATAATATGCATGCAGTTCTGCGTTGTGTAACTTTCTCCATTCTTCTGTAACCTCATTCCTTTTAGCCCCCAAATATTTTCCTAAGAACCTTATTCTCAAACATCCTTAATCTCTGTTTCTCTCTCAAAGTGAGAGTCCAAGTTTCACAACCATACAGAACAATGTGTAATAATAATAATAATAATAATAATAATAATAATAATAATAGTAGTAGTAATAATAATAATAATAATAATAATAATAATAATAATAATAATAATAATAATAATAATAATAATAATAATTCTAACAATTAAGGACCTTCGAAACCCTTCCATACCACATATGAGACTGTTATTTGATTTGCGTTGTGTTAATTTATATTCTAATGAAAGTGAGAAATGTATTAATATTACTAATGAATAGCCATTTTTAGAAAGGAACTAAGTCAAAATTTGCTACTATTCAGGAGTGCAAAGAAACTTATTTTCAAGAATAGGCTAAATATGAGTGTACCAGTCCCGTACTATAAATATCAACTTGAACTTGAAAGTATTAATCATTTCATCAGTAAAAAAATACAAATTTTGACTTAGTCCCTTTCTAAAAAGTCTTATTCAAATATATATATTATTTGTTGTTGTTGTTTGCTAGTGCTGAATTTCTGACAATAAAATCATTAATTCTCTCTCTCTCTTTTTCCATTATTTTCCACTCAAGGACGCTAAGTTGATAGTGGCTGGGCAATGTTGAAGATGATTTTGATCCATTTCCTCACAGGTGGTTTATATTAATTATTGGATAAAGTACACATATTTTATCACCTAATAACATAATATTTGGCTGACCTGCGGTAACGTATGCTTAAATTCTATTTGTTCCACATAAAATACTAATTTTTACTGAATTTAAATATTATAATAATAATAATAATAATAATAATAATAATAATAATGATAATAATAACGCTATTCTTGCGAGGGTTGTGAAGGACGAGTATTTTCCCTGGACCAAAAAATGAAATACAAATTAAGTAACAATTAGTATTTTACAGTGGACCTACTACTGAAGCCGTTCATTTTCATTCTTTAGGTTATCCTAGTAGTTAAGAAAACAATGTGCCATGAAATGCCGTTTCTGTGGTCATCATTTACCAATATTTCCCCCTTTGTTTCTTAAAATAATATTTATGTTACACGTTAATTTTTTTTTGTTCTTGTTTACGTTATGATGCACAATTCGGTCTATACAAAAAATATCTTCGTAGGTTACACAATGCACATTACTGAAATTGGTGTGGAATGATTTATTATGGATAGTATACAAGACTGATTTAGAAATGTGTTAAAGGAATTATTCTTACATCGAATGTATGCTTGATGGATTAAAATTATCGTATTTTATTGCCTAGATATAATTAAGTTAAGTTGAATTCACAAACATGTTGAAGAATTTCGTCTTGTGCAAAGTCGGATGCAGCCTGGACCAAATGATCATATCTTTATTATGTAATTTACTTTATAAAGTTTGTTCCAGCATGGTTCAGAATAGATATTGAACTGCCTACTCATGCGCAGGATATGATTAAATATAAACTTACAATTAAATAAATTATTAAGGGAAATTAATATAAGGTTTGATAATTAGTTGCTAAATATGTCTTATTCATTCATTCGTTCATAGTGTTCTGCCCAAGGTCAGGTCTTTCACTACAAACCCAGCATTCTCCAGTCTTTTCTGTTTTCTGCCTTCCTCTTTGTCTCCGCATATGATCCATATATCTTAATGTGGTCTATCATCTGATATCTTCTTCTGCCCCGAACTCTTCTCCCGTTTACCATTCCTTCTAGTACATACTTCAGTACGCAGTTTCTTCTCAACCAATGACCTAGCCAATTCCTTTTCCTCTTTCTGATCAGTTTCAGTATCATTCTTTCTTCATCCACTCTTTTCAACACTACTTCGTTCCTTATTCTGTCTGTCCATTTCACACGTTGCATACTTCTTCATATACACATTTAAAATGCTTCTATTCGCTTCTCTTCACTTCGTCGCCATGCCCATGTTTCTACCCCATACAATGCTACTTTCCACATAAAGCACTTCACTAGATTCTTCTTTAGTTCTTTCTCCAGAGGTCCGCAGAAGATACTCCTGTATTAGTCTTATATCCTTGTGAATATTGGTTATAAATTTTTTCAATTGTGATCGCTTTATATAATAATTACAGACTCTTGTTTTTGTAATTTCTGCTAATTTAGCGTATTGCTTATATTAATTGTTTATTTTGTCTTCTTCTTTCAGTTTATCTACAGCGCGGTTTTGATCTCCCAACCATGAGCATTTGCTCATACGAGAGGCAAATTCTTTAATTTATATATCTGTTTTTTGTTTAAATATTTGACACGTACATTTTTGTTCGACGATGTAATGGCTCTTTTAATGAATTTTTATGTCTTTTGTATTTAACACCTATTTTTGTAGTTTCCTAATTGTAATCGTTATTGTAACATGATTGTTTCCTAAATAAATTGAAAAAAATTACAAAAATATAATAATAATAATAATAATAATAATAATAATAATAATAATAATAATACTTACAAATGGCTTTTAAGGAACCCGCAGGTTCATTGCCGCCCTCACATATGCCCGCCATCGGTCCCTATTCTGTGCAAGATTAATCCAGTCTCTATCATCATATCCTACCTCCTTCAAATCCATTTTAATATTATTCTCCCATCTACGTCTCGGCCCTCCCAAAGGTCTTTTTCCCTCCGGCCTCCCAACTAACACTCTATATGCATTTCTGGATTCGCCCATACGTGCTACATGCCCTGCTCATCTCAAATGTCAGGATTTAATGTTCCTGATTATGCCAGGTGAAGAATACAAAGCGTGCAGTTCTGTGTTGTGTAACTTTCTCCATTCTCCTGTAACTTCATCCCTCTTAGCCCCAAATATTTTCCTAAGAACCTTATTCTCAAACACCCTTAACCTATGTTCCTCTCTCAGAGTGAGAGTCCAAGTTTCACAATCATTAAGAACAACCGGTAATATAACTGGTTTATAAATTCTAACTTTCAGATTTTATGACAGCAGACTGGATGATAAAAGCTTCTCAACCCAATAATAACAGGCATTTCCCATATTTATTCTGTGTTTAATTTCCTCCCGAGTATCATTTATATTTGTTACTGTAGCTCCAAGATATTTGAACTTCTCCACCTCTTCTAAAGATAAATTTCCAATTGTTATATTTCCATTTCGTATAATATTCTCGTCACGAGTCATAATCATATACTTTGTCTTTTCGCGATTTACTTCCAAACCTATCGCTTTACTTGCTTCAAGTAAAATTCCCGTCTTTTCCCTAATCGTTTGTGGATTTTCTCCTAATATATTCACGTCATCCGCATAGACAAGCAGCTGATGTATTCCGTTCAATGCCAAACCCTCTCTGTTATCCTGTACTTTCCTAATGGCATACTCTAGAGCAAAGTTAAAAAGTAAAGGTGATAGTGCATCTCCTTGCTTTAGCCCACAGTGATTTGGAAACGCATCTGACAGAAACTGACCTATACGAACTCTGCTGTACGTTTCACTGAGACACATTTTAATTAATCGAACTAGTTTCTTGTGAATACCAAATTCAATAAGAATATCATGTAAAACTTCTCTCTTAACCGAGTCATATGCCTTTTTGAAATCTGTGAATAACTGATGCACTATACCCTTATACTCCCATTTTTTCTCTATTATCTGCCGAATACAAAATATCTGGTCAATAGTTGATCTATTACGCCTAAAACCACACTGATGATCCCCAATAATTTCATCTACATATGGAGTTAATCCTCGTTTAAATCTTTAAAATTCATTATTGCACATTTCTGAAATTTTCTAGGAACATCAGGAGCGCATGCAGTTGGAAGGCATCGACGCCAAGGAGGACATGCAGCCCATGGAGTGGGAGTCTGCAACTAACCCAGTCGAACATCTGGCTACAACAGAATACCAGACAATGGAATGGGATACCCAGTGGAAGTAATGCTAGTGAACTAATCGTTTCGCCAAAAAGGTAAGGCCTTGCGGCTTTCATCTTTATTAGGTCACATAACTTAATTAGCATGAACTATTACTCCAGCAGTATTTCTGGTCCGCATTGCACTAGCAGGAAACTGAAGGTTTAAGATTATTTACCTCCAGAAATAAAAGGCTTTTGTTTTGAGAATTATTCTAATTCAGTGGTGGGCAAAATGAACGCAACCCACAAGACAGGATTTAAATGGCAACTACATACCTTGGGAGGGGTTGCACTCTACAGTGCAGTGACGGATTTACAGACAGTTGCGCCACTACACTCCTACCTACCATACGTAGTTAGAATAGTCCATTAACTTGATATTTAATTAATCATTTTTCAAAGTATTTTCTTCGAAATTGGGATTTATATCTGTGTATGCTATTTTCAGTTGCGCAAGAAGATGAGCATCGCTTAAGGGGAGTCTGTACTGCCTATCCCAGCAATGTAAATTTCATCTAATTTAGGTGCACTATTCTCAGGACCTACATAAGATACACATTTGAAATTTTTAGGGGTTATTCTTCAAGTATTATTGTATGTAACAGGCTAAAATTACGGTCTTTATCTTTTATTACTCTGCTTTACATCGATGGGATGGCAGTACAGACTCCCCTTAAGCGGAATCTGTGGCTGGACTTTATAAATTTCATTTTAGAAAACAGCTGTTCGCGCTGATAGGTGGATGAATACATACCGTCATTTCCCACAACTATGATCCTCGAACACAACTATGGTCCACGATACAACCATTCAAAGATCATTGTAGAAGTACCATAGACCGTTCGTAGATAGCTGCAGTGACTTGAATTCAAACTACAGTACAGCAAGAATATAGACAAACGACGTACTACGTTATGGAGTACAAAATTTGAATGGTTGTATCGTGGACAGTAGTTATGTTCCAGGACCACAGTTATGGGAAGTGACGGTATTCATTATTTTTAAGCAAACTATCTAAGCAGTGGATATGTAGTACTGGACATCTTTTAAAAAAATGTATCTCCCAGTAGACCTTCACATTTTGCTTTCTAGAAGCCATCATTCTGCAAATCCAGTACCTCTAACTGCAATTCTGGGATAACATTTTCAATTTAAACATGAAAAGGAGTGGCAAAAATATTGAAATCTTTCTCCATCCTTTGAAAATAACTGAATCTGTCTTCTTTGAACTCGTATAACAAGTGATCTATTTAAGAATGTACATATTTAAGTTCGCGTTCTGAATTTTTGTAACTAATCCTAAACATGAGAAATGAAAGAACCGCCTTTCTTACAAGTGTGATATCCTCTCGATTCACATGATTCTGCGAAAGACATTGTATCACTAATGAAGCTCCGAAGTAAGCAGTCCAGTATAATCCGCCACATACACGCGCAGTATTTTCATGGATTGGGGGAAGGGGAAGGTAGGGGATAAGTTTGATGTTTCGCTGAGATCTGACGTCACTGCGGCAGTGCCGCAGGAATGCCCACCATTGTTCTAGTTAAATGATTGCATTTTCATAACGTCTTGAACGGGCAATTTTAACGAAGTTAGAACACTATGTTTTTCGTATAGGTTTTGTGTCTTTTGGGATTTAGGCAAAACCAACTGTTACAGATCGCGTACAAAAGTATCAATCACAGATCTACGAGTATGTACTGTATAGATACGGAAACAAAAAACATTTGGAGCTCCCTTATTGTTCAAGTTTCGCTTACCACACACTGCGCATGTGCAGTAAACAAGTGCCCCTGTAATATGCTACTTGTGGACAGTCGTGCGAAACTGTTGCTTACTTACCAGTGGACTTCCATCAAGACACGCTCCATGAAAGAATTTCGAGAAGAATAAGTAGTCAGTGCATATCAGAATGCGTAGCACTTCTGCTTCATTACGATTTTATTGAGACGGGCTGTTCGTTCTTAGTAGCGCCTGTTTGGTCTGCTTAGTTATGTTTTTTCTACGTGAATCATCAGAGGACTGAAAGCAAGCAATGGTCTCTTAAACCAAATTATTGTAATTTAGCAATTCCTTCTGATGAGAAAACATAGGAACTTCACCAATTTTAATGCCTTTCATAGTATGTATTGAAACAATTAGAAACATAATTCGACCTGGTGTGTACAACAAATACAGAAAGGCGGGAGTAAGATTATTCCAATATTCATGTTAAACAGTGTGACGTACACAAATTTACAATATGAATAACACTGGGCATTTCTGTAAAGCATAGCCCAGAGATGTCAAAGCAAGCGCATTTTTCTGACCTTGATGTCGTATGCAGACAGCAAGCGCTAAGTATGGAAAGAGGAAGGGTTGTGTATATGAATAAGCAACCTGTTGGATTAAGAAAACAGTGGTGCACAAACTTCGAACGGAACGTGAAATTTTATGTCGTTATTTTTATATGGCTTCTTTCTGTTTAATGTTATCTATATTGTCTGTAAAACAGAAGTACTAACACTGATTTCTTAATATTGTACTTGTGTCTTAAATCTTAATAACATAGTAGAGAGTTAAGAAGGAATATTCATTTAAATTGCATAGTAGTATAATATCATACTGTATTAAGTGGATGAAACACATCATTCATAAAGAAAGTCATATTCCAAACAAAGAGACTGAGTATGACATGATAAGTTGGAATTTACATTGATAGTATCTTTAGCCTTACAAAAAGTAATCAATAAACTAATCAGCTTCAATTTATATTGTGATGAGTAGTCAGACCAAATGAAAAAAATACTGAAGCTCCACTGGCAATACCTCAGTCTGGTAAGATGCTGATTTTACTGCATCTACAAAATCTGCAAAATCATATACTTTATATCCACGTCTTTTCACTGACTGTTCTACTTTGTGATGAAAGGATCAGAAGCCATTAACGAATGGCCTGGTTCAAAATAACTTATCAAAATTTCATTAGTACTTACTTCATTTGAATTAACAATGTAAATCAAAAATGAAAAGAATGTCCAATTTTTGTTGTGGACCGTGCAGTTGTCCAACCATAGAGTAATTTTGAACAATCTCTCTTGTACTTGAAAAAATTGTAGAAAGTGCTTACTATTTCTTCTTTGCTCCTTTTAAAGAGAGCCTCGTGCCGGACAGCTGCAAACGGCTTGCACATCCCCCCCCCCCCAACAGTAACGAAGCTCTCATGTAGACAGTCAAACACTTGTGAATATAGCCACCTTAAATGTGTCCAGTCTTGGCAACAAGATAACTTTTTGAAGATCTACATAATAAATTATTTTGTTA
Source organism: Periplaneta americana (assembly GCF_040183065.1). Taxonomy (NCBI): domain Eukaryota; kingdom Metazoa; phylum Arthropoda; class Insecta; order Blattodea; family Blattidae; genus Periplaneta; species Periplaneta americana. The sequence goes on from NC_091131.1 coordinate 185,522,363, forward strand.
ACCTCTTCAATTTTTTCAGCATCTTCTCTGTATTTGGCCCGAGATTTTGATGCTCTCTGAATATGTTTTCCACATTTTACAAGTTTAAAAATTAGTGTCCAAAGTTTCCATTGTATGGCTATTATTATGCACATTGAAGATTTCACAGTTTATCAAAAGTTATGTCCATTTCACTGGCTACCGTTCTGTACTTTTCATATGAACATTTGTAATTAACATTCTGAGTAATACAATCATGGTGCATGGCAGTCAGAGTTATATCACTTGGTAAATAAAGACGATACATGCATGTTCCCTCCGGTAATGTACTAATGTGATATGGTAGGATTAAATGAATTTATGTGTCTACGAATAATTTCATTGTCCATTTCGTTGTCTCTAAAACATACGTGCATATGAACTATCAGTCCAATAGTGATAAAAATATATATTATTTTACTTACATGGTGATTATAATGGTGTTTCTAAAATAAGGTTGAGTAGAATCAATATTCTGCGTCTTGGCTACATAACAACTAACAAGCAAATGAAAATTGACATGTTTTCAATAATAAGCTAGAAAAATTAATCGGAAAACACCTTGCATATTAATTTTCATGATCAATGAATTAATTATAAGAACTAAGGTATGTTTAAACTATGGGAACTGAGCATTCGGGTAGTGGCGATTACATGCTGAGAACGGATTAAAACACGAAGGATTTGTTACTAATGCAGTTACGTCTAATTTGACTAGAATGGCAAATAGGAAATACTAAGCGAAAAGAACGTATGCCTGAGAAACGGCCTTTTTGCTTAGAAAAATGAACTTCCGCCAAATTCACTTAGGAATTCATATTAATTTTGAGATACGGCTTTCATTAAATCACATCTTAAAGGCACAATTTATTGAGAAACGGCCATTTCCTTTAGGAAATATATATATATATATATATATATATATATATTAGCATCAGAACTATCCAATTATTTCAAAAACTGATTTTCAGAAAATCCTTGAGCCCTTTTGGCTTGGGAGGGCAGAATATGCAAGCTTAATAATGAACTGATGGTGTGGCTGTGTTTTCTTTGGGATATGGGATTGAAATTGAAGTAACAATATGTATACTTATTACTAATTTTGGAAGTTTCCTAGTACCCGGTTCACGTTGCATAAGCCATTAAGTCAGCCATTGTTGTATATTCATAAAAAGATGTATATTTTCCCTGGACCAAAAATATTTTACAAACTGACTAAAGTCACATCTAGTAACAAACTATTAAAATTCTTTTCAGGAGAAACATTAAATAAATTAGGCGTTACATAAACCCTGATATGAATCCGAAAATTAACCTACAACAGAACTGTTTAAAATGAAGATACTATGTGCTATGTTAGACTTTAATCTCTGAGTATTATGATAATAATAAATCTCTTTTATTAGACCCTTTTATACTCGTATATCTTCAGCATCGTCCAGCTCTCTGCCCTATACAGGGTGAGGGTGAGGTAATTATTATTATTATTATTATTATTATTATTATTATTATTATTATTATTAGAGATGGGTCGGCACCACAATTTCTCGAAACTCGATATCGATATATATATTTTAGAGCTTCCATATACGAAACTCGATAGAACTTTAAAAGTTGGGGGGATTAAAGAACTACAAACAGCATTAGAATTGAATTAAAACCTGTTTTTTTAGGTTACTTGTATTGTGAGATTTTCTCGTCAAAATATTGTTGAATCTACTATCAGCGCGGTTCATATCGTTCGGATCCACTTGAAAAAACTAGAACGTACTGAATAGCTCTGTCACTTAAAAGCGAAAACTGCAGAAGGATTCTTTAAGCCACAAGTAAGACTTACTTGTTTTAGAATTACTTTATTATTGTTTTCTTCAAATTTCCATTAGTCCTGCATTCAAAGCAACAGAAGGACTTTGCTCTGCGTAAAAATAATGATAATAATAATAATAATAATAATAATAATAATAATAATAATAATAATAATAATAATAATAGTAATAATAATAATAATAATAATAATAATAATAATAATAATAATTAGGGGGCGGATGTTGATGACCTCAAAATTTACATAAAATGATCATTAAAATGCCCTTCAACTAATGGAAAAATGACATAAAATTAAAAGAAAATGACATTTAAATATTATTCACCGTATTCACACCACAACTTCTTAAAAATTAGTCACTTTGTTTCAATTACTGACCTGAAAATCTCGGAGAGAAGAGGCCACTTCCTGCAATTTGGCTAAGATAAAGGAAAAGAACATGCAACAAAATGAAAGTTTCAAGGGAAAACTATAGATTTTAATGAGGGTTTACACTGTGTTTCAATCAGGGGTGGTCCATGCCAGTGCCTTCATTCTGTCTCCTCCTCCTTCCGCACTTCACTTTTGTTACCAGATCTTCCAGATGAGGGAGTGTGAATGACGAAACAAATTGTGGCGCAGCGTGCATTCTTGCAATCTTTGTTTTAAAAATACTGTCTACTACAGTAGACATCCCTTCCGAACCATGTTGAGGACACAACGTCTTGTTCAGGACATGGTGAAAGTGTCCCCCGTTCCAAATATAAATTCTAAAGACACCCTCGTACCGACAAAAGAACAGTAGCAGTCAAAGTCCTCACTTAAACTAAGCTGCTATCAAGCATTTGATATTACTTCCGTGGTGTGAGGTGAAGCCTTCAGTGGGATGAGGGATGGACTTTAGAGTCTGTTCCAAACTATAAAACTCAAACTCCATTGTTATTCACTTATTCAGTAGGTAATTGCTACTGATCTATTTGATTAGAAAATGATATAACAGACTTATCGGTAAAGAAGAAAGTAAAATGCATTCCAAATGATCTCAAAGTTCTTCAAAGTATTAAAAATGACCAAAAAATGCCGAAAAATTATAAAAATGACCTGTTAGTTAAAAAAGTAAAAAAATTAAAAAAATGTAATATAAGAAATTACTTTTTTACGTTGATGTTAACATAGTAAGGATTTCTATATTAATAGGTATCGTCCTAATGTGAAAATAAGAAGATGACTTTTCATCAACATGCTAGACGTTAGTGAACATACTGTCAATTGAATCATGGCAGAAGAATTCTAATGTGATAGAAGTTCACACTTGACTAAAGACTCGCGTTAAGCAAATGACTGACATCGACTTCCCAAGTCGTCGGAAAGATGAGTTCGTCATACAGCAATAAAACCAAAGACGTTGTAGTTATATATTGTGACAGCGACGTGAGATTCGAACTCACGACCAGCGTCCCGCGAGAGAAGATAGCGCGCTGCACTTTGAGACGACTTAGGTACCGGGCGGGGTGTTGTACTCGGTAGAGCAGTTGCCACGCTGCGATCTGTTGAGACTCATCCCTTTGCTTGGAGGATTCGTCTGCAGACGATTCCGAGTCCCGACTTCGAACCCGACAACCCACAGTCGACCGTTAGGGGCGGGACGGCGCTTAGCCAGGTTTGAGAGTCCTGCCGCCGTCCGCGATCGCCCCGACCGGCAAACAGGGGCTTTCATCAGACGCGGCCGCGTCACGGGGACTGGCCGCGCCTAGGAAGCAATCACATTGTTTGGAGCCTTTCGACCCACGGGACTCCCGAGAGTTATCGTTGCCCCGTGGTGTCGAAAGCCTAGGAGCCGGTGAAGATAGACGTACATGCTCTTAACAAGTTCAAGTACGCCAAAATCTCCTCTGCTGTGAATGGGAACGTGAAGAAAGGTGTGATTTTCTCAATCTGCTGTAGGTTCTCCATTGTCGATAATATCCCACTTCTTACAATATCATAAACTAAGATTCGGCACCTATGACTATTGTATGTGAACAGATAAGCTATTCTTCTTGCGAGATGGACAGTCATGCTCCACTCCCTGCAGAGATTTTCCACGGAACGTGCCATCCGGAACGACTTAGGAATTCTAACGGATCAAGAGACGATGCTGAGTGACCTCGTTAAATAACAGACTTACAAGCTGCCGGAAAGAAAAAAAAAGTGGATACATTTTATCTTTCCACGTTCGAATGTAGAAAGTTGCACTGTCTGTACTGCATTTTCGGTACTGCCTCTGAGAGCGTGGAAACAAAATATAGGTTATGCACATAATTATAATCAATCAGACGGAGTGTAATGTAACTCACATCCCAGCACACGAGTCTCTTTCCCTAGTCCATCTATGCCGATTGTCACTAGCTGTATTAAATTAAATTAAAAATTTTAGGCGGCTTTTACAAGTCTTTCAGAACTTCCGAAACAATTCCAGGAATTTTCAAGTAATTCACTGATTTGATTATTATCGAAGTTACTTGCAGTATTGTAGGTTTACAGAGAGATCTGCTTGAGACAGAGAACATTTTCAGACAAAGTGAACTCTAAATCTTCCATAGAATCCTCTCATTTAGGTAAGGCTAGTCTAATGTAATTGCGTCAATCTAAATCATGGGACACATCACTTTACTTTTGTTCTAAAGTGAGACAAATTACGCCGTTTATAGTCTTTAAAACTTCGCCATCGTCGATTAAAATTTTAACATTTATTATTCCACATTTCTGAAATTTTCTAGGAACAACAGGAGCCCATGCAGTGGGAAGGCATCGACGCCGAATTAGCATGAACTATTACTCCAGAAATATTCCTGGTCAGCATTGCAGTAGCAGGAAACTGAGGGTTTAAGATGATTTAATAATCCGTGGCACCACAGCCAGTGAAGGGCCTAGACCGACCAGCCGGCTGCTGGCTTCACGCCCACATGCCGAAGTAGAGGTGCACGATCATCCAACCAGAATGGAAGTATCGTGTGGTTAGCACGATGATCCCCCCCAGCCATTATAGCTGGTATTCGCAACCGGATTTCGCTACCTATCGTAGCTCCCCAAGTGCATCACGATGCTGGGTGGGCACCGGTCCCATACGCTGGCCGAAATTTCATGAGAAAATTTCTTCCCCCATGAAGACTCGAACCAGCGCGCATTCCGTAACGCGAGTTTAAGATTATTTACCTCTAGAAATATAAGGCTTTTGCTTTGAGAAATATTAATGTTACATTATTGCTTGTTCATATCATCTTGAATGGGCAATTCTTCTTAATTCTTGAAATTAGTTAGTAGAGATTTCTTGATAGTTTCTGTGTTCAAATTGTGTGAAAATATGTTGATTTTAACGACGATAAAACAAACAGTATGTTCTTCCTTATAGGCGTTTGTGTCTCTTGGGGTTTAGGCAACATCAAGACTCAAGGGGCTTTAGTAGCACAATCAAAATTATCCCATGCATACCTGTGTGCCTTCCACTCCATACGAATATAAAACTTGAAGTTAAAACTTTTTTTTTTTCAGAATTCTATCAATCCTATAGTTATTACTCTAATAAATTGTATTCAGTTCACGAGTTTTCCTTTATATTTGTTTCACAACTTCTCTTATCACTGCATAAATAAATAACATTGAAGTGTTAGTTTGCTTAACCCCTTCAGGCCTGATGTCCCTACATTATACTGTACATTGTTTCTTTTTTTCTTTTTGGGATGTTTTCGATACTTTTAAATATTTTGAAAAATTCAGTGTGATAGAAATGGAGAATATTATTTTTGAAACTTTTCTATACCTAAATTAAAAATAAAATTTAAAATTTTGGGGTCCCAGGGGTCAAAATTGTTCCTAAATTTTGATTTTCTGTTAAGACTTGATTTGGGAATTTTGGATCCCCAGAATGATTATGTGACCAGTTTTTTTTTTTTCAATATTTTAAAATATGTTGTTGTTGTTTTCTAATGCCAGGCGTTTGACAATAAATCATTTGATCTCTTGCACTCCAATATTTTTCAAAGATATTATCATGACCAGCCAATGAAGCACAGATTTTGAGGTGTTCCGAATCCATTTCTTGGTTTGAGTTAGTTAGGGGACTGATATATTCCGATTCTATGCAGGTGTTTAGCCAAACGATCATGGCCTGTTGCCAATCTAAATGCAGCTACAGACGATTTTCGTGGTAAATCGGGAATTAACTGTGGATTTTGATGCAGAGAGTTCCATTTTTTCCCTTGGGATTGTGTTATCAAATTTTGTTTGTTGAAGTCTAAGTATGTAGATTTAATAAATCTCTTCACAGAGTAATACGTAGATTTAGTAACAGGTATGTAAGTAGCAGTGCTGCCCTTCTTTGCTAAAGCATCCGCATTCTCGTTTCCCAGGATTCCACAATGGGATGGTATCCATTGGAATACAATTCGTTTATTGAGTGATATTAATTGAGAGAGCATTTTAGTTATTTCTGCTGTTTGAGATGAAGGTGTGTGTTTAGAGACTATTGATAGAATAGCTGCTTTGACGTCTGACAATATAACTGCATTCCTAAATTTATTGATGTGGCATAGAAGATTCCTGAGACATTCACTTATTGCAATGATTTCACCGTCAAAACTTGTTATTCCATTCCAAGTGATCTATAAAGTGAGAAGAGACAGCACGTAACACCTGCACCAGCACCTTGTTCTCTGGAGATCAAGGATCCTCAGTGTATAAATGAAGCCAGTTTTGTGGAGGGTACCTAATATTAATTGTCTCTAAAGACAATTGTTTCAGTATTTCAGTGTTTACTTCTGATTTCAGTATTTCTTCTGTTAAATTTAGATTATATTCTATATTTAATACAGTTTAAGGGTTTGGTTTAATTTGTAAGTTTTCTTTTAAATTCGGGATATTGATTTTCTGTTTTAATTCTTGAACAATGGATATGAAACTTTTTTGAGTTTTCAATCTACAGAGAGGACTGTATGACTGCCAATTGTTTCCTGGTAATCTGATAAGTTTTTCATATTGAATCAGTGCTTTTTCTTCTATTGTCATTTTGATACTGTTAATATTAGTGAGAAACCTCATAGAATCTATTGGAGTTGTTTTGATTCCACCAGTAATGAGTCTGAGAGCTTGGTTTTGAACATATTCTATGTCGTTTATGAAAGGTGAAGTAATTAAAATTTCTCCGCAGTATGTCAGCACTGGCTGTATAAACATTTTGTATGTAGTGTTCAAAGTATTCCTAGAGCATCCCCATTTCTTTCCTGCTAGTCTTTTTAGAAGGGAGAATCTTTTACGAGCTTTTTCAGAAATGTATTTCAAATGGTTGCTCCATGTTAACTTACTATCGAAAATAACTCCAAGATATTTGGATTCATAAGTCCTAGGAAGGTGCTGGCCGTTGTATTGGATATTGAATTCTCTTTCTTTTTTACCGAGTGAAAATATTTGGTAGTTACTTTTGCTTAAATTGAGTGTCATCAAATTTGATGTATTCCATTCATGTAGTTGATTTAGAGCTTTAAGAGCAGAATTTTGAATTTTGTCTCTATGTCTGTAAGATCCGAAAGTCCACAAAACTATATCATCTGCAAATAGTGCTGTTTTCATGTTTGATTCCTCTAATAGGGAGGGTAAGTCATTTATATAAATATTGAATAAAGTTGTGCTGAGGACAGCGCCCTGAGGTAGACCTCGATATGTTTGTCTGTAACTAGAAAGTGAATTATTGAATTTAGTGGCAATGAATCTTTGACTAAGGAATTCTGATATCCATCTGAACATATTGCTGGAGATACCTAATTTCTGGAGTTTTAGTAATAATTTATTTCTCCAAACAGAGTCATATGCTAACTGAAAGTCAATAAATATTGCCAAGGTATCTTCTTTCTTGTTAAAACTGTCTTTTATTTCTTGGCCGAGGCGTATGACTTGTTCATTGGTAGAGTGTAGTTGTCGAAATCCGGCTTGTCTTGATGATAAAAGATTTTGGGATTCTAAATACCAAGTTAATCTGTTGGAGATCATGGACTCTATGGTTTTTGCTATCATGCTTAATAGTGCTATTGGACGATAACTATTAACATCATGAGCAGGTTTCCCTTTTTTGTGAATTGGTACAATGATTGCTTTTTTCCAAGCTGCAGGAATTGAGGTGTTCCATGATAAATTGAAAATGGATAAAAAGTACAGATTTGGCTTTTTCCCCCAGATGTTTAAAAAATTCGGAATGAATGTTGTTGGGGCCAGGAGATTTCTTGGTTTTTAAATTTTGTATAGCTAGAGTTAATTCTTTGGAAGTAAAATTTTGATGAAATATGTCAGGTTTTGTATTAGTAATATTGTTTTTATTATTTTTATGTAACTTAATTTTCTTTTGATAAATTTGTCAGTTTTTTTTATATTGGGATGTAATCTGTGAGAGTTTGAGAAGTGTTTATTAAATGCGTTTGCTATATCTCTACTATCTGTTAGTGTTTTGTTATTATGAATAATAGGTTGGCTAGTATTTTCCTGCGTATTGGAAATATCCTTCAGAAATTTATATGTTTTAGCGCTATCAGTTCTGTAATTAATATTTTAATAAATTTATTGAAACTGTTCTTTTTTGCTGTTACGATTGCTTTTTTAAGAATGGCAGTCTTCTTCCTCCAATCTTGAGTATCTTCTAGTGTTTTGCTATGTTCTGCTTTGGTTCTTAACCGCTCCAATATTTTAAAATATAAATTCAGGTCTGAAGGGATTAATCTTGATAGAAGTTTAACTTCATCTTATTCCTGTTTTGCATCTAGTTATTGCACAAACTAAAAATTAATTAATAGTATTTGTGAACTTAAAAATGATGTCGTCTAATAATCTTATTATTAAAGTAGACAGAGCTTCACGTTTGTTTCTTAGCATGTAGCCTATGTATCTAATGTCTACTCACTTCACTTTAAGTGATTCGGATTTCGGATATTGTGGATAGATGGCAGGACTGTGACCCATTTTCTAGACTTGTGTCTAGCGCCTAACCCATCAAAAGCTTCCACTTGAGTAAGTAGTTATAATTTCACTCACCAGGTGGCAGTGGTGTTAACACAAAAAACCAAGGTCCATGAACGGTCAGTCACTTTCGCTCTCACAGATCCCTTCATAACAGCGTTTAAAGAGACAGTCAAGAGGGTTGTAAATCTGTGACGTCACCACGGAACATTGTCAACCCTCAGCTTGCACTTTCTAGCGATAACCAAGTGATTTAAAGACCTATATATTTGTTTGGGTTACATACACACTGGAGGAGTAAATGCTTAGAGATAGAACTCCTACTTCAATATCCCATCCTTTTTTTTTTTTTTTTTTTTTCAAATTCAATGATTATTTACTTTCCAAACTCTTATAGGAATATAAAAAGTACTGTGAATGCTTCATTGTACCCACTTGCTTTTGTATCGCTAATCTTTGTAGAATATTTCGGTCCAATTTTAAAGAACGTTATTAACGAATACACATTGCACAATAGATCATCATCATCATCATCGACGCTACAGTCCAATTTGAGCCTCGGCCTCCCTTAGAACTCTCTTCCATGCATCTCTGTCCCTGGCAACCAATCACCATCCTTTAATTACCACTTTCTTTAGATCGTCTAACACTCCATCCATCCATCGCAGTCTTGGTCGTCCTACTCTCCTTTTTCCTTCAAATTTATTCCCCATAACTTTCTTGGGTATCTCATAATCTGCCATCCTTGCACAATAGATAGCCTATATTTAATTTATTTTACACGGCAATTTCTGTTTCTGAGCCTCAAAATATTAATTATATTACTGGTGAACGACAGAATATAAATTATGCATGCAAACTGTATTAAATTTCTCTTAATAATAGTGAAGTAGAGTGTGTACTAAAACTAAATGATAATTTTATACAGGATTGTAAAATGAAATTTTGTAAATTAACCTAGTTTAGTGAAATGGTTGAGGATGGCTTGCAATAGCATCAGAGAGTGAAAGTAACCCAATTTTAACACTGATTTTACAAATACAACAATTTATTTTAAGAATGTTTCACAAAATTTGAACTGACTCACTTAGTCTTGTGAAGGACGTGATGAGCAGCTCTGCAGCCATTGTTTCTGCTTCATACGGTTTCTTCTTTTGACGTCCTGTTTCCTTCTATTTAGGTAACAAATTCTAAAAAATGTTCGTGCTCTACTAAATAACTTCAGTAATTCCGGATCTTCATTTGGAAACTTTGTCCTCAAAAATCTAAATAAGCGGCCTATTACATTCTTTTTTCTCTTGACTGATTTTTAATGAAATTTTCTAAATATAACTTCACGCTCTTCAATTGTTGCCATCCACTGAGAAGAGGGATGAACCAGTCCAACACGTGTAACGACCTCTATCCATCCTGGAGATTGTTGACTGGAATTAGCATTCGAAACAGCACTTCTGTTGTTACATTTTCTAGCAATATAACCAGCACCATACCTGAGCAATCCTATTTCTTCCCTTTTCATTAGCTCTGTTGTGTCAATTCTATCAGCAATATCCACTTCTAATGAGTTTATTTCCTCAAGGATTTCGTTCACGCTTTCATGAGAAATGTCCACAAGATCCTGAAAAACTTGTTTGTTATTATTGTTCCACCTAAATCTTCTACTGGGGCACTTGTAGGGTGGGGCAGGCGACATCCTAATATTAATAGGCGCAAGAGATCTTTCACTTCCACAGTCAGAGGATTATTATAAAAATGTCCCATCCCACGAATTTGGGAAAATAGGTTCTCCAGAGTGTCCTGATTGAGTTTCCTGGTCATTATAGAATCAATTCCTTTTCTTTTAAATCGCTATACAACCCTTTCAAGCTCTTAATAGAGTTAATAGAGGTAAGGAAGCCATTCTGAAAAGGTAGAAGAGTATTTTTGCCTCTGACTCTCAGTTCTACTGTTTCCTACATTCTATCTAATGTCTCTACTTGTTCCTTGTGGGATCTTTCGGAATTCCCGAATTCATTACATCTGTGAAGTCATTTGTGAGTTGGAAAAATTCATGAACTTACTCACTTTCGGGTACCAAATATTTAATCAGCGCAGCAGTGTGATGCGAAAAAAGTTCCATGGCTGGTGCAACTCTTTGCCTATCATTCTCTTGCACAGTAAAGTGACCCCAATGTAATTTCGGGAATAGTTGCAATTCCGAAGAATCAGATTTAATAATCCGTTCAATTACATTTTTTCTATAATTGTGTCAATCAATTGAAACCCACTATCAATAAAATGGTTCCTTAATAACTTAATCAGGTGGGGCAAATCTGCAAAAACCTAAATATAAATATTTTCTTCCGAAGCAGGATTTGAAAAGCAGGTTTGATTTACATTTATTTGTAACTAATTCCACAGTCTTCTATTGCCACCTCCCAGATCAGAAACTATTACAACTACTCTGAAACCTGCCACTTCATTTTCTGTTATAATTTCGAACAGTAGCTCTCTGTCCATTGTTTTATCGAAATCATAATAGATGGGCTGCTTCCACTCACTTGTCAATCCTCGGATCATTATGATTTGAGCACTTCTGTGAGGGCCCAATATCGAATCATCCTCGTGATCGTAACAAATGATAACATTGACACTCAACTCATCAAATAGTAACACTGATAACTTATCCATTTCGCTCAAAGACAGTCCCTGCTCTTTTAAAATTTTCAGTACCGGTGTAAGAATACTAGAAGAAAAGGGCAATTTTTTTGTCCAACGCTGCAGGGTAGCAACGCTTGGTAGAGGAATTCCCACCTGTGATCTCAAATGATTGTAGAGTTTATCACTAATTGCTCGCTGAGCTAATGCAGGGATTATGTCTTGTGCTTCCCTTCTTTGCTTCCTTTTCCCGCTATAAGCATTTTTATTTGCCCTGGAGTGAATACTTTAGCTAATCTAAAAAAACCAGTCGAAAACACTCTGAAAGAAGAAAAAATAAATTTGACTTTGAACTAGCTCAATTTTATTACTATTATCAAAGGAGGAAAATTGTTCATCATGTAATATCTTCTTCTAATTCAATTGAATGTAAACTCAATACCATACCTAAACAGTTTGGATCTACAAATGATATTCTAATGGAAAGATATAATCTATATGTTGATCTTGATAACTTAGACCAAGAAAGTATACTAATAACAGATACTGACGTCATCAAAGCTTGTAGGAGTATACGCATTGATACTGCCCCGGGAGAGGATGGAGTAAGGATGAAAGTTATAAGAGAACTTAAAATATATAAAGCAATTTCTTACCTCACTACATACATGTTTCGTTGGGGTTATGTCCCACTCCCTCTCAAGCATGGTCGAACAATTTTAATTTTTAAGAATGGTGACCCAGCCAATCACAATTTTCTCCTTAATCTGCCGAATTGCTGAAAGAATAATTGACACCAAATTTAGAACGTTTTTCTCCCTTAATGCCAAGCAACCAGGATTTATGGCCACTCCAGGAGCTTACATTAATTCATCGATTTTGAATGGTTGTTTAACTGATTCCAAATTGAAACATAAAGATTGTACAGTAGTATTCCTGGATATAACACGAGCTTTTGATAATATTTCTCATGCTAACATAGAACAGACTCTTCATACTTTCCCTGTTCCTTCTAAATTGAAAAATCTCATCATTGCTTTGCTTAAGGGCAATAAAACTAGTGTTTCCATCAACAGAACATCTAAAACAGGACAAATCTTAATGCAAAAAGGAGTTGCACATGGTGCTCCTCTTTCTTCTATTCTCTTCAATATGGCACTAGATTTTCTTTTAAAAGAATTGAGTGAAAAGCAAGTTGTAGAAGAATATGGTTACAATATCATTCCTAACCTTGAAAACATATCAGTGCTAGCTTTTGCTGATGATTTAGTTCTTATAAGTCAAAATGATAGTGCTGCAAATCATCTGACAATGTTAGTCAAGAACTCACTTGCAAAAATTGGACTGCAGATTAATATTGATAAAAGTAAAGTCATTTCTCTTCACCGAGGTCAACTCTCTTCTCAGCCATTTGAGTTAATAGATGGATCTGTAATATCCTGTCTGACTTCTTATGAAAACATAAAATATTTGGGAATCACTTTTCATGATGAAATTAAATTTAATCCTAGAGAAATTATTAATAAATTGACAAATAGTCTTAACCACCTAGTGTCATCACCTTTGCTCATTCCTGATCAAAAACTAAACATTTTAAACCAATATATTTGGCCTCAGCTTATCCATCCATTTCAATGTGCACCGTTAAAGGATCTTAAATTAAAATTTCTTAATGATATTGATAAACTTATCCGTAGTTGTGTCAAGGAAATTGTTGGCTTACCGACAGATACACTGGATGCAATGCTATATGCACCTCGAAATTTGAGAGGACTTGGAATTTTTAAAGCACAGTGCGAAGCTATTCTCCAACATCTTAATGTTTGCAGATTTAGTTAAAGAAGACAACCCTTATATTAATCAAACTAGGAACCTTCAAGCCGAAATTACTGACAGCCTTCGCCACTTACCAATTAATGCCAACGATATTGGAATCATTAATCCACGTAACATCCGTAAACAACTTCGTGTCACTTCTTATAATCAGTGGAGCGGATTACCTGGGAAAGGTAAAGGAATTACATTCTACTCTCACTGGAAAAAAGGTAACACCTGGATTAGCAATAAGAAAGGTCTATCTTGTGGTCAATGGACCGAGGCCATTAAAATAAGCACCAATGTCATCGCAGTTAGATCTCTCCCCGGTAGAAGCCTTAGCAATACCGAATGCAGGAGATGCAATGAGCATGAAACGTTACCCCACGTGCTAGGTTTCTGCCCTCAGGGCGAATTACTGCGAATTGACAGATATAACACAGTCTGCTCAATAATTGCTAACAGATTAAGGGAACATGGTGAATACGAAGTATATGATGAAGTTCAATGTCTTTCTACGGAAGGATCTACACGGCGTGCTGACATCATAATAATTGACCGAGATAAAAAAACTGGTCTCATTCTTGACCCCACTGTAAGGTTCGAAATTAATGAAGATCAACCAAAGCAGGTTCATGAAGAGAAACGCGCTATTTACCTTCTATGCTATGATGATCTCAGTCATAAATACAATATTCAAGATTGGAATGTCATTGGACTTATGTTTGGTGCACGAGGAACAATTCCCAAATTTACATTGGAGATACTCAGAAAATTAAAGGTTCCTGATAAGACTCTTCAGACAATTGCATCAACCATTTTAAAATCTTGATTGAACATCATCAATCACCATCTCTATTCATCTTTATAATATTCAATGTATATTATTTATTTTCAATAAATTTTTATCGTTTTGATAGCTACCACATCTTGCCGCAGAATATTCTTCTTTAAAATTTCATTATGTATATTTTTAACATTAATCCATTAATGCCCAGAACATTTTTTATGGTTTTTAGAACTTATATTCATATTCTATCATCACAATGATATGAAATGAACATCTGAATATTTTTCCAGAAAATCCGGACATTATTAGGCTTTTATAGGCCTATTATTAAAGTGGCAGGAAATCCTGCCACTGGGAAATAAAGACATAAAAAATATACTTATTAAGTTATCATATTCAAAACCTCGAAATATGTTTGTAAATCATACATGTTATGAACCTTTTGCTTCTTTCACATAATTTATACATCGCACAAATGCTACAGATGTTGAAATAATTGTTTACATAGGAAAAATATATTTAAAAAACAATACATTTTACAATGTGCTGCTCATTTTTCAGTGTGATAGATTTTCTGGCATTCTGGATGCAGTGATACACTACATTTTTCACATACGAATGTTGTACGCCGTCCACACTGCTTGCATCGTGCATTAGAATGTTCACTACGGATGATCCAGTGATCATTCCTGTCGAAACGAACATTATCATGAGGTAGGCCTACTTCTCGAATTTGAAGTGCTGAGCGAGGAGAATTTCTAGGTTTCCCGTACTGGACTAGAGTTGCGGATTGCATTGCTGTTAGAAAGCTAGTAGTGATGTCCCAGGGTGCGATAAAGCCTCCACACATTTAGACCCCATGCAAACAGGGTCCACCACCATTTCTGTAGGTTGCTACATACTGATCATTGGAATGCACATCACCCATATATCTATTATACAGTGCAACTGAATGTTATTGGCTTATTTGAATCGTCCTCCTTGTCTTGGAACTCCAGCGTTTAGCTTTTCAAATCCAAGTCGTTTTACCAACATTGCTGGCGACTGTAACTATACTATTGTCATTCCATCGCACTAAAATTACATCATCTGCAACAACAGTCTCCATAGCTCCTCTCTCTTTCTTTGGAATTTTAAATTTATTTGTAGGAGGAGCCTTATGCACCCTGTTGCGAATTGTTCCTGTTGCTCCAATGCCCTCAGCAGCTAGGTCATGCATAAGATCAATGGACGTGAAATACTGTAGTTATCAAAAATACATGACTGCCCTTTTGGATATCAGTCTTCTTTAGAAGTTCAAAAACAACATCAAATCCCTGAAGTTCGTAGGTTCGTACTATTGTCACATGCTCCGCATGCAGCATATAGTCATCTGCAGTACAAAGAGACCAGAACTGGAAACCAAACCTTATTGGTTTCGCTCAAATGAACTGTTTGGTTCCATGTCTGCCATAATACGGGACAATTGTTTAATCAATATTCAGGTGTTCTGGAATGTCACAGACTCTGAATGACTTATTTAGTATATCGAAAATTTGTCCAACTTAGCGATCATTTGAAATTGCCATATTATCAGCAAAATGCAGTCATCTCATATCGTCAAAAGTATTCCACCTCATTGAATCAGAAATCAAAATGCTATGTAAATCTGGTAATGTACTCCAATAAAGTCGCCAGTGTGGAAGTTTATTATATCCAGAAATCAAAAGAATGCCAAGAAAAACTAAAATATTATTTTTTGTTGTAGAGCCAGTAGAATGAGTAAATAGATTTTTCTGAATACAGTAGGTCCTATTTTGGTCCAAGATCAAGTTTATGAGCTCGGTGGTGGTGGGGTGGTGGTGGTGGTGGTGGTGGTGGTGGTGGTGGTGGCGGCGGCGGTGATGGTGGCGACGGCGGTGGTGGTGCATTACTTTCGTTATCAGAATCAGAGTCAAATTGGGCGTCACTCTGCAGCATACGCCAAGGTAAATGACAGAGTCCTCATTTGTTTCGACCTCAGATTGCTCCCTTGGAGGAAGAATGGCAACATTCAGTCATCTGCGATTCTCATTACTCCATATTTACATCATATCACATATTTCATTGACAGTGTACAGCCGTGAACTGCAAAAATATTCAAATCAATATAGGTATAATATAAATGACTACGTTATATCCCAGTGGTAGGAAAACCTGCCATCAAAGTTTAGGCTACAATAAAGTACGTTATAAATTATGAAATGATGTCAGTCACAAATTATTGAAGTAGTATGGTTTATTGACTATCTATTGTCATAATCAGATGTCATTTGTTACTTTAAGAATGTGTACTACTTACACACTTTCTCCCTCTTTGCAAGCCATCTTTTGAAGAGAAGTTGAACCATAACTTCGAACCAATGTACCGATGCAGTCAATTAACTAATGTTGTTAAAATTCGAGAATACCATGCGGAGTATATCTTAGAATCTATTGTTGCAGTATTCATAACAAAATAATTTATTTATACATTGTTAAAAATTTAAAACTTGACTGGTAGGAAAACCTGCCATGGGCATTAATGGGTTAATTTACATTTTCTTTTTTGTTCATTTGAATTGATTAGGATGCCGATATTTTAAATTCAAGATTTGGACTGCTATCATTTCGATAAATTATTATGTTTTACTTTTCCATTTACTAAGCGATTTGTCGTGAATTTTGGTTGACCCTAAAATGTGCTTGCTTTTTATATTTTATTTGTAATGCTTTCAATTTAGACTCTAACTTTTCGATGTCGAATTTAAGTTTTTCATTTTCTATACTTAGTTCTTCATTTTCTTTTTTGAGATCCAGCCCCTCATTTTCCAATGAACAGACGAAAGATAATACACCCAATGGATCGTCCTGCCGCATTGTTGTTTTTGCATCTAATTGTTCACTTACTTCAGACAAAACTTTTTTTCTGCAAGCTCTCTCTTCTACACGTTTACTTCTAGCACTGTTTATCTCACTGTTTTTCACATAGCACACTGGTAAATTCAGCGATGGTTTGGCATTTAATTTAAATTTTTTCTTTGCTGGTATGTTCAAAAGTTCGGTTTTCAAATCACGCTTGTTAGGAATCAGATGTGAAATGTTTGGAAAAAATGCGCGGAGTTTCAAGATTAAATTCATCCTTTCGGTAACACTTAATTTCCAAAATCTTTCACAGCTTTGGATCAGAGGGAAACGTATGGTAAATAACACTCGAGCCTTTAGTTTTCCTGCTATAATTCTGACACTCGCTCACCGCACAAATTGGCATTTTTCATGCTACAATAGTAACAATATAGGCCTATTATAAACAGCACACTAGCAAGGTCTATACAAAATCACAAACACCCAGCGTTTTTTAAATTCCAGTAACTACTAATAAAGGCAGCGCAAGCCAAGCAGTTGAGAGTGGAGTGTGTCCCTGTGATGACGTCACAGATTTACAGCCGTGGCTAACAAGAAAGATTTTCTCGTTAGCCACGTTTACAGCGCCTTCACTTTCTCTTTAAAGGCTGTTATTAAAGGACCTGTGAGAGCGATAGCGTCCGACCATTCACGGACCTTGACAAAAACTAATGCTGATGGCAGAAACATAAAAGCCAAAGTTCAGTAGCATTTGTGTTAAGATGCTGCGTTAAAAATGCTATTATATTACAAAATACAGTGGAACCTGCCTTTGCGGTCACTTCATTTAAACGGTCACCTGGTCTAAAGGCCAATTTTCTCTGGAACCAAATGGATTCTCCATAAGATCAATACAAATTCTCTCTTTATTTAGCGGTCACCTCATGCGCCGGCCAGCGGCCGGGGTCTATTTGAATTGGAACCTGACTATAACAGTCACTGTCAAACAAAAAATCTTTTCACGAGTACTGTCTGACCTATTTTTTCGATGGTTAGAGGACAGGAAGCAATATCACACTTAGGACAATACCTAACTGTACAACAGTACACCCTCCATCTCTTGAGGTTAGTTGGTTACTGTTTTATGACTCTTTTGTCACTTTCCACTCCGACCCTGCACAGCTATAAATTCTTACTCGTTTTTAAAGGATTGAAACATGGACTTTTCTATGGAAAATGTCACAGTATGTTTTAGGTCAGTAGTTAACCATTCAGATTTTTTTATTTTTTTCTCCTCTTTCTATCCTGAGCTATTGGGACTAGCTTTTACGAATTTTCCTTCTTTTAATTCAGTTGATTCAGAGGAACTGTGAAGTTAGTTTGAGAGAGAAATCATATCTAACAATAAATCTAGAGTGGTGTTAAGTTTAGAGGTGAGACGAAAAATTATTTAAGAAAGTGAGAAGGGAACATCTGCGAGAAAAATTGCAGAAATATTCAAATGTGAAAGGCCACAAATAAACGGTATAATTAAGAATAAAGATGAAATATTAGAAGAATGGGAGAAAATATACGTAATGGCCAAAAAAGAAAGAATCTGTGTTTAGTAATGTGAATGATTTCGGTTTACGAATGGTTCAAGTGTACGAGGGCGAAGAAATTGCCAGTAAGTGGGCCTATGATTCAAGAGAAAGCTCTTGAAATTGCCAGAGAACTCAATGTAAGCAATTTTGTTGCTAGTAATGGGTAGTTAGAGTGCTTTAGAAAACGGCATAACATTGTATTTCGTTCTGTGTCTGGTGAAGAAGGTGACATTGCAACCAATGTTATTGAAGAATGGAAAAAACAGACTGCCTTCAATTGTTGCGGAACATGAACTCAGTGAACTCAGAGACATTTACAATGTTGACGAAACAGGTTTTTCTTCAGTGCCCTCCCCAACAAAACTTTAAGTTTTAAGAAAAAAGAGTGTAAAGGGGGGAAGTTGGCAACAGACAGAATAACACTGCTCTTTTGGTTTAATGCTATAGGAGAAAAAGAACCACTCTTAATGATAGGGAAATCATTGAAACCGAGATGTTTGAAAAATATTGACATGGGCTTATTGGGGGTGAAGTGGACTGCCAACAGTAAAGCTTGGATGACATTATCATTGTTTGAGAATTAGCTATGCGATTTCAATTCCAAGATTAAACTACAAAATCGCAATGTGATCCGTGAAATTGGTGTTTCTTCCCCCAAATACAACATCACACCTTGATCAAGGTATTATCCAGTCATTTAAACTGAGGTACCGCAAGGCTAGTTGCAAGAATGGAAGAGGCTGACGATTGTTGTATGCGCACAGTACTAAAAAGTCAATGAAATTCAGTATTTTCATGCTGATTCATAAAAAGCCGCAACCTTAATCAGAGGCCACCTGATAAAACGGCCATTTTAAAAGGTAACTTCAGATGGCCGCTTTAGACAGGTTTCACTGTAGTGCATTAGAATCAATTCTGAAGCTTACCTTACATATCTGCTTATAACACTTTCAAACATTGTGTACATTAAACATCACCATTACCAACACAGTCAAATTCCAATTTAAGTTATTTTTTTATTGTTGCTACAAAATAAACTAAATACGATTTTTTTAAATCACATGAGTAGTATTTCTCAGAAGACACTGTTTAATGCAATTGTTTTGTTTTTTTTTATATAAATAACTACGAAATTCAACGCAATTTAAATACCTCATATTTCATGGTTTCTATATGAAATTGTTTCTCTTTTATTCACTGAAAATTTGTCAAAGAAAATAATCTCTCACCATTAGTATTAACAACTTACGGCTTGGATGCAGGAGAGAAATTCTACCAGTCTTAAAAGCTGGCCAGTCCTTAAAATATTTACACCATCATTAAAAAAAAAAAAATTCTCACTTGTCTTGGAAATATCAGTTTGATGAGGTTTCACAAATTTCAGAAAATTACAAAATTGGTTTAAGCCTTTTACGAAACCCTAAAAACAAGAATATTTCTGATTTTGAAAAAAAATCCACGGATGCTGTAAGGAAGAAAAGCACATATGGTCACCATATTAAGTACTTACTTACTTACTTACTTACAAATGGCTTTTAAGGAACCCGAAGGTTCATTGCCGCCCTCACATAAGCCCGCCAGCGGTCCCTATCCTGAGCAAGATTAATCCAGTCTCTATCATCATACCCCACCTCCCTCAAATCCATTTTAATATTATCCTCCCATCTACGTCTCGGCCTCCCTAAAGGTCTTTTTCCCTCCGGTCTCCCAACTAACACTCTATATGCATTTCTGGATTCGCCCATACGTGCTACATGCCCTGCCCATCTCAAACGTCTGGATTTAATGTTCCTAATTATGTCAGGTGAAGAATACAATGCGTGCAGTTCTGTGTTGTGTAACTTTCTCCATTCTCCTGTAACTTCATCCCGCTTAGCCCCAAATATTTTCCTAAGCACCTTATTCTCAAACACCCTGAACCTATGTTCCTCTCTCAGAGTGAGAGTCCAAGTTTCACAACCATACAGAAGAAACGGTAATATAACTGTTTTATAAATTCTAACTTTCAGATTTTTGGACAGCAGACTGGATGATAAGAGCTTCTCAACCGAATAATAACACGCATTTCCCATATTTATTCTGCGTTTAATTTCCTCCCGAGTGTCATTTATATTTGTTACTGTTGCTCCAAGATATTTGAATTTGGTACAATGTTGTAATTTTAAATCTTGTTGAAATATAACTGGTTAAATTTAACTGAACGCAAACTTCAATAAATGAAACATATCAGTTCGAGTTCGTGTTGAAACATTATTATATAATCTGAAATACTTTTAATAATATTCACTAATACCGACGGTTTATAAAAAAAAATATGTACTTACAAATAAACATGCTAAAATTTCTATTTTTAAGTATGTTAAATGCCAAAATATGTAAAGATACGTGCTTAAAAAATCTACCAGGTACTCAGAATTACCAAATTTGCAAATCATTTTCAATGCGCTTACGGTTTACTAGGAAACTAACAATGTTTATTTACATATTTACACGAGCCATTGTTATGTGTATATACAACATATACATATACACATACACATACTGTATATACATATAACTACACTTCGTGGAATTGCCACGAGAATCGCAAGGTTTACTGCGCTCGAGGTATAGACTGTATGAGAAGGGAACGTGCAAAGGATAGAGTATGCCTCTAATGTAAACACTGAGCAGTATACTGCGGTTACAATAAAACCTGTATCCTGGATTCAAGAAATATAGTGAATGATCATTGAAGTAGGAAATGTCTAAACATGTAAATACACAATTATTTTATAGTGAGATATATTAACTCTTAAAATTTAATGTAAGATACTCACATCATCCTTGAATATGTGCATTGCAGTGAAGAGTTACATACATTTGGAGCGACTACAAAGTAACCTCCTCCGAGGTCACTTAAACAGTTTTTATCTTGGGAAAATGTACGTTGAATATCACATGATGTAATACATACATATTTGAAGAACGGAAAGTCACTAATTTTTAGTACACCAACTTCAGATGTCTTGTCGTGACCTGATAGTACATCATTTATAATACGAAGTTGTGAATAGGCAGAATATTTAGCAATAATGTTTCTCAACTTACATTTCACTTTTTCTGAAATTAGTGAATGATTATTTTGGATAACAGTTTGTGATACTTACCCATATATTAAGGGCTTCTGAGAGTTGTAGTTTAGACAATTCTAACAGGATGATGATTTTGGACACGATTTTAAAATTAGAATAAATGAACAGAATATCTTCCAATAGCTGTTCAGAAGGCAATGATTTTACAGCTGCAACAGTGGAACTGTCTGTGCTATCCAATGCATCAATTACCTCCATTATTTTGCCGTAATGTTCTGCATAATAATTAACATCATCCAACTACGTTCTCCAACGGGTCAAGATTGGCTGCGGGGGTAAGAGTATTCCAGGGGCAATTATTTGGAACAGCAACACTCTCATTGTAGTATGTTTGATTGAATTCTTGTCTGCATAAATGTGTTAAGCTTTGACTATTCCAACCAGAGTAATGCAAAAACAAGTGCTTACATAGGTATACATTAGCTGTAGCTGCTCTATCTATTTGGACCGGTCTCAACTCTTAACATGAACTGCTTATATTACGAGACTGGGCGGTCGCTCACCTCCTCTATACTACCGTACATCGGCAATCTGATTGCATGCTGCGTGTGGCAATTCAACGAAGTCTACATATAACATATACACACATACTGTATATACATATATACATACACATACTGTATACACACACATATACACATATACATATACACAACACATATATACATATTAGAGATGGGATAAACTGTTCTTTTTAAGAAACAGTTTCGACTGTAACTGTTTCATGAATGAAACTTTTCCAAAATAACAGTTTCAAAGAGACAGTTTCATAAGAACATGTTTACAACATCAGTGCCAACTGTTCCAACTTCTCATCTGCTTCAGGAACATGTTTCAAAGCTGTTGAATCGTCTTTAAATCAGCTGTTCAGTGTATTATGACGACGAAAGTCATTTTTCGTAGGTTACTGTTAAGGGTACAGTAAATAACTACAATTCAAAATGAATAGATTTTAGTAAAAATAGTAAAATAGTTTAATAACGATGACATTAGCCGATGATATTTATCGCGGTATATTAATAATTAACACTATGTTAGGGCACCATGATCATATTCTCCATCACTGGACAGCTAATAATTAATATCAGATTTATTAGGGAATTTGATTCTTACAATTAAATTGCGCGATCATACATAGGCTACTGTTGCACGAAGGCCGTGTGGAATATGGATAATATTATATCTACTTTCGATTGGAGGTCAATGATAGCGGTACACATGGCCTTTGTAGAGAGCAAAGAAGAGGAAAACTGTTTAGAAATTGAACTGTTTATCTCTTGAACCATGTGCATCGTTGGAGCATGTAACACTCTTTGGAACAGTTGGAACAGGTTATTTCACGAAACAGTTTTTACCCACCTCTAATACATACATACATACATACATACATACATACATACATACATACATACATACATACATACATACATACATACATACAGTACATACATACATACAGTACATACATACATACATACATACCTACATGACAGAATACATGTATGTATTATGTATTCTGTCATGATCTGATGAACAGCAATCACCACAAAGAAGCACAATAGATGCTGCAATGGCAGTGAAGGACTTCGTAGAAGAAAGCCTAAAAGCAAGAGAAATTGCAGTCATCATAAGCCTAGATGTTAAAGGCGTTTTCGATTCCGCGTGGTGGCCCAGTATCCTATATTCTCTTAAAGAACTCAGATGCCCAAGAAATCTATACAACTTAGTTAAATCATATTTTAATCAAAGAACTGTAGTAATGACAACCAACAGCGTTAAATTAGAAAGAGAAGCCAGTAAAGGGTGCCTGCAAGGATCTTGTATTGGGCCGACTCTGTGGAATATTTTATATAATTCCTTACTGAATCTTAACTTCATGAAAAAACAAAAGTGGTAGCATTTGCAGATGATTTAATATTGATAATCAAGGCAGAAAATGTAGTTGAAGCAGAAAATTACACGAATATAGAAATAAAAAAAATAGCTACATGGGTGAAAGAACAAAGATAATCTTCAATGAAGAGAAATCTAAGGTAATGTTAATATCGAGAAGGAAACGAAAAGAAAAAAAAGAAATCAACATCTACCTAAACAACAAACAGCTGGAACAAATCACGAAGATGAAGTATTTAGGAATAATCCTCGATGACAAGTTTAAATTCAGTGAACATGTAAACTACACAGTTGAAAGATGTGCTAAATTAATCCATATTTTATCCAGATCGGCCAAAATAACTTGGGGACTGCAACATAAAGGTCTGAAGATGATATATGTAAGGGAGCCATACTACCTCTCTTGCTATACGGAGCACCAGTATGGGCTGAAGCGATGAAGTACAATTCTAACAAAGCGAAATAAACTAGGGTCCAAAGACTCATCAATATAAGGATATCAAAAGCCTTTCGCACAACATCCACCGAAGCACTGAGTATGCTGTCAGGAATAACTCCCATTACCATAAAAATTGAGGAGTCACTTAAATTATACAACATAATGAAAGGAAGAGAAAACCAAACATATACCATAGACCGAGAAGTCGAAATCAGAAACTGGCCTCACCCAGCAGACGCTGTCATGATCACCGAGGGATCAGAAGATAAGGACTACACACTTCAAATATTCACAGATGGGAGTAAGAGTGAGTATGGAGTTGGAGCAGGTATCGCCATTTTCGTTGGAAATGAACTCACCAGCCATTTGAAATTCAAGCTACATTATAGACGTTCCAACAATCAAGCCGAACAGGTAGCAATCATTAGAGCATTGGAAGCAATAGAAACAATTGAAATCACGGACAACAGACCACGCACAGCAGCAATTCTCACAGATAGCAGAATAACAATAGACTCCTTAAAGAACAATCACAACCACAAATATCTTATAGAAGAAATCAGGAAGAAAGTCTTAATTTTGGAGAAGGTAAACTGGACGATAGAATTCTTCTCGATCAAGGCCCACGTCGGAACATACGGTAATGAACTTGCAGATCGACTAGTGAAGGCAGCGGCACAAAACAGGATGCAGCAGTATGTTTTGACAAAATTCCAAAAAGTGTAATTCAAAGTGAAATAGAAGAACAGGGAAAACTAAAATGGCAAAAAGAATGGGACGACACCACAAAGGAAGAGAGAACAAAATCCTACTTCCCTAATGTAAAAGAGAGGCTTAAGATGGAATTAAATATTACTGCCATCTTCACGTCAATGGTGACAGGACACGGGATGAACAGAGCCTACCTCCATCGATTCAAGTTACTGGAGAGTGCAACACGTTCGTGTAATAGTGGAAGTCAGACTATAGATCACTTGCTATATGATTGCACAATATTAAGGAAACAAAGGGAAATTCTAAGAAACAGCATTTCGAAGACAGCAAACTGGCCACCTATCAAATATCAGCTTACAAAATTACATCTTCAACTATTCACCACTTTCATCAATTCAGTAGATTTTGAATAATTGTAGGAATGCATTTATTGTTAGGTTACACATATTTATCATTCAACTTTTATAAAATTAACAATTTGTTTAAAAATCTGACAACTGCAATATATTCATATCATGTATATATACTTTCTTTTCTTTTTATTTAGGTTAAGCCACATATATGTATTTGTATTAATTCTGTATCTTGCTTAGGTATGATCAATGTAAATAGGCAAAATTGACTAAATCGGGAGTATTTACCAATACAAATCCAAATGTATATTTATCGTAGGGAAGGGAAAACCCTAAAAACATGTAGTATTACTCTGTAATGGAGGATGTTGTTCAATTAAAAAAAATACATACATACATACATACATACATACATACATACATACATGCATACATACATACATACATACATACATACATACATACATACATACATACATACATACATACATAGGCCTACATACATACAAAGTGAGTGGCAAAATCGTTTTTCCCCAGTATAAAAGAGAGGTTACGCGTTAACATTCCACTGAATGGAAAGGTCACAACTTTTCTAACTGGACATGGAAAAACCGGTGCTTACTTATACAGATTCAAGCTGAGGGACAACCCGTCGTGTACGTGTGGAGCAGAGGAACAGACCGTCGACCACCTCCTTTTCGAGTGCCCGAAATTGGACAAAGAAAGACTAGCGTTCCAGCGGGAAATGTTAAGGAAAACTGGCAAGTGGACTTTCACAAAGCTTAAAATAATGCAAGAACATGCGCATACATTCACAAACTATGTCAATGTTATAAATTTAGACGAGTAAACGTAGGGTAATTTAATCTAGGATAGATAAGAGTAGGCAATAGATATAATGAAAGAGTCAAATTTTCACAACAGAATAACAGACCTACATACGCCTAGAGAGTGACAGAAACGAGACATAATGTGTTATATTGTAAACATACAGGTAGCAAGGCATGTAGTATTACCTTTATTGTAATGGGACATGCCGTTCAACTAATATAAAAAATACATACATACATACATACATACATACATACATACATACATACATACATACATACATACATACATACATACATACATACATACATACATACATACATACATACATACATACATACATACATACATACTGTAGGTACTAATGAAATAAGGGATGCATTATTTGTTATTGTTTATAATAAATTATATTGTTTGAATGTAAATGAAACATCCTTCAAGAGCTTGTTTGTATGTTTTTATGAATGTAAACTTATATCCTTCCATAATGATCTGATCTATCTGATGAATAGGATTGAGAAAATGCATTAAATTTAATTTGAATTGGGTTGTAACAAGGGCTGCCGACAGTCCATGGTTTTATAGTGTATAAGAAGAAAGTCTGAGCTGAAAAGACGAATGTCCATGATATTGAATGAAGTGGGACAGAAATCTGGAAAATTGCAATAATTTGTAAAATAGTGTTGAAATATACTCAACTCAAGAGGATGCAAGATAATTCATCTTACGAACTCAATGAGAGCCTTCTGTTTGACCAGATGATAAAATTTAATTTTTTTTTCCTACCGCACAACAAAGAGGAAATTTCTAAAGTTATGGCTTCACACGAAATCTCGATAAATTTTTGTCACAGCTGTGTTTCTGTGGTGCTGTCCTACTTAGAACTGTTAAAAATTGTACAATTTTTATTTCTTTCTACGTGGCCTATAATGTCAATGTTCAAAGAGCATTTTCTTTGATGAATGCTCAGTGGATAGAAGAAAGGAGCAGATTTGAATAATTATTGAAACCTGCTTTACAGGGAGCTACTGCCTGAAAGCCAGATTTGCATAAAGGAGCAGATTATTACTTAAGTTAGTAAATGCATCATCCTTCAGATAGAGTATAATATGGTAAATGTAAATTGAAGTTAATTTTACAAAGTCATCCACAAACAAACAAATTTCTGAGAAGTATGAGTGTTCTGTGATGGTGATATACAGACGATGTGGTGCTAAAATAAATGGTAATAATGTAAATCCCATGCCAAATAATAAGGTGCTGCTAACTGAAGGGGCCAGTCCCGTCCATATTCAGTAAACAAGTGAAATTAATGTACTAGTGTCTATGGAAAATAAGTTATATTTACAAGTTTCTTAGAAATAAATTAATACGTTTCCTCTTGTCGATCAAATTGACTTGTGAATCATGTACTGTTCTTTTCTGTTTCTTCATTATGGCAACCCTAGTTTTGACAAGTTTCTATTATTATTGGGATATGGCATTCGTAATCTATACTAATAATAAATCTGTAGCCGAAATTTTTCTGGTAATTTTCGATTTTCCAAAAATAATTGGTCCTAACATATATAATTAACCACCCTGAAACCGAAAATCGCTTTTTTGAAATTTTTGTTTGTTTGTCTGTCTGTCCGTCTGTCTGTATGTTTGTTACATTTTCACGTGATAATGGCTGAACCGATTTCGATGAAAATTGGAATATAAATTAAGTTTGTTGTAACTTAGATTATAGGCTATATGGCATTCAAAATACATTATTTAAAAGGGGGGTTATAAGGGGGTCTGAATTAAATAAATCGAAATATCTTGCTTATTATTGATTTTTGTGAAATATGTTACATAACAAACGTTTCTTTAAAAATGATTTCTGATAAGTTTTATTCTCTGAAAAATTTTGATAGGACTGATATTTAATGAGATAAATGAGTTTTAAAATTAAAATAACTGCCATCTAAGGCGGTATATTGAACTAAAAAACAAATGACTTCGTCTATAAGGGGCCTTGGACACAACAATCGAAAGCAATGAAACATAGCCTACAGACAATGTTTCTGTGTTTGTATGAAGCTAAATTAACCGATTTGTATAAATAATTATTATTTCATCATTGGAAAGTGTAGTTTCTCTGGATGGACATAATGCTATCATGTTATTACAGTAACTTTTGAGTGAATTGAGGACAGGTAAGATTAAAATAGCTTCTTATGCACAGAAAACTTGATAGGTTATTCTGTATATTCATTTCCTGTATTTCTGAAAATAATGTTTATGAACATATTCATTTTTATCTCACAGAATTAACGAACAACGAGAGTGTATTGATTTAGTATGCAGTAATAGTACGTTAGCTTAGCAATCCATTATTTTATAATTCAAATTTTAACTATGCTCAATTGAATCGTGTTAAAATACACAAAACATATATGCAATAAATGCAATGCAAAAAAATTAGGTAATGAGCCAAGCAGATTATGTTGCGCTGTTGTAAAAGTTGTTCCTCCTGAGATTCAAGAGCTCCCACAACAAATTAAAAACTTTCTAATTCGAGTACATCCGTTATCAACACGCTTTTTCATAATATAATGTAATATAAACATAATAATAAATCTGTAGCCAAAATTTTTCTGTTAATTTTCGCTTTTCCAAAAATAATTGGTAATAACAATTAAGAAACATGTTAAAGGAATTGTCATTGCACCAAATGAGTGGTCTCTGGATCAAGATGATCGCATTTTAATATTTTAAATACAATTTAAATTAAGTAACATATTAAACGATTTATCCTTCTATCAAACACGAATGTTCCCTGGATCAAATGTCCTATTTTAATTATGTAAT
This sequence comes from Periplaneta americana, assembly GCF_040183065.1. Taxonomy (NCBI): domain Eukaryota; kingdom Metazoa; phylum Arthropoda; class Insecta; order Blattodea; family Blattidae; genus Periplaneta; species Periplaneta americana. Next base: position 185,551,031 of record NC_091131.1, read on the forward strand.
TATTTTATATTTATTTCTAACGGGTGCAGCGGAGCGCACCGGTACGGCTAGTGAGAAATAAGATCAATTAGTTATTATTTTCATTTAAAACGTCCCTGGCATTCCACTGAAAAGTGCAAGTTCCCTATGAGCTTGAAATTTCCAAGATATTATTTTGTCCGAATAATAAAATTAAATACCAATCCTAGGGAGAACGTCTGATTTCAGTAAAGGCATAATTATATCCCTTGTTTTGTTGTTGTTTAGTCAACTATCCAAAGACAGGTCTAAATCTCACAAGTGATACCAACAGAGCACCACTTATGAGGTAACTAAGCCAGGAGATAATGGGTAGTTTGGCTAGTTATATCCCTTATTTTTTATTATTATTATTATTATTATTATTATTATTATTATTTTAGAAAATTGTTCATTAGCTGTTTCTTTCCAGAATTCATCAAACTGTTGAAGGATAAATGTTACACAATAGGATCCTATTTTTACACAAGCACAAGTAGAATGTAATTTATGAGATTTACATCTTGAAATAATGTTCCTCTCCAATGAAGTCTCACTATGAGACTGTATTGCATTGTACAATTATTGGGAACATAACTTTACGAGGTGGTATTACTGCCTTGTGTGGAATTCTTCTGATTTTTATTGTCTATCGGAGGTAAATGAGATTTTGTTTTGAAGTATTTGAGAATATGTTGAGGAATCGACATTTTCAAACCAATGTTTGGCCTCATAAAATGGTACCTATATTATGTTAAGTCATAATATTTTAGGACATCAGGATACATTTTGTTATAAGAATTATGGTTTTTCTTTTTGTTTTCAATTACTTGATTGATTAGTACAATAATCATACTTCCTGTCGCACAGCTTGTAAATTATTTTTTGCCAATTATTTAACCTTTAACTTACAGGATTTACTGAATGATCCTTAGGGAATAGAGTGTAAAGCATCAAGATTAATAAAACAAATTAACAGAGCATTTTAACACGAAAGCCTCTATTTTTCGGCCGTAGTGTTGTCGCCATCTCGCATCAAAAGATTCTATTAATACGAAAACTGTAACACCACTGCCACCTGGCGAGTGAAATTCTAACTACTTACTCAAATGGAAGCTTTTGATGGGTTGGGAAGATGGCTCTGGTTAGGCCCAAAGAGTTTGTAAGTATTACAAACTCTTTTGGTCAGCATTGGCATGGATAAATATATATGGCATTGGGTTGTAGAGGAGGGAAATAGCCTGAGGTCCGATCGTTTTCGTAGGCGATACTAGCTGGCCGTTTCCGAGAATCGTATTATCGACACTGCCATTCTCGGGACTCGTTATGAAATACATACACCGACTGCCAGCTTAATTACCGCTCATCACTGCAATTCGTGACTTAATGTTCATAAAGTAATTAATTTCAAGAAGGCACAGCAGTGTGGTACGCACATTATTATTGCCGACATTCTTATAGCAGTGACATATAATAATATAGTCTTGTGATAACCATTACTATAGCGGTATACAAAATGCTATCGAATGATTAAATATGGAATGTCAACGAAATACTGATAGCGAGAAAGCACATCATAGCTCCAACCATAACTTGTTATTGTTTTAGACGAGCTTAGGCATTAGCCAACGAATGAAAGTGCTGCATTATTTTTCTTCTCCAGAAAGGCAATAAATAGTTCATTAAAATAGTGTGAATTCTGTGACATCTGGATGTTTCGTTCTGATGCAACGGCATCTTCATCAGCATGAGTAATTTATTATTGCGCTGTGTAAGGATGAAATAAAAGAATTAATAGGCCTACTTATTTATATTATTATAAAGGGCCACAGGCTCTGACAAAAGATATTTTTGTTTCCCAACTGATAAAATGCTGAATGCGAAATGGGAACACTTTTGCAAAAGTCAGGACAAAATTACGAAATAGAGTAGATCCTTTCACAAATTGATAATTATAATTATTTACTTACTTCAAATGCGTTTTAAGGAACCCGGAGGTTCACTGCCGCCCTCACATAAGCTCGCCATCGGTGCCTATCCTGAGCAAGATTAATCCAGTCTCTACCATCATATCCATTTATATTATCTTTCCATCTACGTCTCGGCCTCCCCAAAGGTATTTTCCCTCTGGCCTTCCAACTAACACTCTATTATGCATTTCTGGATTCGCCCATACGTACTATATGCCCTGCCCATCTCAAACGACTGGATTTAATATTCCTAATTATGTCAGGTGAGGAATACAATGCGTGCAGATCTACGTTGTGCAGCTTCCTCCATTCTCGTAACTTCATCCCTCTTAGCTCCAAATATCTTCCTAAGCACCTTATTCTCGAATACCCTCGGTTCCTCTCTCAAAGTGAAAGTCCAAGTTTCACAACCATACAGAACAACCGGTAATATAACTGTTTTATAAATTCTAACTTTCAAGTTTTTGAGAACAGGCTGGACGACAAAAGCTTCTCAACCGAATAATAAGAGGCATGTCCCATATTTACTCTGCGTTTAATTTTCTCCCGAGTGTCATTCATATTTGGTTTATAATTACAGAGAATAAAAGATGGTTATTGTTATTATTATTATTATTATTATTATTATTATTATTATTATTATTATTATTATTATTATTATTATTTAATTCGTTACTTTACGGCGCTTTATCAACTGCAATAGTTATCTAACGTCTGAATGAGATGATAATGCCAGCGAAATGAGTCTAGGGTCCAGCGCCGAAATTTACCCAGCATTTGCTCTCAGTAGGTTGAGGGGAAAAACCTCAACCAGGTAAAGACTGGGTCACAATAAACCGGGAACGGAAACGATAACGAGAACGGAAATAATGTTAAAATAAATGTATTTAAATGTGAGCATTCACTATTAATGAGAAACTTGCCGGAGCCCAGGAACGGGAACGAGAAAGTTAATTGTGAATGCTCACAATTAAATGCATTTATTTTAACAATATATCCGTTCTCTTTGCCAATTCCGTTTTATGGTTTATTGTGGACCAGCCTTAACTTGTCCCAACCAAGATTCGAATCGGGATCCGATCGTTTCACAGTCAGGCGTGCTAACCGTTACTGTACAGCGATGCACTATTATTATTAGCCTATTATTATTATTATTATTATTATTATTATTATTATTAGTAGTAGTAGTAGTAGTAGTAGAAGTAGTAATAGTAGTATCATTGTGATCAACTAGCACTACTTCGCATCATACACCCCCGTCGATTGCCTCAGTAGACTCGTCTACAACCATACTGCAGTGACGCCAACGTTGAAAATGTGACAGTGATTTTTATGGATGGAGACATTGTTTTTCATGTTGTATTTTCATGTTATCAGGTTGCCAGCCGTAATTGCAGCATATAAACCATTTAACTCTATACTAAAATGGAGGAAACACCGTATGTTAAAATATCGTGCCACTAGGTTCGCACGTCGCCATGTTGGTGAGGGAATTCCTCTCTCTTTCTAACACAGTTGCTACAATGATGTTACCTCCCAAGTCCGTGTATGCATATTGAAATTATTTATATTGTGGGTTATCTTGAACTATTTCTTTTAATTTAATATGAGCTATGAATTTCCTAAACTTGTACGTAAACATCATAAATGAAATTATGTGTATAAGGTGCTCTACATTACTTCTAACTTAAAAAAAATACATACTGTACCAATATAAAAATATGAAAACCAAAGACAAATGCAGTATATAAAAGATATCTCTTGCCTTATCTAGGTCACATATTTACATGCACTACTCTCGATCAGGATAAATATGGGTTAGGAATAGTAAACATTAAATTAAAATAAAAGTTAAATACGATATAGAGTTTTAAACATACTACTGTATTGTAGTACTAGTAGTAAACCGAAACATATATTTTGAACTAGAAACGTTTATTCGCCATCAAAATTGTATAATTTTTGGTTTGCTACAAGTTTAATTACTTTACACCCAATATAAAATAATGTAACTAATTTACCAATTTTTATAGGTACCGGTATCTATACTTTGACCTCAGAACATAAAAACCTGTTAGGCCTACCGTATACTTAATTGTATGTGATATAGGAGCTGAGTTTCCTTAAAATTGTCCACACCTGTGGGGTAACTGTCACCGCGTATGGTCGGGAAACCAGGTGCCCCGGGTTCGAATCCCGGCTGGGACAAGTTGCCTGGTTGAGGTTTTTTCCGGGGTTTTCCCTCAACCCAATGCGAGCAAATGCTGGGTAACTTTCGGTGCTGGATCCTGGACTCATTTCACCGGTACTATCACCTTCATTTTATTCATACGCTAAATAACCTCACATGTTGATACAGCGTCGTAAAATAACCAAATAAAATAAAAATAAATAAATCCTTTAAAATGTATTCTCTTGTTAACAGAAATACACTAAAGTAAAAAAAGCCAAGTATAAGCATAATAAATACTAAGTAACGGTACATAAGGACCAGAAGAAAAATTCATTACATCAATACACACAAACTATTACATCATACGGTACCGCACCAAAAGATCAATAGTTAAATATGAAATATATAAACATTATATAGGAACAGCGGCGAACTTCTGCCTAGGACTCTAACTTCGAGGGGATCCCGGCCAGGAATAATAATAATAATAATAATAATAATAATAATAATAATAATAATAATAATAATAATAATAATAATAATAATAATATTAATAATAATCCAGTCTGCTGTCCAAAAATCTGAAAGTTAGAATTTATAAAACAGTTATATTACCGGTTGTTCTTTATGGTTGTGAAACTTGGACTCTCACTTTGAGAGAGGAACATAGGTTAAGAGTGTTTGAGAATAAGATGCTTAGGAAAATATTTGGGGCTAAGAGGGATGAAGTTACAGGAGAATGGAGAAAGTTACACAACACAGAACTGCACGCATTGTATTCTTCACCTGACATAATTAGGAACATTAAATCCAGACGTTTAAGATGGGCAGGGCATGTAGCACGTATGGGCGAATCCAGAAATGCATATAGACTGTTAGTTGAGAGGCCGGAAGGAAAAAGACCTTTAGGGAGGCCGAGACGTAGATGGGAAGATAATATTAAAATGGATTTGAGGGAGGTGGGATATGATGATAGAGAATGGATTATTCTTGCTCAGGATAGGGACCAATGGCGGGCTTATGTGAGAGCGGCAATGAACCTCCGGGTTCCTTAAAAGCCAGTAAGTAAGTAAGTAAGTAAGTAAGTAAGTAAGTAAGTAAGTAAGTAAGTAAGTAAGTAAGTAAGTAAGTAATAATAATAACAATAGTGCTATTTGCTGTGGCAATAAATCTTGTCATAAATTGTTATTTAGTAAACTGTCCGAAGACAGATTTGAACCTCATAAGTGACACCAATGAGGCATCGATCATGAAGCAACTAAGCCAGGAGATAATTGAATACGATTGCCATCTTTGCCATCTTTTGTCCCCCTCCATTGCATTCATCGATGACTGGTAACATATTTCACTAATCAGATGTATACAAACAATTGTTCTTCCTCTGACATATAAGGGATGTACTGCTATATATATATATATATATATATATATATATATATATATATATCAGAACCTCAATCAGAAATAATCTTGTAACTATAAATATAAAAAAGAATAATTGGTACTTGTCTACCTCATTTCTAAGTCTGCTTGTCTATTTTCTAAATTCAAATTACGTTAAATAAATCCTACTCTGTTAACTGCCTAGGGTCTCTATGTCCAGGGTTGTTTGGAAAAACAAAGTAGGCCTATATGTCACTTCTTTGTTACTCAGTCTTACGTACGGTACAGCCGTATGCTACCCAATATTTCATAATTATAGCGGCAAAATTAAAGAAATATAATTAATATAATTATGAGGCGCATCCAGAAAGTAAGTTTCCCGATTTTTTCCCCTTGAAAGTAAACGTAATTAGCCGTGTCAATTGCGCATGCGTAACAGATCTATGACGTATCAATCATATGCCAGCCGGACAGGTCCCGCCTGGTGCCAGTAGCGTGGCAGCAGTGGTCCGAAATGGAAGCTCTTATTCCTTCACCCGCCGCCTGCGAGGTTAGGTCTGTTATAAAGTTCTTTAATGCACAAAGCATTGCGCCAATTGAAATTCATCGGCAGCTCTGTCAGGTCTATGGGCCGAACATCATGAGTAAGCAGATGGTGCGTCGCTGGTGTAGGCAGTTTTCCGAAGGTCGTCAAAGTGTCCATGATGAAGAGCGCAGTGGGCGACCGTCCCTCATCAATGATGATCGTGTTCAGCTGGTGCGGCAGTGCATCATGGAGACCCGTCGCTTTACGATTACGGAGCTGAGCAGCCATTTTTCCGCAGATATCGCGATCCTTGTTGCATGAGATTGTCACTAAGCACCTGCTGTTCAAAAAAGTGTGTGCCAGGTGGGTGCCGAAAAACCTGACAACCGAACACAAAATACAACGTTTAGGAGCACCACTGACATTTCTGCAACGGTATCACGTTGACGGCGACGAGTTCCTCGACAGGATCGTCACGGGCGATGAGACTTGGATTTCGCATTTCACCCCGGAAACCAAGCAGCAGTCAATGCATTGGCGGCATAGTGGATCTCCGGTCAGGGCGAAATTCAAACAGACGCTGTCGGTACGGAAAGTGATGTGCACGGTGTTCTGGGACAGGAAGGGCATTCTGTTCATTGACTTCCTTCCAAGAGGTGAAACAGTGAACGCTGACTGTTACTGTGAAACACTGCGAAAATTGCGACGTGCCATTCAAAACAAGAGGCGTGGAATGCTTACTGCAGGTGTTGTGCTCCTCCATGACAATGCTCGTCCACATACGGCTCGGCGCACAGCAGCTGTTTTGACGGAATTTGGCTGGGAGTTGTTTGATCATCCACCCTACAGTCCTGATCTTGCTCCCAGCGATTTTCACGTTTTCTTGCACGTCAAGAAATTCCTGTCCTCCGGTGAGCGTTTTGGCAACGACGAAGAGCTGAAAACGTCTGTCTCACGCTGGTTCCATTCACAGGCGGCAGAGTTCTACGACAGAGAGATACAAAAGTTGATCCCACGATACGACAAGTGTCTCAATTCTGATGGTGGCTATGTTGAAAAATAGCTGAAATATTGCAATACCTGTTGCCAATAAATGTTTTCCTGAAAGTGTGTGTTCTTTTATTTAAAAACATAGGGAAAGTTACTTTCTGGATGCGCCTCGTATATACTTCTTTCAACAAAACAACCATTTCCCATGTGCGTTAGAAAGAGAGGAAAATACGCCTCAGGTGTGCCAATAGTACTGAAGTTACACGGCACTTTTTTTCAGCATTTCTCTACAGGAGTTGTGTATCCAGTTTATAATGTCGAGATCGCTGATATAAACAGTAAACGCGCACTGAAATAAAGAAGCAACACGTCTGCTTGTTACTAGATTTAATTCATCTTTTTTTATCGTCTTCTGTGACAATGAAACCTTTTAAATGTAATTATGAACATTTAAGTGGTGCAGAAAAACGCAAAAGGAAAAATCTTGAAAAATATGTTTCGAAATTGACTAAAATAGACTCAGTATTTCGACAAAGCAGTCAAGCACAAAATGCCTGCGGAGGAACGAATCCCAGTGTTCCAGTACCATGACTCAAGAAAAACTTAGTGCTCTCAGTGTATTAAGTATTGAATGTGAAAAGCACAAAAACTTGATCTACATTATCTGATTGAGTCATTTGCTTCTCAAAAGGCCAGAAGAGAAAAGAGCTTGTTGAACTGAGCTTCACGTTAAATTTATCTGAGATAGACCTACTATTGTGTAATTATAACCCTAGTAAAATAATAGTTATATCATTTAAATTTTTTTCAGTTCTGTTCACTTAATTTTGTTTAAAAATGGAGTATTTTTCTATGTTAGATTGTTATATTCAAATTAGATGTAAAAAATTATTAAAATATGAAAAAAAAAAAAAAATGACAATAAGGAAAGGGACCCAGACTGTCATTTTTGCTGGGGAGGGGCAGCCATAAAAAGTTACGCCACTGGTTTCTGTTAATGTCGATTTTCAATGTAAATGAATGTTATAAAATGCGTGTGTCGATGAAATTATGTTCGCGGTCATAATAAACTAAGTGCGTATTGGCGATAAAACAAGACAATAAATGAAAATAAAATGGTTGCAGACATTGGCAATTTTTTCGGCTAATGATGACAAAATCATTGATAATTCTTCTAGATATTAAATATTGTATAAACTACATTTTCGTACTTTAAGATTAATTTTTTGGTCCTACAGAATGTATCTGTTATGGTAACAATTGATATTAGAGGAGAAAAATTCGTTCCAGCGCTGGGGATTGAACCCGGGTCCTTAGTTTTACGTGCCAAGCGCTCTAACCATTGAGCTACGCAGAAGTTCAATCCACAGCACCGGATTCAATCCCTCTCCTCCAGTGTTTTTCCCTTTGTGGCCTGTTCGACATGTATGTTGACATTTGTATTAAGTCAACTGTCATTATACAAGGAGCGCACTCAACTGAGTGACTTGGTGGCCGGGATTCCACAGTAATATGCACTGTTGGGCGAAGAATCTACGTAAAGATTAATTTTTCGGTCCTACAGAATGTAGGCCTATCTGTTACGGTAGCAATTGATATTAGAGGAGAAAAATTCTCTCCAGCGCTGGACTCGAACCCGGGTCCTTGGTTTTACATACCAAGCGCTGTAACCATTGAGCTATGCCGAAGTTCAATCCACAGCACCGGACTGAATTCCTCTCCTCCAGTGTCTTCACTTTGTGCCTGTTCGACATGTATGTTGACATTTATATTAAGTCAACTGTCATTATACAAGGAGCGCACTCAATTGAGTGACTTGGTGGCCGAGATTTCACAGTAATATGCATTGTTGTATAATGACAGTTGACTTAATATAAATGTCAACATACATGTTGAACTTGGAGTCAGGCCACAAAGGGAAGAATACTGGAGGAGAGGGATTCAATCCGGTGCTGTGGATTGAACTTCGACGTAGCTCAATGGTTAGAGCGCTTGGTACATAAACCGGGTTCGATCACCAGCGCTGGAGCGAATTTTTCTCCTCTAATATCAATTGTTACATTTTTGTAGTCTTACTAGTGGTTTGTGGTGTATCAGAATTCTACCCAAATTGTTGGGTCTCGCCTGATATATCAAAGTTACGCCGTTGATTTTCAAGTTCATTGCAAACAGCTGTTTCGTGATCCCATAACTGTCGCAGTTTTGTTGAAGATTCGGAATGCCTGCTATATTCGCTTTATTGATTTTCAACATTTGTTTATTAATATTATTTTTTGTAATAAATTATTTATAAACATGTTTCTTTTCACATAGTATTTACAGGATTTCAAGTTCTCTGAGTCTACGCTAATTGAAATATAGCCTACTTAATAGATAATGATTTGTTTTGTTAAGTATTATGTTAAAGGTATGTTTCTGTATTTTTCCATAGATCTTTATACTTGGCCTAACTGTATTTACATCCTCATGCTTTATTACAATATGTCAATAGTTTCCTCTGTTTACATTTGTATTTTATTTGCATAATTTAGACGTTAGCTTGTTTCCTGTAGTTGTATTTATTTAAAATTACCGGCTTCCTAGGCACCTGAAATATTTATAGAAAAGCACGACAGATAATCGCACGAGATTAAAACGTACATTATATCCTAGACATTTCACGTCGGAGGTGAAATAACATGAAGCGGCAAAACATTGTAAATTTACTATCTAGATATATAATCGTTAATTGATTGGAATAGGGTATTGCGAAAGTACGTCATTATTTTATTTATTTTAGGTACAAGTAACATTTCTTTAAGTATTTATTTATTTTCCCTTGCACCATCAATAAAAAACACGTATGCTTTTAATTTGTTTAAGTTATAAGTTAGGGTTGCCATATTTTGACAAGTAAAAAAGAGGACACTTTGTCGACACCTACTGCCGAACAGATCGCTACCATATAGAATCCTGATATACTGTATGTATAGTATGTAGACTATTGAAACTGAAAAATACTGCTAGTAGTAATTTTCTTAGCCTTAAATAACAAAATAATAATACAAAGACCACTGTAGGGGTCAGCATGCTGGTCTCTTACGCAGAGGGCCCGGGTTCGATTCCCGGTCGGGTTGAATTTCCTGGTTGAGGTTTTTCAGGGTTTTTCCTCAACCGTAAGGAAAATGCCAGGAAATTCGGGCCACAACATCCCTGAAAATCACCGGCCTCATTCATCACCGAAATCATATTCATAACTAATCAGACTTACATATACTGTCGCCATCTAGTTCACAACAATAGAACCAGTCTCAACAATAGTACACAGGCCTTCGGATTTCAACCAAAGATTAACTCGCGATATGACCGAAGATGTTAAAGCGAGTAGAAATAACAGCGAGCAAAAAAAAAAAAAAAAAAAAAAAAAAAAAAAAAAAAAAAAAAAAAAAAAAAAAAAAATACAAAAATACAAACAAGTGAATTGGTTACAATTTAATCTTTATAATAGTCAGTCTATTTTTCCAGCAGGCCATCGCGTTGCAACTACTGCGTGGAAAGCGAAAGTTCCTTCTGCTGCGGTTACTGCATCTTCCTATTGCTGCCAGGTTTTACAAAGTAGTCGGTTAATTTTGTAGGAGAACTTTCTCCTCGAAGTGCTCTTTTGTGTTTTTCGCAATCCAGATGTGCTTGCAAATCAAGTCCTCCTTTATTCGAAACTGACACAAATGCACCGGCTTTACATACCATGCATTCACCCTCGAAATCATCTCTACCTCTTCGAAAACAAGGATACTTGTTCTGTAACTTGGCAGAAAATTTACACTTTCTTTTTGGCATTTCTTCTCCTACAAACTACAAGCATGCACATCACAAGAAAAGACAGTTATAAAAGTCGGCAGCCAGCAAGCAATAGTAACCGGAAGACGATACAGACAAGACGACATATAGCATTGCCACCTGGTGGCAACAGTTTTAAACACAAGACGCAAGCATCCAAACATTACAAAAATAAAGGGAAGAGTTGAGACGGTGTCGGGTAGAGTTCCCGGGTAGCTCAGTTGGCAGAGCGCTGGTACGTTCAACCCGGGATCGATACCCGGCCCCGGAACAATTTTTTCCTTGAAATTATTCAAATCTGCTTTACAGGAAGTCTTACCTGAAAGATTAGATTTGCATTACAAAAATAAAACATCGATAATATTGCGGTCAAAGAGTACAGAAAGAGAAGTTCACGAGAGCATTTAAAGAGGGTTGTACTAAAGCGTTAATTAACTGTAACGGTTAGAAGGTTCCAAGTTACAACTAAGTAACTGTTACAAATATTTAAGACATTTTCCTTCACTAGTAACGTCATATTTTAAACTTAACCTAAAAACCCGGACAATTAGCCAAACTCGAAAAACCCGCCCGGACGAAAAATTTAACCCTGAAAGAGGACATGTCCGGGAAAACCCGGACGTATGGCAATCCTATATAACTGGCTGTATCCAAGTACGTACGCGGTATTCTGAAACCCAAATAAAATATCATTTCGGATTCCGTAATAAATTACGTACATCAATACACTGAATCTTGAGCATATCCACTTAGCCTACTTTTGTTTGAATTAATGTCGAAAATGTACACGTGACAACGAAACCAAAGCACTAAAACGACAAACGTCATGCCTTATTTCGCCTCCACTCAGCGTTGCCAAACCTACTCATGCTCCGGCTTGTAACTGAACATTGCTCTGGTTAGGCGCTAGACACATGTTACTAATTGTTCCTACTGATTCTTCTTTATACTGTGACACTCCTGCCATCTAGCTAAATATTTATAATGATTAGATGGTACAATAACACATTTTCAAGACATTTTAGTATTTTCGTAAATCAATTAATATTATTGTATTATAGTGCTTTATTTCTTCTGATCTTTATGCACTTTCTTCTCATCGTGTAATAGTCAATTAGATCCCACTCGAATTTTGATGTTCTCTAAATAAATCAAAACCTCTAGTGAGTTGATAAAACTCAAGTAACAGAAATGCAATACATAACTGTCATAACTGCATCATACAAATATGTACGTTATATCAATTTCTTCAGAAAACTTAAAAATACGTTTCAAATATAACATATTAAAATTACAACATTTCAATTTCCTACATTTAAAATCAGGTCGAAAGTTCTCAAACCAAGTACGTACTATCAATTTTCTTATCTACAGCATCTACTAGCTTCTACTCACTGACACTATAGTCGCGACGCTGTTATTTCCGGCGTGACTCCTCCTCTTTGCTTACGTCTTAGGAAGTGAAGACTCTATAAAGTCTAGGTAGGCAGTATCGTTCGCCATTTTTGTTCTTTCGTTCCCGAGCTACCATACGAGGAATCTATTTGCCACATCGTTAAACATTATCATGTCGTAGCTCCTATGATAATAAATCAAACGCACTGTAATTCAGCAAATAATTGAGCGGCAAATAACGTCTTCGTGTGCTTTCTGCGAACGCCAACGAAAGAGCCAAAATAGCGGGCGATTATATTAAGTATTTATCGAGCCTTAACAAATGAATAACGTCTTCATAAGCGAATCACAAGATGCACACGTTCAAATATAGCCGAACTGCAACGCGATTGGCTGCCGGAAATTAGAGCGACGGGACTATAGTTCCATTTTTTCATTCTCTATGGAATTCGCTTTCATCGCTCATTGCGCAACAATACCGTCTTCAACAATGAAAATGACATATTGGACCGCCATTATGATTTTTGTTTGCAATTAAAGTAAGCAAAGATAGCGCTTTATGAAGAGTACGTGTATTGAGGAGCTCGGTTCGATTCCCATGGGACAACCACTGAGGTAAGCTTTCTAAGTTTATTACGATTCCAGCTTGAAAACTGCAACAATAAGTGGGGAGTAAAAACATTTATGTTTCGTAGCGCCAATAGCGATTCTAGAAATAAATGTGTGTATTGGGGGCTGATAATTAAGCCTCGACTGGACAGGTACATTTAAAAACACTACCGAACGAGTGACGCAATTTAAAAATTACTAAAGACAATGAGGTTTTATGGTTATAATACATTACATTGTTTTAAGACCATCCGTCCTTATCCTTAAATACAAACAAAATAAATCGTATAATACAGCGGTTCTGAAAGTGTGGAATTCTGTGAATCGTAAATTGTATTTACATTTGAAGAATAAATACCGTACTAGTCACCGTACCCCATTATCTCCTGGCCCAGTTATTATAGCGATGTGCCGAACTACATAATATATGTTGTTGTTGTTGTTTTCTAATGCCAGGCGTTTGACAATAAAGTCATTTGACCTCTTGCACTCCAATATTTTTCAAAGATATTATCATGACCAGCCACTGAAGCACAGATTTTGAGGTGTTCCGAATCCATTTCTTGGTTTGAGTTGCACAATGGGCAGTTAGGGGACTGATATATTCCAATTCTATGCAGGTGTTTGGCCAAACAATCATGGCCTGTTGCCAATCTAAATGCAGCTACAGACGATTTTCGTGGTAAATCGGGAATTAACTGTGGATTATGATGCAGAGAGTTCCATTTTTTCCCTTGAGATTGTGTTATCAAATTTTGTTTGTTGAAGTCTAAGTATGTAGATTTAATACATCTTTTCACAGAGTAATACGTAGATTTAGTAACAGGTCTGTAAGTAGCAGTGCTGCCCTTCTCCGCATTCTCGTTTCCCAGGATTCCACAATGGGAAGGTATCCATTGGAATACAATTCTTTTATTGAGTGATATTAATTGAGAGAGCATTTTAGTTATTTCTGCTGTTTGAGATGAAGGTGTGTGTTTAGAGACGATTGATAGAATAGCTGCTTTGGAGTCTGACAATATAACTGCATTTTTAAATTTATTGATGTGGCATAGAAGATTCCTGAGACTTTCACTTATTGCAATGATTTCTCCATCAAAACTTGTTGTTCCATACCCAAGAGATCTATAAAGTGAGAAGAGACAGCACGTAACACCTGCACCGGCACCTTGTTCTCTGGAGATCAAGGATCCGTCAGTGTATAAATGAAGCCAGTTTTGTGGAGAGTACCTAATATTAATTGTCTCTAAAGACAATTGTTTTAGTATTTCAGTGTTTACTTCTGATTTTAGTATTTTTTTCTGTTAAATTTAGATTATATTCTATATTTAATAGAGTTAAAGGGTTTGGTTTAATTTGTAGGTTTTCTTTCAAATTCGGGATATTGATTTTCTGTTTTAATTCTTGAACAATGGATATGAAACTTTTCTGAGTTAACATGGAGCAACCATTTGAAATACATTTCTGAAAAAGCTCGTAAAAGATTCTCCCTTCTAAAAAGACTAGCAGGAAAGAAATGGGGATGCTCTAGGAATACTTTGAACACTACATACAAAATGTTTATACAGCCAGTGCTGACATACGCGGAGAAATTTTAATTACTTCACCTTTTATAAACGACATAGAATATGTCCAAAACCAAGAAGAGAGAGAATTTTTCTCGGCTCCACTGATCCTTCATCCTGGCCTAGTTGCCTGATAAGTGGTGCCTTGTTGGTGTCAATAAAAACATGAAACATCACCAATAATAACTACTATAATACAATTGTAATATTACAAAATAAATATAAATAATTATTATATTTTATTATTCTTAATATCATTAACACTCTTAAAATCTAACAAGAAATGTAATATTACTTTCATATCTGGATTCTCTGCGTACTTATCCATGAAAACAAATTAGCGAAATAGACTAAATGCAGAAGCAGAAATGAGCCTACAGCTTTCCACCCTAAAACCAAATAATTATACAAAACATTTGTAACCTTTAAAAAGGAACATATTTATCCCACCCTCCAGAAGAATCAAGCACTACATTTTATATAATTACGTGTGCTATAAATTGAAATAATATAATTGATAATTTTAATGTAAACTTAGGGACTAAAATTACTAAATGCTATTAAAATATATTAACATTAGCATCGCAAGAATTATTACATATTTTTTAATTCTTTTGAAGATATTATAGAAGTTCATAGTAGGTCCATTGGTTATAGCGAATGTGCACTTTACACTAACTTAAATTGAAAATGCAAGTTTCTGACAATGTAGTATGTGTATTGTTAACATAGTTTCAATTCTACAGTTACACCCACTACAATAAGTGTGTAATAACAATAATAATAATAATAATAATAATAATAATAATAATAATAATAATAATCAAAATAAAAATGGACTACAAGAATTACAAATTTGTACAATATGTTAAAAGTGATTCACAGTGGAAAAATGTTTCAGAAACACTGGCATAATGTATTACAATAATATAATTTTTACAGTTATTATTACATTTATTTTAAATTCAAGAAACTGTTACGAACATCTTCATTTATCTCTAATTTAACAGAAATAATTATACGAATGAACAACTGTTTCGAAATGTTTGTGATTTTTCATCCACGTTAAGAACTCACAATATCAGAGGTCTTACAGCGTTCCCGGACGTATTTCCGAATCCTGTTTTCCGAACGGTGTTATTTCCGAAATCAGATTATTCGGAATGGTCTTTATTCCGAATGCGTTGTTTCCGATATAGCAGTTTTTCCGGAAACGAATACGTATTATTCACCATTCCGAAAACAAAGATTTCGAAGGACTTATTTTTTCCGAAATTGTTATAATAATACATTTTATTATACATATTCTAATAAGTAATTTACAGATTAAACTGAGCTCGCAGATATTCCAAGAGGCGACTTTCTTCCTTGTAAGTGGGATATTGTAGAACAGCCGTCGCGAAAATGTGACTCACGAGCACATTGTGGTTCACAATGATAGCCGTGCATTCCTCTTGTTTTCTACCTCCCACAACTCCCACCCTCTCTCTCACTGGAGTCAAACTCCGTTCCATTTGCATTTGTCTCTGTACTGCGAGTGGCGTATCGTCGCAAGTCTCTCTCGAATACATGTACAGTAGGCCTACATCTACAAAAACGAAATTTTCAAGTAGGATGGGAGGACGCATTTTTTTGCTGCCAATATGATGAGAATATTAAATGTATGATTTGTTCACAAGTATCACGAGGAAAACGGTTGTATAACATAAAACTACATGTTACTGATGAAGCATTAAAAGGTTAAGTGTTGTTGTTGTTATTATTATTATTATTATTATTATTATTATTATTATTATTATTATTATTATTATTATTATTATTATCTTTGTACGTCGATCCTTTTTCAGCAGATGTACGAATAATGCGGTTAGATCTTCAATTTAAACTCACAGATTTATAATGTGATGTTAAATGAAAGCTAGATGTAAGGACTTGACAAATGTTGAACTTTTCAAATCTTTGCCAAAAAATAAATATCCGAATCTTCGTTCTTTCGCTTTCTCTTTTGAAGTCATGTGCGCTATAACTTACGTTTGTGACACATTATTTTCAACAATGAAAAGAGTAAAAACCAAATTTAGATCACGACTGACAGACAAATACCTTCGTGATTAACTACGACTGGCAGTAAGTGACATCATTCCTGATTTTGAAACTCTGTCGCAGAGACATTCTGAAGACAGTTAATTTTAGGTTGTGATAATGTGTCCTATGTTTCATTGTTCATTTCTTTCTTCGTTACACGTACTAAACATTAGTTTGTAGCCTTGTACTGTATAAAATTGTATTTAAGTGCTTGAAGTAAGGAAAATGGAAACCCGTTAATAAGTCAGACAGTTGCTTCATTTCCCCTTCGTGTGTCCGCCTCCCTCCATAGCAACTATGCACGTTGCAGGTTACACAGTGACTCGGCGCACGATGACATTTTCGCCACGGCTGTTGTAGAACGACGTTCCGAATGGATTTATGTAGGCGAAGCCACTTCTTCTTCGGTTATGTCCGCACAGTCCGCCCCATTTGGAACTCATTAACCATGTCTCCTTGCTCCTTCTGCAGTTCTTGTATGGTGTATTAGAAAGTCTGGTGTTCTTTTCCAACAACCACTTGGAATCGGTTATGGAAGCCCTCACAAAAGTTGTTGGTTCGATGTTGGTTATGTATTGTGGCATTGTGGTGGTGCCACAATAATTGTATGGAGTAGCGTGGGGGAACTGCACGCCTTCTACCTTGCGTCCTTCTGCCGGAAACGTAATTTACATCAAAGTAATCCACTACTGGCATCATTATATCGGACACGTCATCCCGAAATTCCCTGAAGCACTGAGCAACATCTTGTGGGGGCACAAAGATAGTGCCAGCAGCATGTGTGTCTCTATTTTCACTTGGCGGCCATTACCATCGTTGTAGGCCCTTTGGAGCCCATCTGCCTGTACTCGACGATAGAAACACGCGGATACGTGGGTATCGCGAAGAACAGTTGTTACACTATTTATGATGGCTTGTTCAAAGTCGGTCACCACACGGTTTGATAGTGTTACTGGACTGTAAGATTGTTTCAAGGCCCTTGTATACTGCCTCTCTTCCTTACTACAGTGACTATGAATACAGTGCAACCATTGGACTTATCGTTTCTGACTGGATGTTGAGGTCACGTGGTACAATGCCGCCATTAAGATTCCAAACAAATACTTGGAATCCGTGGTATTGGAAAAGTAAAGAATTACCGATTATCAGCTCATTTTGTGTATATACCTTCAATATAAAAAAATTAAATTCTTTTAACATATGTATATATAAGTATTCTTACCGTAATCCACGTACTATTTATCATATAGTGCAAAAAATGAAAACATACATCAGTTGATGGCATGATATATGATTTTATTATCTCCCTTAAATTATTAAATATTTAAGCAGTCGTCCTGATAAAGTCAGAAATTATATTAGACTGACATATACTCTATTATAACAGTGTTTATTTCCATTTTCAATCATATTTGACAAGTTATGAAACAGAAGATCTTGAAAGAAATCTAGGTTAGGCTTACTGTTCAGTACATTTAAGCTTTATTAACTACATAAGACATTTTTAAAAGTTTTAAGCATAACAAACTTTATACAATTACAATGAAAACTTTTTATTGCTATTAAATTACAAGCACATGTCACAATTTAATCTGTATAAATATTTACCGGTATTTAAAATGTTCTTCAGTAAAGCACAGTAGGCAAACAATAATTAACTATGCAAATAGTATTTTAGCTTAGGCTATATTTGAATGTATTTTCTGTCTGTTGAGGAACCACGGTATTCTACACTTGCTCCAAAATTTGTATAAAAATATATTGATTATTTCACATGCGGTTTTTTATTACAGATATTATGGTTGGATGTGCGCCTGTGGATGCACAAATCGACTCGAGAAGGGCTTTGTAATGAGAAAGTTCACTAAGAATCCTGGATATAGGAAGGCCTGGACTTTTAAAGCCGGACGTGAGGAAAGGATTCCTACAGAGAGCTCTGCCCTTTGTGAGGTAGCTACATTTTGAAGAATCTATGTGGGGAAAATCCGAGAGGATGGAGGATACTGACATCACGTTCCACACAAGATTGAAAAATGTGTTTAGTTGTGCCGGTAGTGAGATAAAAACAAGTTACTGCTAATGTGTTTCCAGTTTAAGACTAATATGTGTGTCACAGTTCATTAATGTGGTACTTATGACGAGGATGACAGAGAATTTTTAAGTGGCTTCCGAGGTGTTTTGCAAGAGAAGGGTAATGTGATGAGCAATTGAGATAATGAAACAGACTGCGAGCCTCCAAAGTGAGTTACAGTGAATTGAGTTCATTATGTAATATTTGTGGATATATAATCTCTAGTACCTATAATGAAAACTATAAAAACTTGTGAAGTGTGTTTAGACACTGTTGTCTCACTATGATCATTCATTACAATACTGATATGTTGGATTTGCAAGTATTAAGTGCTTCAGAGAGAATTGCTTGTTTTTCTTAATAATTGAACTCAAATTTTTCTGTCAATCAGAGCATACTTCTAGTAAATATTGAGCTATTGCAAAATATCTTTTTATTCACTTGAAAACATTTTTTCTACTTGAAGTTCAGAATATTAAAGCAACTCATATTCTCCTCGTCATAATATAAGACAACAAATTGTCCCTAGGTTTTCAGTTTTTATACTTAAAATAGCTGGTATGTGTAGGCCTAAGCTGAAAAGAGAGAGTAAGTTGTTGCTATGCACAGCATTTGGAATATTATTATTCAATTCCTGCAGATTTATGTCTTAGTTGTTTAGGTCTACATAACCATTCTCCTGACCTTGTTGTTCATTTGTGTTTAAGAGACTAGTGATTTATAGCTTCAGAAATTTTGGCTATTGTGAAGGACGTGTCACCCAAATATTTGCGGCTTTTGGTAGGCTATGCCTTGCATGTACAAATATGCGACAGGTTAAACTTTCGGTATGACTTGGCAGAGTTGCAGGACTCCTTGCTTTGACAGGAAATTAAAAATAATATTTATTTCAATTTGTAGAAGAATTGTTACAGCTTTTATTGGTAAATTGCTTTATATTTCATCTGGCCGGTAATATGTACTATTATCTGATGCATTATATTTTTTCGCGTCGACTGTACTGGAATTGACACTGCATTCAAAGTCGTCCTGGGATCTGCAGGGTGGGACAGCTCGTAAGAGAGTGTGTCTTGAAGGTCAGGGGGTAGAGTGGTGAAGGGAAGCAGAGGGAAACTGCCGCTGTTTAAGACCCATATTTCGCTGCAGTGCCTTGCAGAGCCAGGCGCCAAGGGAATATCTTTCCTCCCCTCCCACATCGCTATTGTAATGCTACGTCAAATGGATTCTCTATTCCCTTGAAACTAAATGACAAAATTTTTATTTTCTTTTCACATACTTATTGTTGTAGAATTTTATCTGTTAATATAACGAAATTAATATTCTCATTTGCCTTATTATTACGTATACTGTATATCCAGTCTCCAGCAGAATCTAATATTTGCCTTACCTCAAAATGATTGCACGAGTAGAATCCTTTTGATATAGCACATAAAATACGAAAGAGAAGGCGCCCCCCTCCGACCGATAGTGAGTGCCATCAATTCACCTACTCAGGCCCTAGCTCGTTTTCTGGCTACGAAGCTCCAACCCCTCACTGAAGAGATCAAATCCAACATCAAGGATTCAGGCCATTTCATCGAGATTATAGACAAAATTAAGCTACAAGACGGAGATCTACTAGTCAGTTTTGACATAACTTCACTGTTCACCAATGTTCCTGTCAACGAAGCCACCTACATCATACACCAAAAACTCATAGCTCAAGATCTGCCGACAGAATGGGCAACACTAGCGGAGTTCTGTCTACAATCAACCTTTTCCAGTTCCAAAACAACTTCTATGCTCAGAATGAAGGTCTGGCGATGGGCTCCCCATTATCACCTATAGCAGCCAACATTTTCATGGAAGCCTTCGAAATTGAAGCTTTAGCCAACATACAACCATCACCCTCACATTGGTACAGATACGTTGACGACACATTTGTGATATGGCCACACGGTGAAGCAACCTTGCACAAGTTCCTGACCAACCTCAACGCACAGCATCCCAGCATACAATTCACCATGGAATTAGAACACGAAGATCAACTCCCGTTCCCGGACGTACTGGTTAAGAAGAGAAGTGATGGCTCTCTCGGCCACTCAGTTTTCAGGAAGTCTACCCACACCAATAGATACTTACACGCCTCGTCACATCACCACCCAGGAGTCAAGAGATCAGTCATCAAAACTCTCACCGAGCGCGCTCATAGAATTTGTGACTCTGACAACCTACGAGCAGAACTTCAATTCCTAAACAAAACCTTCAAAAACAACGGATATGACAACAATATTATAAGGCAGTCCACATACAAGAACTCAAGACCAGAAGCACATGAACAAGATCCTGAACTTATGAACATGAAACAGAAGGCCTTTCTCCCATACATAGAAGAAACCACAGACAGAATTGGGAAATTACTGAGGAAATTCAATATCAAGACGGTATACAACGCCCCACACAAGATTTCCCACTCATTAGTCAAAGCCAAAGATAAACTTCCATACCTCCAATCAGCCGGAATATACATGATCCCCGGTCGACCTGGTTGGCAAATTGGTATAGCACTGGCCTTCTATGCCCAAGGTTGCGCGTTCGATCCCGGGCCAGGTCGATGGCAATAGATTGACTGGCATGTAAAAGAACTCCTGTGGGACAAAATTCCTGCACATCCGGCGACGCTGATATAACCTCTGCAGTTGCGAGCGTCGTTAAATAAAACATAACATACATGATCCCTTGCTCCTGCGGTTTAAAATACATAGGCCAAACTGGACGTACGATGGAAGATAGAAGGAAGGAACACATCCGACTTTGCAAATACGGACCAAACGAAAAATCAGCATTAGCCTTACACTCAGCAGATTCAGGGCACGCCATCGAATTCGACAATATCAAGATAATAGATAAAGAAGACAACTGATACAGAAGACTGGTTAAAGAAGCCGTCCACATCAAACAACATCCCAACAACATCAACAACGGCGAGGGGTTACAACTCAGCAACTCATGGGGAAGTCTATTCCAAGATCATACTCAGGAACGAGAAGCCAGGTCTCCAAATGTCCGCGGCGCCCCCCTTCATCCGGACACCAGGCACGGTATCAAGGTCACTCTTTCGGACCTTAAGAGGGCCAGTATTTAATATGAATACTCCCCTTCACACAGACTCCAACCGGATTGGTATCAAGGTCACTCTTTCGGACCTTATGAGGGCCAGTATTTAATATGAATACTCCCCTTCACACAGACTCCAACCGGATTGGACCACGTAGGACCAAGCAGATGCCAGAAGGAGAACCTACGACCTATACTTAGGACCGAGAAACCAGGTTTCCACATGTACGCAGCGCCCCCCCCTTCATCCGGACATCGGGCACGGTATCAAGGTCACTCTTTCGGACCTTATGAGGGCCAGTGTTTAATATGAATACTCCCCTTCATACAGACCTCAACCGGATTGGTCAACGTAGGACCAATCAGATGCCAGAAGGAGAACCTACGACCTATCACAGCAAGTATTCCCCCATCGAGACTACTATATATATATATATATATATATATATATATATATATATATATATATAAGAGCTGGCAGACTATTTCCTTATTCAACAACTGCTCTGAAGATGACCACAACACAGCGGTCGAAACGTCAGCCAATAACACCAAGACAACGCGGTAGAAGCCCTGAAGCTTATCCACACACCACGAAAGAGACTTCTTTTCCAGTTTTAGAAAATTGTTGACCATCAGTATATCTGAGTGTTGCTTTGGTGTGACGTCTTAGTACCTTAACTTAACCAGTGCAAATTTGGAAGCATGAGTGTGTGTGTGAATTACAGAATATTAATTTTATTTTTCCCAACTTTCCCTTGCGGAGAATATTGATGTAATGAAGTGAAATTAAAGGGTCATCCGTTACCCGACTTAAATCTTACTCAAGCTTCATCCAGCCGAAGTAGTGCATATACAGTATGTACTGTAAGGAAGTATAGCAATGAAATTTACTCTAAGCATTTGTGGTTACGTGGATGTGAACAAAAAAATCTGTATTTTGTTTTCCTTGCCTCCTCTTCGGTGGTGATGCTGCATGGACAAGGAGTGGTGTGACAGATTTAGGACATTTGCCCATAAAAAGCAAAATGCACGAATCTTCGCAGTCTCACCTGAAAAATGTTGTTTCATTGGCTATGTTAGGCAAAACTAATATTGCTGTGCAATTAAGTGAAACGAACAGAACAAACATTCTCAAATATAATCAAGAAGTGAGAAAAAATCGTTAAATTATGTTTAAAGAATATTGATTGTATCAAATTTTGTGGCCAATATGAACTTCCCCTTAGGGGACATGATTAAAAAACGATTCGAAGAACCCTGGTGTATTTCGTGGGTTGCTACAGTTCGTGAGTAATCTAAACCAGCCTCTCAAAAATCATTTGGAACATGCCACTGTTTAAAGGTAATTCTAAGACAATTCAGAATGCACTGGTAGATTGCAAGTTGGGTGTCTGCCGATCTGGAATTCAGACTGAAATCGATGGTATTAGTTTTTTTTAGCGATTAGCAAATGATACCACAGATATCTCCCAACTAAGTCAGGAAATTTTGGTTTTTCGATATGTAGTGCATTTATTTTTGTCCTATACTTATTAGTAATGGTATCAAGAAGTGAAATTTGTATGTACCAAAATCTACTGCAGCTCTCCTAATCCACAAGTTCACGAGCCGCCACTGTGACTTGGATATACTAAGTGAAGAGTAATGTGCATTTTGCGTTCACTTGGAAGTGTTGTGCCTCTTCATTTCACAGAAAACTTACTTGTTTCACGGGTTTTTAGGTTATCTGCATCACCAGGTTTCATGCAATACTTGAACATTTTCCGGTAATTTATCAATGAAGGTAATTTTAATATTTTTACAATTCTCGTTCTTCAAACTTCCAGTCATGAAAAATCAGCACTTTTTGACAATTCCTTCTCTCTCAAAATCGCTAGTTACACGTCCTTCACAATTTCCAAAATTGTTTGTGTATATGTATGATTTTTTCACTGTAATTACAGTATGGTATATGGTATTATCATTTAATAATTATCTTAACTGGGAATATGTGTGTTTATTGTATATCCTCTCACATGTAGTTTCAATACTATAAAAAATAATGAACTATTTGATATTCCTATGCCAGTTAACATAACCTAATTTTACAGTTCGGGCATATATTATTTCACATAAATGCACAGGAAGCACGTAAGATAGATAATATTTTTATTTGTATATACTTTGGATCTTATTTAAAGAAGTTGCGTGTCAATAGCTGTGAATACATTAATATCAGGTTACAATTTCATGTTAGCACTATAACAGTCTTCAGTGCATTTGGAATCTTAATGGCGTGCACAACTCCACACTGTATTCCTTGCTATAAACGAGAGGCAAAGCAAGTTGCTCCAGCTCTGCTTGTCTGAGAGACGGCCTCGTTACTGTGTCCACGATGGTGAATAAGGATGGACCCGCTTTGAATGTTCCGTCAAGAGACCATGTTGTACTTTGCATCAGCAGCTTGAGGTTCTCTCTTGATCAGAATATTAATATTCGATCCTGTTGATTCCCAAACTCAACGTATGTACCCCGTTCAGTGTCTTTATGTAGAGTTCTGTGATCTCTGCAAGGTTGTTCAATGCAGTAGGGTTAGGTAGGAGGTGGCGTTTCCTTCTCTTCTCATCGCCTTGTTTAAATTACTTCTTTCTGGCAGCAATGCCACCACTCTCGGTGGAACATGCCGCAGTACTTGAGAAGAACAGCTCTTTCACAATTTCACCTTCCGCCTCTTCTCTATTAGGAGGCTGCGTGTGCTCGGAAGGGCAATACTTCCACCAGCGGCAGTAGTGACTACTTTTACGCGGACACCCCCCCCCCTCCCTACATTCTCAATACTCCGTCCACGCTGATCCGCTTTTGTTTTTATAATATACATATCCTTCCAACAACAGCATCTTTCCCCCTTTGGTTCCTGGGGTCATTTTTGGTATCACCTGCATTATAAGTCCTGAACTACTAGGTACTTAAAAGTTTGGAAGACTAATGTCGAATTTTGAAGAATTTTGTTACTAAGTAACGAAGAGCAATGGATTCAGTAAACATTTTTTATACGATTGTAGGTATTTCCATTTTGGAATCGAGAATATTTGGTTTCGGAAACAACGCATTCGGAATGAAGACCATTCGGAACTAAGATTGTTCGGAAATACGCCCGTGAACCGTCTTACAAGTGACCACGAACTGATCATAGGTCCCTCGAATAACATCTAAATTGACATGAACTCATCTTTCTTCGTTGGTGCACCTACTACCGAAGCGGTCTCAACATTGATAGAAATTGAAATATATTGCCTGCCATAACTGCTTGTAGCCCACTTGGTCCGATCACTTGCTTGGGTCACATAATCCCGTGGTAGCTCATCATGGATTCATTTTGCTTTAATATCACCTCCATTTCACCAATTTAGCTGACGCTGAGTGACCTCGTTGCATAACAGACTTAGCCTACAAGTTGCCGGAAAGAAAAAGAACGTGCATACATTTTATCTTTCCACGTTAGAATGTGTACTGCATTTTCGGCACTGCCTCCGAGAGCGTAGAAAGAAAGAAATATATGCATATATATAGACTAATCAATCAGACGAAGTGTAATCAAACATCCCTAGCAGACGAGTCCCTTTTCCTACTCCATCTACACCGGTTATCACTAGCTGTGTTAAATTAAATTCCAAGCGTTCCGAAAATTTTAGGCGGCTGTACAAGTCTCTCAGAACTTTCGAAACAATTCCAGAAATCTATATGTAATTCACTGATTCGATCATTGAAGTTTCTTGCAGTATTGTAGGTCTGCAGAGACATCTACCTGCGACAGAGAAATTTTTCAGAGAAAGTGAACTCTAAATGTTTCATAGAATCAATTTATTCAGAAATAAGAGTCATTCACTGCGTCAACTACATCATGGCACATCCTACATTACATTTGTTCTGAAGTGAGCCAAATCACGGCATTTATAGCCCTTAAAACGTCACCCTCGTCGAAGTAAAGTTTACCATTTATTACTGCACATTTCCGAAATTTTGTAGGAAAAACAGGAGCCCAGTGCAGTCCATGCAGTTTGAATCCTGCAATTATCCCAGTCGAACATCTGACTACGGAATTAATGATGGTGGACTACAAGGTAAGACTAGCGGCTTTCATCTTCTTTATTGCGTCAAGCGTGAACTATTACTCCAGCAGTATTCCTGGTCCGCATTGCAGTAGCAGGAAACTGAGGGTTTAAAATTATTTATCTCTAGAAATATAAGGCTTTTGCTTTGAGAAATATTCATGTTAATTTATTGCATTTTCATAACATCTTGAACGAGCAATTCTCCTTAACTCTTGAAATTAGTTGTAGAGATTTTTTGATAGCTTGCATGATCGAATATGTGGAAATATGTAGATTTTAATGACGATAAAACAGTAGGCTATGTTCTTCCGTGTAGGGTTTTATGTCTTTTGGGACTTAGGCAACACCAGCTATTACAAACTGTGTACAAAAGTATCAACCACGTATGTACGAGTATGTACAGATACGGAACAAAAATTTGAGATCCCTTATTGTAGGCCTATAAGTTTCGCAGTGTGTTGGCCACTTAGTGTCAATCCAAAGATAAGTGCACAGCACATAAAATAATTTTCACGCGCAATTCTCGTCCACGTCAAATGTGAGTTCTGCAAGACAGAATTTCAATCAGGGACACCAATAATCGTGGGGCTTTCGTAGTACAATCAAAATTACCCCATGTCTACATGTGCCCCCCACTCCACACGAATATAAAAATTGAAGTTACAACTTTTATTTTCAGAATTCTATTAATCCTATAATTATTACTCAAATAGGCCTAAATTATATTCAGCTCAAAACTTTTACGTAACATTTGTTTTACAACTTCGAGCACAGAAGGCCAGCGCTATACCGACTACGCTACCCAGCCGACGGATTTTAGTTCATCTTTTCACATTTATGATCTTTATAATGCTTTAGACCAGCGGTTCCCAAACTTTTTCAGCAGCGGAGCCCTTTTTGAAGCAAAAGTTTCCCGTGGAGCCCCAAGAAATGTTTAGCTTTTAGTTATGTTTATGTTTTATGGGGCATATTATATACGATACGTATACGAAAGTATGAATAATTAGATACATTAACAAAGGAAACAATAGTAAAAAAGTACTGGAGGTAATGTTATTTAAATCTATAAAACGATATAACATCCAGTTAAGGTATTTAAAAAATGTTATAAAGTTGCATGTACACTCGAAGTTAACGTGAAGAATGTGCCTGCTTCTTGCGCCAGAGTTTGTCACTCTCCGTTGTCACAGAAGTGAGTTTGAATTCGCATATCATCTTCTGCGTCCAAAGAAGCTCGATATTTTGTTTTTGTAGTCGTGTACCTCGAAAAGGCCGATTCACAGAGGTACGTAGTACCAAAAGACAGTAAGAGAAATTAAGCTTTTGAACTTAATATCAAAAGATCCTCCCCTAACTGAACCCAAAACTCCGGAAGTGGTTTGCTTTTAAATGATGCCTGACAGTGGCTGTCTGAAACCATGTTTATATGGACCTCATATTGTGCCGCAGTGAGAGCTGGTTTGACTTCACTAGAAATGGATCTACAATCCACTCATAATTCTTTGGAATCGATTCCTGTGTATCCCTTGGCGAGTATGAATTCATATTTTGAAGCAAACTGTCAAGATGTTCTTTTATTATTGCTATGAATGAGTCATTCATTGTTTGATATTTTCTTCTATAGTCTTTGAAATAAATAATTATTCTCGACGCTTTTTATGTAGAACGCTGTCTTTTTCTTCAGCGCGGCAATTTTGTCATTAGTAAAGCTGAAACATGAAGGTCTGCAGGACAATATCAAGTTAACTGTATTGCGATGTTTGTCGAAGGTAAACAGTATGAAGGGGTGGAGGAGTGGTTGCGTACAGGCATGCGACTCAGGCAACAGAACATATTTACTTTGTGTAGTGGACAGACCTCCAGAGTTGTATTATCTGTCTTACGTAACGTATAATATTTATAATGGCAGAATCATCAAGTATATGAATAGTAAACAGGTTGATGAATGAATTATACACATAACATTTCGGAGTAAGTGGGGTAAATATCCTATGAAATTTATGTAGCACAGAAATTAAAGGTAAAAGACGTAAATTCGTAACACAACATTGTAACACGAAAAACATAAAGCACTGATGACAGTTTCAAC
Organism: Periplaneta americana; assembly: GCF_040183065.1. NCBI lineage: Eukaryota > Metazoa > Arthropoda > Insecta > Blattodea > Blattidae > Periplaneta > Periplaneta americana. Next base: position 185,578,890 of record NC_091131.1, read on the forward strand.
TGAGGAAGAAGGACATGAATCGCATTTAAGTTTGAATTAAATGTGTACCACACAGAAAGACTTTTTTCACGATTTATGTAAAATGATGGTATGTTTCTACATACCAATAAATAACGTTGGAAATACACACTTTAGAAGCTTTATGCGGAAATACGTGAAAAGGAAACTCCCTAATCAATCAACTTTACAGAAATACTATACACCGAAATGCTATTATAATGTTATAGCCTATCTCGCATACGACTAAGTATAAGAGATAGTAAAATATGTATTTCATTAATGAAAGCACATACGCCATTGGACAATTTGTTCCAAACGTCGTTACGGACATTCTTCCACCACACAAACCCAATAAAACTTTTTATTAACCTCTGAAATTATTGAGAAAGTGGATCATTTAAATATAATAAAAGTTTTGAAACGCATATTACCCTCTTATGGCCAGACAAATAAAAAATGATAATGTATAGCTATTTTCATCACGGATACTAGCCTATATGTTAACATTTGGTAAGGAACTTCAGTTACTTTAGCCGAAAGTTATCCTACCCCATGGACTACATCAAAGTTCGCTCCTGCTACAGTGATGTGAACAGTTTCATATGGAATATCAAAGAAATATGTTTAAGGCATCAGGACGGGTTACTAAATTCAGTGAAATATCAATGAAGACATGACCTGGGGCCTGTTTCACAATGTTTACAAGCTTTGTAATTTGTAAACTTTGCTTGTAGATTGTAAACTTCTGTTTCACAATATTTGTTTGTAATGTTGAACTTTACAAAGGAAATAAAATCTTTACAAATTATATTTTGTTCACTTTACAAGCACTCCGTTTCACAATGAAGAGTAATTTTACAAACGTGTAAACTTTACTTGTAAAGTTAGCACATTTTTCTACAATAGCTCTGAGATGTGAAAAGTTTGATATTGCAACAAATTCTGAATAAATACAATAAAGATATATTTATTAAATTAATATTTGAGTAACTGGGTAATATTAAGAATTAAACTAGAGCAGTTTTGATGTTATTAAGTAGTTCTAATGACTCAAACGAAGATATTGAATTTAGGCCTAATCAAACAAAGACGAATACGTAAAATTTTCCGGCCAAGAATTAATAATACGTTCGTATCATTGTATGAATTTAATGAAAGGTTTCGAATGAGTCCCGCGCTATACTTCAGAATACCGCATGAGTATTTATATACGAAGACTGTATTTAATAAATAATCGCACTTAAAAAAGAAGTTCCCTGCACCAAAAATAAATTAATTCAATAATACAATAACGACACTGAAGTCGTTTCGAGTCCCGTTTCGCTGGAATCACTCCTCCAAGATATGGGACATCACATCCAACATGGAAAAGTGGTGCCCTAACCTCAAAGCGAGAACTGTATTGTTTTGCATTGGTTTAATATACTAGCTGTCAGTCCTGTCAGTTCCGTGCGTTAGTAGTTAAGCACGGAATTTCTAAGTTATATGTGCAAAAGTGCCCATAGGGTAATTGATGTTGTTAAAAGAGTTAAATTCTAGACAGGTTTTTGATAATAAATACAATAAATAAATACTTATTAAATTGATTTTTGAGTTAAGTGGATAATATTAAGAATTAAACTAAAGCAGTTTTGATGTTATTAAGGAGTTCTAATGACTCAGACGAAGATATTGAATTTAGGCCTAATCAAACGAAGACGTATACGTAAAATTCTCCGGGCAAGAATTAATAACACGTTCGTATCATTGTATAAATTTAATGAAAGGATTCGAATGAGTCCCGCGCTATACTTCAGAATACAGCGTAAGTATTTATATACGAAGATTGTATTTAATAAATACTCGAACTTAATAAAGAAGTTCCCTGCACCAAAAATAAATAATTCAATAATGCAATAGCGACACTACTTACGCGGTATTCTGAAGTCGTTTCGAGTCCCGTTTCGCTGGAATCTCTCCTACCTACAAGATATGGGACATCATATCCAACATCCAAAATAGAAAAGTGATGCCCTAACCTCAAAGCGAGAACTGTATTGTTTTTGCATTGGATGCATACTAGCTGTCAGTTCCGTGGGTCAGCAGATAAACACGGAATTTCTAAGATATCAGTGTGCAAAAGTGCGCACAGGGTAGTTGATGTTGTTAAAAGAGTTAAATTCGGGGCAGGTTTTTGATCACCAAAATGTTATTTACTATAGCACAGAATTTTTATGCTGCTGATGGGATCACTAATGTTTGAGAGGTTAGGAATGCAACATTAATAAATACTAATGAATCAACACAAACAATTAACCTGATTTTGTGTTAAGACATCGTAATTATTTTATCAATTGCATATTTGTACGTGGACCAAATCTGTTATTTACTTATTTAACTGAATTTTATGCTAACTTTGGTAATTTAAGTAATAGAATTATTGGTATACTCGACCAATCACATCACATGAAACTCCATTGTCGCCAATATATAAAAATATAAATACTTTTAATTTTTTTAACAATACGTTATATTTTCTGTTGGTAAAATATGAATCAGCAAGCTTATAATAATCTATTTTAGTACAAAATATGAACATATGTATCGACAGTAGTAAAAATACAGCGATTTTAGTTCTGGTCCTTAGCGAGTTTAGTAAACTGTCGTTGGCGATATTGTGTAACAAATAATGCGTATTTGTAAATTTCTTTAGCTGATTTTGTAAAGTTCGTCAGACTTTACAAACTAATAAAATAGCATTGTGAAACACAATTTACAAGCATTTGTAATCATTTACTTGTTATTTGTAAATTGTTAATTTGTAAGGATTGTGAAACGGGCCCCTGAGCTCCAGTTTATTTGTCATGTGAGTATACACCTTATTCTCTGTTGTTTACTCTATAGAACAGCGTACAGAGTCTGTACACTGACCTCCCCCGCTCTCTCTACTTGCTATGCTATACTTTGGGTGCACCTAACTTAACGACAAACGTCCTAGATGTCTCAGCTTTAGTCATTAGCATCGAATATAGTCTTCCGTTTACCTTGTATGGATGTGATGAATTAGTTAATTTTGAAAAAAATGTCTACCAAGCAACTTAATTTGTACAATTATTCCTATCATTCAAAGAATCTGCTAGCAAATTGTTTTGGTCATTCAAAAGTGAAGAAACTTCCGTTCGAATTTCAAGTAAACGGGACAACGCTTTAACATGCGACAACCATCGCACTTCTATGTGTAATAACAATGACTTGTGTAGGCCTATACTCTCCATATCTTCGCACAGAATACTGAGTAGCCTGCACTGCAAAGGTAGTGCCTTAACAAAGTTGATCATTTTGACGACGTTGTGTAGTACTTGCTTTAATAACGCTGGAATATTTTTCGTTGCGAGAGCGTGTTGGTGTAGTGCACAATGATTAAATGTGCAGCTTTTTTTATCTTTCTTGATCATTGTAACAGCGCCAGAAACAGGTCCTACCATGACCTTTGCGCCATCTGTGCACACGTGAATGCAATTGTCTCAAGGTTTTCAATGAAATTTCAGTACCGCTTGTAGAAGATGGCACTGGCTTGCAGAACAAAATATCTTCATGAAAGGACCTGAAAAATCGTACCGCCCAAACATCATTAATACAGATAACCCGGCAACGTCCGTGGATTCGTCAAGTTGCATCGAAAATTTCATTTGACTGATAAGGAAAATTATGATATTTTTAACATCGTTTGATAGATTCTGTATTCGATTACGCACAGTGTTATTTGTTAAGGGCACACTGAGGATCAAGCTTGCAGTTCTTTCGTCCACCATGCACTTCACTTCACTACCTTCACTAATAGTGGTTTCATAAGAGTTTAAGCAAGAGTGAGGTTTACCAGCAAGAGCCTGTCATCACTTAACAAGTACGACGCTTCCAGTGCTTTCTCGTTATTTGTCTTTCACACGAGATAAAAATATTGTCCGAACTGCATGGAGTCATCAGTTTTTCTTTTAAAGTACCTAGTGTGCAGTTTCATTTGTGAAGTCAGGATGAGTTTCGAAATACCGTCTCTAAGCTTGGCAGGGAACATAGAACTATTGGGCAAAACTTTGTTACCTACGGTATCTCACACTCTGGACGTCCATCAGCAAACTCAGGGAATTCCATGTCAAAATATGAATCACAATATTTTCGTTTTTTAATTCCTTTCAGTACCTCTGCACTAGCCATCACAGATTCTGAAGCAGGATCATGTTCAACATATTCCGAACTCAATCTCAAGGAATTCGCATTATCTTCCTTTAAAGTAAGGTTACACCTGTTGTTATCCCCCTTTAACTCAGCACTGGTTGATAGCTGATGACTCTGGGGTATTATGGAGCCCGTCTTAAGCCACAATTCCATTTCAGCTGCAATCTAATTAACGTTCAGTATATATATTTTCTGAGGCAACATAACAGTCGATATATTGTAGATTCCACGTATAACGATTAAAAAACGCTGTCTGCTTGGTATTTATATACCATAAAATAAATTTTGAGAATCATCGAGTACTTGGCAAGCAAGAAAAATCGAGATAGTTCCAATAACGAGTAGATCTATTATTGGTGTTTCCATCTACAAAGAAAACAACTATTTTCTGAGAAAGTATTTTCACTTGATGGAAGTAATTTGCGTTTTTCTCGCTAAAGACTAGATGGAAGCAGAAATTTTTGTCATCTTCATAACTACCGCGGACGAAGTCCCTGAGAATCATTCGCGGAGCCCTGGGTTCCGCGGAGCACACTTTGGAAACCGCTGCCTTAGACTCAATAAGGGGGGCAAAGGCTAATTGGGATTTCCCGGTCTCTGATCGGGTCAAAAACCCTGATGGAACTGATATTTAACACTTGCAGTGAATTTCGGTGAAGTCCGGAGGGCCTAATTAGTCAAATCCACTCTCCTCACCTCCACGCTGGGGCCCCCTGGGATCTTTTAAGATGCGAAAGAGAGAGTGGTGTGCGGAAAGCAATGGGAAGCTACCGCATTTATATATCCCAAGAAGAGAATGTATGATATGATAAAAATGCCATGATGAGTCTTTCCCTGGTAAAAAACTCCGGACGTAAACTATCCCCCCAATCGGATGTCCGGGTGGGGGATACTGGGGAAGGACATGTCATGACGAAACGCAACGGAGAGAAGAAAAGAAGATGGACAAGATGGACAAGAATATGGAGAAGATGGACAAGAATATGGAGAAGATGGACAAGAAGATCGACTGGAGCGCCGCATATGAACCCTCCACTTCTACCAGGTAATTTGGAAAACTTGAAGGAAGCAATGAGAGGAATCAGAATGGATGTGATGGGAAAATCATGAGGGGGAAAATAGTGGTGGGTTGATGAGTGACGAATAGTGCTCGGAAGTTGATGAAATATCATATTTTTTATTCTTAGTCATCACAGACAATGCAGAATACAATATAAACTCGTTTCACTTCATGACGAACCAATACAGCCTACTTTTACTTTGTGTTTATTTGCATTTTTTGGTCTTTTATTGTTTACTGGTCATTTTTTAGGAAATGTTCTACTTTATGTTGCATTATTGCCCTTCTTTTCTTTTGAACGGACTTTTTTCTTACGATGTAGTCGTAGTCTACATTCCAGAATCTACTGCAGATTGCGTCATGCAGGAAGCTTGCCCCCATTCAACGCAACAGTTGAGGAATAAGATTATCTAATATATCCTTGTTTCCTTAAATATTCATTTAATTCGGGGGGTATTCTTGCACATTTGCTTCTGTTTCTAGAAATATGTACTAGGTACAAATCGTTTACTCGAAAGTGTTTAATGCTTTGTTGGCGTGAATACATTTCGTGGTAGACGAGTAGATTCTAGCCACATAATTTATTCTTTCCAGTTGGAAATTGAAAACTGTAAGATAATACACTCTGGCAATTGCTGGTACACACAGACACACAACATTTAGAAGCCATTTGTAAATAAAAAATATGGATAAATTAATTTGTTTGAGGTTATACCTATATTAGAAGTAACAGTAGCTATGTGCTTCATCTTTTGATTCCTTTTCAAACTTTACTTTTATGGTTCACTTAATGGTAATAGTTTGGTGACGTACATGCTATAATGCTACTGTTCGTCCGAGTGGTTATGTCACACGATCGTCAAAATGAGGGAAATCACGTGACACTTACTTAACAGGGCCCTTTTCTTCAAATTATTTTAAACAGTACTACATTAACTTCCAATTCCGTACAGCAAATAATTGCAGAGAAGAGCCTAACACCTCAGTTACTAGCCCTTACAGAGAGGACAGGAGAAACTAGTGGGACAACAGGGATGCGACATAACCATTCGGCTGGACAGTACTTATTTATCCCCTTCACAGTTAGCAATTAGTTTATTACAACTCAGAATATTACACTACCTTTCAGCTCGACTTGATACAACTGGCACCCAGCCTTCGAGCGACCACTTGTTTGAAAACAGCAGCCAGTACGCCGAGTGGGAGGAAAGCGTCAGGGAGCAGGGGCGGAGGCATTTGATGAAGCTAGAGGCTCATCTTTTTCACTTCCTACACGAGGCAGACGGGGACTACGAAGGTACAGTAACTGTTCAAATTCTAAGCTATAGTGGCGCACAAGCAGAGTCCGTGGACACGCAGCAGGGCGTGGCGTGCATGGATGCGGGTGATGTGTCGCAGCCCCTCAATTTTTCTGAACAAAAAATATATATTTATCGTTATTTACCGATACTTTTTTGTGTGTATCGTGTTATACTTGTTACACGTAATAATGATAATTACTGTGTTATTTTAAGGTTACTTTCAAATTTTAAATGTCGCTGCTACAGCAATGGAAATATGTTACACGAAGTGATAAAGGCGCGCGCCCGTGCCAATTTATTAACGGCGAGTTCTTATTCCCAAGCAATGTGACTGTGTACGTCGCATCGGTAGGAGTATGTCAGAGCGAGGCAACGTCCAACTGCTGAGTGGAAGAATGTAACTTATACCTGAGTGCAGACTGCAGAGAATACAATAGGTTCGTTCCAACAAGCGGTTCATGAATCAGTTCATGTACGGTTCCTGTACCATCTTATGCACATGCGCTAGTTGAGCATCTGCTGTGGGATTGAAACTGGACTGGACACTGTTGGAACGCTTTCGCGGATCGTTATGTACTAAATCCAGAGATGTTATAACTGTGATCATCTTTCCTAAGAATGGGATGCTTAATTATTATCGTTTCCCAGCTAATTCTAATTGCAGAAAATAGAATTTCGATCATTTTCTATAAAAACGACAAAAAAATATGGAAGGCAAGAATTCCGCTAATTCAATGTCGTGTACTGGGGGACTCTCATCTAAAAATAGTTATTTTTTAATTATTAATGTATGTACGTTATTTATTAATCAAAGCTGCATGTTGAAATTGTAATTAACTATTTCAATACCCAAATAATTTCCATTCCCTTTCTTTTTGGCGAAAATTTAAATTAAATCTCTAGTTTTATTATACGTCTGTACTGTCACTTTTCATCTTTAACCTCACTGATGTGAACAGTCGATCATGTCTTTCTTAATTATCCAGGAGACGTTGGTGAGCTTATGCGCATGCGCGTCTCGCGTACTCTTCAGTACATGCCTCAATCCGCGGACTATTTCTGACCGTTCCGAACCCGTGTCAAAAGCTTGTTGGAACGCCCGACTGCAGTACATGTTTCCGGTTCAGGACTGGTTCGGATTGTGTTGGAACGCTTTTTCTGTATTGCGCATGTAAGTTGTAGCGAACATGGCTTCAACAGAGGAAGCGAAAGAACGAAGCTTGGGATATTTATTTATTGGTAAAGATTTGAAACGATCAACATTTGTCAAGTCCTTACATCTAGCTTTCATTTAACATCACATTGTAAATCTGGGAGATTAAATTGAAGATCTAACCGCATTATTCGTACATCCGCTGGAAAAGGATCGAGGTACAGAGATAATAATAATAATAATAATAATAATAATAATAATAATAATAATAATAATAATAATAATAATAATTCACCTTTTAATGATTCATGAGTGATATGTAGTATAATGTCCTTTTGTGTTATACAACCGTTTTCCTCGTAATACTTGTGAACAAATAATACATTTAATATTCTCATCATATCGGCAGAAAAAAAAATTCTTCCTCCCATCCTCCTTGAAACTTTCGTTTTTGTAGAGGTACATGGTTTCGAGAGAGACATTGGACGATATGCCACTCGCAGGTGAGAGACAAATAAGCCAATGGAACGGAGTTAGACTCCAGTGGGTGAGAGGGTGGGGGTTGGGGAAGGCAGGAAGTAAGAGGAATGCACAGCTATCACTGCGAGCCACAATGTGCTCGTGAGTCATATTTTCACCATGGCTGTAGTTGTTTTAGTTGTCTTGTAATTGCTCAAGTACTGTAGATTTGTGTAGTTTAACTATACGGAATACCGGTAACAATCTTAATATTTTTTCAAACAGTTTTTTTATCCGTCCCGGTAATAGATTCGCTTACTGAAAACTAGCAGGTCTATTTCAAAGTTTCTCAAATTGTTATATATTTGGTTCTGACCTATCCCGTGATTAGAAAGTTCGCTCACTCTTACATGATCAGAAAATTGTATGCCAGATACCTTTGAACGCCAGTGTGCACACAGACACTATTTAGAAGCCAGCTGTAAATAAAAGAATAAGGATAAATTAATTCCATTTCTTAAATAAAATTCGAAATTACTTTTGTTCCAGTTTATTGAATTTTATTTTTCTTTAAGGCTATACGTGCGTTAGAAGTAACTTTACTACGCGCTTTAACTTTTGATTCACGTACAGACTGTCTCGTACCTATTTATCATGTTCATTACATTCGCTAACAATCATTTTATTACGAAGATTAAAGCACAGAATTATATTGCATTTTAGATGGACACTGCAGCGACGCGACGTACCACAGCGGTAGCTCAACATCCAGCTTGACTACACAGAGTAGCGCAGCCAGTCTGTCAGAAGGTACAGTAATTGTTTACATTCTGAGGTGGTGGCGCTTTCAGCTACGAACAAGTTCGAATTTCACTGTGAATAAAAGTATAGGGATAAATTAATTTCATTTCTTAAATAAAATTCGAAATTACTTTTGTTTCAGTGTATTGAATTTATTTTTCTTTAAAGCTATACGTGCGTTTGAAATAACTTTTCTTCGCTCTTCAACTTTTGATTCACGTACACTTAGGGGCAAAAAGAATGGGCCGACTCTTGGTCGATAGAAATGCTAAGTTCTATCGCGCGGTTCACTCGTGTAAATGCATTACACTTCAAGGCATTGCTGTGGTGTCTCTTCATTGAAAATCATCCGTCAATAATGTAGTAAACCTTACGAGCAGTGTGTGGCCCAGTGGTAAGAAGTCTGACATCCGTATTAGGAGTTATGAGTTCGTCTCCCGGTACAGTAAAATTATTTCTCTTATTTTCACTTTTACTTAATTTATTAGTTTAAATGTGAAATGGCATTTGTTAACAAACTTCGTTATACCTGCTTTGTAAAAATATTATTGTCCATCACCTGTGGGCTATTAATAGGTGAGACCTGGCCTGTATAAACAAAAATACTTGTTTCACATCCTAAAAAAACGGATGCATATCAAACAAAAATAAATAATTAAATTAACAAAAACAAACAATTTTTTAATGTATTAACAAAACAAGGCCTGTGGTGGGGACTAGTATTTCGTCCACAAACCACCTGCGTCAACAACTGCCCTCATTCTGCGCGGCATGGAGTCCACAAGTTTATGGAACAGGTCTAAATTCTTGGTCATCTCCTCCCATGCATCTAGAACTCTGTCCCACAATTTCTCAGGTGTCCGAACGGGTGGTTGTTCTGCCCAATTAGAGCGTAGGATCCTTTTGACTGCAGCCCACAAATTTTGAATTGGATTCATATCTGGTGAATTTGGAGGCCAGTCGACGGGGTCGACATCACGCCTCCTCGTAAACCATCTTTGAATCCGGTTGGCGGTGTGTATCAGATGATTATTCTGCTGGAAGAAAAGTGTTCCTTATGGATATCGTTTTCGGGAGGAAGGGATCATTACATTTGTCAAAATGTGTTCGTAGACTTCTGCCGTAAACCGCCCGTGGATGCGTTCGTTGCTATTGGAGACAATTACCTCGTCGGAGAAAATGATATTTCTTCAATCGAAGTCCTGTCGGAGAGTAGCATACGCATAATAACCTATGCGAACCAGGGCAATGAGTTATTGTTTCTGTGCCATCTTCAAGCGTAATGACGAGACAGAACGTTGTATTAACAGATAGCAGTATTGCTTGAAAGAGAGAGGGAGGTTTATTATTTATTAGAGTTTGGACATATTCTAAGAGATATCGCCACATAATTAAAGCTTGCGAGACACATATGATGGCAAATTTGTAATAAAAAAAAAAGAAGATTGAGGGAGATTCGAACCTTGAGCTACTACTACTAGCTTGTTCAATAGACCAGTGCCGTAACGACTTACGCTACTGTGACTGTTAATATAAATTCGGCATAATACGTGATATTCCTTCTTGTTCAAATTCGCTCCGGTTGATTTTGTATTTATCAATTTTATTACTATTTCACTCTTCAAGGGCTCTGATATATCTAGAATCAACCCGCCATTCGATTTTATTACATATTTTAGAATCTTAAACAAAATACAGCAAATTTAAATGGTTTAATTATATGTTACCTGGTGAACTATGGCTTTGACGAGACAAGCATGCGCAGTGTTATGTCCCTTGAACTTAGAAATTGTCGGCTGGCCCATTCTTTTTGCCGCTAAGTGTACATACTGTGTACTACCTATTTATCCTGTTCATTACATTCGCTAACAATAATTTTATTACGAAGATTAAAACACAGAATTATATTGCGTTTTAGATGGACTCTGCAGCGACGCGACGTACCACAGCGGTAGCTCAACATCCAGCTTGACTACACAGAGTAACGCAGCCAGTCTGTCAGAAGGTACAGCAATATTTACATTCTGAGGCGGTAGCGCTTTCAGCTACGAACAAGTTCGAATTTCACTGTGAATAAAAGTATAGGGATAAATTAATTTAATTTCTTAAATAAAATTCGAAATTACTTTTGTTTCAGTTTATTGAATTTATTTTCCTTTACGGCTATATGTGCGTTAGAAGTAACTTTTCTTTGCTCTTCAACTTTTGGTTCACATACATACTGTCTCGTACCTATTTATCCTGTTCATTACATTCGTCAACAATCATTTTATTACGAAGATTAGAACACAGAATTATATTGCGTTTCAGATGGACTCTGCAGCGACCCGACGTGCCACAGCGAGGAAAGCTCAACATCCAGCTTGACTACACTGTGCAGCACAGTCCATATGTTAAAAGGTACAGTAATTGTTTACATTCTGAGGTGGTGGCGCTTTCAGCCACGAACAAGTTCGAATTTTACAGTAAATAAAAGTATAGCAATAAATTAATTTCATTTCTTAAATAAAATTCGAAATTACTTTTGTTTCAGTTTATTGAATTTATTTTTCTTTAAGGCTATACGTGTGTTAGAAGTAACTTTACTTTGCGCATCAACTTTGGATTCGCGTACATAGCGTGTACTGCCTATTTATCATGTTCATTACATTCGCTAAAAATTATTTTATTACGACGATTGAAACACAGAATTATATTGCATTTTAGATGGACAGCACAGCGAACCCGACCTGAGGTACTTCTGCTACTACTACGCCAGCAGAGGATCCAGCTTGACTGCACAGAGCAGCGAAGCCAGTCTTTTAGAAGGTACAATAATTGTTTACATTCTGAAGTGGTGGCGCTTTCAGCTATGAACAAGTTCGAATTTTACTGTAGGCTAAATAAAGGAATAGGGATAAATTAATTTAATTTTTTAAAAGTAAGATGAAAGAATTCATCAGTTTATTGAATTTATTGAAAGAATTATATCAGGCAAGGGTAAACATGATCAAAGATGAGAATGGTGACTTGCTTGCAGACGCTCATTCAATCCTGAACAGATGGAAAAACTATTTTGGACAACTACTAAATATACATAGGCCGAAATTGAAATACAAACTGCTGAGCCATTTATACCCGAACCCACACTTTCTGAAGTCGAAATTGCGATAGAAATCTGAAAAATTATAAGTCTTCAGGTATCGATCAAATTCCAGCAGAATTAATACAAAAGGGTGGAAGCACATTATCTAACGAAATTTATAAGCCTGTACCTGCTATTTGGGAGAAGGAAATTGTACCAGAACAATGGAAGGAGTCCATAATCGTACCTATCTTTAAAAAAGGGGACAAGACTGTAGTAACTTTCGAGGAATATCACTTTTGTTGACGTCGTACAAAATTTTGTCCAATATTCTTTTGAGAAGATTAACTCCATATGTAGATGAAATTATTGGGGATCATCAGTGTGATTTTTGGCGTAATAGATCGACTATTGACCAGATATTTTGTATTCGACAGATAATGGAGAAAAAATGGGAGGATAAGGGTACAGTGCATCAGTTATTCATAGATTTCAAAAAGGCATATGACTCGGTTAAGAGAGAAGTTTTATATGATATTTTTATCGAATTTGGTATTCCCAAGAAATTAGTTCGGTTAATTAAAATATGTCTCAGTGAAAAGTACAGCAGAGTCCGTAGGTCAGTTTCTGTCAGATGCGTTTCCAATTCACTGCAGGCTAAAGCAAGGAGATGCACTATCACTTTTACTTTTTAACTTTGCTCTAGAGTATGCCATTAGGAAAGTTCAGAATAACAGAGAGGGTTTGGAATTGAACGGGTTACATCAGCTGCTGGTCTATGCGGATGACGTGAATATGTTAGGAGAAAATCCACAAACGATTAGGGGAAACACGGGAATTTTACTGGAAGCAAGTAAAGAGGTTTGGAAGTAAATCCCGAAAAGACAAAGTATATGATTATGTCTCGTGACGAGAATATTGTACGAAATGGAAATATAAAAATTGGAAATTTATCTTTGGAAGAGGTGGAGAAGTTCAAATATCTTGGAGCAACAGTAACAAATGAGGCTATCAAGTGCAAAACTCGTCTTATCCAAAATTAAAAAAAAAAAAAATGAGTTACATATGGGATGTTGTACTACTTGCAGCTTTCTATGTACTGATATAGTCGGTTTGTGCAAATCTTGTCTAATTCTTTTTCCATAGAGCTCAGAAAACTACTATCAAATGCAAAACTGTCCATATCCATAACAGTGGTTAGTGCAAAACCAAGTCTGATCCATCTAACAATTTAGAGCAAAACTCTTCTTATCCAATGTTTGCTGTGCTACCATTAAGAAATATGAAGAGCAAAACTAGTCTTATCCAACATTAAGAAAAACACACATTTCTATGCTCGTTAATATTATTTTGGCAACCCTGCACCGAAAGAGCTTAGAGGCGGAGACAGAGTGTCACAAAAGAACAACAGTAAGAGAGAATTATCGATCAGATCTGTGTGTCGGCAAGACAATTTTAAAACGCGGAGAAAACTTAGAAATGCTTTCTGCAAGGAATCTGAATATAGGTATTGCAAGAAAGGAAGAAAAATTGAAAGATGTAGTTAATTTATTAAAGAAACATTTTGGTAAGAACTGAGAGGAGAATGAAAATCTTGTCTATTACAAAAATGTAATTTCTCAGAATACTACAGCAGATCGCAATGAAGAGGAGGATGTGTTTTGCAATAGTTTCATGGACGTTGAAGGAGAACAACTCAGAATTTGAAATGAAATATTGAAAAAAAACTACATATGTGAATATAGAGAGTTTTTTTTCATTTATCTTTTTTTATTGTGAAAGTGTTAACATGCAGAGTGTCCCATTTATCTTGTACACCTAACATAATTTTTTTGTTTGGATAGGTATTGGGATTTTTGTTTTTGAGCGTTATGTTATGACGAGGGGCTAACATGAGTGTGAAGATTTGGTGTATGTAACTACATTATGGTATAAGATACAGTGAAATAAATTTTTCAAAAAGCACTACATTACTTTAATCATTTTACATTGATTACACACATTAAGACGAGTTCAAAAATGTATCACAATGTCACCTTCCCAATCAATAACAACAAAATGAAACAAAAACGTACTTCCAATGTGATAATGTTATGCTTTGAGAGTCACAGAAAATGTTCCAAATGGTGACCATTCACATTAATGCACATTCGAAGGCATTCCTCGAAAGACGGTAGGACTGCCCAGCATGTTGCTAGCTCAATGGACACACAAGCCTGTCGAATGCGTTGCTGCATGTCGTCTGGTGTTGTCAGAATGTCCTGGTACACACTGTCCTTTACAGTTCCTCACAGGAAGAAGTGAAGTGGCGATAGGTCCGGAGAACGTGCAGGCCATTGTACGTGGATTGTGGAGTCGACAGTTGTTGTGGTTTGTTTCCATGTTAAAACAGCAAACACACAACACACGACGTGTACGGACGTCAGTCGTCTTTCGTTTTGTGTAAATCAATGCACAAGATGAATGGGGTACCACAACAAACGACACATTCTGATGGCATTCATTTTGCATTTTGTTGTTGTTAATGATTGGGAAGGTGACATTGTGATACATTTTTGAATTCGTCTTAATATGTGTAATCAATGTAACATGATTAAAGTATGTAGTTCTAGTTGAAAAATTGATGACGTCACGTGTATCTTGTACTATAATGTTACATGCACCAAATCTCTACACTCATATTAGGCCTTCGTTTTAACGTAACTTTCAAAAACAAAAATTTCAATACCTATCCAAACAAAAAAGTTACAATAGGCGCACAAGATAAATGGGACATTATGTATAAAGAATAGTATGTGTATTTGCACTAAATTATACAAAGTTATTCATTTATGTTATGAAGCAAAGATAGTGAATAGTAAATGAGAAAATTGAAGCTATTTTTTATAAAAGCATATGTTGTAACAACCAAAACTTGTCTTATCCACAACAGTACAGTGCAAAAACTCGCCCTATCCAAAATTACTTTGTGTTTCACTGTCGTAATATTGGTGTCTGATTTTTATATGATGCATGTTAGATTTAGGGCCTTGTAAGAAAATTATAGCATTAAAATGCTAAGTTGTAGTGCCCAATATTCGTCCCCCATATTATTTCACCCATAACGTGTCGCACCCTGGTGATGTGTCAGTAGAGATTATCTTTCTTTATGCAGTAAGAAGCGTGCTGTCAGTTGGAGTGAGTGGTATTGTTTGTTCATTGTTATTTAAGTTTTAAATATCTGGAAGGTGGAAAACTATTCTTCTTATATATTCTCAGCAGTATATTACAGCCTAAGGTGCGTATTTTCATAACATTTTTTGCTCCTATATATAGAGCAAAGTGTCTAGTGTAAGAATATATTAAATGGACCGGACATTGCAGCGTGCTTAGAACAAGATGCCGCCATACTTTTGTGGTGCACACACCTAAATTTCGTCCCCGGGACGGATTTCGGAATGCTATTTCCATATCATGTAATTTCAGTAAGGCTGTTGCCATTTATATTTCTGGTTGTCTTCAGTTGGGAAAACGGAAACTATGGAGCAAGGAGGAAATGATAGAAGCCATAAAACCTATTAGGGAGAAAAATATAGGCTATCTAATCAACATCAACTTACCCAAGTGACAGAATATCAGAAAACTGAACCTGAAACTTCAAATTCTGTGATCAGTCCAGAAGATATTCGAAAAGTTCCAGTGATAGATCCTTTGTCTTCCAATAGGCGTGGTATAGCAGTTCTAGTAACAAGTGCACCCCATAAGAACAATGTTCAGAAAGCAGCAGGAAAGAAAAGAAAAGTTAATGAGTCTGAAAACCAAAAACGAAAGCAGACGAAAAGAAATCTGAATGTCGACTTGTGCACCATTATCGCTTCACAAACTGCAACCTCAATTTCAACCAAAAAAAGTGTACCTATACAAACAAAAAATAAAATTGTTTACGAGTCTTCTAGTGATAGTGAAAGTGATGATGAAGACAATGATGATGAAGATGTAGTATTTCCGTTATTTGGAAAAAATTTTCATAACATAAGCAAGGACAGAAATGGATCAAATGCACGCGATGCTGCCATTGATGCCACCAAATGTGTTCCTCATCTTGTGAACACAAAAAATTTATTTGTGACATGTGTCTGAATGGGTGAAACATAAAATTGAAAGGTTTTAGTTCTATTGGACACAATGAACGATTTAATGTTAGGTTAAAATGTTCAACTATGTAATTTTATTTTGAAAGTTCTAAGAAACATAAGAAAATATCACATGGAGTCTTTTGTTTTACAAAATGTAATTTAAACAATTTTCTGAATGCTCTCTTACATACTTTCTATAATTATCAGTTATTAATAAACATTCTTGATATTCTATGTTTTTATTTCATTGTACTACTGAAATTATTGACATTCAATATATTAAAAAGTATTGGGGACGAAATTTAGACCGCTTCATTGAAATGTAAAAAATTGCATAATTTTATTCTTCATGTTTTATATTCAGTTTGATTCCCAAATTTATGAATTTCGAATTCTGTGTCTTGTAGTTAAATGTTGAACGTTCTTAACTAGATTAGTTTCAAGACTTAAACTTTAATGGTATATGAATGGTGAGACAAAACTAAATGGGGGACTATAAATGGGCACCCTACCTTATAGAGTGTTAGACGGGAGGCCGGAGGGAAAAAGACTTTTAGGCAGGCCGAGACGTAGATGGGAAGATAATATTAAAATGGATGTGAGGGAGGTGTGATATGATGATAGAGAATGGATTAATCTTGCTCAGGATAGGGACCAATGGCGGGCTTATGTGAGGGCGGCAATGAACCTCCGGGTTCCTTAAAAGCCAGTAAGTAAGTAAGTAAGATGAAAGAATTACTTCTATTTCGGTTCACTTGCGCTTATTTTGGCTGCCGTTTACCATATATGGTCCATATTGGCGTATACAATTGTGTTGTCCCAAGACACAGAAATGCTAAGTATGTTTCCATGTTAAATTGTCTATGTTCTAAACTCTTCATAGTAAAATGGTTATCACAACATGACCCTCGTGTTCGGAATCCATTTTGTTCTTCAGTGGTTTTGTCTTCATAAAGATGTGACAATTTATTTTTGATTATGGTTGTACAGATTTTATAACCTGATTTGAGAAGCCTTATGCCTCTATAATTTTCACATTGCTTTTTGTTTCCTTTCTTATAGATGGGTATTATAATAACCTTTTGCCAACTTACTTTCTGGGGGTTTTGATCCTGCTCAAATATTGTTTAAGAAGCATAAAAATCTATAAGTAAATTCTTCTCCAGCGCATTTAAAAAGCTCTGTATTTAAACCATCTTCACCTGGAGCTTTTCCGTTTTTTTTTAGCGTTTATATAAGTCTACTTCAATGAGTTCGTCTTAAGTAGGGGACGGATGTTGATGAAAAGTCATCTTCGTATTTCTCACATTAAGACGATGCCTATTAATATAGACGTCTTTTCTATGTTAATATCAATGTAAAAAATTAATTTCTTATATTGAATTTTGCATTTTTTTACGTTTTTGATCTAATAGGTCAGTTTTACATTTCTTTTCGGCTTTTTCGGTCATTTTTAATATACTGAACAACTCTTAGATCATTTTGAATGCATTTTACTTCCTTCTTTACATATAGGCCTGTTAAATATTTTCTAAGCAAGCAGTTCAGTAGTAGGCCCTACTATTAATTACCTACTGAATAAGTGAATAACAGTGAAGTTTGGTTTCGTAGTTTGAAACAAACTCTAAAGTCCATTGTTTCTCTTATGCCATGGTGATGTTATTCTAACAGGGGATACAACTAAATAAAAATCCGTCTCTAACACTGTTATACAAAAAAAAAAAATGAAATTCGTTTTTATGAGTATAACATTCTTGATTAATATGGAAATTTACCTCCTGAACTCAAATCTGTAATTAGTTTCTCTGTGTCACGCATAGTTTTCAAGTTATATGCAATTTCATTTTTTAAATAATTTTCGTTTCCACGGTATGTATTTATGTAGGAAAAATATGTAACTATTAATATTTTAGTCACTTACAAAATTATTTACAAATATTTTATGCACTATAAAACAAAAAATAAATACAAGCCTTAATATAATAATTATATTATATGGAGAAACTTATTTAAGGTTAGAAAATATGAATAAAATACACTCTTCCCTAAGAATTTAAAAATCTTATCTTTTTCTCCTGTGTTCAATTTTGCAGTCTCTAATAATGTTCCAGCAGTAGTCAGCAAGCATCGCAGGCATCTATTTCCCTTCATACCGCTTTTCCATGGATATTATATCTTTATAGAACCTTTCACCATGTTCGTCGGAGACATCACTGCAGCTCTCAGGAAAATGATGTAGATGGGAATCTTGAAAATACACTTTTAAAGACATGTGACATCCTAGATCTCTATTATGCATTTATCATTTGTTGAACCAATTGTTCGAAGTCGTTAACTCTTTTTCTTCCCAGAAAATTTTGCGTTACATTCTTGAAACAAAACCACGCTCTTCTTTCTTTTGGTGCAAGGCATTGTTCAAAATCTAAATCCTTGTGAAGGTCTCTAATTTGGGGACCCACAAAGAGGCTTCTTTTATTTTTGCTGCAGAAAAACGAGGAAACGTTTTTGAAAGGTACATAAATCCTCTTCCAGATGTATCCATGGCCTTAAGAAATTGTTTAATAAGGCCTAGCATGATGTGAAGAGGGGGCAGCAGAACATCTTCACTGGCTACCAATTTCTCATTCAGTATATTTTTTCTCCAACTTTCCACTTAAGTTCAGACCAAATCCCTCTTTTATAACGGAAATTCCTATTGCGACTATCCCACTCACATAGAAAACATCCATATTTGGTGTAGCATTGTGGCATACCTAATATCATGGCAACTATTTTCAAATTACCACATATTTTCCACTTATGCTCATTATATTTGATTAATCTCAGCATACTCATATTTTTCAAAATACCATATGACTCTTTAGTCATAAATAGGCAACTGGGACAGAAGGCATTATGTTCCCGTTGTGGAGGAGAACTCCCTTTAGACTGTATTTTGATGCATCTATAAAAAGTCTCCACTCCTGTGGCTCTTATTTGAAGTTCAAAGTATTCATTAGGTCACAAACATCACTGCAGAATGTCATCATGAGTTGAATTGTGCATATGCAGAAACAATATTTCATGTAAACAAACAATACTCACTTCCTCTAACAAGAATTTCAGGTTAAACTCAAGATTTCTCTCTCTCTCTCTCTCTGTTAGAATCTGTATATTTTATTTCTATGATTTAGGAGGTTTCTGTAAAAGAGAAATATGTAAAGTATTACATATTTTATATACCACAGATGTCGGAATATTATGGTTGAAAATGAATATTTACTCACATGATAAGGAATGTCTCCAAATAATGCCAGATTAACTCAATTTTAAATCCTGTGACAACGACTTGCTTATTAACATAAAATTTTACTAGCAACAGAAATGCCACAATTTGAAAATTAAAACCAATGAAGAACAAAATTAACTGTAGGCAACTGTTAAGCAAAGTTCACCATATTTATCACAAACTTAAAATGTCAGTTAAATGAGACGTATATTGTCGTATACAAAAAAACTATGCCTGATAGCGAATTTCTGTTTTCAGATTTGAATTTGCCATATAAAAATCCTTTGGAATCACATATTTTCATATAAGAAAAATGACCCTTGTAGAACAGTGTAATTTATTTACTCCAAAGTGTTTAAGTGAATGCTTTGTTGACGTGAAGGCATTTCGTGGTATACGAGTAGCTTCTAGCCACGTAACTTATCCTTTTCAGTTGGACATTTGATAACTGTAACATAACACTCTCATTTATAGCACTCTGGTAATTGTTGGTACACACAGGCATACAACATTTAGGAGCCATCTG
This sequence comes from Periplaneta americana, assembly GCF_040183065.1. NCBI lineage: Eukaryota > Metazoa > Arthropoda > Insecta > Blattodea > Blattidae > Periplaneta > Periplaneta americana. The sequence goes on from NC_091131.1 coordinate 185,598,849, forward strand.
TAAATATAAGAATATGGGTAAATTAATTTCATTTTTAATGAAAGTACAGTATAAACTTTCTTTATTTCAGATCCCTGAATTTATTTTTCTTTGAGATTATACCTATATTAGAATTAACCATTACTACGTCCTTCGTCTTTTTAATTCCTGTCAGACTTTACTTTTATAATTGGAATAGTATTCCAATGGATACCATCCCATTGTGGAATTCTGGGAAACGAGAATGAGATGCTTTAGCAAAGAAGGGCAGCACTGCTACTTACAGACCTGTTACTAAATCTACGTATTACTCTGTGAAGAGATTTATTAAATCTACATATTTAGACTTCAACAAACAAAATTTGATAGCTCAATCCCAAGGGAAAAAATGGAACTCTCTGCATAAAAATCCACAGTTAATTCCCGATTTACCACGAAAATCGTATGTAGCTGCATTTAGATTGGCAACAGGCCATGATTGTTTGGCCAAACACCTGCATAGAATTGGAATATACAGTCCCCTAACTGCCCATTGTGCAACTCAAACCAAGAAATGGATTCGGAACACCTCAAAATCTGTGCTTCAGTGGCTGGTCATGATAATATCTTTGAAAAATATTGGAGTGCAAGAGGTCAAATGACTTTATTGTCAAACGCCTGGCATTAGAAAACAACAACTTTTATAATTCACTTATTGTTAGCAGTCTGGTGACGTGCATTTTGTCATGCTACTGCCCGTCCGAGTGGTTATGTCACATGGTCGTCAAAACAGGGGAAATCACATGATAATTACTTACTTAGACTAAGAAAGCCTTTTTCTTTAAATTATTTTAAACAGTTGTATAATACTACGTAAAGTGCTAATTTCGTACAGCAAATAATTGCAGAGAAGAGCCTATTAACTGAGTTAGTAGCCCTTACAGAGAGGACAGGGGAAACGAGTGTGGCAAACCAGGATGCGACATAACCATTCGGTCGGACAATACCTACTTATATAAACTCTTCATAGTTAGCAATCAGTGTATTATGAAGATTTCAATTCAGAATTACACTGTCTTTGACCTCGACGTGAAACAACTGCAGGTGACCTGGCAACGACGATGATGGCAGACGCTCCCACACAGACTGGCGAGTGCAGCGTAGACGCTGTTACTCAGTCAAAGGAGAGCAGTGTAGACGCTGTCAAACCAGCGGAGGACCAGTCAGCAGAAGACGAAGACGAGGACAAGAATCGCTGCTGCTCCTGTTTCACGCAAGTATTTCGTAGGATTTTTCGTCTTTTTAGGCGTAGGTAGTATAAATATTGTATGTCTAGAGCAGTAGTCTAGAGTGCCTCCGATAGAAAATGTTTGTTTATGATATTAATTATTATTGTTATTATATTATTAATATCATTATTACTGTATTATTATTATTATTATTATTATTATTATTATTATTATTATTATTAGTCTATTATTATTACTATTAATGAAAAATAATAATTTCACTCACCAAATAAGCTGTTATGCTCCGAGTTTCGTTGATTGTTTCAGTGTGAGGAAGCAACCCATATGTGTTGAAATTCCCCTTTCTTTCTTTTCTTTTTATTTTTTTCCTTTGACAGCAACAAACAAGGCCAAGAGAAGTTTATTTTGCATCACATTACCACTTAACCATTTATGTGGCCCATACCAGGATGCAATAGAAACTCGCGTTTTAAGATTATCTGTCAGAAAAATTGTCAGCAATGTCGTAGGTATCTCGGTAGTCTCTCTCTCTTTATTTAAAACTTCCTTTATTTTAGTATTATTTCTTCTCGAAAAAGGATACTCTAACAATGAATCAACTGCACCAGCATTATTTCTCTCATTTGTTTTTGTTCATATTTTCCCGAAATATAACATTGGCCCAGATTCACTATTGTACTACGAAGTACCGTAGGCGGTTGCGAATTAAGATTTCTAATTATTATTATCATTATTATTATTATTATTATTATTATTACTATTACTATTATTATTATTATTACGATTATTATTATTATTATTACTATTATTATTATTATTATTATTGTTATTATTATTCCCCCACAATGCTCACCCTGCAAATGAGAATCACTTGCATTCTTTTGTTTCCCTCCGTCTCAAAGCATATTCATACTTCCATATTTTCAATATAAAGAAGCAGCCTATATATCTAAACATTAATTTCAAATTTTAATGAGTTAGTGAATTCTTGTTTAAGTTTACTGTAGGTAGTAGAAAACAGTTATATGTCACTCTCATATAATGGCTGTTAAGACACTCGCTTACGTCTGAACTGACTCCGGCACTCGGTCTCAGTGGCTTTCATTATGATCGCTGAATAAATAACTATTGAGATGCTGCAACCCAGTAATGTGTCATTACGCAGTCAGTGTATCGATTCCAAATTAATTGTGGTCTTACCAACAACTGGATCTTTAATACATATTTTTATTCCTGCATTAAAATTGTAAACATTTCAAGTTGTGGCAGCAAAGGCACTGGCTGCATCTGTTCTACAGCGGCTACTGAGTGGACAGAGGTGCAGACAGACGTGCAATCAGATATCGCCAATTCATATTAATGTTACGCAGCTCATGAAGTCAGAATATGTAAGTACCGGAAATTCCATTATGTTAATTGAATCTTTTATCAAGCTACATTTGAGAATCGGACGTGCGCTCATGGGTGGGTTCGATTACCGCTTTGGTTGATTATCTATTTACTATAAGACGAATATCAAGTAATAAAATGACGAACGGTTTCTCTTTTTTCGTATTAGCGTACAGCGATTTCAAAGATTTCTCTTTTTTTCGTATTCTGCGTAAAGCGATTTCAACGATTTCTCTATTTTTCGTATTCAACGTATAGCGATTGCTACGATTTCTCTTTTTCTGTATTCAACGTTCAGTGATTTCAACGATTTCTCTTTTTTTATGATCACCGCACAGCGATTTCAACGATTTCTCTTTTTCTCGTATTCAACGTACAGCGATTTCAAAGATTTCTTTTTTTTCTTATTCAGTGTATAGCGATTAAAAACTTTTCTCTTTTTTTTTCGTATTCAACGTACAGCGATTTCACCGATTTCTCTTTTTTCGTGTTCATTGATTTGAACGGTTACTATTTTTTCGCATTCGGCGTACAGCGATTTTAAAATTTTTCTCTTTTTTCGTATTCGGCGTACAACGAATTCCATTTTTTTCGTATTCAACGTACAGCGATTTCAACGATTTCTCTTTTTTTCTTTTTCAATGCACAGTGATTTCACCGCTTTCTCTTTTTTCGTATTCGGTGTATAGCAATTTCAACGATTTCTCTTTTTTTTCGAATTCAACGTACAGCGATTTCAACTATTTATCTTTTTTCGTATTCAGCGTGCAGCGATTTCAACTAATTCTCTTATTTTCTTATTCAGCATACAGCGATTTCAACGATTTCTCCTTTTTCGTATTCAGTGTACAGCGATTTCAACGATACCTCTTTTTTCCGTATTCAGCGTAAAGCGATTTCAACGTATTCTCTTTTTTTCTTATTCAGGATACAGCGATTTCAGCGAATTCTTTTTTTTCAAATTCAACTTACAGCGATTTCAACGATTTCTCTTTTTTGTTTATGCGTACAGCGATTTCAACGATATTTTTTTCGTATCTAGCGTACAGCTATTTGAACGATTTTCTTTCGTATTCGGCGTACAGTGATTTGAATTTTTTTTCGAATTCAGACTACAGCGATTTCAACAATTTCTCTTTTTTTCCTATTCAACGTACAGCGATTTCATCGGTTTGTTTTTTTCGTATTTAGCGTACATCGATTTCAACGATTTCACTTTTTTCGTATTCAGCGTAATGAGATTTCAACGATTTCTCTTTGTTCATATTCCACGTACACCGATTTCAACGATTTCTCTTTCTTTCTTATTCAGCGTACAGCGATGTCAACTATTTTTTCGTATTCAGCGTACAGCGATTTTAACGATTCTTTTCGTATTCAGCGTACAGAGATTTAAAGGATTTTTTTGTATTCAGCGTACAGGGATTTCAACGATGTCTCTTTTTCCGTATTCAGCGTACAGAAATTTCAAAGTTTTCACCTTGTTCGTTTTCAGCGTACAGCGATTTCAACTATTTCTCTTGTTTTTATTCAGCATGCAGCGATTTGAACGAGTTATCATTTTTCCTTATTCAACGTACAGCGATTTCAACGATTCTTCTTTTTTCCGTATTCTTGCGAATAGCGATTTCAACGATATTTTTCTTATTCAGCTTACAGTTATTTCTACGATTTCCTTTCGTATTCACCGTCCAGCGATTTGAACGTTTTTTTTCGAATTCAGCATATAACGATTTCAACCATTTCTCTTTTTTCTTATTCAGCGTACAACGATTTCTCTCCTTTTCCTATTCAACGTACAGAGATTTCAACGAGTTGTCTATTTTTCTTATAATACGTACAGCAATTTCAACGATTTCACATTTTCGTATTCCACGTACAGCGATTTCTTTTTTTTTCATGTTCACCGAACAGTGATTTGAAAGATTTCTCTTTTTTTTCCGTATTCAGCGTACAGCGATTTCAACGATTTCTCTTTTTTTCTTATTTAGCGTACAGCAATTTCTAGGAATTCACTTTTTTCGTATTCAGCTTACAGCGATTTCAACGAGTTCTCTTTTTTTCTTATTAAGCGTACAGCGACTTCTGCGAGTTCTCTTTTTTTCTTATTCAACGTACAGCGATTTCAACAATTTCTCTTTTTTTCGTATTCTTGCGAATAGCGATTTCAACGATATATTTTTCTTATTCAGCTTACAGCTATTTCAACGATTTCCATTCGTATTCACATTACAGCGATTTGAACTGTATTTCTTTTTCGTATTCTGCCTACAGCGATTTCAATCATTTCTCTTTTTTTCTTATTCAGCGTACAACGATTTCTGTCCTTTTCCTATTCAACGGACACCGATTTCATAGATTTCTCTTTTTTCATATTCTACGTACAGCGATTTTAATGATTTATTTTCTTACGTGTTCAGCGCACAGCGATTTCAACGATCTCTCTTTTTTCGTATTCAGTGTACAGCGATTTCAACGGTTTCTCTTTTTTCGTATTAGCGTACAGCGATTTCAAAGATTTCTCTTTTTTTCGTATTCTGCGTAAAGCGATTTCAACGATTTCTCTATTTTTCGTATTCAACGTATAGCGATTGCTACGATTTATCTTTTTCTGTATTCAACGTTCAGCGATTTCAACGATTTCTCTTTTTTTATGATCACCGCGCAGCGACTTCAACGATTTCTCTTTTTCTCGTATTCAACGTACAGCGATTTCAAAGATTTCTTTCTTTTTTCTTATTCAGTGTATAGCGATCTCAACCTTTTCTCTTTTTTTTTGTATTCAACGTACAGCGATTTCACCGATTTCCCTTTTTTCGTGTTCATTGATTTGAACGGTTTCTATTTTTTCGCATTCGGCGTACAGCGATTTAAAAATTTTTCTCTTTTTTCGTATTCAGCGTACAGCGAATTCCATTTTTTTCTTATTCAACGTACAGCGATTTCAACGATTTCTCTTTTTTTCGTTTTCAATGCACAGTGATTTCACCGCTTTCTCTTTTTTTCGTATTCGGTGTATAGCGATTTCAACGATTTCTCTTTTTTCGTATTCAACGTACAGTGATCTCAACGATTGCTCTTTTTTCGTATTCAGCGTACAGCAATTTCAAAGATCTGTCATTTCTTCTTATTAAACATATAGGAATTTCAACGATTTCTCTTTTTTTCTTATTCAGCGTACAGCGATTTCAACGATTTCTATTTTTCGTGTTCAGCGTACAGTGATTTCAAAGATTTCTCTTTTTTTTCGTATTGAGCGTACAACGATATCAACGATTTCTCAGTTTTTTTTTATTCAATGTACTGCGATTTCATTGATTTGTCTTTTATTCCTATTCATCGTACAGCGATATCAACGATTTCTCTTTTTCTCTTATTCAGCGTAAAGCGATTTCAACGATTTTTCATTTTTTCATATTCAGCGTACAGTGATTTCAACGAATTCTCTTTTTTTCTTATTCAGCATACAGCGATTTCAACGAGTTCTCTTTTTTCTATTTCAGCGTACAGCGATTTCAACGAGTTCATTTTTTTTCTTATTCAACATAGAGCGATTTCATCAATTTCTCTTTTTTCGTATTCTTGCGAATAGCGAATTCAACGATATTTATTTCTAATTCAGCTTACAGCTTTTTCAACGATCTCTATTTTCTTCGTAGTAGCGTACAGCGATTTCAACTATTTTCTTTTTTTCTTATTAAGAGTACGACGATTTCGACGATTTCTCATTTTTTTCATATTCAGCGTACAGTGATTTCAACGATTTCTCTTTTTTTCTTATTCAACTTACAGTGATTTCAACGTTTTCTCTTTTTTCGTATTTCGGTGTATAGCGATTTCAACGATTTCTCTTTTTCCGTATTCAGCGTACAGCGATTTCAAAGATCTGTCATTTTTTTATTCAACATACAGCGATTTCAACTATTTTTTTTCTTATTCAGCGTACAGCGATTTCAAAGATTTCTCGTTTTCTCGTATTCTGTGTACAGTGATTTCAACGATTTGTCTTTTTCTCGCATTCAGTGTACAGCGATTTCAAAGATTTATTTTTCTTATAATACGTACAGCAATTTCAACGATTTCTCTTTTTTTCTTATTCAACTTACAGCGATTTCAACGAGTTCTCACTATTTCTTATTTAGCGTAGAGCAATTTCAACGAGTTCTCATTTTTTCGTATTCAGCGTACAGCGATTTCAACGAGTTATCTTTTTTTCTTATTCAGCGTACAGCGATTTAAATGAGTTCTCTTTTTTTCGTATTCAACGTACAGAGATTTCAACAATTTCTCCTTATTTTCGTAATCTTGAGAATAGCGATTTCGACGATATTTTTTTCTTATTCAGCTTACAGCTATTTCAACGATTTTCGTTCGTACTCAGCGTAAATCAATTTGATCGGTTTTTTTTCGAATTCAGCCTACAGCGATTTTAACCATTTCTCTTTTTTCGTATTGAGCGTACAACGATTCCAACGATTTCTCTCTTTTTCCTATTCAACGTACAGCGAGGTAATCGGTTTCTCTTTTTTCGTATTCAACGTACAGGGTTTTGAACGATTTGGTTTTTTTTTCGTATTCAAATACATGAATTTCAACGATTTTCCTTTCTTATCGTATTCAGCGTTCAACGATTTCAGCAATTCCTCATTTTTTCGTATTCAACGTACAGTGATTCCAACGATATCTGTTTTTTTCGTATTTGGAGTACAGCGATTTCAACGATTCCTCTTTTTCCCTATTCAACGTAGAGGACTTGAACGGTTTCTCTTTTTTTCGTATGCAGCGAATTGCGATTTCAAAGATTTCTCTTTTTTTATTGAGCTTATTGCGATTTCAACGATTTCTCTTTTTTCTTATTCAGCGTACAGCGATTTCGAAAATTTTTGTCGTATTCAGAGTAGAGAGATTTCAAAGTTTTTTCTCTTATTCAGCGTGCAGTTATTTCAACTTTTTTTTATATTTTCAACATATAGCCATTTCAACGGTTTCCCTTTTTTCGTATTCAAAGTACAGCGATTAAACCGTTTTCGTATTCAGTTTACAGCGATTTCATCGATACCATTTTCGTATTCAGCTTACAGCTATTTCAAAGATTATCTTTCGAATTGAGGTTACAGCCATATCAACGATTTTTTTTTCGTATTCAGTGTACGGGAATTCAACGATTTCTCTTTTTTTCGTTTTCAGCGTGCAGTGATATCAACGTTTCTTTTTTCGTACTCAGCTTACAGAAATTTCAACGATATTTTATTCTTATTCACCGTAGAGCGATTTCAACGATTTCCCTTTTTTCTTATTCAGCGTACAGCGATTTCAACGATTTCTAATTTTTTCGTATTCAGCCTACATCTATTTCAACGATTTCTATTTATCGTATTCATCGTACAGCGATTTCAACGATATCTCTTTTTTTTCGTATTCTGCGTACAGTAATTTAAACGATTTCTTTTTCATTCGTATTGAGCGTAAAGCGATTTCATGGATTTTTCTTTTTTTCGAATTCAACGTACAGCGATTTCAACTATTTATCTGTTTTTGTATTTAGCGCGCAGCGATTTCAACTAATTCTCTTATTTTCTTATTCTGCGTACAGCGATTTCAACGATTTCTGTTTTTTCGTATTCAGTGTACAGCGATTTCAACGATGCCTCTTTTTTCCGTATTCAGCGTAAAGTGATTTCAACGAATTCTCTTTTTTTCTTATTCAGGATACAGCGATTTCAGCGATCTCTCTTTTTTTCATATTCAACGTACAGCGATTTCAACGATTTCTCTTTTTTCGTTTATGCGTACAGCGATTTCAACGATATTTTTTTCGTATCTAGCGTACAGCTATTTGAACGATTTTCTTTCGTATTCGGCGTACAGCGATTTGAAATTTTTTTTTCGAATTCAGACTACAGCGATTTGAACAATTTCTCTTTTTTTCCTATGCAACGTACAGCGATTTCATCGGTTTCTGTTATTTCGTATTTAGCGTACATCGATTTCAACAATTTAACTTTTTTTCGCATTCAGTGGAATGAGGTTTCAACGATTTCTCTTTGTTCATATTCCACGTACACCGATTTCAACGATTTCTTATTCAGCGTACAGCGATGTCAACTATTTTTTTCGTATTCAGCATAAAGCGATTTTAACGATTCTTTTCGTATTCAGCGTACAGAGATTTAAAGGATTTTTTTGTATTCAGCGTACAGGGATTTCAACAATGTCTCTTTTTCCGTATTCAGCGTACAGAAATTTCAACGTTTTCACCTTGTTCGTTTTCAGCGTACAGCGATTTCAACTATTTCTCTTGTTTTTATTCAGCATGCAGCGATTTGAACGAGTTCTCATTTTTCCTTATTCAACGTACAGCGATTTCAACGATTCCTCTTTTTTTCGTATTCTTGCGAATAGCGATTTCAACGATATTTTTTCTTATTGAGCTTACAGTTATTTCAACGATTTCCTTTCGTATTCACCGTACAGCGATTTGAACGTTTTTTTTTTTCGAGTTCAGCCTAGAACGATTTCAACCATTTCTCTTTTTTCTTATTCAGCGTACAACGATTTCTCTCCTTTTCCTATTCAACGTACAGCGATTTCATCGATTTCTCTTTTTTCATATTCTACGTACAACGATTTTAGCGATTTATCTTTTTACGTGTTCAGTGCACACCCAATTTCAAAGATTTCTCTTTTTTTCGTATACAGCGGGCAGTGATTTGAAACAGTATATTATTTTTCCTATTCCGCGTTCAAAAGTGTTCAAAGATTTCTTTTTCATTTCGTATTCAACGTACAGTGATTTTATATATTTCTCTTTTTTTTTTCTATTCAGCGTACAGCGGTTTCACTGGTTTTGTTTCGTATTCAGCGTACAGAGATTTCAACGATTTTATTTCGCATTCAGTGTACAGCGATTTCAACAATTTCCCTTTTTACCGTATTCAGCGTACAGCGATTTCAACGATTTCCCTTTTTTCGTCTTCAGCGTAGAGTAATTTCAACGATTTCTCTTTTTTGTTATTCAGTGTATAGCGATTTTAACAATTTATCTTTTTTACGTATTCAACGTACGGCGATTTCAACGATTTCTCTTATTTCGTATTCAGCTTACAGCGGTTACAACGACTTTTATTCGTATTCAGCGTACATCGATTTCAACTTTTTTTTCGCATTCAGCGTACAGCGATTTCAACGATTTCTCTTTTTCCCATATTCAGCGTACAACGATTTCAACGATTTCTCTTTTTTCGCCTTCTGCGAAGAGTGATTTCAACGATTTCTATTTTTTTGTATTCAGCGTTCAGCGATTTCAACGATATCTCTTTTTTCGTATTCAGCGTACAACGATTTCAACGATTTCTCTCTTTTCCCTATTCAACGCACAGCGATTTCATCGATTTCTCTTTTTTCATATACTACGTATAGCGATTTTTACAATTTCTCTTTTTAGTGTTTAGCGCTCAGCGATTTCAAAGATTTCTCTTTTTTTCGTATTCAGCGTTCTGCGATTTCAACGATTTCCCTTTTTTCGCGTTCAGCGCACAAGACTTGAACGGTTTCTCTATTTTTCGTATTCACCGTAGCGCGTTTTGGACGATTTCTATTATTTTCGTATTCGGCGTATAGCGATTTCAACATATCTTTCTCTTTTTTCATAATCAACGAACACCGATTTCAATGATTTCTCTTTCTTTCGTATTCAGCGTACAGCGATTTTAACGATTTTGTTTCGTATTCAGGGCACAGAGATTTAAACGATTTTTTTCGTATTCAGCGTACAGCGATTTCAACAATGTCTCTTTTTTCCGTATTCAGCGTACAGCGATTTCAAAAATTTCTCTTTTTTTCTTATTCAACATAGGGCAATAGCGTTTTCAACGATTTCTTTTTTTTTATTCAGCATATAGCGATTTTAACGATTTCTTTTTTTACGTATTCAACGTACAGCGATTTCAACGATTTCTCTTTTTTCCTATTCAGCTTACAGCGATTTCAACGATTTCCCTTTTTTCGTATTCAGCGTACAGCTATTTCAACTACTTTTATTCGCATTCAGCGCACAGCAATTTGAACTTTTTTTTCGTATTCAGCGTACAGCAATTTCAACGGTTTTTTTTCGTATTCACCGTACAGCCATTCCTACAATTTTTTCCTTTCGTCTTTCAGTTATTTGAACTATTTTTTCGTCCGTTCACTATTTCTTCCAGTGCATCCTTCAGTAGACAATTTATTCTTAGCCCATGACTCAGGCAATTCCTTCTTTTCATCCTGATTATATTCAGCATCATTCTTTCTTCACCCTTTCTTTCCAACACAGCTTCATTTCTTATTCTGTCTGTCTGTTTCACACCCTCCATTCTTCTCCATATCTACATTTCAAATGACTCTAGTCTCTTCTCTTCACTACGTCGTAATGTCTATGTTTCCTCCTTATACAATGTCACACTTCACACAAAGCACTTCACTAGTCTCTTCATTAGTTGTTTTTCTAGAGTTCCGTAGAATGCTCTTTTTCTCTATTAAATTTTTATTGTTAATATAAATGCAACTAATTGAATAAGAAAAAGGATTCGCTTTCCTAAATGACTGTGTAACTCTGTTGACTTAGTCTTTTGTATGTATTTATTTTACATCAACTTGTAGTCTAGTTAGTTAGATATATTACACTTTGTAATATGTACAGTATTATTACTCTTCTTTACTTTAGGATATATTTTTCTTGTAATTATAAATTTTGAAAATAAAAAACAGGAAAGAACAATTGGCGAGGTAAGGTCGGCTAGAGGGGAGGAGGAGGCCGAAATAGGAGTAATAATACTGTACAGTTTAAATAATATTGCGTGTTAGTTTTAATAGCAGTAATAATAATAATAATAATAATAATAATAATAATAATAATAATATTTTTTTTAGAATGGGCTGTGAACGCAATGAAAATTGTCAGGGAATGTTGGGTGAAGAAGGTATTAATTCTGTAGGTAGCCTAACCTGCATTACTGTAAATTCTAATATTCTTCACAGTCCGTCAGAAGTAGTCGCTGTACTTGAAAATTATTCAGACTTCTTCCCTATTACTCGTAATTCGGAATTATCCGTCACCCATTATAATTACTAATTATTTTATTTTATTTATCGTAGTCATCCTCTATTACTCGTCATCGTAGGTCATCGTCATCAGACATTATTCGTCACCATAGCTCGTCATCCAACATTATTCAATATCATAGGTTCTCTGCCACAATTCATCGTAAGTTATCCGCCACAAATCTTCATAGTCATCCCCGTAACTCGTCAATATTGCTCATGAATCACCATTTATCAGTCATGCTCCATTACTCGTCGTACTGGATCATCGTATCATATAATTCGTCTGTAATCCTCCATTATCCGTCATAATATATCATCAATCTTAACTCGTCATAGTCATCCTCCTCGTCGTCATAGCCCATCATCAAACACAGTTCATCATTGTCATCCTTTATTATTCGTGATTTCAAATTGTTGTTTAGCTAACAGTCCTAAAACAGATCTGAACCTCATAATTCATCACTCATGTGGCAATTATGCCAAGAGATAATGTGGTAGAGTGGAAAGTTCATTTCCCCTTCCGTTGCATACATCGCTGATTAGTTAGGTATTACACTGATCAGACTATTATTTTAGTAGGTTATTTTACGACGCTTTATCAACATCTTATGTTATTTAGCGCGGCGAAATGAGTCCGGGGTCCAGCACCGAAATTTACCAAGCATTTCCTCATATTGGGTTGAGCGAAAACCCCGGAAAAATCTCAACCAGGTAAATGGCCCGAACGGGTATCGGACACCCGGGCCACATGGTTTCGCTGCCAGCGCTTCGCTGACCGTTACTCCACAGATTTGGACTCAGACTATTATGAGACAATTAATATAATACGTCATACTTCTTTGGTATCCTCCGAAATTATGCAGTTTGTCGTCCGCATACCCAAGGTAAATAACATAGAAGGACGTCCAGCTCAGTTTACTAATTATATTCAGCGTTTAGGGATTGTACTTTTTTTTTCGTATTCAGCGTACAGCGATTTCAACGGTATAAACTTTTTTTCGTATTCAGCGTACAGCTACTTCAACGACTTCTCTTTTTTTCATAATCTGCGTTCCGCTAATTCAACTATTTTATTCGTATTCAGTGTACAGCGATTTCAGCGACTTTTCTTCTTTTCGTTTTCAACGTAGAGTTACTTCAACAATTTCTATTTTTTTTTCGTATTCAACGTACAGCTATTTCAACAATTTTTTTCCTATTCAGCGTCCATCGATTTCAATGAATTCTCCTTCTTTCGTATTCAGCGTACAGCGATTTTAAATAGTATATTCCTTCTCGTATTCCGCGTACTGCGATTTCTACAGTTTTTTTTTGTTTTGGTATATAGCGTACAGCTATTTCAACGATTTCTCTTTTTTTTTCGTATTCAGCGTACCGTTATTTCAAATATTTTTTTTCTTATTCAGTGTACAGCGATTTCAGGGATTCCTTTTTTTTTTCGTATTCAACGTACAGCTATTTCAACTATTTCCCTTTTTTTTCGTATTCAGCGTACCGTTATTTCAAATATTTTTTTTCTTATTCAGTGTACAGCGATTTCAGGGATTCCTCTTTTTTTCGTATTCAACGTACAGCTATTTCAACGATTTCTCTTGTTTTTCGTATTCAACGTAGAGCTATTTCAACCATTTTTTCCTATTCAGGATACAGCGATTTCAATGAATTCTCTTTTCGTGTTCAGCTTTCAGCGATTTCAACGACTCCTCTTTCCTTCGTATCCAACGTACAGCTATTTCAACCATACTTTTTTGTATTCAGAGTAGAGCGATTTCAAGGATTATTTTTTTCCGTATTCAACGTACAGCGTTTTCAACTATTTCTATTTTCTTTCGTATTCAGCGTAGATCAATTTCAACGTTTCCTCTTTTTTCATATTCATCGTACAGCTATTTCAATAAATTTATCTACTATTCAGCGTCCATCGATTTCAACAATTTTTTCGAATTCAGCGTACTGCGATATCAAAGCATTTTTCGTATTCAGCGAACAGCGATTTCAACGATATTTTTTCGTATTCTGCGTACAGCTATTTCAACGATTCCTTTCATATTCAGCGTACAGCTATTTCAACGGTTTCTTTTTTTCCTATTTCGCGTACAGCGATTTCAAAAATTTCTCTTTTTTTCGTATTCAGCTTACAGCGGTTTCAACATTTTTTTTCGTATTTTTGCCTACAACGATTTCAAAGATTTTTTCTCGTATCCATTGTAAAGCTATTTCAACGATTTTCTTTCACATTCTGCATATAGCCATTTCAACAATTTCTTTCTTTTTCGTCTTCAAAGTGCAGCGATTAAAACGATTTATCTTTTTTTCGTATTCAGCTTACAGCGATTTCATCGATACCTTTTTCGTATTCAGCGTACAGCTGTTTCAACGATTTTCTTTCGTATTCAACGTACAGCGATTTCAACGATTTTTTTCGTATTCGGCCTACAGCGATTTCAACGATTTTCTTTTTTTTCGTATTCAGCGTCCAGCGAATTCACCGATTTTTTTCGTATTCAGCGTAGAAAAATTTTAACGATATTTTATTCGTATTAACAGTACAGCTATTTTAACAATTTCTCTTTTTTCGTGTTCAGCGTACAGCGATTTCAACGATCTTTTTCGTATTCGTCCTACAGCGATTTCAAAGTTTTCTCTTTTTTCGAATTCAGCGGACAGCGATTTCAATGATTCTATTTCGTATTCAGCGTACAGAGAATCCAACGATTCTTTTTCGTATTCTGCGTACAGCGATATCAACGATTTCCCTTCTTTCGTATACAGCGTACAGCGATTTCAACGATTTCTTTACATTTCTTAGTCCACGTATAGCGATCTGAACAAGTTCTTTTTTCTTATTCAGCGTATATTGATTTTAACGATTTCTCTTTTTACGTATTGAACGTACAGCGATTTCAACGATTTCTCTTTTTTTCGATTTCAGCGGGAAGCGATTTCAACGATTTTGTTTCGTGTGCAGCGTAAAGGTATTTCAAAGATATTTTTTCGTATTCAGCGTACTGCTATTTCAACGATTTTCTTTCATATTCTGCGTGCTCCTTCAAAGATTTCTCTTTTTTTCGTATTCAGCGTACAGCGAATTGAACGATTTCTCCATTTATCTTATTCAACGTACAGCAATATCAACGATTTCTATTTTTCGTATTCAGCGTACAGCGATTAAAATGATCTCTTTTTTTCGTATTCAGCGTACACGGATTTCAATGATTTCTCTCTTTACCTATTCAACTTACAGCGATTTCATCCATTTCTCTTTTATTCATACACTACGTACAGCGATTTTAGCGATTTCTTTCTTTTTACGTGTTCAACGCTAAGCGATTTCAAAGATTTGTCTTATTTTCGTATTAAGCGAACAGCGATTTCATCGATTTCTCTTTTTTTCATAATCTACGTACAGTGATTTTAACGATTTATTTTCTTACGTTTTCAGCGCACAGCGATTTGAACGATTTCTTTTTTTGTATTCAGTGTACAGCGATTTCAACGATTTCTCTTTTCTTCGTATTCAGCGTACAGTGATATCAACGATTTCTATTTTTTTCGTATTCAACGTACAGTGATTTCAACGATTCCTCTTTTTTTTCGTATTCGGTTTATAGCTATTTAAACCATTTCTCCTTTTTCGTGTTCAACGTACAGGGATTTCAACGACTTCTCTTTCTTCCTATTCAGCGTAAAGCGATTTCAAAGATCTGTCATTTTTTCTTATTCAACGTATATGGATTTCAACCACTTCTCTTTTTTTTCTTACTCAGCGTACAGCGATTTCAAAGATTTCTCTTTTTCTCGTATTCTGTGTACAGCGATTTCAACGATTTCTCATTTTCTCGTATTCTGTGTTACAGCGATTTCAACGATTTGTCTATTTTTCTTGTAATACGTACAGCAATTTCAACGATTTCACATTTTTCGTATTCAACGTACAGCGATTTTAACGATTTCTTTTTTTCATGTTCACCGCACAGTGATTTGAATGATTTCTCTTTTTTTTCGTATTCAGCTTACAACGATTTCAACGAGTTCTCTTTTTTTCTTATTAAGCGTACAGCGATTTCTACGAGTTCTCTTTTTTTCTTATTCAACGTTCAGCGATTTCAACAATTTCTCTTATTTTCGTTTTCTTGCGAATAGCGATTTCAACGATATATTTTTCTTAATCTGCTTACAGCTATTTCAACGATTTTCATTCGTATTCACCTTACAGCTGTTTGAACTGTTTTCTTTTTTCGTATTCTGCCTACAGCGATTTCAATCATTTCTCTTTCTTTCTCATTCTGCGTACAACGATTTCTGTCCTTTTCCTATTCAACGGACAGCGATTTCATAGATTTCTCTTTCTTTCATATTCTATGTACAGCGATTTTAACTATTTATTTTCTTACGTGTTCAGCGCATAGCGATTTCAACGATTTCTCTTTTTTCGTATTTAGTGTACAGCGATTACAACGGTTTCTCTTTTTTCGTATTCTGCGTAAAGCGATTTCAACGATTTCTCTATTTTTCGTATGCAACATATAGCGATTGCTACGATTTCTCTTTTTCTGTATTCAACGTTCAACGATTTTAACGATTTTTCTTTTTTATGATCACCGCACAGCGATATCAACGATTTCTTTTTTTCTCGTATTCAACGTGCAGCGATTTCAAAGATTTCTTTTTTTTTTCTTATTCAGTGTATAGCGATCTCAACGTTTTCTTTTTTTTCGTATTCAACGTACAGCGATTTCACCGATTTCACTTTTTTCGTGTTCAGCGATTTGAACGGTTTCTATTTTTTCGCATTCGGCGTACAGAGATTTAAAAATTTTTCTCTTTTTTCGTATTCAGCGTACAGCGAATTCTATTTTTTTCGTATTCAACGTACAGCGATTTCAACGATTTCGCTTTTTTACGTTTTCAATGCACAGTGATTTCACCGCTTTCTCTTTTTTTCGTATTCGGTGTATATCGATTTCAACGATTTCTCTCTTTTCGTATTCCACGTACAGTGATCTCAACGATTGCTCTTTTTTCGTATTCAGCGTACAGCAGTTTCAAAGATCTGTCATTTCTTCTTATTAAACATATAGGAATTTCAACGATGTCTCTTTTTTTCTTATTCAGCGTACAGCGATTTCAACGATTTCTACTTTTCGTGTTCAGCGTACAGCGATTTCAAAGATTTCTCTTTTTTCGTTTTGAGCGTACAACGATATCAACGATTTCTCATTTTTTTTATTCAACGTACTGCGATTTCATTGATTTGTCTTTTATTCGTATTCATCATACAGCGATATCAACGATTTCTCTTTTTCTCTTATTGAGCGTACAGCGATTTCAACGATTTCTCATTTTTTCATATTCAGCGTACAGTGATTTCAACGAATTCTCTTTTTTTCTTATTTAGGATACAGCGATTTCAACGAGTTCTCTTTTTTCTATTTCATCGTACCGCGATTTCAACGAGTTCACTTTTTTCCTTATTCAACATACAGCGATTTCATCAATTTCTCTTTTTTTTTGTATTCGTGCGAATAGCGAATTCAACTATATTTAATTCTAATTCAGCTTACAGCTTTTTCAACGATCTCTTTTTTATTCGTACTAGCGTACAGCGATTTCAACGATTTTCTTTTTCTCTTATTAAGAGTACGACGATTTCAACGATTTCTTATTTTTTCATATTCAGCGTACTGTGATTTCAACGATTTCTCTTTTTTTCTTATTCAACGTACAGTGATTTCAACGTTTTCTCTTTTTTCGTATTTCGGTGTATAGCGATTTCAACGATTTC
This sequence comes from Periplaneta americana, assembly GCF_040183065.1. NCBI lineage: Eukaryota > Metazoa > Arthropoda > Insecta > Blattodea > Blattidae > Periplaneta > Periplaneta americana. The sequence goes on from NC_091131.1 coordinate 185,616,312, forward strand.
TCTTTTTCCATATTCAGCGTAGAGCGATTTCAAAGATCTGTCATTTTTTCTTATTCAACATATAGCGATTTCAACGATTTTTTTTCATATTCAGCGTAGAGCGATTTCTAAGATTTCTCTTTTTCTCGTATTCTGTGTACAGCGATTTCAACGATTTCTCTTTTTCCATATTCAGCGTAGAGCGATTTCAAAGATCTGTCATTTTTTCTTATTCAACATATAGCGATTTCAACGATTTTTTTTCATATTCAGCGTAGAGCGATTTCTAAGATTTCTCTTTTTCTCGTATTCTGTGTACAGCGATTTAAACGATTTCTCTATGTTTCGTATTTAGGTGTAGAGCGATTTCAACGATTTCTCTTTTTCCGTATCCAGCGTGCAGCGATTTCAAATATTTCCCTTTTTTACATATTCAGAGTACAGCGATATCAACGATTTCTCCCTTTTTCTATTCGACGTACAGCGATTTCATTGATTTGTCTTTTATTTCTATTCATCGTACAGCGATATCAACGATTTCTCTTTTTCTCTTATTCACCGTACAGCGATTTCAACGATTTCTCATTTTTTCATATTCAGCGTACAGTGATTTCAACGAATTCTCTTTTTTCTTAATCAGCATAGAGCGAATTCAACGAGTTCTTTTTTTCTTATTCAGCGCACAGCGATTTCAACGAGTTCACTTTTTTCTTATTCAACATACAGAGATTTCAACAATTTCTCTTTTTTCGTATGGTTGCGAATAGCGAATTCAACTATATTTTTTTTCCAATTCAGCTTACAGCAATTTTAACGATTTATATTTTGTTCGTACTAGCGTACAGCGATTTCAAGAATTGCTTTTTTCTTATTAAGCGTACAACGATTTCAACGTTTTCTCATTTTTTCATATTCAGCGTACAGTGATTTCAACGATTTCTAGTTTTTTCGTATTCAACGTACAGTGATTTTAACGATTCCACTTTTTTCGTATTCGGTTTATAGCGATTTAAACCATTTCTCCTTATTCGTATTCAGCGTACGGGGATTTCAAGGACTTCTCTTTTTTCCTATTCAACGTAAAGCGATTTCAAAGATCTGTAATTTTTCTTATTCAGCGTATAATGATTTCTACGATTTCTCTTTTTTTTTTCTTATTCAGCGTACAGCGATATCAAAGATTTCTGTTTTTCTCGTATTCTGTTTACAGCGATTTCAACGATTTCTCATTTTCTCGTATTGTGTGTACAGCGATTTCAACGATTTGTCTATTTTTCTTATAATACGTACAACAATTTCAACGATTTCAATTATTTTCATATTCAACGTACTGCGATTTTAACGATTTCTTTTTTTTCATGTTCAACGCACAGTGATTATCAACGATTTCTCTCTTTTTCGTATTGAGCGTACAGCGATTTCAACGAGTTCTTTTTTTTCTTATTTAGCGTACAGTAATTTCCAGGAATTCTCTTTTTTTCGTATTCAGCGATTTCAACGAGTTCTCTTTTATTCTTATTAAGCGTACAGCGATTTCTACGAGTTCTCTTTTTTTTTTATTCAGCGTACAACGATTTCTGTCCTTTTTTATTCAACGGACAGCGATTTCATCGATTTCTCTTTTTTTCATAATCTACGTACAGCGATTTTAACGATTTATTTTCTTACGTGTTCAGCGCACAGCGATTTCAACGACTTCTTTTTTTGTATTCAGTGTACAGCGATTTCAACGCTTTCTCGTTCTTTCGTATTAGCGTACAGCGATTTCAACGATTTCTTTTTTCTTCGTATTCAGCGTACAGTGATTTCAATGATTTCTATTTTTTTCGTATTCAACGTACAGTGATTTCGACGATTCCTCTTTCTTTCATATTCGGTTTATAGCTATTTAAACCATTTCTCCTTTTTCGTGTTCAACGTACAGGGATTTCAACGACTTCTCTTTTTTCCTATTAAGCGTAAAGCGATTTCAAAGATCTGTCATTTCTTCTTATTCAACGTATAGCGATTTCAACCACTTCTCTTTTTTTTCTTACTCAGCGTACAGCGATTTCAACGATTTCTCTTTTTCTCGTATTCTGTGTACAGCGATTTCAACGATTTCTCATTTTCTCGTATTCTGTGTTACAGCGATTTCAACGATTTGTCTATTTTTCTTATAATACGTACAGCAATTTCAACGATTTCACATTTTTCGTATTCAACGTACAGCGATTTTAACGATTTCTTTTTTTCATGTTCACCTCACAGTGATTTGAATGATTTCTCTTTTTTTCGTATTCAGCGTAGAGCGATTTCAACGAGTTACCTTTTTTTCTTATTTAGCGCACAGCAATTTCTAGGAATTCTCTTTTTTTCGTATTCAGCTTACAGCGATTTCAACGAGTTCTCTTTTTTTCTTATTAAGCGTACAGCGATTTCTACGAGTTGTCTTGTTTTCTTATTCAACGTACAGCGATTTCAACAATTTCTCTTTGTTTGGTATTCAACGTGCAGCGACTTCAAAGTTTTCTTTTTTTTTTCTTATTCAGTGTATAGCGATCTCAACGTTTTCTTTTTTTTCGTATTCAACGGACAGCGATTTCACCGATTTCCCTTTTTTCGTGTTCAGCGATTTGAACGGTTTCTATTTTTTCGCATTCGGCGTACGGAGGTTTTAAAATTATTCTCTTATTTCGTATACAGCGTACAGCGAATTCCATTTTTTTCGCATTCAACGTACAGCGATTTCAACGATTTCTCTTTTTTTTTTTTCAAACCATAGTGATTTCACCGCTCTCTTTTTTTCGTATTCGGTGTATAGCGATTTCAACCATTTCTCTTTTTTCGTATTCAACGTATAGTGATCTCAACGATTGCTCTTTTTTTCGTATTCAGCGTATAGCAATTTCAAAGATCTGTCATTTCTTCTTATTAAACATATAGGAATTTCAAAGATTTCTCTTTTTTCTTATTCAGCGTACAGCGATTTCAGCGATTTCTAGTTTTCGTGTTCAGCGAACAGCGATTTCAAAGATTTCTCTTTTTTTCGTATTAAGCGTACAACGATATCAACGATTTCTCAGGTTTTTTTTATTCAACGTACTGCGATTTCATTGATTTGTCTTTTATTCGTAATCATCGTACAGCGACATCAACGATTTCTCTTTTTCTCTTATTCAGCGTACAGCGATTTCAACGATTTCTCATTTTTTCATATTCAGCGTACAGCGATTTCAACGATTTCCCTTTTTACTGTATTCAGCGTACAGCGATTTCAACGATTTCTCTTTTTTCGTCTTCAGCGTAGAGTGATTTCAACGATTTCTCTTTTTTGTTATTCAGCGTATAGCGATTTTAACGATTTATCTTTTTTACGTATTCAACGTACTGCGATTTCAACGATTTCTCTTATTTCGTATTCAGCTTACAGCGATTTCAACGACTTTTATTCGTATTCAGCGTACATCGATTTCAACTTTTTTTTCGCATTCAGCGTACAGCGATTTCAACGATTTCTCTTTTTCCCGTATTCAACGTACAGCGATTTCAACGATTTCTCTTATTTCGTCTTCTGCGAAGAGTGATTTCAACGATTTCTATTTTTCGTATTCAGCGTACAGCGATTTCAACGATATCTCTTTTTTCGTATTCAGCGTACAACGATTTCAACGATTTCTCTGTTTTCCCTATCCAACGTACAGCGATTCCATCGATTGCTCTTTTTTTCATATACTACGCAGAGCGATTTTTACTATTTCTCTTTTTAGTGTTTAGCGCTCAACGATTTCAAAGATTTCTCTTTTTTCGTATTCAGCGTTAGCGATTTCAACGATTTCCTTTGTTTCGCGTTCAGCGCACAGGACGTGATCGGTTTCTCTTTTTTTCGTATTCAGCGTAGCGCGATTTCAACGATTTCTCTTTTTTTTCATATACAGAGTATAGCGTTTTCAACATATCTTTCTCTTTTTTCATAATCAACGTACACCGATTTCAATGATTTCTCTTTTTTTCGTATTCAGCGTACAGCGATTTCAGCGTTTTTTTTTGTATTCAGCGTACAGCGATTTTAAAGATTTTGTTTCGTATTCAGGGCACAGAGGTTTAAACGGTTTTTTTCGTATTCAGCCTACAGCGATTTCAACAATGTCTCTTTTTTCCGTATTCAGCGTACAGCGATTTGAAAGATTTCTTTTTTTTTTCTTATTCAACATAGGGCTATAGCGTTTTCAACGATTTCTCTTTTTTTATTCAGCTTATAGCGATTTTAACGATTCCTTTTTTTACGTATTCAACGTACAGCGATTTCAACGATTTCTCTTTTTTTCCTATTCAGCTTACAGCGATTTCAACGATTTCCCTTTTTTTTCGTATTCAGCGTACAGCTATTTCAACGATTTTTATTCGCATTCAGCGTACAGCGATTTCAACGTTTTTTTTCGTATTCAGCGTACAGCAATTTCAACGGATTTTTTTCGTATTCACCGTACAGCCATTCCTACAATATTTTCCCTTTCGTCTTTCAGTTATTTGAACTATTTTTTCGTCCGTTCACCATTCCTTCCAGTGCATCCTTCAGTAGACATTCTTCTCCATATCTACATTTCAAATGACTCTAGTCTCTTCTCTTCACTTCGTCGTAATGTCTATGTTTCCTCCTTATACAATGTCACACTCCACACAAAGCACTTCACTAGTCTCTTCATTAGTTGTTTTTCTAGAGTTCCGTAGAATGCTCTTTTTCTCTATTAAATTTTTATTGTTAATATAAATGCAACTAATTGAATAAGAAAAAGAAATCGCTTTCCTAAAGGACTGTGTAACTCTGTTGACTTAGTCTTTTGTATGCATTAATTTTACATCAACTTGTAGTCTAGTTAGTTAGATATATTACACTTTGTAATATGTACAGTATTATTACTCTTCTTTACTTTAGGATATATTTTTCTTGTAATTATAAATTTTGAAAATAAAAAACAGGAAAGAACAATTGGCGAGGTAAGGTCGGCTAGAGGGGAGGAGGAGGCCGAAATAAGAGTAATAACACTGTACAGTTTAACTAATATTGCGTGTTAGTTTTAATAGCAGGGATAATAATAATAATAATAATAATAATAATAATAATAATAATAATAATAATATTTTTTTAGAATGGCCTGGGAACGCAATGAAAATTGTCAGGGAATTTTGGGTGAAGAAGGTATTAATTCTGTAGGTAGCCTACCCTGCATTACTGTAAATTCTAATATTCTTCACAGTCCGTCAGAAGTAGTCGCTGTACTCGAAAATTATTCAGACTTCTTCCCTATTATTCGTAATTCGGAATTATCCGTCACCCATTATAATTACTATTTATTTTATTTTATTCATCGTAGTCATCCTCTATTACTCGTCATCGTAGGTCATCGTCATCAGACATTATTCGTCACCATAGTTCGTCATCCAACATTATTCAATATCATAGGTTCTCTGCCACAATTCATCGTAAGTTATCCGCCACAAATCTTCATAGTCATCCCCGTAACTCGTCAATATTTCTCATGAATCACCATTTATCAGTCATGCTCCATTACTCGTCGTACTGGATCATCGTATCATATAATTCGTCTGTAATCCTCCATTATCCGTCATAATATATCATCAATCTTAACTCGTCATAGTCATCCTCCTCGTCTTCATTGCCCATCATCAAACACAGTTCATCATTGTCATCCTTTATTATTCGTCATTTCAAATTGTTGTTTAGCTAACAGTCCTAAAACAGATCTGAACCTCATAATTTATCACTCATGTGGCAATTATGCCAAGAGATAATGTGGTAGAGTGGCAAGTTCATTTCCCCTTCCATTGCATACATCGCTGATTAGTTAGGTATTACACTGATCAGACTATTATTTTAGTAGGTTATTTTACGACGCTTTATCAACATCTTATGTTATTTAGCGCGGCGAAATGAGTCCGGGGTCCAGCATCGAAATTTACCAAGCATTTCCTCATATTGGGTTGAGGGAAAACCCCGGAAAACTCTCAACCATGTAAATTGCCCCGAACGGGTATCGGACACCCGGGCCACATGGTTTCGCTGCCAGCGCTTCGCTGACCGTTACTCCACAGATTTGGACTCAGACTATTATAAGACACAATTAATATAATTCGTCATACTTCGTTGGTATCCTCCGAAATTAGTCAGTTTGTCGTCCGCATACCCAAGGTAAATAACATAGAAGGACGGCCAGCTCAGTTTACTAATTACATTCAGCGGTTAGGGATTGTACTTTTTTTTCGTATTCAGCGTACAGCGATTTCAACGGTATAAACTTTTTTTCGTATTCAGCGTACAGCTACTTCAACGACTTCTCTTTTTTTCATAATCTGCGTTCCGCTAATTCAACTATTTTATTCGTATTCAGTGTACAGCGATTTCAGCGACTTTTGTTCTTTTCGTTTTCAACGTAGAGTTACTTCAACAATTTATATTTTTTTTTTCGTTTTCAACGTACAGCTATTTCAACAATTTTTTTCCTATTCAGCGTCCATCGATTTCAATGAATTCTCCTTCTTTCGTATTCAGCGTACAGCGATTTTAAATGGTATATTCCTTCTCGTATTCCGCGTACTGCGATTTCTACAGTTTTTTTTGTTTTGGTATATAGCGTACAGCTATTTCAACGATTTCTCTTTTTTTTCGTATTCAGCGTACCGTTATTTCAAATATTTTTTTTCTTATTCAGTGTACAGCGATTTCAGGGATTCCTCTTTTTTTTCGAATTCAACGTACAGCTATTTCAACGATTTCTCTTGTTTTTCGTATTCAACGTAGAGCTATTTCAACCATTTTTTCCTATTCAGGATACAGCGATTTCAATGAATTCTCTTTTCGTGTTCAGCTTTCAGCGATTTCAACGACTCCTCTTTCTTTCGTATCCAACGTACAACTATTTCAACCATACTTTTTTGTATTCAGAGTAGAGCGATTTCAAGGATTATTTTTTTCCGTATTCAACGTACAGCGTTTTCAACTATTTCTATTTTCTTTCGTATTCAGCGTAGAGCAATTTCAACGTTTCCTCTTTTTTTCTATTCATCGTACAGCTATTTCAATAAATTTATCTACTATTCAGCGTCCATCGATTTCAACAAATTTTTCGAATTCAGCGTACTGCGATTTCAAAGCATTTTTCGTATTCAGCGTACAGCGATTTCAACGATATTTTTTCGTATTCTGCGTACAGCTATTTCTACGATTCCTTTCATATTCAGCGTACAGCTATTTCAACGGTTTCTTTTTTTCCTAGTTCGCGTACAGCGATTTCAAAAATTTCTCTTTTTTTCGTATTCAGCTTACAGCGGTTTCTACATTTTTTTTTCGTATTCTGCCTACAACGATTTCAAAGATTTTTTCTCGTATCCATTGTAAAGCTATTTCAACGATTTTCTTTCACATTCTGCATATAGCCATTTCAACAATTTCTTTCTTTTTCGTCTTCAAAGTGCAGCGATTAAAACGATTTATCTTTTTTTCGTATTCAGCTTACAGCGATTTCATCGATACCTTTTTCGTATTCAGCGTACAGCTGTTTGAACGATTTTCTTTCGTATTCAACGTACAGCGATTTCAACGATTTTTTTTTTCGTATTCGGCCTACAGCGATTTCAACGATTTTCTTTTTTTTTCGTATTCAGCGTCCAGCGAATTCACCGATTTTTTTCGTATTCAGCGTAGAAAAATTTTAACGATATTTTATTCGTATTAACAGTAGAGCGATTTTAACAATTTCTCTTTTTTCGTGTTCAGCGTACAGCGATTTCAACGATTTTTTTCGTATTCGTCCTACAGCGATTTCAAAGTTTTCTCTTTTTTCGAATTCAGCGGACAGCGATTTCAATGATTTTATTTCGTATTCAGCGTACAGAGAATCCAACGATTCTTTTTCGTATTCTGCGTACAGCGATATCAACGATTTCCCTTCTTTCGTATACAGCGTACAGCGATTTCAACGACTTCTTTACATTTCTTAGTCCACGTATAGCGATCTGAACAAGTTCTTTTTTCTTATTCAGCGTATATTGATTTTAACGATTTCTCTTTTTTACGTATTCAACGTACAGCGATTTCAACGATTTCTCTTTTTTTCAATATCAGCGGACAGCGATTTCAACGATTTTGTTTCGTGTGCAGCGTAAAGGTATTTCAAAGATATTTTTTCGTATTCAGCGTACTGGTATTTCAACGATTTTCTTTCATATTCTGCGTGCTCCTTCAAAGATTTCTCTTTTTTTCGTATTCAGCGTACAGCGAATTCAACGATTTCTCCATTTATCTTATTCAACGTACAGCGATTTCAACGATTTCTCTTTTTTCGTATTCTGCGTACAGCAATTTCAACGATTTCTATTTTTCGTATTCAGGGTACAGCGATTAAAAAGATCTCTTTTTTTCGTATTCAGCGTACAACGATTTCAATGATTTCTCTCTTTACCTATTCAACTTACAGCGATTTCATCGATTTCTTTTTTTTCATACACTACGTACAGCGATTTTAGCGATTTCTTTCTTTTTACGTGTTCAGCGCTAAGCGATTTCAAAGATTTGTCTTATTTTCGTATTCAGCAAACAGCGATTTCATCGATTTCTCTTTTTTTCATAATCTACGTACAGCGATTTTAACGATTTATTTTCTTACATGTTCAGCGCACAGCGATTTGAACGATTTCTTTTTTTGTATTCAGTGTACAGCGATTTCAACGGTTTCTTGTTTTTTCGTATTAGCGTACAGCGATTTCAACGATTTCTCTTTTCTTCGTATTCAGCGTACAGTGATATCAACGATTTCTATTTTTTTCGTATTCAACGTACAGTGATTTCAACGATTCCTCTTTTTTTCGTATTCGGTTTATAGCTATTTAAACCATTTCTCCTTTTTCGTGTTCAACGTACAGGGATTTCAACGACTTCTCTTTCTTCCTATTCAGCGTAAAGCGATTTCAAAGATCTGTCATTATTTCTTATTCAACGTATATGGATTTCAACCACTTCTCTTTTTTTTCTTACTCAGCGTACAGCGATTTCAAAGATTTCTCTCTTTCTCGTATTCTGTGTACAGCGATTTCAACGATTTCTCATTTTCTCGTATTCTGTGTTACAGCGATTTCAACGATTTGTCTATTTTTCTTGTAATACGTACAGCAATTTCAACGATTTCACATTTTTCGTATTCAACGTACAGCGATTTTAACGATTTCTTTTTTCATGTTCACCGCACAGTGATTTGAATGATTTCTCTTTTTTTTTCGTATTCAGCTTACAGCGATTTCAACGAGTTCTCTTTTTTTCTTATTAAGCGTACAGCGATTTCTACGAGTTCTCTTTTTTTCTTATTCAACGTTCAGCGATTTCAACAATTTTTCTTTTTTTCGTATTCTTGCGAATAGCGATTTCAACGATATATTTTTCTTAATCAGCTTACAGCTGTTTCAACGATTTTCATTCGTATTCACCTTACAGCGGTTTGAACTGTTTTCTTTTTTCGTATTCTGCCTACAGCGATTTCAATCATTTCTCTTTCTTTCTCATTCAGCGTACAACGATTTCTGTCCTTTTCATATGCAACGGTCAGCGATTTCATAGATTTCTCTTTCTTTCATATTCTATGTACAGCGATTTTAACTATTTATTTTCTTACGTGTTCAGCGCATAGCGATTTCAACGATTTCCCTTTTTTCGTATTAAGTGTACAGCGATTACAACGTTTTCTCTTTTTTCGTATTCTGCGTAAAGCGATTTCAACGATTTCTCTATTTTTCGTATTCAACGTATAGCGATTGCTACGATTTCTCTTTTTCTGTATTCAACGTTCAACGATTTCAACGATTTTTCTTTTTTATGATCACCGCACAGCGATTTCAACGATTTCTTTTTTTCTCGTATTCAACGTGCAGCGATTTCAAAGATTTCTTTTTTTTTTTCTTTTTCAGAGTATAGCGATCTCAACGTTTTCTTTTTTTCGTATTCAACGTACAGCGATTTTACCGATTTCCCTTTTTTCGTGTTCAGCGATTTGAACGGTTTCTATTTTTTCGCATTCGGAGTACAGAGATTTAAAAATTTTTCTCTTTTTTCGTATTCAGCGTACAGCGAATTCCATTTTTTTCGTATTCAACGTACAGCGATTTCAACGATTTCGCTTTTTTTCGTTTTCAATGCACAGTGATTTCACCGCTTTCTCTTTTTTTCGTATTCGGTGTATATCGATTTCAACGATTTCTCTCTTTTCGTATTCAACGTACAGTGATCTCAACGATTGCTCTTTTTTCGTATTCAGCGTACAGCAATTTCAAAGATCTCGCATTTCTTCTTATTAAACATATAGGAATTTCAACGATGTCTCTTTTTTTCTTATTCAGCGTACAGCGATTTCAACGATTTCTATTTCTCGTGTTCAGCGTACAGCGATTTCAAAGATTTCTCTTTTTTCGTTTTGAGCGTACAACGATAACAACGATTTCTCATTTTTTTTATTCAACGTACTGCGATTTCATTGATTTGTCTTTTATTCGTATTCATCATACAGCGATATCAACGATTTCTCTTTTTCTCTTATTCAGCGTACAGCGATTTCAACGATTTCTCATTTTTTCATATTCAGCGTACAGTGATTTCAACGAATTCTTTTTTTTCTTATTCAGGATACAGCGATTTCAACGAGTTCTCTTTTTTTCTATTTCATCGTACCGCGATTTCAACGAGTTCACTTTTTTCCTTATTCAACATACAGCGATTTCATCAATTTCTCTTTTTTTTGTATTCGTGCGAATAGCGAATTCAACGATATTTAATTCTAATTCAGCTTACAGCTTTTTCAACGATCTCTTTTTTATTCGTACTAGCGTACAGCGATTTCAACGATTTTCTTTTTCTCTTATTAAGAGTACGACGATTTCAACGATTTCTCATTTTTTCATATTCAGCGTACTGTGATTTCAACGATTTCTCTTTTTTTCTTATTCAACGTACAGTGATTTCAACGTTTTCTCTTTTTTCGTATTTCGGTGTATAGCGATTTCAACGATTTCTCTTTTTCCATATTCAGCGTACAGCGATTTCAAAGATCTGTCATTTTTTCTTATTCGACATACAGCGATTTCAACGATTTTTTTTTTCATATTCAGCGTACAGCGATTTCAAAGATTTCTCTTTTTCTCGTATTCTGTGTACAGTGATTTCAACGATTTGTTTTTTTTCTCGTATTCAGTGTACAGCGATTTAAACGATTTCTCTATGTTTCGTATTTCGGTGTATAGCGATTTCAACGATTTCTCTTTTTTCGTATCCAGCGTGCAGCGATTTCAAATATTTCTCTTTTTTACGTATTCAGAGTACAGCGATATCAACGATTTCTCCCTTTTTCTATTCGACGTACAGCGATTTCATTGATTTGTCTTCTATTTCTATTCATCGTACAGCGATATCTACGATTTCTTTTTTTCTCTTATTCAGCGTACAGCGATTTCAACGATTTCTCATTTTTTCATATTCAGCGTACAGTGATTTCAACGAATTCTCTTTTTTCTTAATCAGCATAGAGCGATTTCAACGAGTTCTTTTTTTCTTATTCAGCGCACAGCGATTTCAACGAGTTCACTTTTTCCTTATTCAACATACAGCGATTTCAACAATTTCTCTTTTTTCGTATGGTTGCGAATAGCGAATTCAACTATATTTTTTTTCCAATTCAGCTTACAGCAATTTTAACGATTTATATTTTGTTCGTACTAGCGTACAGCGATTTCAAGAATTGCTTTTTTTCTTATTAAGCGTATAACGATTTCAACGATTTCTCATTTTTTCATATTCAGCGTACAGTGATTTCAACGATTTCTAGTTTTTTCGTATTCAACGTACAGTGATTTTAACGATTCCACTTTTTTCGTATTCGGTTTATAGCGACTTAAACCATTTCTCCTTATTCGTATTCAGCGTACGGGGATTTCAAGGACTTATCTTTTTTCCTATTCAACGTAAAGCGATTTCAAAGATCTGTAATTTTTCTTATTCAGCGTATAGCGATTTCTACGATTTCCCTTTTTTTTCTTATTCAGCGTACAGAGATATCAAAGATTTCTGTTTTTCTCGTATTCTGTTTACAGGGATTTCAACGATTTCTCATTTTCTCGTATTGTGTGTACAGCGATTTCAACGATTTGTCTATTTTTCTTATAATACGTACAACAATTTCAACGATTTCAATTATTTTCATATTCAACGTACTGCGATTTTAACGATTTCTTTTTTTTCATGTTCAACGCACAGTGATTATCATCGATTTCTCTTTTTTTCGTATTGAGCGTACAGCGATTTCAACGAGTTCTCTTTTTTTCTTATTTAGCGTACAGTAATTTCCAGGAATTATCTTTTTTCGTATTCAGCGATTTCAACGAGTTCTCTTTTATTCTTTTTAAGCGTACAGCGATTTCTACGAGTTCTCTTTTTTTCTTATTCAGCGTACAACGATTTCTGTCCTTTTTTATTCAACGGACAGCGATTTCATCGATTTCTCTTTTTTTCATAATCTACGTACAGCGATTTAAAGATTTATTTACTTACGTGTCCAGCGCACAGCGATTTCAACGATTTCTTTTTTTGTATTCAGTGTACAGCGATTTCAACGGTTTCTCGTTTTTTCGTATTAGCGTACAGCGATTTCAACGATTTGTCTTTTCTTCGTATTCAGCGTACAGTGATTTCAATGATTTCTATTTTTTTCGTATTCAACGTACAGTGATTTTAACGATTTATTTTCTTACGTGTCCAGCGCAAAGCGATTTCAACGATTTTTTTTTTGTATTCAGTGTACAGCGATTTCAACGGTTTCTCGTTTTTACGTATTAGCGTACAGCGATTTAAACCATTTCTCCTTTTTCGTGTTCAACGTACAGGGATTTCAACGACTTCTATTTTTCCTATTAAGCGTAAAGCGATTTCAAAGATCTGTCATTTTTCTTATTCAACGTATAGCGATTTCAACCACTTCTCTTTTTTTTTCTTACTCAGCGTACAGCGATTTCAACGATTTCTCTTTTTCTCGTATTCTGTGTACAGCGATTTCAACGATTTCTCATTTTCTCGTATTCTGTGTTACAGCGATTTCAACGATTTGTCTATTTTTCTTATAATACGTACAGCAATTTCAACGATTTCACATTTTTCGTATTCAACGTACAGCGATTTTAAAGATTTCTTTTTTTCATGTTCACCCCACAGTGATTTGAATGATTGTCTATTTTTTTTTCGTATTCAACGTAGAGCGATTTGAACGAGTTCCCTTTTTTTCTTATTAAGCTTACAGCGATTTCTACGAGTTATCTTGTTTTCTTATCCAACGTACAGCGATTTCAACAATTTCATTTTTTTCGTATTCAACGTGCAGCGACTTCAAAGATTTCTTTTTTTTTTCTTATTCAGTGTATAGCGATCTCAACGTTTTCTTTTTTTTCGTATTCAACGGACAGCGAATTCCATATTTTTCGTATTCAACGTAGAGCGATTTCAACGATTTCTCTTTTTTTTGTTTTCAAAGCACAGTGATTTCACCGCTCTCTTTTTTTCGTATTCGGTGTATTGCGATTTCAACGATTTCACTTGTTTCGTATTCAACGTACAGTGATCTCAACGATTGCTCTTTTTTCGTATTCAGCGTACAGCAATTTCAAAGATCTGTCATTTCTTCTTATTAAACATATAGGAATTTCAAAGATTTCTCTTTTTTTCTTATTCAGCGTACAGCGATTTCAGCGATTTCTAGTTTTCGTGTTCAGCGTACAGCGATTTCAAAGATTTCTCTTTTTTTCGTATTAAGCGTACAACGATATCAACGATTTTGTCAGGTTTTTTTTATTCAACGTACTGCGATTTCATTGATTTGTCTTTTATTCGTAATCATCGTACAGCGACATCAACGATTTCTCTTGTTCTCTTATTCAGCGTACAGCGATTTCAACGATTTCTCATTTTTTCATATTCAGCGTACAGCGATTTCAACGATTTCCCTTTTTACTGTATTCAGCGTACAGCGATTTCAACGATTTCTCTTTTTTCGTCTTCAGCGTAGAGTGATTTCAACGATTTCTCTTTTTTGTTATTCAGCGTATAGCGATTTTAACGATTTATCTTTTTTACGTATTCAACGTACTGCGATTTCAACGATTTCTCTTATTTCGTATTCAGCTTACAGCGATTTCAACGACTTTTATTCGTATTCAGCGTACATCGATTTCATCTTTTTTTCGCATTCAGCGTACAGCGATTTCAACGATTTCTCTTTTTCCCGTATTCAGCGTACAGCGATTTCAACGATTTCTCTTATTTCGTCTTCTGCGAAGAGTGATTTCAACGATTTCTATTTTTCGTATTCAGCGTACAGCGATTTCAACGATTTCTCTGTTTTCCCTATCCAAAGTACAGCGATTCCATCGATTGCTCTTTTTTCATATACTACGCACAGCGATTTTTACTATTTCTCTTTTTAGTGTTTAGCGCTCAGCTATTTCAAAGATTTCTCTTTTTTTCGTATTCAGCGTTCTGCGATTTCAACGATTTCTCTTGTTTCGCGTTCAGCGCACAGGACGTGATCGGTTTCTCTATTTTTCGTATTCAGCGTAGCGCGATTTCAACGATTTCTCTTTTTTTCATATACGGAGTATAGCGTTTTCAACATATCTTTCTCTTTTTTCATAATCAACGTACACCGATTTCAATGATTTCTCTTTTTTTCGTATTCAGCATACAGCGATTTCAACGTTTTTTTTTCGTATTCAGCGTACAGCGATTTTAACGATTTTGTTTCGTATTCAGGGCACAGAGGTTTAAACGATTTTTTTCGTATTCAGCCTACAGCGATTTCAACAATGTCTCTTTTTTCCGTATTCAGCGTACAGCGATTTGAAAGATTTCTCTTTTTTTCTTATTCAACATAGGGCTATAGCGTTTTCAACGATTTCTGTTTTTTTTATTCAGCTTTTAGCGATTTAAACGATTCCTTTTTTTACGTATTCAACGTACAGCGATTTCAACGATTTCTCTTTTTTTCCTATTCAGCTTACAGCGATTTCAACGATTTCCCTTTTTTTCGTATTCAGCGTACAGCTATTTCAACGATTTTTATTCGCATTCAGCGTACAGCGATTTCAACGTTTTTTTTCGTATTCAGCGTACAGCAATTTCAACGGTTTTTTTTCGTATTCACCGTACAGCCATTCCTACAATTTTTTCCCTTTCATCTTTCCGTTATTTGAACTATTTTTTCGTCCGTTCACCATTCCTTCCAGTTCATCCTTCAGTAGACAGTTTCTTCTTAGCCCTTGACTCAGGCAATTCCTTGTTTTCATCCTGATTATTTTCAGCATCATTCTTTCTTCACCCTTTCTTTCCAACACAGCTTCATTTCTTATTCTGTCTGTCTGTTTCACACCCTCCATTCTTCTCCATATCTACATTTCAAATGACTCTAGTCTCTTCTCTTCACTTCGTCGTAATGTCTATGTTTCCTCCTTATACAATGTCACACTCCACACAAAGCACTTCACTAGTCTCTTCATTAGTTGTTTTTCTAGAGTTCCGTAGAATGCTCTTTTTCTCTATTAAATTTTTATTGTTAATATAAATGCAACTAATTGAATAAGAAAAAGGATTCGCTTTCCTAAAGGACTGTGTAACTCTGTTGACTTATTGTTTTGTATGCATTTATTTTACATCAACTTGTAGTCTAGTTAGTTAGATATATTACACTTTGTAATATGTACAGTATTATTACTCTTCTTTACTTTAGGATATATTTTTCTTGTAATTATAAATTTTGAAAATAAAAAGCAGGAAAGAACAATTGGCGAGGTAAGGTCGGCTAGAGGGGAGGAGGAGGAGGCCGAAATAAGAGTAATAATACTGTACAGTTTAACTAATATTGCGTGTTAGTTTTAATAGCAGGAATAATAATAATAATAATAATAATAATAATAATAATAATAATAATAATAATAATAATAATAATAATAATAATAATAATAATCATAATAATAATAATAATAATAATAATAAAAATAATAATAATATAAATAATATTTTTTTAGAATGGCCTGGGAACGCAATGAAAATTGTCAGGGAATGTTGGGTGAAGAAGGTATTAATTCTGTAGGTAGCCTACCCTGCATTACTGTAAATTCTAATATTCTTCACAGTCCGTCAGAAGTAGTCGCTGTACTCGAAAATTATTCAGACTTCTTCCCTATTATTCGTAATTCGGAATTATCCGTCACCCATTATAATTACTATTTATTTTATTTTATTCAACGTAGTCATCCTCTATTACTCGTCAACGTAGGTCATCGTCATCAGACATTATTCGTCACCATAGTTCGTCATCCAACATTATTCAATATCATAGGTTCTCTGCCACAATTCATCGTAAGTTATCCCCCACAATTCTTCATAGTCTTCCCCGTAACTCGTCAATATTGCTCATGAATCACCATTTATCAGTCATGCTCCATTATTCGTCGTACTGGATCATCGTATCATATAATTCGTCTGTAATCCTCCATTATCCGTCATAATATATCATCAATCTTAACTCGTCATAGTCATCCTCCTCGTCGTCATAGCCCATCATCAAACACAGTTCACCATTGTCATCCTTTATTATTCGTCATTTCAAATTGTTGTTTAGCTAACAGTCCTATAACAGATCTGAACCTCATAATTCATCACTCATGTGGCAATTATGCCAAGAGATAATGTGGTAGAGTGGCAAGTTCATTTCCCCTTCCATTGCATACATAGCTGATTAGTTAGATATTACACTGATCAGACTATTATTTTAGTAGGTTATTTTACGACGCTTTATCAACATCTTATGTTATTTAGCGCGGCGAAATGAGTCCGGGGTCCAGCACCGAAATTTACCAAGCATTTCCTCATATTGGGTTGAGCGAAAACCTCGGAAAACTCTCAACCAGGGAAATTGCCCCGAACGGGTATCGGACACCCGGGCCACATGGTTTCGCTGCCAGCGCTTCGCTGACCGTTACTCCACAGATTTGGACTCAGACTATTATAAGACACAATTAATATAATTCGTCATACTTCGTTGGTATCCTCCGAAATTAGTCAGTTTGTCGTCCGCATACCTAAGGTAAATAACATAGAAGGACGTCCAGCTCAGTTTACTAATTACATTCAGCGTTTAGGGATTGTACTTTTTTTTTCGTATTCAGCGTACAGCGATTTCAACGGTATAAACTTTTTTTCGTATTCAGCGTACAGCTACTTCAACGACTTCTCTTTTTTTCATATTCTGCGTTCCGCTAATTCAACTATTTTATTCGTATTCAGTGTACAGCGATTTCAGCGACTTCTCTTCTTTTCGTTTTCAACGTAGAGCTACTTCAACAATTTATATTTTTTTTTCGTATTCAACGTACAGCTATTTCAACAATTTTTTTCCTATTCAGCGTCCATCGATTTCAATGAATTCTCCTTCTTTCGTATTCAGCGTACAGCGATTTTAAATGGTATATTCCTTCTCGTATTCCGCGTACTGCGATTTCTACAGTTTTTTTTGTTTTGGTATATAGCGTACAGCTATTTCAACGATTTCTCTTTTTTTTTCGTATTCAGCGTACCGTTATTTCAAATATTTTTTTTCTTATTCAGTGTACAGCGATTTCAGGGATTCCTCTTTTTTTCGTATTCAACGTACAGCTATTTCAACGATTTCTCTTGTTTTTCGTATTCAACGTAGAGCTATTTCAACCATTTTTTCCTATTCAGGATACAGCGATTTCAATGAATTCTCTTTTCGTGTTCAGCTTTCAGCGATTTCAAAGACTCCTTTTTCTTTCGTATCCAACGTACAGCTATTTCAACCATACTTTTTTGTATTCAGATTAGAGCGATTTCAAGGATTATTTTTTTCCGTATTCAACGTACAGCGTTTTCAACTATTTCTATTTTCTTTCGTATTCAGCGTAGAGCAATTTCAACGTTTCCTCTTTTTTTCATATTCATCGTACAGCTATTTCAATAAATTTATCTACTATTCAGCGTCCATCGATTTCAACAATTTTTTCGAATTCAGCGTACTGCGATTTCAAAGTATTTTTCGTATTCAGCGTACAGCGATTTCAACGATATTTTTTCGTTTTCTGCGTACAGCTATTTCAACGATTTCCTTTCATATTCAGCGTACAGCTATTTCAACGGTTTCTTTTTTTCTTATTTCGCGTACAGCGATTTCAAAAATTTCTTTTTTTTCGTATTCAGCTTACAGCGGTTTCAACTTTTTTTTTCGTATTCTACCTACAACGATTTCAAAGATTTTTTCTCGTATCCATTGTAAAGCTATTTCAACTTACAGCGTATTCAGCTTACAGCGATTTCATCGATACCTTTTTCGTATTCAGCGTACAGCTGTTTCAACGATTTTCTTTCGTATTCAACGTACAGCGATTTCAACGATTTTTTTTTCGTATTCGACCTACAGCGATTTCAACGATTTTCTTTTTTTTCGTATTCAGCGTGCAGCGAATTCAATGATTTTATTTCGTATTCGTCCTACAGCGATTTCAAAGTTTTCTCTTTTTTCGAATTCAGCGGACAGCGATTTCAATGATTTTATTTCGTATTCAGCGTACAGAGAATTCAACGATTCTTTTTCGTATTCAGCGTATAGCGATATCAACGATTTCCCTTCTTTCGTATACAGCGTACAGCGATTTCAACGACTTCTTTACATTTCTTAGTCCACGTATAGCGATCTGAACAAGTTCTTTTTTCTTATTCAGCGTATATTGATTTTAACGATTTCTCTTTTTTACGTATTCAACGTACAGCGATTTCAACGATTTCTCTTTTTTTCGATTTCAGCGGACAGCGATTTCAACGATTTTGTTTCGTGTGCAGCGTAAAGGTATTTCAAAGATATTTTTTCGTATTCAGCGTACTGCTATTTCATCGATTTTCTTTCATATTCTGCGCGCTCCTTCAAAGACTACTCTTTTTTTTTCGTATTCAGCGTACAGCGAATTCAACGATATCTCCATTTATCTTATTCAACGTACAGCGATTTCAACGATTTCTCTTTTTTCGTATTCTGCGTACAGCAATTTCAACGATTTCTATTTTTCGTATTCAGCGTACAGCGATTAAAAAGATGTCTCTTTTTTCGTATTCAGCGTACAACGATTTCAATGATTTCTCTCTTTTACCTATTCAACTTACAGCGATTTCATCGATTTCTCTTTTATTCATATACTACGTACAGCGATTTTAGCGATTTCTTTCTTTTTACGTGTTCAGCACTAAACGATTTCAAAGATTTCTCTTATTTTCGTATTCAGCGAACAGCGATTTCAACGATTTATCTTTTTTTCGGATTCAGCGTTCAGTGATTTCAACGATTTCCCTTTTTGCGTATTCAACGTACAGTGATTTCAACGACTTGTCTTATTTCATATTAGGTGTACAGCGATTTTAACGATTTTTCTTTTTTCGTATTCAACGTACAGCAATTTCAACGATTTCTCTTTTTCCGCCTTCAGCGCAAAGGACTTGAACGCTTTCTCTTTTCTTCGTATTCAGCGTACAGCAATTTCAACGATTTCTCTTTTTCTTTTTTTCAGCGTACAGCGTTTTCAACGTTTTTTTTGTATTCAGTGTACAGCGATTTGAACGATTTTTTACGTATTCAGCGTAGAGCTATTTCAAGATTTTTTTCTTTCTCAGCGTACAGTCATTTCAACGACTTCTCTTTTTTTCGTTTTCAATGTACAGCGATTAAAACATTTTCTCTTTTTTTTCGTATTCAGCTGACAGCGATTTGAACGATATTTTGTTCGTATGCAACGTACAGCTATTTCAACGATTTTCTTTCGTTTTCAGCGTACAGCGATTTCAACAATTTTTTTTTCTATTCGGCCTACAGTGATTTCGACGGTTTCTTTTTTTTTCGTATTCAGCGTACAGCGATTTCAACGATTTTTTTTCGTAGTCAGCGTACACAAATTTCAACGATTTTTTTTCGTTTTCAGGTTACGGCGATTTCAACGATTTCTCTTTATTTGCGTATTTAGCGTACAGCGATTTCAACGATTTCTCTCTTTTGATATTCAGCGTACAGAGATTTTAATGATTTCTCTTTTATTCTTATTCAACATATGGCATTTTCAACTTTTTCTCTTATATTATTCAGCGTATCGCGATTTAACGATTTCTCTTCTTTACCTATTCAACGTACTGCGATTTCAATGATTTCTCTTTTTTTCGTATTCAGATTATAGCGATTTCAACGATTTGTCTATTTTTCGTATTCAGCGTGCAGCTATTTCAACGATTTTTTTGCCTTCAGCGTAGTACGATTTCAATTTTTTTTTGTATTCAGCGTACAGCTACATCAACGATTTCCCTTTTCTTCCTATTAAGCCGTCAGCAATTTCAACGATGTGTTTTTTTTTCGAATTCAGCTTACAGCGATTTCTACGACTTTTTTTTATATTCAGGTTATAGCGATTTCAACGATTTTATTCGTATTCAGCGTACAGCGATTTCAACGATTTCTCTTATCTTCGTATTCAGCTTGCAGCGATTACATCGAATTTTTTTCGTATTCAGCGTAAAGCGATTTCACCTATTTTCTTTCGTATTCAGCGTACAGCGTTTTCAACGATTTTTCTTCGTATTCATCGTACAGCAATTCCAACGATTTGGTTCATATTCAGCTTACAGCTATTTCAAAGATTTTCTTTCACTTCCAGCGTACACCTACGTCAACGATTCCTCTTTTTTTCCATATTCAGCCGTCAGCGATTTCAACGTTTTCTCCTTTTTTCATATTCGGCGTATAGGGATTTAAAGGATTTCTCTTTTTTTTCAACATACAGCGATTTCAACGATTTCTCTTTTTTCGTATTCAGCGTACAGCGATTTCAACGATTTCTCTTTTTTTATTCCACGTACAGCTATTTCAATCATAATATTTTATTATTCAGCGTACAGCAATTTCAACGATTTCTCTTTTTATCGTATTTAACGTGCAGAGATTTCAACGATTTCTGTGTTCTTCGTATTTAACGTACAGCTATTTCATCCATATATTTTGTATACAGGGTACAGCGAATACAACTATTTCCCTTTTATTGGTTTGCTACGTATAAATATTTCAACCATTTTATTCGTATTCAGCATAGAGTGATTTCAACGATTTTTATTGTATTCGGCGTACAGCGATTTCAAAGTTTTTTCGTATTCAGCTTACAGAGATTTCAACGATTTCTATTTTTTCTTATTCAGCGTACAGCGATTTCAAGGATTTCTCTTTTTTCGTATTCTGCGTACAATTATTTCAGGGATTCCTTTTTTTTTCTCGTATTCAGCCAACAATAATTTCAACGACTTTTTTCTGTATTGAGCGTAGAGCGATTTCAACGATTTTTTTGTATTCAGCGTACAGCTATTTCAACGATTTCTCTATGTTTCTTATTGAGCCTACATCGATTTCAGCGAGTTCTATTTTCTCTTGTTCATAGTACAGCGATTTCAACCATTTTTCTTTTTTTCGTATTGCGCGTACAGCGATTTGAGCGATTTCTCTTTTTTCGTTTTCAGCGTACAGCGATTTCTACGATTTCTCTTTTTTTCGTATTCAGAGTACAGATATTTCAACGATTTCCTTTCGTATTCAGCGCAAAGCGATTTCAAGGATATTTTTTCGTATTCAACTTGCAGCGATTTCAACGATTTTCTTTCGCATTCAGCGTACAGCTATTTCAACGATTTCTCTTTTTTTTCTTATTGAGCCTACAGCGATTTCAGCGAGTTCACTTTTTTCTTGTTCAGAATACAGCGATTTCAACGATTTGTCTTTTTTTTCGAATTCAGCGAACATCGATTTTAACGGTTTTTTCGTATTCAGCTTACAGTTGTTTCAACGATTTTCTTTCGTATTCAACGTAAAGCGACTTCAACGGCTTCTCATCTTTCGTATTCATTGTACAGCGATTTCAACGATTTCTCTTTTTTCGAATTCAACGTACAGCGATTTCAACTATTTCTCTTATTTGCGTATTCAGCGTACAGCGATTTCTTCGATATTTTTTTCGTTATTCAGGTTAGAGATATTTAATTATCTTCTTTCGTATTCAGCGTACAGAGATTTCAAGGATTTTTTCCTATTCAATCTACAGCGATTTCAACAATTTCTTTTCGTATTCAGCGTAAAGCAATTTCAACGATTTTTTTTCGTATTCGGCGTATAGCTGTATCAACGATTTTTCTCTTTTCGTATTAAGCGTAAAGCGATATCAACGATTTCTCTTTTTTCGTATTCAGCGTATAGCGATTTCAACTATTTATTTCGTATTCAGCATAGAGCGATTTCAACGTTTTTTTTGGTATTCGGCGTACAACGACTTCATAGATTTTTTGTCGTATTCATCTTACAGCGATTTCAAAGGTTACTCTTTTTTATTCAGCGTACAGCGATTTCAACGATTTCTCTTTTTTCCTATGCAGACTAAATTTATTTTAACGATTTCTGTTTTTTTCGTATTCAGCGAACAACTAACTCAACTAATTTTTGTATTGAGCGTAGAGCGATTTCAACGATTTCTTTTTTCGTATTCGGTGTACTGCGATTTCAACGATTTCTCTTTTTTCTTGTTAAGAGTGCAGCAATTTCAACGATTTCTCTTTTTTCATATTGATCGTACAGCGATTTCAGCGATGTCTCTTTTTTCATTTTCAGAGTACAGCGATTTCAACGATTTTTTTTCGTGTTCAGCTGCAACGATTTCAACGATTTTTTCGTATTCATCCTACAGCTATTTCAACGTTTTTTTCGTATTCAGCGTACAGCGATTTCAACGATTTTTTGTCGTACTCAGCGTACAACGATTTCAATTATTTTTTTTGTTTATTCACTGCACTGAGATTTCTATGAATTTTTTTTGTTTTCTGCGTACAGCGATTCCTATCGTTTTTATGTGTACAGTACATCGAGTTTTTCAATTTTTTCGTGTTATGCTTTCAGGGATTTCAAAAATTTCTTTTTTTCTTATTGAACTTACAACGATTTCTACGATTTTTGTTTGTTGTTCACCGTACAGCGAATTCTACTATTTTTTTCGTATTCTGCGTTCAGCGGTTCTAACGATTTTTTTCGCATTAATCGTTCAGCTATTTCACCTTTTTTTTTTCGTATTCTACGCACTGTGATTTCTATGATTTTTTATTTTTATTTGTTTGGTTTTCTTCGTCCAGCGATTTGTACGATTTTCTTCATGTCTGCCGTACAGCCATTTCTACGATATTATTTTGTCCACTTTTCAGCGATTTCAACTATTATTTTCGTATTGAGCGTACAATCGTTTCAACGATATTCTTTCGCATTCAACGTACAGCGGATTCAACGATTTCTCTTTTCTTTGTATTCAACGTACAGCGTATTCAACTATTTCACTTTTTTTCGTATTGCGCGTAGAGCGATTTCAATGATACATTTTTATTCAGGGTACAGATATTACACCCATTCACTTTCGTATTCAGTGAACGGCGAATTAAGAATTTTTTTTCGTATTCAACCTACAGCGATTTCAAAGGCTTTTTTCGTATTCAGAGTACAGCGATTTCAACGATTTCTTTTCGTATTCAGCGTACAACTGTTTCAACGATTTCTTTTTTTCGAATTCAGCGTAAAGCGATATCAACGATTTATCTTTTTTCGTAATCAACGTACAGCGATTTCAACGATTTCTCTTTTTTTGTATTCATCGTACAGCGATTTCAACGATTTTCCTTTTTTTCGTATTCAATGTGCAGCTATTTCATCTAAATTTTTTGCATTCAGCGTACAGCGATTTCAACGATTTCTCTTTTTATCTTATTTAACGTGCAGCGATTTCAACTATTTCTCTTTTCTTCGTATTTAACGTACAGCTATTTCATCCATATTTTTTTGTATTCAGGGTACAGCGAATATAACGTTTTCCCTTTTATTCGTATGCTACGTACAAATATTTCAACCATTTTTTTCGCATTCAGCGTACAGCGATTTCAACGATTTCTCTTTTTTCGTATTCAGCGTATAGCGATTTCAACGATTATTTTCCTATTCAGCGTAGAGCGATTTCAACGATTTTTTTTCGTATTTGGCCTACAGCGATTTTAAAGATTTTTTCGTATTCTCCTTACAGCGATTTCAACGATTTCTCTTTTGTCTTATTCATCGTACAACGATTTTAACGATTTCTCTTTCTTCGTATTCAGCCTACACTTATTTAAGCGATTTCTCTTTTTTCGTATTCGGCGAACAATAATTTCAACAAGTTTTTTCTTTATTGAGCGTAGAGCGATTTCAACGATTTGTTTTTTTTTTCAGCGTGCAGCGATTTCAATGATTTCTCTTTTTTTCATATTCAGCATACAGCGATTTCGAGTTCTCTTTTTCTTGTTCAGAGTAGAGCGATTTCATCAATTTCCCTCTTTTTCGTATTGAGCGTACTGTGATTTCAGCGATTTCTCGTTTTTCGTTTTCAGCGTAGAACGATTTAAACGATTCCTCTTTTTTCGTGTACAATGTACAGCGGTTTCAACGATTTCTCTTTTTTTCGAATTCATCGTACAGCGATTTCAACGATTTTTTTCGTATTCAGCGTACAGTTATTTCGACGTTTTTTTATTCAGCGTACAGCAATTTCAACGATTTGTTGTCTTATTCAGCGTACAGCGATTTCAACTATTGTTTATCGTATTCAGCTCAGTGCGATCTCTATGAAATTTATTTTGGTGTTCTGCGTACAGCGATTTCTATCATTTTTTGTCTACCATAAAGGGACCTTTACAATTTTTTTCGTACTTTGCTTTCAGAGATTTCAAAATTTTCTTTTTTTCCGCGATTTCTACTATTTTTTTTCGCATTCAGCGTTCAGCGGTTCTAACGATTTTCTTTTGGCATTAATCGTTGAGCGATTTCACCTATTTTGTTTTTCGTATTCAACGCACTGTGATTTCTATGATTTTTTTTTTGGTTTCATGCGTCCACCGATATCTACGATGTTTTTAGGACAACCGTACAGCGATCCCTACGATTTTCTTACGTCCACATTTCAGCGATTTCTACTATTTTTTTCTTATTCACCGTACAGTTGTTACAGCGATTTTCTTTCGTATTCAACGTACAGTGATTTCAACAGTTTCTCTCCTATCGTATTCATCGTACAGCAATTTCAACGATTTCTCTTTTTTGTATTCGACGTACATCTATTTCAACTATTTATATTATTTTTCGTATCCAGCGTACAGCGATTTCTACGATTTCTCTCTTTTTTTCGTATTCAGCGTACAGATATTTCAAAGATTTCCTTTCGTATTCAGCGCACAGCGATTTCAATCATATTTTTTCGTATTCAACCTGCAGCGATTTCAACGACTTTCTTTCGTATTCAGCATACAGCGATTTCAACGATTTTTTTTCGTATTCAGCGTACAGCTGTTTCAGCGATTTCTCTTTTCTCGAATTCAGCGTCAAGCGATTTCAACGACTTCTCATTTTTCGTATTCAGCGTACAGCGATTTCAACGATTTCTCTGTTTTTCTTATTCAAAGTACTGCGACTGCAACGATTTCTCTTCTTTCGTATTCAGCGTACAGAGATTTCACGATTTCTCTTTTTCTCTTATTCAGAGTACAGCGATTTCAACGATTTCTCTTTTTTCGTATTCAGCATACTGCGATTTCAAAGATTTCTCTTTTCGTATTCCACGTACAGGGATTTCAACGATTTCTCTTCTTTTCGTATTCAGCGTACAGCGATTTCTCGATTTCTCTTTTTTTTTATTCAACGTACAGCTATTTCTACCATAATTTTTTTGTATTCAGCGTACAGCGATTTCAAGGATTTCTCTTTTTGTCGTATTCATTGCGTAGCGATTTCAACGATATCTCTTTTCTTCGCATTTAACGTACAGCTATTTCATCCAGATTTGTTTGTATTCAGGGTACAGCGAATACAACTATTTCCCTTTTATTCGTGTTCTACGTACAAATTTATTCGTATTCGGCATAGAGTGATTTCAACGATTGTTTTTCGTATTCGACGTACAACGATTTCAAAGATTTTTCGTATTCTGCTTACAGCGATTTCAACGGTTTTTATTTTTTCTTATTCAGCGTACAGCGGCTTCAAGGATTTCTCTTTTTTTCATATTCTGCGTACACTTATATCAGCGATTTCTCTCTTTTTCGTATTCTGCCAACAATATGTTCAGCGACTTTTTTCTGTATTGAGCGTAGAGCGATGTGAACGATTTTTTTGTATTCAGAGTGCATCTATTTCAACGATTTCACTTTTTTCTTATTGAGCCTACAGCGATTTCAGCGAGTTCTGTTTTTTCATGTTCAGAGTCCAGCGATTTCAACGATTTTTCTTTTTTTCGTATTGAGTGTACAGCGATTTCAGCGATTTCTCTTTTTTCGTTTTCAGCGTACAGCGATTTCTACGATTTCTCTTTTTTTTTCTTATTCAATGTACAGCGATTTCAATGATTTCTCTCTTTTTCGAATTCAGCGAACATCGATTTTAACGATTTTTTTTTTCGTATTCAGCCAATAGTTGTTTCAACGATTTTCTTTCGTATTCAACGTAAAGCGACTTCAACGGTTTCTCATCTTCCGTATTCATTGTACAGCGATTTCAACGATTTCTCTTTTTTTCGAATTCAATGTACACCGATTTCAACTATTCCTTTTTTTTGCGTATTCAGCGTACAGCGATTTCATCGATATTTTTTTCGTATTCAGCTGAGAGATATTTCAACGATCTTCTTTCTTATTCAGCGTACAGACATTGCAAAGATTCTGTCGTATTGAACCTACAGCGATTTCAACGTTTATTTTCTTATTCAGCGTAAAGCAATTTCAACGATTTTTTTCGTATTCGGCGTACAGCAGTTTCAACGATTTTTCTCTTTTCGTATTCAGCGTAAAGCGATATCAACGATTTCTCTTTTTTTCGTATTCATGGTATAGCGATTTCAACGATTTTTTTCGTATTCACCATATAAGGATTTCAACGATTTTTTTGGTATTTAGCGTACAGCGACTTCATAGATTTTTTTGTCGTATTCAGCTTACAGCGGTTACAACGGTTTCTCTTTTTTTATTCAGCGTACAGCGATTTCAACGATTTCTCTTTTTTTCGTATTCTCCCTAAAGTTATTTTAACGATTTCTGTTTTTCTTTTTCGTATTCAGCGAACAACTATCTCAACTAATATTTGTATTGAGCATAGAGCGATTTCAACGATTTCCTTTTCGTATTCAGCGTACAGCGATTTCAACAATTTCCCTTTTTTCTTGTTAAGAGTGCAGCAATTTCAACGCTTTCTCTTTTTTCGTATTGAGCGTACAGCGATTTCGAAGATCTGTCATTTTTATATTGAACATATAGCGTTTTCAACGATTTCACTTTTTTCTTATTCAGCGTCCAGCGATTTCAAAGATTTCTCATTTCTTCATATTCAGCGTACAGTGATTTCAACGATTTCTCTTTTATTCGTATTAGCGTACAGAGTTTTCAACGATTTCCCTTTTTTTCTTATTCAGCGTACAGCGATTTCAACGATATCTCATTTTTTATATTCAGCGTACAGTGATTTCAACGATTTCTATTTTTTTCGTAATCAACGGACACTGATTTCAACGGTTACTCTTTTTTTCGTATTCGGTTTATAGCGATTTAAACCATTTCTCCTTTTTCGTATTCAACGTACAGGGATTTCAACGACTTCTCTTTTTTTCTATTCAGCGTAAAGCGATTTCAAATATCTGTCATTTTTCTTAATCAACGTATAGCGGTTTCAACGATTTCTCTATTTTTTCTTATTCAGCGTACTGCGATTTCAACGATTTCTCATTTTCTCGTATTCATTGTACAGCGATTTCAACGATTTGTCTATTTTTCTTATAATACTTACAGCAATTTCAACGTTTTCACTTTTTTTCGTATTCAACATACAACGATATGAAAGATTTCTTTTTTTTTCTTGTTCACCTCACAGTGACTTCAACGATTTCTCTTTTTTTTCGTATTCAGCGTACAGCGATTTCAACGAGTTCTCTTTTTTTCTTATTTAGCGTATAGCAATTTCAAGGAATTCTCTACGATTTCTTTACGTCCACATTTCAGCGATTTCTACTATTTTTTTTCGTAATCAGCGTACAGTTGTTTCAATGATTTTCTTTCGTATTAAACGTATAGCGATTTCAACGGTTTCTCTGCTTTCGAATTCAGCGTACAACGATTTCAACGGAATGTCGCGTGTTCAGCGTACAGGTACTTCAAAGATATTTTTCGTATTGAGCGTACAGCTATTTCAACGATTTTTTTCATATTCTGCGAGCTCTTTCAACGATTTGTCTTTTTTTCGTGTTCAGCGTACAGCGATTTCAACGATTTCTCTTTTTTTATATTCAGCGCACAGAGATTTCAACGATTTCTTGTTTTCCTATTCAGAATACAGCGATTTCAACGATTTCTATTTTTCGTATTTTGCGAATAGCGATTTCAAAGATTTCTCTTTTTTTCGTATTCAGCGTACAACGATTTCAACGATTTGTCACTTTTTCCCATTCAACGTACAGCGATTTCATCGATTTGTCTTTTTTTCATATTATACGTAAAGTTCTTTTTAACGATTTCTCTTTATACGTGTTCAGCGTTCAGCGATTTGAAGGATTTCTCTTTATTTCGTATTCAGCGAACGGCGATTTCAACTTCTCTTTTCTCGTGTTCAGCTTTCAGCGATTTCAACGATTTCTCTTTTTTTCGGATTCAACGTAGTTATTTCAACGATTTCTATTTTTTATATTCAACGTGCAGCGACTTCAACTATTTCTCTTTCTTCATCCTCACCGCACAGCGATTTCGACGATTTCTCCTTTTTTCGTATTCTGCGTACAGCGATTTCATCTAATTCTCTTTTTTTCTTATTCAGCATACTGCGATTTCAACTTCTCTTTTTTTCGTATTCAGCGTACAGGGATTTCAAGAATTTCTCTTTTTTCGTATAAAGCGTACAGCGACTTCAACAATTTGTTTTCGTATTCAGCGTACAACTATTTCACCGTTTTTTTCGTATTCATCGTACATCTATTTCAATGAATTTTCCTATTTAGCGTACAGCGATTTCAACGATTTCTCTTTCTTTCGTATTCAGCGTAAATCGACTTCAACTATTTCTCTATTTTTCATATTCTACGCACAGCGATTGCTACGATTTCTCTTTTTTTCGTATTCAACGTTCAGCGATTTCAACGATTTCTCTTTTTAATGATCACCGCACAGTGATTTCAACGATTTCTTTTTTTTTCGTATTCAATGTACAGCGATATCAACGACTTCTCTTTTTTTCTTATGCAGTGTACAGCGATTTCAATGTTTTCTTTTTTTTCGCATTCAACGTATAGCGATTTCACCGATTTCTCTTTTTTCGTGTTCAGCGATTTGAACGGTTTCTATTTTTTCGCATTCAGCGTACAGCGATTTTAAACGTTTTCTCTTTTTTTTTCCTAATCAGCGTACAGCGAATTCTAATTTCTTCATATTCAACGTACAGCGATTTCAACGATTTCTCTCTTTTTCAGCGTACAGTGATTTCAACGATTTCTCTTTTTTCGTATTCGGTGTTTAGCTATTTCAACGATTTCCCTTTTTTGGTATCCAGCGTACAGCGATTTCAAAGATCTGTCATTTTTTCTTAATCAACGTATAGCGATTTCAAGGATTTCTCTTTTTTTCTTATTCAGCGCACAGCGATTTCAAAGATTTTTACATTTCTTCATATTCAGCGTACAGTGATTTCAACGATTTCTCTTTTATTCGTATTAGCGTACATTGATTTAAACGATTTCTCTTTCTTTTCTTATTCTGTGTACAGCGATTTCAACGATTTCTCATTGTTTATATTCATCGTACAGTGATTTCAACGATTGCTATTTCTTTCGTATTCAACGTACAGTGATTTCAACGATTCCTCTTTTTATCTTATTCGGTTTATAGCGATTTAAACCATTTCTCTTTTTTCGTATCCAACGTACAGGGATTTCAAAGACTTCTCTTTTTTCCTATTCAGCGTAAAGCGATTTCAAAGATCTGTCATTTTTTCTTATTCAACGTATAGTGATTTCAACGATTTCTCTTTTTTTTCTTACTCACCGTACAGCGATTTCAATGATTTCTCTTTTTCTCGTATTCTGTGTACAGCGATTTCAATGATTTGTCTATTCTTATAATACGTACCGCAATTTCAACGATTTCACTTTTTTTCGTATTCAACTTACAGCGATTTTTATCGATTTCTTTTGTTTCATGTTCACCGCACAGTGATTTTAACGATTCCCCTTTTTTCGTATTCAGCGTACAGCGATTTCAACGAGTTCTCTTTTTTTCTTATTTACCGTACAGTAATTTTAAGGAATTCTCTTTTTTTCGTATTCAGCTGACAGCGATTTCAACGAGTTCTCTTTGTTTTTATTAAGCGTACAGTGATTTCTAGAGTTCTCTTTTTTTCTTACTCAACGTACAGTCATTTCAACAATTTCTCCTTTTTTTTCGTATTCTTGCGAATAGCTATTTCAACGATATGTTTTTCTTATTCAGCACTACAGCTATTTCAACGATTTTCTTTCGTATTCACCTTACAGCGATTTGAACTGTTTTTCTTTTTCGTATTCTGCCTACAGCGATTTCAACCATTTCTCTTTTTTCTTATTCAGCGTACAACGGTTTCTGTCCTTTTCCTATTCAACGGACAGCAATTTCATCGATTTCTGTTTTTTTTTCATATTTTACGTACAGCGATTTTAACTATTTATTTTCTTACGTGGTCAGCGCACAGCGATTATAACGATTTCTCTTTTTTCGTATTCAGTGTACAGCGATTTCAACGGTTTCTCTTTTTTCCTATTAGCGTACAGCGATTTCAACGATTTCCCTTTTTTCGTATTCAGTGTACAGCTATTTCAACGATTTCTCTTTTTTCGTATTATGCGTACAGCGATTTCAACGATATTTTTTTCGTATTTAGCGTACAACTATTTCAACGATTTTCTTTCGTATTCTCCGTATAGCGATTTGAATGTTATTTTTTTCGAATTCAAACTACAGCGATTTCAACGATTTCTCTTTTTTTCGTATTTAACGTACAGCGATTTTAACGATTTCTCTTTCTTCGTGTTAAACGTACAGCGAACTCAACGATTTCTCTCTTTTCATGTTCATCGCACAGCGATTTCAACTATTTCTCTTTTTTCGTGTTCACTGAACAGGACTTGAACTGTTTCTCTTTTTTTCGTATACAGCGTACAGCGATTTCAACGATTTCTCTGTTTTTCGTATTCAGCTTGCAACGATTTCTACGATACTTTTTCGTATTCAGCGTACGTCTATTTTACGATTTCCTTTCGTATTCAGCGTGCAGCGATTTCTACTATTTTCATTTCGTATTCAGCGTGCAGACTTTTCAACGACATTTTTTTAATCTTATTCCGCGTAACTTATAGCTAATTCAACGATTTTCTTACGTTTTCAGCTTCCAGCGATTGCAACATTTTTGTTTCGTATTCGGCATACAACTATATCTATGATTTCTCATTTTGTCGTATTCAGCGTACAGCTAATCAACGGTTTTCATTTTTCGTACTGAGCGTACCGCGATTTCAACGATATCTCTTTTTTTCTTATTCTGAGTACAGCGATTTCAACGATTTCTCTTTTTTTCGGATTCAACGTAGTTATTTCAACGATTTCTATTTTTTATATTCAACGTGCAGCGACTTCAACTATTTCTCTTTCTTCATCCTCACCGCACAGCGATTTCGACGATTTCTCCTTTTTTCGTATTCTGCGTACAGCGATTTCATCTAATTCTCTTTTTTTCTTATTCAGCATACTGCGATTTCAACTTCTCTTTTTTTCGTATTCAGCGTACAGGGATTTCAAGAATTTCTCTTTTTTCGTATAAAGCGTACAGCGACTTCAACAATTTGTTTTCGTATTCAGCGTACAACTATTTCACCGTTTTTTTCGTATTCATCGTACATCTATTTCAATGAATTTTCCTATTTAGCGTACAGCGATTTCAACGATTTCTCTTTCTTTCGTATTCAGCGTAAATCGACTTCAACTATTTCTCTATTTTTCATATTCTACGCACAGCGATTGCTACGATTTCTCTTTTTTTCGTATTCAACGTTCAGCGATTTCAACGATTTCTCTTTTTAATGATCACCGCACAGTGATTTCAACGATTTCTTTTTTTTTCGTATTCAATGTACAGCGATATCAACGACTTCTCTTTTTTTCTTATGCAGTGTACAGCGATTTCAATGTTTTCTTTTTTTTCGCATTCAACGTATAGCGATTTCACCGATTTCTCTTTTTTCGTGTTCAGCGATTTGAACGGTTTCTATTTTTTCGCATTCAGCGTACAGCGATTTTAAACGTTTTCTCTTTTTTTTTCCTAATCAGCGTACAGCGAATTCTAATTTCTTCATATTCAACGTACAGCGATTTCAACGATTTCTCTCTTTTTCAGCGTACAGTGATTTCAACGATTTCTCTTTTTTCGTATTCGGTGTTTAGCTATTTCAACGATTTCCCTTTTTTGGTATCCAGCGTACAGCGATTTCAAAGATCTGTCATTTTTTCTTAATCAACGTATAGCGATTTCAAGGATTTCTCTTTTTTTCTTATTCAGCGCACAGCGATTTCAAAGATTTTTACATTTCTTCATATTCAGCGTACAGTGATTTCAACGATTTCTCTTTTATTCGTATTAGCGTACATTGATTTAAACGATTTCTCTTTCTTTTCTTATTCTGTGTACAGCGATTTCAACGATTTCTCATTGTTTATATTCATCGTACAGTGATTTCAACGATTGCTATTTCTTTCGTATTCAACGTACAGTGATTTCAACGATTCCTCTTTTTATCTTATTCGGTTTATAGCGATTTAAACCATTTCTCTTTTTTCGTATCCAACGTACAGGGATTTCAAAGACTTCTCTTTTTTCCTATTCAGCGTAAAGCGATTTCAAAGATCTGTCATTTTTTCTTATTCAACGTATAGTGATTTCAACGATTTCTCTTTTTTTTCTTACTCACCGTACAGCGATTTCAATGATTTCTCTTTTTCTCGTATTCTGTGTACAGCGATTTCAATGATTTGTCTATTCTTATAATACGTACCGCAATTTCAACGATTTCACTTTTTTTCGTATTCAACTTACAGCGATTTTTATCGATTTCTTTTGTTTCATGTTCACCGCACAGTGATTTTAACGATTCCCCTTTTTTCGTATTCAGCGTACAGCGATTTCAACGAGTTCTCTTTTTTTCTTATTTACCGTACAGTAATTTTAAGGAATTCTCTTTTTTTCGTATTCAGCTGACAGCGATTTCAACGAGTTCTCTTTGTTTTTATTAAGCGTACAGTGATTTCTAGAGTTCTCTTTTTTTCTTACTCAACGTACAGTCATTTCAACAATTTCTCCTTTTTTTTCGTATTCTTGCGAATAGCTATTTCAACGATATGTTTTTCTTATTCAGCACTACAGCTATTTCAACGATTTTCTTTCGTATTCACCTTACAGCGATTTGAACTGTTTTTCTTTTTCGTATTCTGCCTACAGCGATTTCAACCATTTCTCTTTTTTCTTATTCAGCGTACAACGGTTTCTGTCCTTTTCCTATTCAACGGACAGCAATTTCATCGATTTCTGTTTTTTTTTCATATTTTACGTACAGCGATTTTAACTATTTATTTTCTTACGTGGTCAGCGCACAGCGATTATAACGATTTCTCTTTTTTCGTATTCAGTGTACAGCGATTTCAACGGTTTCTCTTTTTTCCTATTAGCGTACAGCGATTTCAACGATTTCCCTTTTTTCGTATTCAGTGTACAGCTATTTCAACGATTTCTCTTTTTTCGTATTATGCGTACAGCGATTTCAACGATATTTTTTTCGTATTTAGCGTACAACTATTTCAACGATTTTCTTTCGTATTCTCCGTATAGCGATTTGAATGTTATTTTTTTCGAATTCAAACTACAGCGATTTCAACGATTTCTCTTTTTTTCGTATTTAACGTACAGCGATTTTAACGATTTCTCTTTCTTCGTGTTAAACGTACAGCGAACTCAACGATTTCTCTCTTTTCATGTTCATCGCACAGCGATTTCAACTATTTCTCTTTTTTCGTGTTCACTGAACAGGACTTGAACTGTTTCTCTTTTTTTCGTATACAGCGTACAGCGATTTCAACGATTTCTCTGTTTTTCGTATTCAGCTTGCAGCGATTTCTACGATACTTTTTCGTATTCAGCGTACGTCTATTTTACGATTTCCTTTCGTATTCAGCGTGCAGCGATTTCTACTATTTTCATTTCGTATTCAGCGTGCAGACTTTTCAACGACATTTTTTTAATCTTATTCCGCGTAACTTATAGCTAATTCAACGATTTTCTTACGTTTTCAGCTTCCAGCGATTGCAACATTTTTGTTTCGTATTCGGCATACAACTATATCTATGATTTCTCATTTTGTCGTATTCAGCGTACAGCTAATCAACGGTTTTCATTTTTCGTACTGAGCGTACCGCGATTTCAACGATATCTCTTTTTTTCTTATTCTGAGTACAGCGATTTAAACGGTTTTTTCATTTGATCGCATTACAGCGATTTCAACGATATTTTCTTCGTATTCAGCGTACAGCAACTTCAACGATTTTTTTTTCGTATTCAGCGCACAGAGATTTCAACGATATTTTTTCTTATTCAGTGTATAGCGATTTCAAAGATTTTTCTATTTCCCGTATTCAGCGTACAGCGATTTCAACTATTTCTCTTGTTTTTTATTCAGTTTACAGCTATTCAACGAATTCTATTTTTCATATTCAGCGTACAGGGATGTCAACGATTTCTCTTTTTTTCGTATTCAGAGTAAAGCAATTTCAAAGATTTCTCTTTTTTTCGTATTCAAAGTACAGCGATTAATACGATTTCTCTTTCTTTCGTATTCAGCTTACAGCGATTTCAACGATATTTTTTTCGTATTTAGCGCACAGCTATTTCAACGGTTTCTTTCGTATTCAGCGTACAGCGATTTCAACGATTTTTTTGTATTCCCCCTACAGCGATTTCGACGATTACTCTTTTTTTTCGTATTCAGCGTGCAGTGATTTCAACGCTTTTTGGGTATTCAGCGTACAGAAATTTCAACAATATTTGATTCGTATTCAGCGTACAGCGATTTCAACGATTTCTCTTTCTTTGTATTCAGCGTACAGCGATTTCAACGATTTTTTTTCGTATTTGGCCTACAGCGATTTCAACGTTTTCAATTTCATTCGTATTCAGCGTACATTTATTTCAACGATTTCTATTTTTCGTATTCAACGTACAGCGATTTCAACGTTTTGTCTTCTTTCTTATTCGGTGTACAGCGATTTCATCGACTTCTCTTTTTTTTCGTATTCTAAGTATAGCGTTTAAAACGATTACTTCTTTTTTTCGTATTCAGCTTACAGTGATTTCGACGATATTTATTTCGTATTGAGCGTACAGTTATTTCAACGATTTTATTTCGTATTCCGCATACAGGGATTTCAAAGGTATTTTTTCGTATTGAGCGTACAGCTTTTTCAACGGTTTTCTTTCATATTCCGCGATCTCTTTCAACGATTTCTTTTTTTTTGTGTTCAGGGTAGAGGTATTTCAAAGATATTTTTTGTATTGAGCGTACAGCTATTTCAACGATTTTCTTTCATATTCTGCGAGCTCTTTCATAGATTTGTCTTTTTTTCCTATCCAGCGTACAGCGTTTTCAATGATTTCTCTTTTTTCATGTTCAGCGCACACCGATTTCAACGATTGCTTTTTTTCCTATTCAGAATACAGCGAATTCAACGATTTCTGTTTTTCGTTTACAGCGTATAGCGATTTCAAACATATCTCTTTTTTCATATTCAATGGACAGAGATTTCAACTGTTTCTCTTTTTTTCGTATTCAGCTTAGAGCGATTTCAACGATATTTTTTCGTATTCAGCGTACAACTATTTCAACGGTTTCTTCCTTATTCAGCGAACAACGATTTCTGTCCATTTCCTATTCAACGGACAGCGATTTCATCGATTTCTCTTTTTTCATATTCTACGTACAGCGATTTTAACGATTTATTTTCTTACGTGATCAGCGCACAGCGATTTCAACGATTTCTATTTTTTCGTATTCAGTGTACAGCGATTTAAACGATTTCTCTTTTTTCCGTATTAGCGTAGAGCGATTTCAAAGATTTCTCCTTTTTTCTTGTTCAGCGTAAAGCGATTTCAACGATTTCTCTCTTTTTCGTATTCAACGTAGAGCGATTTCAACGATTTCTCTTTTTTTCGTATTCAACGTACAGCGATTTCAAAGAATTCTCTTTTTTTCTTATTCAGTGTACAGCGATTCGAACGGTTTCTATTTTTTAGTATTCGGCGTAGAGCGATTTTAAAATTTTTCTCCTTTTCTTATTCAGCGTACAGCGAATTCAATTTTATTCGTATTCAATGTACAACGATTTCAACGATTTGTGTTTTTTCGTATTCAACGTACAGTCATTTCACCGATTTCTCTTATTTCGTATTCGGTGTATAGCGATTTAAACGATTTCTCTTTTTCCGTATTCAACCTACAGCGATTTCCCTTTTTTCGTATTCAGCGTACAGCGATTTCAAAGATCTGTCATTTCTTCTTATTAAACATATAGCGACTTCAACGATTTCTCTTTTTTTCTTATTCAGCGTACAGCGATTTCAACGATTTCTATTTTTCGTATTCAGCGTACAGCGATTTCAAATATTTCTCTTTTTTACGTATTCAGCGTACAACAATATCAACGATTTCTCCCTTTTTCTATTCAACGTACAGCGATTTCATTGATATGTCTTTTATTTCTATTCATCGTACAGCGATATCAACGATTTCTCTTTTTCTCTTATTCAGCGTACAGCGATTTCAACGATTTCTCATTTTTTCATATTCAGCATACAGTGATTTCAGCGATTTCACTTTTTTCCTTATTCAACGTACAGCGATTTCAACAATTTCTCTTTTCTTCGTATTGTTGCGAATAGCGAATTCAACGATATTTTTTTCCAATTCAGCTTAGAGCAATTTTAACGATTTATATTTTGTTCGTACTAGCGTACAGCGATTTCAACAATTTCTCTTATTCTTATTAAGCGTACAACGATTTCAACGATTTCTCATTTTTTCATATTCAGCGTACAGTGATTTCAACGATTTCTATTTTTTTCGTATTCAACGTACAGTGATTTCAACGATTCCACTTTTTTTAGTATTCGGTTTATAGCGATTTAAACCATTTCTCCTTATTCGTATTCAGCGTACGGGGATTTCAAGGACTTCTCTTTTTTCCTATTCAACGTAAAGCGATTTCAAAGATCTGTCATTTTTTCTTATTCAACATATAGCGATTTCAACGATTTTATTTCTTATTCAGCGTACAGCGATTTCAAAGTTTTCTCTTTTTCTCGTATTCAGTGTACAGCGATTTAAACGATTTCTCTTTTTTTCGTATTCAGTGTAAAGCGATTTCAACGATTTGTCTATATTTCTTATAATACGTACAGCAATTTCAACGATTTCTCTTTATTTCTTATTCAACTTAAAGCGATTTCAACGAGTTCTCACTTTTTCTTATTTAGCGTAGAGCAATTTCAACGAGTTCTCATTTTTTCGTATTCAGCGTACAGCGATTTCAACGAGTTATCTTTTTTTCTTATTCAGCGTACAGCGATTTGAAGGAGTTCTCTTTTTTTCGTATCCAACGTACAGCGATTTCAACAATTTCTCCTTATTTTCGTAATCTTGAGAATAGCGATTTCAACCATATATATTTTTCTTATTCAGCTTACAGCTATTTCAACGATTTTCGTCGTTTTGAACGATTTACCTTTTTTCGTATTCAAATACAGGGATTTCAACGATTTTCCTTTCTTATCGTATTCAGCGTTCAACGATTTCAGCAATTCCTCATTTTTTCGTATTCAACGCAGTGATTCCAACGATATCTTTTTTTTTCGTATTTGGAGTACAGCGATTTCAACGATTCCTCTTTTTTCCTATTCAACGTAAAGGACTTGAACGGTTTCTCTTTTTTTCGTATGCAGCGTATTGCGATTTCAAAGATTTCTCTTTTTTCATTGAGCTTATTGTGATTTCAAAGATCTCTTTTTTTTCTTATTCAACGTACAGCGATTTCAACGATTTTTCTTTTGTTCGTATTCAGCGTACAGCGGTTTCAAAAATTTTTGTCGTATTCAGCATAGAGAGATTTCAAAGTTTTTTCTCGTAGTCAGCGTGCAGCTATTTCAACTTTTTTTTTAAATTTTCAACATATAGCCATTTCAACGGTTTCCCTTTTTTCGTATTCAGAGTACAGCGATTAAACCGTTTTCGTATTCTGTTTACAGCGATTTCATCGATGTCATTTTCGTATTCAGCTTACAGCTATTTCAAAGATTATCTTACCAATTGAGCATATAGCCATATCAATGATTTTTTTTTTCGTGTTCGGTGTACGGGAATTCAACGATTTCTCTTTTTTCCGTTTTCAGCGTGCAGAGATTTCGACGATTCTTTTTTCGTACTCAGCTTACAGAAATTTCAACGATATTTTATTCTTATTCACCGCAGAGCGATTTCAACGATTTCCCTTTTCTCTTATTAAGCGTACAACGATTTCAACGATTTTTTTCGTATTTGCCTTATAGCGATTTCAACAATTTCTAATTTTTTCCTATTCAGCCTACATCTAATTCAACGATTTCTATTTTTCGTATTCATCGTACAGCGATTTCAACGATATCTCTTTTTTTTTCGTATTCTGCGTACAGTGATTTAAACGATTTCTTTTTCTTTCGGATTGAGCGTAAAGCGATTTCAAAGATTTCTTTTTTTTCGAATTCAACGTACAGCGATTTCAACTATTTATCTTTTTTTCGTATTCAGCGTGCAGCGATTTCAAGTAATTCTCTTATTTTCTTATTCAGCGTACAGCGATTTCAACGATTCCTCTTTTTTCACAATCAGTGTACAGCGATTTCAACGATGCCTCTTTTTTCCGTATTCAGCGTAAAGCGATTTCAACGAATTCTCTTTTTTTCTTATTCAGGATACAGCGATTTCAGCGATTTCTGTTGTTTTCATATTCAACCTACAGCGATTTCAACGATTTCTCTTTTTTCGATTATGAGTACAGCGATGTCAACGATATTTTTTCGTATCTAGCGTACAGCTATTTGAATTATTTTTTTCGAATTCAGACTACAGCGATTTCAACAATTTCTCTTTTTTCCTATTCAACGTACAGCGATTTCATCGGTTTCTGTTTTTTCGTATTTAGCTTACATCGATTTCAACGATTTCACTTTTTTCGTATTCAGCGTAATGAGATTTCAACGATTTCTCTTTGTTCATATTCCACGTACACCGATTTCAACGATTTCTCTTTCTTTCTGATTCAGTGTACAGCGATTTCAACTATTTTTTCGTATTCAGCGTACAGCGATTTTAACGATTTTTTCTTATTCAGCGTACAGAGATTTAAAGGATTTTGTATTCAGCGTACAGGGATTTCAACGATGTCTCATTTTTCCGTATTCAGCGTACAGAAATTTCAACGTTTTCACCTTTTTCGTTTTCAGCGTACAGCGATTTCATCTATTTCTCTTGTTTTTATTCAGCATGCATCGATTTGAACGAGTTCCCATTTTTCCTTATTCAACCTACAGCGATTTCAACAATTGCTCTTTTTCTCGTATTCTTGCTAATAGCGATTTCAACGATATTATTTCTTATTCAGCTTACAGTTATTTCAACGATTTCCTTTCGAATTCACCGTACAGCGATTTGAACGTTTTTTTTTTCGAATTCAGCCTACAGCGATTTCAACCATTTCTCCTTTTTATTATTCAGCGTACAACGATTTCAACGGTTTCTTTCCTTATTCAGCGTACAACGATTTCTGTCCATTTTCTATTCAACGGACAACGATTTCATCGATTTCTCTTTTTTCATATTCTACGTACAGCGATTTTAACGATTCAATTTCTTACGTGATCAGCGCACAGCGATTTCAACGATTGCTATTTTTTCGTATTCAGTCTACAGCGACTTCAACGACTCTTTTTTACGTATTAGCGTAGAGCGAATTCAGCGATTTCTCCTTTTTTTCGTGTTCAGTGTAAAGCGAATTCAACGATTTCTCTCTTTTTCGTATTCAACGTACAGCGATTTCAACGATTTCTCTTTTTTTCGTATTCAACGTACAGCGATTTCAAAGAATTCTCTTTTTTCTTATTCAGTGTACAGCGATCTCAACGTTTTGTTTTTTTTTCGTAATCAACGTACAGCGATATCACCGATTTCTATTTTTTCGAGTTCAGCGATTGGAACAGTTTCTATTTTTTGTATTCGGCGTAGAACGATTTTAAAATTTTTCTCTTTTTTCTTATTGAGCGTACAGCGAATTCTATTTTTTTGTATTCAATGTACAACGATTTCAACCATTTCTCTTTTTTTCGTATTCAACGTACGGTGATTTCACCGATTTCTCTTTTTTCGTATTCGGTGTATAGCGATTTAAACGATTTCTCTTATTCCTTATTCAACCTACAGCGATTTCTCTTTTTTCGTATTCAGCGTACTGCGATTTCAAAGATCAGTCATTTCTTCTTATTAAACATATAGCGATTTTAACGATTTTTCTTTTTTTCTTATTCAGCGTACAGCGATTTCAACGATTTCTATTTTTCGTATTCAGCGTACAGCGTTTTCAAATATTTCTCTTTTTTTCGTATTCAGCGTACAACGATATCAACGATTTCTCCCTATTTCTATTCAACGTACAGCAATTTCATTGATTTGTCTTTTATTTCTATTCATCGTACAGCGATATCAACGAGTTCACTTTTTTCCTTATTCAACGTACAGCGATTTCAACAATTTCCCTTTTTTTCGTATTGTTGCGAATAGCGAATTCAACGATAACTTTTTCCAATTCAGCTTAGAGCAATTTTAACGATTTATATTTTGTTCGTACTAGCGTACAGCGATTTCAACAATTTCTTTTTTTCTTATTAAGCGGACAACGATTTCAACGATTTCTCATTTTTTCATATTCAGCGTACATTGATTTCAACGATTTCTATTTTTTTTCGTATTCAACGTACAGTGATTTCAACGATTCCACTTTTTTTCGTATTCGGTTTATAGCGATTTAAACCATTTCTCCTCATTCGTATTCAGGTTACGGGGATTTCAACGACTTCTCTTTTTTCCTATTCAACGTAAAGCGATTTCAAAGCTCTGTCATTTTTTCTTATTCAGCGTATAGCGATTTCAACGATTTCTCTTTTTTTTCTTATTCAGCGTACAGCGATTTCAAAGATTTCTCTTTTTCTCGTATTCCGTTTACAGCGATTTCAACGATTTCTCATTTTCTCGTATTGTGTGTACAGCGATTTCAACGATTTGTCTATTTTTCTTATAATACGTAGAACAATTTCAACGATTTCACTTATTTTCGTATTCAACGTACTTCGATTTTAACGATTTCTTTTTTTCCATGTTCAACGCACAGTGATTTGAACGATTTCTCTTTTTTTTTCGTATTCAGCGCACATCGATTTCAACGAGTTTTCTTTTTTTTCTTATTAAGCGTACAGTAATTTCCAGGAATTCTCTTTTTTTCGTATTCAGCGATTTCAACGAGTTCTCTTTTTTTCTTATTAAGCGTACAGCGATTTGTACGAGTTCTCTTTCTTTCTTATTCAACGTACAGCAAATTATACAATTTCTCTTTTTTTCGTATTTTTGCGAATATCGATTTCAACGGTATTTTTTTCTTATTCGGCATACAGCTATTTCAACGATTTTCATTCGTATTCACCTTACAGCGATTTGAACTGTTTTTCTTTTTCGTATTCTGCCTACAGCGATTTCAACCATTTCTCTTTTTTTCTTATTCAGCGTACAATAATTTCTGTCCTTTTTTATTCAACGGACAGCGATTTCATCGATTTCTCTTTTTTTTCATAATCTACGTACAGCGATTTTAACGATTTATTTTCTTACGTGTTCAGCGCACAGCGATTTCAACGATTTCTTTTTTTGTATTCTGTGTACAGCGATTTCAACGGTTTCTCGTTTTTTCGTATTAGCGTACAGCGATTTCAACGAATTCTCTTTTCTTCGTATTCAGCGTACAGTGATTTCAACGATTTCTTTTTTTTTTCGTATTCGGTTTATAGCGATTTAAACCATTTCTCCTTTTTCGTGTTCAACGTACAGGGATTTCAACGACTTCTCTTTCTTCCTATTGAGCGTAAAGCGATTTCAAAGATCTGTCATTTTTTCTTATTCAACGTATAGCGATTTCAACCACTTCTCTTTTTTTTCTTACTCAGCGTACAGCGATTTCAACGATTTCTCTTTTTCTCGTATTCTGTGTACAGCGATTTCAACGATTTCTCATTTTCTCGTATTCTGTGTTACAGCAATGTCAACGATTTGTCCATTTTTCTTATAATACGTAAAGGAATTTCAACGATTTCACATTTTTCGTATTCAACGTACAGCGATTTTAACGATTTCTTTTTTTCATGTTCACCGCACAGTGATTTGAATGATTTCTCTTTTTTTTCGTATTCAGCGTACTGCGATTTCAACGAGTTCTCTTTTTTTCTTATTTAGCGTACAGCAATTTCTAGGAATTCTCTTTTTTTCGTATTCAGCTTACAGCGATTTCAACGAGTTCTCTTTTTTTCTTATTAAGCGTACAGCGATTTCTACGAGTTCTCTTTTTTTCTTATTCAACGTACAGCGATTTCAACAATTTCTCTTCTTTTCGTATTCTTGAGAATAGCGATTTCAATGATATATTTTTCTTATTCAGCTTACAGCTATTTCAACGATATTCATTCGTATTCACCTTACAGCGATTTGAACTCTTTTCTTTTTTCGTATTCTGCCTACAGCGATTTCAATCATTTCTCTTTCTTTCTTTTTCAGCGTACAACGATTTCTGTCCTTTTCCTATTCAACGGACAGCGATTTCATAGATTTCTCTTTCTTTCATATTCTATGTACAGCGATTTTAACTATTTATTTTCTTACGTGTTCAGCGCATAGCGATTTTAACTATTTATTTTCTTACGTGTTCAGCGCATAGCGATTTCAACGATTTCTTTTTTTTCGTATTCAGTGTACAGCGATTTCAACGGTTTCTCTTTTTTCGTATTCTGCGTAAAGCGATTTCAACGATTTCTCTATTTTTCGTATTCAACGTATAGCGATTGCTACGATTTCTCTTTTTCTGTATTCAACATTCAACGATTTCAACGATTTTTCTTTTTTATGATCACCGCACAGCGATTTCAACGATTTCTTTTTTTCTCGTATTCAACGTGCAGCGATTTCAAAGATTTCTTTTTTCTTCTTCTTCTTCAGTGTATAGCGTTCTCAACGTTTTCTTTTTTTTCGTATTCAACGTACAGCGATTTCACCGATTTCCCTTTTTTCGTGTTCAGCAATTTGAACGGTTTCTATTTTTTTGCATTCGGCGTACAGAGATTTTAAAATTTTTCTCTTTTTTTCGTATTCAGCGTACAGCGAATTCCATTTTTTTTCGTATTCAACGTACAGCGATTTCAACGATTTCGCTTTTTTTCGTTTTCAATGCACAGTGATTTCACCGCTTTCTCTTTTTTTCGTATTCGGTGTATAGCGATTTCAACGATTTATCTCTTTTCGTATTCAACGTACAGTGATCTCAACGATTGCTCTTTTTTTCGCATTCAGCGTATAGCAATTTCAAAGATCTGTCATTTCTTCTTATTAAACATATAGGAATTTCAACGATTTCTCTTTTTTTCTTATTCAGCTTACAGCGATTTCAACGATTTCTATTTCTCGTGTTCAGCGTACAGCGATTTCAAAGATTTCTCTTTTTTCGTTTTGAGCGTACAACGATATCAACGATTTCTCATTTTTTTTATTTAACGTACTGCGATTTCATTGATTTGTCTTATATTCGTATTCATCGTACAGCGATATCAACGATTTCTCTTTTTCTCATATTCAGCGTACAGCGATTTCAACGATTTCTCATTTTTTCATATTCAGCGTACAGTGATTTCAAACACTTCTCTTTTTTTCTTATTCAGGATACAGCGATTTCAACGAGTTCTCTTTTTTTCTATTTCAGCGTACCGCGATTTCAACGAGTTCACTTTTTTTCTTATTCAACATACAGCGATTTCGGCAATTTCTTTTTTTGGTATTCGTGCGAATAGCGAATTCAACGATATTTATTTCTAATTCAGCTTACAGCTTTTTCAACGATCTCTATTTTATTCGTACTAGCGTACAGCGATTTCAACG
Source organism: Periplaneta americana (assembly GCF_040183065.1). Taxonomy (NCBI): domain Eukaryota; kingdom Metazoa; phylum Arthropoda; class Insecta; order Blattodea; family Blattidae; genus Periplaneta; species Periplaneta americana. The sequence continues at coordinate 185,660,823 of NC_091131.1, forward strand.
ATTTCTCTCTTTTTCCTATTCAACGTACAGCGATTTAATCGGTTTCTTTTTTTTCGTATTCAACGTACAGGGTTTTGAACGATTTCTCTTTTTTGTATTCAAATACAGGGATTTCAATGATTTTCCTTTCTTATCGTATTCAGCGTTCAGTGATTTCAGCAATTCCTCATTTTTTCGTATTCAACGTACAGTGATTCCAACGATATCTGTTTTTTCGTATTTGGAGTACAGCGATTTCAACGATTCCTCTTTTTTCCTATTCAACGTACAGGACTTGAAGGCTTTCTCTTTTTTTCGTATGCAGCGTATTGCGATTTCAAAGATTTCCCTTTTTTTATTGAGCTTATTGCGATTTCAACGATTTCTCTTTTTTTTCTTAATCAGCGTACAGCGATTTCAACGATTTTTCTTTTTTTCGTATTCAGCGTACAGCGGTTTCAAAAATTTTTTTTCGTGTTTAGCGTAGAGAGATTTCAAAGTTTTTTCTCGTATTCAGCGTGCAGCTATTTCAACTTTTTTTAATTTTCAACATATAGCCATTTCAACGGTTTCCCTTTTTTCGTATTCAAAGTACAGCGATTATACCGTTTTCGTATTCTGTTTACAGCGATTTCATCGATTCCATTTTCGTATTCAGCTTACAGCTATTTCAAAGATTATCTTTCGAATTGAGCATACAGCCATATCAACGATTTTTTTTTCCTATTCGGTGTACGGGAATTCAACGATTTCTCTTTTTTCCGTTTTCAGCGTGCAGTGATTTCAACGATTCTTTTTTCGTACTCAGCTTACAGAAATTTCAACGATATTTTATTCTTATTCACCGTAGAGCGATTTCAACGATTTCCCTTTTTTCTTATTCAGCGTACAGCGGTTTGAACGATTTTTTTCGTATTTGCCTCACAGCGTTTTCAACGATTTCTAATTTTTTCGTATTCAGCCTACATCTAATTCAACGATTTCTATTTTTCGTATTCATCGTACAGCGATTTCAACGATATGTCTTTTTTTTCGTATTCTGCGTACAGTGATTTAAACGATTTCTTTTTCTTTCGTATTGAGTGTAAAGCGATTTCAACGATTTCTCTTTTTTTCGAATTCAACGTACAGCGATTTCAACTATTTTTTTTCGTATTCAGCGTGCAGCGATTTCAACTAATTCTCTTATTTTCTTATTCAGCGTACAGCGATTTCAACGATTTCTCTTTTTTCGTATTCAGTGTACAGCGATTTCAACGATGTCTCTTTTTTCCTTATTCAGCGTAAAGCGATTTCAACGAATTGTCTTTTTTCTTATTCAGGATACAGCGATTTCTGTTTTTTTCATATTCAACGTACAGCGATGTCAACGATTTCTCTTTTTTCGTTTATGCGTACAGCGATTTCAACGATATTTTTTTCATATCTAGCGTACAGCTATTTGAACGATTTTCTTTCGTATTCAGCGTACAGCGATTTGAATTTTTTTTCGAATTCAGACTACAGCGATTTCAACAATTTCTCCTTTTTTCCTATTCAACGTACTGCGATTTCATCGGTTTCTGGTTTTTTCGTATTTAGCGTACATCGATTTCAAAGATTTCACTTTTTTCGTATTCAGCGTAATGAGATTTCAACGATTTCGCTTTGTTCATATTCCACGTACACCGAATTCAACGATTTCTCTTTCTTTCTTATTCAGCGTACAGCGATTTCAACTATTTTTTCGTATTCAGCGTACAGCGATTTTAACGATTCTTTTCGTATTCAGCGTACATAGATTTAACGGATTTTTTTGTATTCAGCGTACAGGGATTTCAACGATGTCTCTTTTTCCGTATTCAGCGTAGAGAAATTTCAACGTTTTCACCTTCTTCATTTTCAGCGTACAGCGATTTCAACTATTTCTCTTGTTTTTGTTCAGCATGCAGCGATTTCAACGAGTTCTCATTTTTCCTTACTCAACGTACAGCGATTTCAACAATTCCTCTTTTTTTCGTATTCTTGCGAATAGCGATTTCAACGATATTTTTTCTTCTTCAGCTTACAGTTATTTCAACGATTTCCTTTCTTATTCACCGTACAGTGATTTGAACGTTTTTTTTCGAATTCAGCCTACAGCAATTTCAACCATTTCTCTTTTTTCTTATTCAGCGTACAACGATTTCTCTCCTTTTCCTATTCAACGTAGACCGATTTCATCGATTTCTCTTTTTTCATATTCTACGTACAACGATTTTTACGATTTATCTTCTTACGTGTTCAGCGCACACCCGATTTCAAAGATTTCTCTTTTTTTCGTATACAGTGGGCAGTGATGTGAAACAGTATATTATTGTTCCTATTCCGCATTCAAAAGTGTTCAAAGATTTCTCTTTCATTTCGTATTCAACGTAGAGTGATTTTAATTATTTCTTTTTTTTCGTATTCAGCGTACAGCGGTTTCAATGATTTTGTTTCGTATTCAGCGTACAGAGATTTCAACGATTTTTTTTCGCATTCAGCGTACAGTGATTTTAACGATTTCCCTATTTACCGTATTCAGCGTACAGCGGTTTCAACGATTTCTCTTTTTTCTTCTTCAGCGTAGAGTGATTTCAACGATTTCTCTTTTTTGTTATTCAGCGTATAGCGATTTTAACGATTTATCATTTTTACGTATTCAACGTACGGCGATTTAAACGATTTCTCTTATTTCGTATTCAGCTTACAGCGATTTCAACGACTATTATTCGTATTCAGCGTACATCGATTTCAACTTTTTTTCGCATTCAGTGTACAGCGATTTCAATGATTACTCTTTTTCCCGTATTCAGCGTACAGCGATTTCAACGATTTCTCTTTTTTCGTCTTTTGCGAAGAGTGATTTCAACGATTTCTATTTTTCGTATTCAGCGTACAGCGATTTCAACAATATCTCTTTTTTCGTATTCAGCGTACAACGATTTCAACGATTTCTCTCTTTTCCCTATTTAACGTACAGCGATTTCATCTATTTCTCTTTTTTCATATACTATGCACAGCGATTTTTACTATTTCCCTTTTTAGTGTTTAGCGCTCAGCGATTTCAAAGATTTCTCTTTTTTTCATATTCAGCGTTCTGCGATTTCAACGATTTCCCTTGTTTCGCGTTCAGCGCAGAGAACTTGAACGGTTTCTCTTTTTTCCGTATTCAGCGTAGCGCGATTTCAACGATTTCTCTTTTTTTTCGCATTCGGCGTATAGCGATTTCAACATATCTTTCTCTTTTTTCATAATCAACGTGCTCCGATTTCAATGATTTCTCTTTTTTTCGTATTCAGCGTACAGCGATTTCAACGTTTTTTTTCGTATTCAGCGTACAGCGATTTTAACGATTTTGTTTCGTATTCAGGGCAAAGAGATTTAAACGATTTTTTTCGTATTCAGCGTACAGCCTTGTCAACAATGTTTCTTTTTTCCGTATTCAGCGTAGAGCGATTTGAAAGATTTCTCTTTTTTTCTTATTCAACATAGGGCTATAGAGTTTTCAACGATTTCTTGTTTTTTTTTATTCAGCATATATCGATTTTAACGATTTCTTTTTTTACGTATTCAACGTACAGCTATTTCAACGATTTTTATTCGCATTCAGCGTACAGCGAATTCAACGTTTTTTTTTTCGTATTCAGCGTACAGCAATTTCAACGGGTTTTTTCGTATTCACCGTACAGCCATTCCTACAATTTTTTCCCCTTCGTCTTTCCGTTATTTGATCTATTTTTTCGTCCGTTCACCATTCCTTCCAGTGCATCCTTCAGTAGATAGTTTCTTCTTAGCCCTTGACTCAGGCAATTCCTTCTTTTCATCCTGATTATTTTCAGCATCATTCTTTCTTCACCCTTTCTTTCCAACACAGCTTCATTTCTTATTCTGTCTGTCTGTTTCACACCCTCCATTCTTCTCCATATCTACATTTCAAATGACTCTAGTCTCTTCTCTTCACTTCGCCGTAATGTCTATGTTTCCTCCTTATACAATGTCACACTTCACACAATGCACTTCACTAGTCTCTTCATTAGTTGTTTTTCTAGAGTTCCGTAGAATGCTCTTTTTCTCTATTAAATTTTTATTGTTAATATAAATGCAACTAATTGAATAAGAAAAAGGATTCGCTTTCCTAAAGGACTGTGTAACTCTGTTGACTTAGTCTTTTGTATGCATTTATTTTACATCAACTTGTAGTCTAGTTAGTTAGATATGTTACACTTTGTAATATGTACAGTATTATTACTTTTCTTTACTTTAGGATATATTTTTCTTGTAATTATAAATTTTGAAAATAAAAAACAGGAAAGAACAATTGGCAAGGTAAGGTCGGCTAGAGGGGAGGAGGAGGCCGAAATAAGAGTAATAATACTGTACAGTTTAAATAATATTGCGTGTTAGTTTTAATAGTAATAATATTAATAATAATAATAATAATAATAATAATAATAATAATAATAATATTTTTTTTAGAATGGCCTGTGAACGCAATGAAAATTGTCAGGGAATGTTGGGTGAACAAGGTATTAATTCTGTAGGTAGCCTACCCTGCATTACTGTAAATTCTAATATTCTTCACAGTCCGTCAGAAGTAGTCGCTGTACTCGAAAATTATTCAGACTTCTTCCCTATTACTCGTAATTCGTAATTATCCGTCACCCATTATAATTACTAATTATTTTATTTTGTTCATCGTAGTCATCCTCTATTACTCGTCATCGTAGGTCATCGTCATCAGACATTATTCGTCACCATAGTTCGTCATCCAACATTATTCAATATCATAGGTTCTCTGCCACAATTCATCGTAAGTTATCCGCCACAATTCTTCATAGTCATCCCCGTAACTCGTCAATATTGCTCATGAATCACCATTTATCAGTCATGCTCCATTATTCGTCGTACTGGATCATCGTATCATATAATTCGTCTGTAATCCTCCATTATCCGTCATAATATATCATCAATCTTAACTCGTCATAGTCATCCTCCTCGTCGTCATAGCCCATCATCAATCACAGTTCATTCTAATCCTTTATTATTCGTCATTTGAAATTGTTGTTTAGCTAACAGTCCTAAAACAGATCTGAACCTCATAATTCATCACTCATGTGGCAATTACGCCAAGAGATAATGTGGTAGAGTGGCAAGTTCATTTCCCCTTCCATTGCATACATCGCTGATTAGTTAGATATTACACTGTTCAGACTATTATTTTTTAGTAGCTTAGTTTACGACGCTCTATCAACATCTTATGTTATTTAGCGCGGCGAAATGAGTCCGGGGTCCAGCACCGAAATTTACCAAGCATTTCCTCATATTGGGTTGAGGGAAAACCCCGGAAAAACCTCAACCAGGAAAATTGCCCCGAAGGGGTATCGGACACCCGGGCCACATGGTTTCGCTGCCAGCGCTTCGCTGACCGTTACTCCACAGATTTGGACTCAGACTATTATGATACACAATTAATATAATTCGTCATACTTCGTTGGTATCCTCCGAAATTAGTCAGTTTGTCGTCCGCATACCCAAGGTAAATAACATAGAAGGACGTCCAGCTCAGTTTACTAATTACATTCAGCGTTTAGGGATTGTACATTTTTTTCGTATTCAGCGTACAGCGATTTCAACGGTATAAACTTTCTTTCGTATTCAGCGTACAGCTATTTCAACGGTTTCTTTTTTTCTTATTTCGCGTACAGCAATTTCAAAAATTTCTCTTTTTTTCGTATTCAACTTACAGGGGCTTCAACATTTTTTTCGTATTCTGCCTACAACGATTTCAAAGATTTTTTCTCGTATCCATTGTAACGCTATTTCAACGAATTTCTTTCACATTCTGCATATAGCCATTTCAACAATTTCTTTTTCGTCTTCAAAGTGGTGCAGCGATTAAAACGATTTATCTTTTTTTCGTATTCAGCTTACAGCGATTTCATCGATACCTTTTTCGTATTCAGCGTACAGCTGTTTCAACGATTTTCTTTCGTATTCAACGTACAGCGATTCCAACGATTTTTTTCGTATTCGGCCTACAGCGATTACAACGATTTTATTTTTTTTTTCGTATTCAGCGTGCAGCGAATTCACCGATTTTTTTCTTTTTCAGCGTAGAAAAATTTTAACGATATTTTATTCGTATTAACAGTACAGCGATTTTAACAATTTCTCTTTTTTCGTATTCAGCGTACAGCGATTTCAACGATTTTTTTTCGTATTCGTCCTACAGCGATTTCAAAGTTTTCTCTTTTTTCGAATTCAGCGGACAGCGATTTCAATGATTTTATTTCGTATACTGCATACAGAGATATCAACGATTCTTTTTCGTATTCAGCGTACAGCGATATCAACGATTTCCATTTTTTCGTATACAGCGTACAGCGATTTCAGCGATTTGTTTACATTTCTTAGTCCACGTAAAGCGATCTGAACAAGTTCTTTTTTTTTCAGCGTATATTGATTTTAACGATTTCTCTTTTTTACGTATTCAACGTACAGCGATTTCAACGATTTCACTTTTTTTCGATTTCAGCGTACAGTGATTTCAACGATTTTGTTTCGTGTGCAGTGTAAAGGTATTTCAAAGATATTTTTTCGTATTCAGAGTACTGCTATTTCAACGATTTTCTTTCATATTCAGTGTGCTCCTTCAAAGATTTCTCTTTTTTTCGTATTCAGCGTACTGCGAATTCAACAATTTCTCCATTTATCTTATTCAACGTACAGCGATTTCAACGATTTCTCTTTTTTCGTATTCTGCGTACAGCAATTTCAACGATTTCTATTTTTCGTATTCAGCGTACAGCGATTAAAAAGATGTCTCTTTTTTTTCGTATTCAGTGTACAACGATTTCTATGATTTCTCTCTTTTACCTATTCAACTTACAGCGATTTCATCGATTTCTCTTTTATTCATATACTACGTACAGCGATTTTAGCGATTTCATTCTTTTTACGTGTTCAGCGCTAAGCGATTTCAAAGATTTGCCTTATTTTCGTATCCAGCGAACAGCGATTTCAACGATTTATCTTTTTTCGGATTCAGCGTTCAGCGATTTCAACGATTTCCCTTTTTGCGTATTCAACGTACAGTGATATCAACGACTTGTCTTTTTTCATATTAGGTGTACAGCGATTTTAACGATTTTTTTTCGTGTTCAATGTACAGCGATTTCAACGATTTCTCTTTTTCCGCCTTCAGCGCATAGGACTTGACCGCTTTCTCTTTTCTTCGTATTCAGCGTACAGCGATTTCTACGATTTCTCTTTTTTCATATTCAACGTACAGCGATTTCAACGATTTCTCTTTTTCTTAATCAACGTACAGCGTTTTCAACGGTTTTTGTATTCTGTGTAAAGCGATTTCAACGAATTCTCTTTTTTCTTCTTCGGAGTACAGCGATTTCAGCGTTTTTCCTTATTTCGTTTTCACCGTACAGCGATTTCAACGATTTCTCTTTTTTCGTATTCAACGTACAGCGATTTCAACGTCACTCTTTTTTCGCATTCATCGTACAGCGATTTCAACGATTTTTTTCGTATTCAGCGTACAGCTTTTTCGACGTCTTTTTTATTCAGCGTACAGCGATTTCTACGATTTTTTGTCGTATTCAGCGTACAGCGATTTCAACTATTGTTTATCGTATTCTGCTCACTGCGATATCTATGATTTTTTTTTTTGGTTTTCTGCGTACTGCGATTTCTATAATTTTTTGTCTATCATGCGGCGACCTTTACAATTTTTTTTGTATTTTGTTTCACGGATTTAAAAAATTTCTTTTTTTCCTATTGATCTTACAACGATTTCTACGATTTGTGTTTCTTCTTCACCGTACCGCGATTTCAACTATTTTTTTCGCATTCAGCGTTCAGCGGTTCTAACGATTTTTTTCGCATTAATCGTTCAGCGATTTCGACGATTTTGTTTTTCGTATTCAACGCACTGTGATTTGTATGAATTTTTTTTCGGTTTTCTGCGTCCACCGATTTCGACGATTTATTTTAGTCCACCGTACAGAGGTTTCTACGATTTCTTTACGTCCACATTTAAGCGATTTCTACTATTTTTTTCGTATTCAGCGTACAGATGTTTCAACGATTTTCTTTCGTATTCAACGTACAGCGATTTCAACGGTTTCTCTTCTATCGTATTCATCGTACAGCGATTTCAACGATTTCTCATTTTTTCGTATTCAACGTACAGCGATTTCAACTATTTATCTTTTTCGTTTTCAGCAAGCAGCGATTTCAACAAAATTTTTGTCGTATTCAGCGTACAGATATTTCAACGATTTGCTTTCGTATTCAGCGCACAGCGATTTCAAGGATATTTTTTCGTATTCAACCTGCAGCGATTTCAACGATTTTTTTCGTATTCTGCGTACAGCTATTTCAACGATCTCTTTTTCCTTATTGAGCCTACAGCGATTTCAGCGAGTTCCCTTTTTTCTTGTTCAGTGTACAGCGATTTCAACGATTTCTCTTTTTTTTCAAATTCAGCGAACTTTGATTTTAACGATTTTTTTTTTCATTTCAACGTACAGTTGTTCAACGATTTTCTTTCGTATTCAACGTGAAGCGACTTCAACGGTTTCTCATCTTTCATATTCATTGTACAGCGATTTCTACGATTTATCTTTTTTCGAATTCAACGTACAGCCATTTCAACTATTTCTCTTTTTTGCGTATTCAGCGTACAGCGATTTCATTGATATTTTTTTCGTATTAGCTTAGAGATATTTTTACGGTCTTCTTTCGTATTCAGCGTACAGACATTTCAAGGATTTTTTCGTATTCAACCTTCAGCGATTTCAACAATTTTTCGTATTCAGCGTAAAGCAAATTCAACTATTTTTTTTCGTTTTCGGCGTACAGCTGTTTCAACGATTTTTCTCTGTTCGTATTCAGCGTAAAGCGATGTCAACCATTTCTCTTTTTTTCGAATTAAGCGTATAGCGATTTCAACGACTTTTTTCCTATTCAGCATAGAGCGATTTCAACGATTTTTTTTGGTATTCAGCGTACAACGACTTCATAGATTTTTTGTCGTATTCAGCTTACAGCGATTTCAACGGTTTCTCATTTTTTTATTCAGCGTACAGCGATTTCAACGATTTCTCATTTTTCCGTATTCAGCCCAAAGTTATTTTAACGATTTTGTGTTTTTTCGTATTCAGCGAACAAGTAACTCAACTAATTTTTGTATTGAGCGTAGAGCAATTTCAACGATTTCTTTTTTAGTATTCGACGTACAGCGATTTCAACGATTTCTCTTCTTTCTTGTTAAGAGTGCAGCAATTTCAACGATTTCTCTTTTTTCGTATTGATCGTAAAGCGATTTCTCTTTTTTCATTTTCAGAATACAGCGCTTTCAACGATTTTTTCGTATTCATCCTACAGCTACTTCAACGTTTTCTTTTTCGTATTCAGCGTACAGCGGTTTCAACGATTTTTTGTCGTATTCAGAGTACAGCAATTTCAATTATTTATTTTCGTATTCACTGCACTGCGATTTGTATGATATTTTTTTTTGTTTTCTGCGTACAGCGATTTCTATCATTTTTATGTCTACAGTACATCGAGTTTTACAATTTTTTCGTGTTATGCGTTCAGCGATTTCAAAAATTCTTTTTTTCTATTGAGCTTACAACGATTTCTACGATTTTTGTTTCTTGTTCACCGTATAGCGATTTCTACTATTTTTTTTCGCATTGAGCGTTCAGCGGTTCTAACGATTTTTGTCGCATTAATCGTTCAGCTATGTCACCTATTTTTTTTCGTATTCTACGCACTGTGATTTCTATGACTTTTTTTTTTTTTGGTTTTCTTCGTCCAGCGATTTGTAAGATTTTCTTCATGTCTACCGTACAGCCATTTCTACGATATTTTTATGTCCACTTTTCAGCGATTTCAACTATTATTTTCGTATTCAGCCTACAATCGTTTCAACGATTTTCTTTCGCATTCAACGTACAGCGATTTCAACTATTTCTCTTTTCTTTGTATTCAACGTACAGCCTTTTCAACTATTTCACTTTTTTTCGTATTCAGCGTAGAGCGATTTCAATGATACTTTTTGTATTCAGCGTACCGATATTACACCTATTCCCTTTCGTATTCAGTGTACGGCGACTTAAGGATTTTTTTTTCGTATTCAACCTACAGAAATTTCAACGGTTTTTTTCGTATTCAGAGTACAGCGATTTCAACGATTTCTTTTCGTATTCAGCATACAACTGTTCCAACGATTTCTCTTTTTCCGAATTTAGCGTAAAGCGATTTCAACGATTTCTCTTTTTTTCGTATTCAACGTTTAGCGATTTCAACGATTTCTCTTTTTAGGTATTCAGCTACAGCGATTTCTCGATTTCTCTTTTTTTATTCAACCATAATTTTTTGTATTCAGCGTACAGCGATTTCAACGATTTCCCTTTTTATCGTATTCAACGTGCAGCGATTTCAACGATTTCTCTTTTCTTCGTATTTAACGTACAGCTATTTCTTCCATATCTTTCTGCATTCAGGGTACAGCAAATACAACGATTTCCCTTTTATTCGTATGCTACGTACAAATATTTCAACCATTTTTTCGTATTCTGCATACAGCGATTTTAACGATTTCTCTTTTTTTTTCATATTCAGCGTACACTTATTTAAGAGATTTCTCTTTTTTCGTATTCGGCGAACAATAATTTCAACAACTTTTTTCTGTATTGGGCGTAGAGCGATTTCAACGATTTCTTTTTGTATTCAGCGTACAGCGATATCAACGATTTCTCAATTTTTCTTATTCAGCACACAGCGATTTCAAAGAGTTCTCTTTTTTCTTGTTAAGTGTAGAGCGATTTCAACAATTTCCCTCTTTTTCGTATTGATCGTACTGTGATTTCAGCGATTTCTCTTTTCGTTGTCAGCATACAACGATTTCTCTTTTTTCGTATTCAATGTACAGCGGTTTCAACGATTTCTTTTTTTTAGAGTTCATCGTACAGCGATTTCAACGATTTTTTCGTATTCAGTGTACAGTTATTTCGACGTTTTTTTATTCAGCGTACACCGAATTCTACGATTTTATGTCGTATTCAGCGTTCAGCGATTGCAACTATTGTTTATCGTATTCAGCTGACTGCGATATCTATGAAATTTTTTTGTTTTTCTGCGTACAGCGATTTCTATCATTTTTTGTCTGCCATAAAGCGACCTTTGCAATTTTTTTCTTATTTTGCTTTCAGCGATTTCAAAAATTTCTTTTTTTCCTATTGAGCTTACAACGATTTCTACGATTTGTGTTTCTTCTTCACCGTACCGCGATTTCTACTATTTCTTTCGCATTCAGCGTTTAGCGGTTCTAACGATTGTTTTTTTTTTTGCATTAATCGTTCAACGATTTCACCTATTTTGTTTTTCGTATTCAACGCACTGTGTTTTCCATGAATTTTTTTTTTATTATTTTATGCGTCCACCGATTTCTACTATGTTTTTAAGTCCACCGTACAACGATTCCTACGATTTTTTTACGTCCACATTTCAGCGATTTCTACAATTTTTTTCGTATTCAGCGTACAGTTGTTACAACGATTTTCTTTCCTATTCAACGTACAGCGATTTCAACGGTTTCTCTTCTATCGTATTCATCGTACAGAGATTTCAGCGATTTCTCTTTTTTCGTATTCAACGTACAGCGATTTCAACTATTTATCTTTTTTTCATATTCAGCGTACAGCGATTTGACCAAATATTTTTTCGTATCAGCGTGCAGATAATTCAATGATTTCCTTTCGAATTACCGCACAGCGATTTCTAGGATATATAACGTATTCAACCTGCAGCGATTTCAACGATTTCTCTTTTCTTCGTATTTAACGTACAGCTATTTCATCCATATTTTTTTGTCAGGGTACAGCGAATACAACGATTTCCCTTTTATTCGTGTCCTACGTACAATTATTTCAACCATTTTATTCGTATTCAGCATAGAGTGATCTCCACGATTTTTTTTCGTATTCGGCGTACAGAGATTTCAAAGGTTTTTTCGTATTCATCTTACAGCGATTTCAGCGATTTTTTATTTTTTCTTATTGAGCGTACAGTGACTTCAAGAATTTCTCTTTTTTTCGTATTGTGCGTACACTTATTTCAGCGAATTCCTTTTTTTTTTCGTATTCAGCCAACAATATTTTCAACGACTTTTTACTGTATTGAGCGTAGAGCGATGTCAACGATTTTTTTTGTATTCAGCGTATAGCTATTTCAACGATTTCTCTTTTTTTCTTATTGAGCCTACAGCGATTTCAGCGAGTTCTCTTTTTTCTTGTTCAGAATACAGCGATTTCAACGATTTTTTGTGTTTCTTAATGAGCGTAGAGCGATTTCAGCGATTTCCCTTTTTTCGTTTTCAGCGTACAGCGATTTCTACGATTTTTCTTTTTTTTTCGTATTCAATCTACAGCGATTTCTATTATTTCCCTTTTTTTCGAATTCAGCGAACATCGATTTTAACGATTTTTTTCGTATTCAGCGTATAGATGTATCAACGATTTTCTTTCGTATTCAACGTAAAGCGACTTCAACGGTTTCTCATCTTTCGTATTCATTGTACAGCGATTTCAACGATTTCTCTTTTTTTCGAATTCAACGTACAGCGATTTGAAATATATATCTTTTTTGCGTATTCAACGTACAGCGAATTCATTGATATTTTTTTCGTATTCAGCTGAGAGATATTTCAACGATCTTCTTTCGTATTCAGCGTACAGACATTTCAAGGATTTTGTCGTATTCAACCTACACCGATTTCAATGATTTTTATCGTATTCAGCGTAAAGCAAGTTCAACGACTTTTTTTCGTATTCGGCGTACAGCTGTTACAACGATTTTTCTCTTTTCGTATTCAGCGTAAAGCGATATCAACGATTTATCTTTTTTTCGTATTCAGCGTATAGCGATTTCAACGATTTTTTTCGTATTCAGCATAGAGCGTTTTCAACGATTTTTTTGGTAATCAGCGTACAGCGACTTCATAGATTTTTTGTCGTATTCAGCTTACAGTGATTTCAACGGTTTCTCTTTTTTTATTCAGCGTAATGCTATTTCAACGATTTCTCTTTTTTTCGAATTCAGCCTACAGTTATATTAACGATTTCTGTTTTTTTTTTCGTATTCAGCGAACAACTAACTCAACTAATTTTTGTATTGAACGTTGAGCGATTTCAACGATTTCTTTTTCGTATTCAGCGTACAGCGATTTCAACGATTTCTCTTTTTTCTTGTTAAGAGTGCAGTTATTTCAACACTTTCTCTTTTTTCGTATTGATCGTACAACGATTTCAAAGATTTCTCTTTTTTCGTGTTCAGCCTGCAGCGAATTCAACGTTTTTTTTCGTATTCATCCTACAGCTATTTCAACGTTTTTTTCGTATTCAGCGTACAGCGATTTCAACGATTTTTCGTCGTATTCAGCGTACAGCGATTTCAATTATTTTTTTCGTATTGACTGCACTGCGATTTCTATGAAATTTTTTTTGTTTTCTGCGTAGAGCGATTTGTATCATTTTTATGTCTGCAGTACATCGCGTTTTACAATTTTTTCGTGTTATGCGCTCAGCGATTTCAAAAATTTCTTTTTTCCTATTGAGCTTACAACGCTTTCTATGATTTTTATTTCTTGTTTACAGTACAGCGGTTTCTACCATTTTTTTCGCATTCAGCGGTTCTAACGATTTTTTTTTCGCATTAATCGTTCAGCTATTTCACCTATATTTTTCGTATTCTACGCACTGGGATATCTATGATTTTTTTTTTTGGTTTTCTTCGTCCAGAGTTTTGTACGATTTTCTTCATGTCTACCGTACAGCCATTTCCACGATATATTTGTGTCCACTTTTCAGCGATTTCAACTATTATTTTCGTATTGAGCGAACATTCGTTTCAACGGTTTTCTTTAGCATTCAACGTACAGCGATTTCAACGATTTCTCTTTGCTTTGTATTCAACGTATAGCGTTTTTAATTATTTCACTATTTATCGTATTCAGCGTAGAGCGATTTCAATGATACTTTTTGTATTCAGCGTACAGATATTACACCTATTCCCTTTCGTATTCCGTGTACGGCGACTTAAGGACTTTTTTTCATATTCAACCTACAGCGATTTAAACGGCTTTTTTCATATTCAGAGTACAGCGAATTCAACGATTTCTTATCCTATTCAGCATACAACTGTTTCAACGATTTCTCTTTTTTGTAATTCAGCGCAAAGCGATTTCAACGATTTCTCTTTTTTTCGTATTCAACGTACAGCGATTTCAACGATTTCTCTTTTCTTGTATTCAGCGTACAGCGATTTCAACGATTTCTCTTTTTCTCGTATTGAACGTACAGCTATTTCAACAATATTTTTTTGTATTCAGCGTACAGCGATTTCAACGATTTCTCTTTTTATCGTATACTACGTGCAGCGATATCAACGATTTCTCTTTTCTTCGTATTTAACGTACAGTTATTTCATCCATATTTTTTTGAATTCAGGGTACAGCGAGTACAACGATTTCCCTTTCATTCGTATGGTACGTACAAATATTTCACCCTTTTATTCGTATTCACCGTACACCGATTTCAACGATTTCTCTTTTATTAGTATTCAGCGTATAGCGATTTCAACGATTTTTTCCTATTCAGCGTAGAGCGATTTCAACTATTTTTTTTCGTATTTGGCGTACAGCGATTTCAAAGTTTTTTTCGTATTCACCTTAAAGCTATTTCAACGATTTCTCTTTTGTCTTATTCAGCGTACAGCGATTTTAACGATTTCTCTCTTTTCGTATTCAGCGTATACTTATGTAAGTGATTTCTCTTTTTTTCGTATTCGGCGAACAATAATTTCAACAACTTTTTTCTGTATAGAGCGTAGAGCGATTTCAACGATTTCTTTTTATATTCAGCGTACAGCGATTTCTACGATTTCTTTTTTTTTCTCATTCAGCATACAGCGATTTCAACGAGTTCTCTTTTTTCTTGTTCAGAGTAGAGCCATTTCAACAATTTTCCTCTTATTCGTATTGAGCGTACTGTGATATCAGCGATTTCATTTTTTTGTTTTCAACGTACAACGATTTCAACGATTTCTCTTTTTTCGTATTCAATGTACAGCGATTTCAAAGATTTCTCTTTTTTTCGAATTCATCGTTCAACGATTTCAACGATTTTGTGTCGTATTCAGCGTACAGCGATTTCAACTGATGTTTATCGTATTCAGCTTACTGCGATATCTATGAATTTTTTTTTTCGTTTTCTGCGTGCAGCGATTTCTATCATTTTTTGTCTACCATACAGCGACCTTTACAATTATTTTCGTATTCGCTTTCAGCGATTTCATAAATTTCTTTTTTTCCTATTGGGCTTACTACGATTTCTACGATTTGTGTTTCTTGTTCACCGTACCGCGATTTCTACTATTTTTTTCGCATTCAGCGTTCAGCGGTTCTAACGATTTTTTTTAATCGTTCAGCGATTTCAGCTATTTTGTTTTTCGTATTCAACGCACTGTGATTTCTATAATTTTTTTTTTTTGGTTTTATGCGTCCACCGATTTCTACGATTTTTTAACTCCAATGTACTGCGATTCCTACAATTTTTTACGTCCACATTTCAGCGATTTCTACTATTTTTTTCGTATTCAGCGTACAGCTGTTACAGCGATTTTCTTTCGTGTTCAACGTACAGCGATTTCAACGGTTTCTCTCCTATCGTATTCTTCGTATAGCGATTTCAATGATTTCTCTTTTTTCGTATTCAACGTACACGCGACTTCAACTTTTTTTTTCGCATTCAGCGTACAGCGATTTGAACAATTTTTTTTCGTATTCAGCGTGCAGATATTTCAACGATTTCCTTTCGTATTTAGCGCACAGCGATTTCAAGGACATTTTTTCGTATTCAATCTGCAGCGATTTCAACGATTTTCTTTCGTATTCAGCGTACAGCGATTTCAACTTCTTTTTTTCTTATTCAATGTACAGCTGTTTCAGCGATTTCTCTTTTCTCGAATTCAGCGTCAAGCGATTTCAACGACTTCTCATTTTTCGTATTCAGCGTACAGCGACTTCAACGATTTCTCTTTTTTTCTTATTCAAAGTACTGCGATTTCAACGATTTCTCTTCTTTCGTATTCAGCGTACAGAGATTTGAACGATTTCTCTTTTTCTCTTATTCAGAGTACAGCGATTTCAACGATTTCTTTTTTTCGTATTCAGCATACTGCGATTACAAAGATTTCTCTTTTTTTCGTATTCAACGTACAGCGATTTCAACCATTTCTATTCTTTTCTTATTCAGCGTACAGCGATTTCTATGATTTCTCTTTTTTATTCAACGTACAGCTATTTCAACCATATTATTTTTGTATTCAGCGTACAGCGAATATAACGATTTCCTTTTTATTCGTGTTCTACGTAAAAATATTTCAACCAATTTATTCGTATTCACCAGAGTGTTTTCAACGATTCTTTTTCGTATTCGGCGTACAACGATTTCAAAGTTTTTTCGTATTCAGCTTACAGCGATTTCAAAGATTTCAATTTTTTCTTATTCAGCGTGGAGCGACTTCAAGGATTTCTCTTTTTTTCGTATTGTGTGTACACTTATTTCAGCGATTTCTTTTTTTCCTATTCAGCCAACAATATTTTTAACGACTCTTTTCTGTATTGAGCGTAGAGCGATTTCAACGATTTTTTTTGTATTTAGCGTACAGCTATTTCAAAGATTTCTATTTTTTTATTGTTCCTACAGCGATTTCGGCGAGTTCTCTTTTTTCTTGTTTAGAGTGCAGCGATTTCAACGATTATACATATGTTCGTATTGAGCGTAAAGCGATTTCAGCGCTCTCTTTTTTCGTTTTCAGCGTACAGAGATTCCTTCGATCTCTTTTTTTTCGTATTCATTGTACAGCGATTTCAATGATTTATCTTTTTTTTCGAATTCTGCGATTATTGATTTTAACGATTTTTTTCAGTATTCTGTGTATAGTTGTTTCAACGATTTTCTTTCGTATTCAACGTAAAGCGACTTCAACGGTTACTCATCTTGCGTATTCATTGTACAGCGATTTCAACGGTTTCTTTTCTTTCGAATTCAACGTATAGCGATTTAAACTATTTCTCTTTTTTGCGTATTCAGCGTACAGCGATTTCATCGATTTTTTTTTTCGTATTCAGCTTAGAGATATTTCAACGATCTTCTTTTGTATTCAGCGTAGACATTTCAAGGATTTTTTCGTATTCCACCTAGAGAGATTTCTACGATTTTTTCCTATTCAGCGTAGAGCAATATCAACGATTTTTTTTCGTATTCGGCGTACAGCGGATTCAACGATTTTTCTCTTTTCGTATTCAGCGTAAAGCGATATCAACGATTTCACTTTTTTTCGTATTCAGCGTATAGCGATTTCAACGATTTTTTTCGTATTCAGCATAGAGCGATTTCAAAGATTTTTTTTGGTATTCAGCTACAGCGACTTCATGTATATTTTGTCGTATTCAGCTTACAGCGATTTCAAAGGTTTCTCTTTTTTTATTCTGCGAACAACCATTTCAACGATTTCTCCTTTTTCGTACTCAGCCTAAAATTATTTTAACAATTTCTGTTTTTTTCGTATTCAGCGAACAACTAACTCAACTAATTTTTGTATTGAGCGTAGAGCGATTTCAACGATTTCTTTTTCGTATTCAGCGTACAGCGATTTCAACGATTTCTCTTTTTTCTTGTTAAGAGTGCAGCAATTTCAACGCTTCTCATTTTCGTATTGATCGTACAGCGATTTCAGCGATTTCTCTTTTTTCATTTTCAGAGTACAGAGATTTCAACGATTTCTTTTTTTTGGTATTCATCCTACAGCTATTTTAACGTTTTTTTCGTAATCAGCGTACAGCGATTTCAACGATTTTTTTCGTATTCAGCACAGAGCGATTTCAAAGATTTTTTTTGGTATTCAGCGTACAGCGAATTCATAGCTATTTTGTCGTATTCAGCTTATAGCGATTTCAAAGGTTCTCTTTTTTTATTCGGCGTACAGAGATTTCAACGATTTCTCTTTTTTTCGTATTCAGCCTAAAGTTACTTTAACGATTTCTGTTTTTTTCGTATTCAGCGAACAGCTAACTCAACTAATTTTTGTATTGAGCGTAGAGCGATTTCAACGATTTCTTTTTTCGAATTCGGCCTACAGCGATTTCAACGATTTCTCTTTTTTCTTGTTAAGAGTGCAGAAATTTCAACGATTTCTCTTTTTTCGTATTGATCGTACAGTGATTTCAGAGATGTCTCTTTTTTCATTTTCAGAGTACAGCGATTTCAACAATTTTTTCTCGTGTTCAGCTTGCAGCGATTTCAACGATTTTTTTCGTATTCATCCTACAGCTATTTCAATGTTTTTTTCGTATTCAGCGTACAGCGATTTCAACGATTCTTTGTCGTACTCAGCGTACAGAGATTTCAATTATTTTTTTCGTATTCACTGCACTCCGATTTCTATGAAATATTTTTGTTTTCTGCGTACAGCGATTTCTATCACTTTTTATGTCTACAGGACATCGAGTTTTACAATTTTCTCGTGGTATGCGTTCAGCGATTTCAAAAATTTCTCTTTTTCCTATTGAGCTTACAACGATTTCTACGATATTTGTTTCTTATTCACCGTACAGCGATTTATACTATTTTTTTCGTATTCAGCGTACAACAGTTTCAACGATTTCTATTTTTCGAATTCAGCGTAAAGCGATTTCTACGATTTCACTTTTTTCATATTCAACGTACAGCGTTTTCAACGATTTCTATTTTTTTTTGTATTCAGCGTACAGCGATTTCAACGATTTTTCTTTTTTTCGTATTTAACGTACAGCTACTTCAACCATATTTTTTTGTATTCAGCGTACAGCGATTTCAACGATTTCTCTTTTTATCGTATACTACGTGCAGCGAGTTCAACGATTTCTCTATTCTTCGTATTTAACGTACAGTTATTTCATCCATATTTTTTGTATTCAGGGTACAGCGAATACAACGATTTCCCTTTTATTCGTATGCTACGTACAAATATTTCAACCATTTTTTTGTATTCAACGTACAGCGATTTCAACGATTTCTCTTTTTTTCGAATTAAGCGTATAGCGATTTCAACGATTTTTTTCGTATTCAGGGTAGAGCGATTTAAACGATTTTTTTTTCGTATTTGGCGTACAGCGATTTCAAAGATTTTTTCGTATTCACCTTACAGCGATTTCAACGATTTCTCTTTTGTCTTATTCAGTGTACAGCGATTTCAACGATTTGTCTTTCTTTCGTATTCAGCGTACACTTATTTAGGTGATTTCGTTATTTTCGTATTCGGTGAACAATAATTTCAACAACTTTTCTTCTGTATTGAGCGTAGAGCGATTTCAAAGATTTTTCGTATTCAGCGTACAGCGATATCAACGATTTCTCTTTTTTCTTATTCAGCATACAGCGATTTCAACGAGTTCTCTTTTTTCTTGTTCAGAATACAGCGATTTCAACAATTTCCCTCTTTTTCGTATTGAACGTACTGTTATTACAGCGATTTCTCGTTTTTCGTTTTCAGCGTAGAACGATTTGAACGTTTTCTCTTTTTTCGTATTCAATGTACAGCGGTTTCAACTATTTCTCTTTTTTTCGAATTCATCATACATCGATTTCAACGATTTTTTTCGTAATCAGCGTACAGCTAATTCGAAGTTTTTTTTATTCAGCGTTCAGCGTTTCAACAATATTTTGTCGTATTCAGCGTACGGCGATTTCAACTGTTGTTTATCGTATTCAGCTCACTGCGATACCTATGAAATTTTTTTGGTTTTCTGCGTACAGCGATTTCTATCATTTTTTGTCTTCCATATAGCTACTTTTACAATTTTTTTCGTATTTTGCATTCAGCGATTTCAACAGTTACTATTTATCCTATAGAGCTTACAACGATTTCTACGATTTGTGTTCCTTGTTCATCGTACCGCGATGTCTACTATTTTTTTCGCATTCAGCGTTCAGCGGTTCTAACGATTGTTCTTTTGCATTAATCGTTCAGCGTTTTCACCTATTTTGCTTTTCGTATTCAACGCACTGTGATTTATATAAATTTTTTTTTTTTTGGTTTTTTTTAGTCCACCGATTTCTACGATTTTTTTAAGTCCAGCGCACAGCGATTCCTACGATTATTATACGTCCACATTTCAGCGATTTCTACTATTTTTTTCGTATTCAGCGTACAGCTGTTACAACGATTTTCTTTCGTATTCAACTTACAGCTATTTCAACGGTTTCTCTTCTATCGTATTCATAGTACAGCGATTTCAACGATTTCTCTTTTTTTCGTATTCAACGTACAGCGATTAGAAAAATTTATACTTTTTTCGTCTTCAGCGTACAGCGATTTGAACAAAATTTTTTTCGAATTCAGCGTGCAGATATTTCAACGATTTCCTTTCGTATTCAGCGCACAGCGATTTCAATGATATTTTTTCGTATTCAACCTGCAGCGATTTCAACGATTTTCCTTGGTATTTAGCGTACAGCGATTTCAGCGAATTTTCGTATTCAGCGTACAGCTTTTTCAGCGATTTCTCTTTTCTCGAATTCAGCGTCAAGCGACTTCAACGACTTCTCATTTTTCGTATTCAGCGTACAGCGATTTCAACGATTTCTCTTTTTTTTCTTATTCAACGTACGGCGATTTCAACGATTTCTCTTTTTTCGTATTCAGCGTACACGGAATTCACGATTTCCCTTTTTCTCTTATGCAGAGTACAGCGATTTCAACGATTTCCTTCTTTTCGTATTCAGCTTACTGCGATTTGAAAGATTTTCTTTTTTTCGTATTCAACGTACAGCGATTTCAACGATTTCTCTTCTTTTCGTATTCAGGGTACAGTGATTTCAACGATTTCTCTTTTTTTATTCAACGTACAGTTATTTCAAACATAATTTTTTTGTATTTAGCGTACAGCGATTTCAACGATTTCTCTTTTTGTCGTATTCAATGTGAAGCGATTTCAACGATTTCTCTTTTCTTCGTATTTATCCTACAGCTATTTCATCCATATTTTTTTGTATTCAGGGCACAGCGAATACAACGATCTCCCTTTTATTCGTGCTCTACGGACAAATATTTCAACCATTTTATTCGTGTTCACCATAGAGTGATTTCAACTATTTTTTTCATATTCGGCGTCCAGGGTTTTCAACGATTTTTCGTATTCAGCTTACAGCGATTTCAACGATTTCTATTTTTTCTTATTCAGCGTACAGCGATTTCAAGGAGTTCTCTTTTTTTCGTATTGTGCGTACACTTATATCAGCGATTTCCCTTTTTTTCTTATTCAGCCAACAATATTTTCAACGACTTTTTTCTGTATTGAGCGTAGAGCGATTTCAACGACTTTTTTTGTATTCAGCATACAGCTATTTCAACGATTTCTCTATTTTTCTTATTAAGCCTACAGCGACTTCAGCGAGTTCTCATTTTTCTTGTTCAGAGTATAGCGATTTCAACGATTTTTCTTTTTTTCGTTTTCAGGTTAGAGCGATTTCTACGATTTCTCATTTTTTCGTATTCAGCGTACAGATATTTCAACGATTTGCTTTCGTATTCAGCGCACAGCGATTTCAAGGATATTTTTTCGTATTCAACCTGCAGCGATTTCAACGATTTTTTTCGTATTCTGCGTACAGCTATTTCAACGATCTCTTTTTCCTTATTGAGCCTACAGCGATTTCAGCGAGTTCCCTTTTTTCTTGTTCAGTGTACAGTGATTTCAACGATTTCTCTTTTTTTCAAATTCAGCGAACTTTGATTTTAACGATTTTTTTTTCATTTCAACGTACAGTTGTTCAACGATTTTCTTTCGTATTCAACGTGAAGCGACTTCAACGGTTTCTCATCTTTCATATTCATTGTACAGCGATTTCTACGATTTATCTTTTTTCGAATTCAACGTACAGCCATTTCAACTATTTCTCTTTTTTGCGTATTCAGCGTACAGCGATTTCATCGATATTTTTTTCGTATTCAGCTTAGAGATATTTCTACGGTCTTCTTTCGTATTCAGCGTACAGACATTTCAAGGATTTTTTCGTATTCAACCTTCAGCGATTTCAACAATTTTTCGTATTCAACGTAAAGCAAATTCAACGATTTTTTTTCGTTTTCGGCGTACAGCTGTTTCAACGATTTTTCTCTTTTCGTATTCAGCGTAAAGCGATGTCAACCATTTCTCTTTTTTTCGAATTAAGCGTATAGCGATTTCAACGACTTTTTTCCTATTCAGCATAGAGCGATTTGAAAGATTTTATTTTGGTATTCAGCGTACAACGACTTCATAGATTTTTTGTCGTATTCAGCTTACAGCGATTTCAACGGTTTCTAATTTTTTTATTCAGCGTACAGCGATTTCAACGATTTCTCATTTTTCCGTATTCAGCCCAAAGTTATTTTAACGATTTTGTGTTTTTTCGTATTCAGCGAACAAGTAACTCAACTAATTTTTGTATTGAGCGTAGAGCAATTTCAACGATTTCTTTTTTAGTATTCGACGTACTGCGATTTCAACGATTTCTCTTCTTTCTTGTTAAGAGTGCAGCAATTTCAACGATTTCTCTTTTTTCGTATTGATCGTAAAGCGATTTCTCTTTTTTCATTTTCAGAATACAGCGCTTTCAACGATTTTTTCGTATTCATCCTACAGCTACTTCAACGTTTTCTTTTTCGTATTCAGCGTACAGCGGTTTCAACGATTTTTTGTCGTATTCAGAGTACAGCAATTTCAATTATTTATTTTCGTATTCACTGCACTGCGATTTGTATGATATTTTTTTTTGTTTTCTGCGTACAGCGATTTCTATCATTTTTATGTCTACAGTACATCGAGTTTTACAATTTTTTCGTGTTATGCGTTCAGCGATTTCAAAAATTCTTTTTTTCTATTGAGCTTACAACGATTTCTACGATTTTTGTTTCTTGTTCACCGTATAGCGATTTCTACTATTTTTTTTCGCATTGAGCGTTCAGCGGTTCTAACGATTTTTGTCGCATTAATCGTTCAGCTATGTCACCTATTTTTTTTTCGTATTCTACGCACTGTGATTTCTATGACTTTTTTTTTTTTTTGGTTTTCTTCGTCCAGCGATTTGTAAGATTTTCTTCATGTCTACCGTACAGCCATTTCTACGATATTTTTATGTCCACTTTTCAGCGATTTCAACTATTATTTTCGTATTCAGCCTACAATCGTTTCAACGATTTTCTTTCGCATTCAACGTACAGCGATTTCAACTATTTCTCTTTTCTTTGTATTCAACGTACAGCCTTTTCAACTATTTCACTTTTTTTCGTATTCAGCGTAGAGCGATTTCAATGATACTTTTTGTATTCAGCGTACCGATATTACACCTATTCCCTTTCGTATTCAGTGTACGGCGACTTAAGGATTTTTTTTTCGTATTCAACCTACAGAAATTTCAACGGTTTTTTTCGTATTCAGAGTACAGCGATTTCAACGATTTCTTTTCGTATTCAGCATACAACTGTTCCAACGATTTCTCTTTTTCCGAATTTAGCGTAAAGCGATTTCAACGATTTCTCTTTTTTTCGTATTCAACGTTTAGCGATTTCAACGATTTCTCTTTTTAGGTATTCAGCTACAGCGATTTCTCGATTTCTCTTTTTTTATTCAACCATAATTTTTTGTATTCAGCGTACAGCGATTTCAACGATTTCCCTTTTTATCGTATTCAACGTGCAGCGATTTCAACGATTTCTCTTTTCTTCGTATTTAACGTACAGCTATTTCTTCCATATCTTTCTGCATTCAGGGTACAGCAAATACAACGATTTCCCTTTTATTCGTATGCTACGTACAAATATTTCAACCATTTTTTCGTATTCTGCATACAGCGATTTTAACGATTTCTCTTTTTTTTTTCATATTCAGCGTACACTTATTTAAGAGATTTCTCTTTTTTCGTATTCGGCGAACAATAATTTCAACAACTTTTTTCTGTATTGGGCGTAGAGCGATTTCAACGATTTCTTTTTGTATTCAGCGTACAGCGATATCAACGATTTCTCAATTTTTCTTATTCAGCACACAGCGATTTCAAAGAGTTCTCTTTTTTCTTGTTAAGTGTAGAGCGATTTCAACAATTTCCCTCTTT
Source organism: Periplaneta americana (assembly GCF_040183065.1). Taxonomy (NCBI): domain Eukaryota; kingdom Metazoa; phylum Arthropoda; class Insecta; order Blattodea; family Blattidae; genus Periplaneta; species Periplaneta americana. The sequence continues at coordinate 185,685,020 of NC_091131.1, forward strand.
TTCGTATTGATCGTACTGTGATTTCAGCGATTTCTCTTTTCGTTGTCAGCATACAACGATTTCTCTTTTTTCGTATTCAATGTACAGCGGTTTCAACGATTTCTTTTTTTAGAGTTCATCGTACAGCGATTTCAACGATTTTTTTTGTATTCAGTTTACAGTTATTTCGACGTTTTTTTATTCAGCGTACACCGAATTCAACGATTTTTTGTCGTATTCAGCGTTCAGCGATTGCAACTATTGTTTATCGTATTCAGCTGACTGCGATATCTATGAAATTTTTTTGCTTTTCTGAGTACAGCGATTTCTATCATTTTTTGTCTGCCATAAAGCGACCTTTGCAATTTTTTTCTTATTTTGCTTTCAGCGATTTCAAAAATTTCTTTTTTTCCTATTGAGCTTACAACGATTTCTACGATTTGTGTTTCTTCTTCACCGTACCGCGATTTCTACTATTTCTTTCGCATTCAGCGTTTAGCGGTTCTAACGATTGTTTTTTTTTGCATTAATCGTTCAACGATTTCACCTATTTTGTTTTTCGTATTCAACGCACTGTGTTTTCCATGAATTTTTTTTTTATTATTTTATGCGTCCACCGATTTCTACTATGTTTTTAAGTCCACCGTACAACGATTCCTACGATTTTTTTACGTCCACATTTCAGCGATTTCTACAATTTTTTTCGTATTCAGCGTACAGTTGTTACAACGATTTTCTTTCCTATTCAACGTACAGCGATTTCAACGGTTTCTCTTCTATCGTATTCATCGTACAGAGATTTCAGCGATTTCTCTTTTTTCGTATTCAACGTACAGCGATTTCAACTATTTATCTTTTTTTCATATTCAGCGTACAGCGATTTGACCAAATATTTTTTCGTATCAGCGTGCAGATATTTCAATGATTTCCTTTCGAATTACCGCACAGCGATTTCTAGGATATATAACGTATTCAACCTGCATCGATTTCAACGATTTCTCTTTTCTTCGTATTTAACGTACAGCTATTTCATCCATATTTTTTTGTCAGGGTACAGCGAATACAACGATTTCCCTTTTATTCGTGTCCTACGTACAATTATTTCAACCATTTTATTCGTATTCAGCATAGAGTGATCTCCACGATTTTTTTCGTATTCGGCGTACAGAGATTTCAAAGGTTTTTTCGTATTCATCTTACAGCGATTTCAGCGATTTTTTATTTTTTCTTATTGAGCGTACAGTGACTTCAAGAATTTCTCTTTTTTTCGTATTGTGCGTACACTTATTTCAGCGAATTTCTTTTTTTTTTCGTATTCAGCCAACAATATTTTCAACGACTTTTTACTGTATTGAGCGTAGAGCGATGTCAACGATTTTTTTTTGTATTCAGCGTATAGCTATTTCAACGATTTCTCTTTTTTTCTTATTGAGCCTACAGCGATTTCAGCGAGTTCTCTTTTTTCTTGTTCAGAATACAGCGATTTCAACGATTTTTTGTGTTTCTTAATGAGCGTACAGCGATTTCCCTTTTTTCGTTTTCAGCGTACAGCGATTTCTACGATTTTTCTTTTTTTTCGTATTCAATGTACAGCGATTTCAATTATTTCCCTTTTTTTCGAATTCAGCGAACATCGATTTTAACGATTTTTTTCGTATTCAGCGTATAGATGTTTCAACGATTTTCCTTCGTATTCAACGTAAAGCGACTTCAACGGTTTCTCATCTTCCGTATTCATTGTACAGCGATTTCAACGATTTCTCTTTTTTTCGAATTCAACGTACAGCTATTTCAAATATATATCTTTTTTGCGTATTCGACGTACAGCGAATTCATTGATATTTTTTTCGTATTCAGCTGACAGATATTTCAACGATCTTCTTTCGTATTCAGCGTACAGACATTTCAAGGATTTTTTGTCGTATTCAACCTACACCGATTTCAATGATTTTTATCGTATTCAGCGTAAAGCAAGTTCAAAGACTTGTTTTCGTATTCGGCGTACAGCTGTTTCAACGATTTTTCTCTTTTCGTATTCAGCGTAAAGCGATATCAACGATTTCTCTTTTTTTCGTATTCAGCGTATAGCGATTTCAACGACTTTTTCGTATTCAGCATAGAGCGTTTTCAACGATTTCTCTTTTTATCGTATACTACGTGCAGCGATATCAACGATTTCTCTTTTCTTCGTATTTAACGTACAGTTATTTCATCCATATTTTTTTGAATTCAGGGTACAGCGAGTACAACGACTTCCCTTTCATACGTATGCTACGTACAAATATTTCACCCTTTTATTCGTATTCACCGTACACCGATTTCAACGATTTCTCTTTTTTTATTATTCAGCGTATAGCGATTTCAACGATTTTTTTCCTATTGAGCGTAGAGCGATTTCAACTATTTTTTTTCGTATTTGGCGTATAGCGGGTTCAAAGTTTTTTTCGTATTCACCTTAAAGCTATTTCAACGATTTCTCTTTTGTCTTATTCAGCGTACAGCGATTTTAACGATTTATATCTTTTCGTATTCAGCGTACACTTATGTAAGCGATTTCTCTTTTTTCGTATTCGGCGAACAATAATTTCAACAACTTTTTTCTGTATAGAGAGTAGAGCGATTTCAACGATTTCTTTTTGTATTCAGCGTACAGCGATTTCTTCGATTTCTTTTTTTTTTCATTCAGCATACAGCGATTTCAACGAGTTCTCTTTTTTCTTGTTCAGAGTAGAGCCATTTCAACAATTTCCTTCTTTTTCGTATTGAGCGTACTGTGATATCAGCGATTTCATTTTTTTGTTTTCAACGTACAACGATTTCAACGATTTCTCTTTTTTCGTATTCAATGTACAGCGATTTCAAAGATTTCTCTTTTTTTCGAATTCATCGTTCAACGATTTCAACGATTTTGTGTCGTATTCAGCGTACAGCGATTTCAACTATTGTTTATCATATTCAGCTTACTGCGATATCTATGAATTTTCTTTTCGTTTTCTGCGTGCAGCGATTTCTATCATTTTTTGTCTACCATACAGCGACCTTTACAATTATTTTCGTATTTCGCTTTCTGCGATTTCATAAATTTCTTTTTTTCCTATTGGGCTTACTACGATTTCTACGATTTGTGTTTCTTGTTCACCGTACCGCGATTTCTACTATTTTTTTTCGCATTCAGCGTTCAGCAGTTCTAACGATTTTTTTAATCGTTCAGCGATTTCAGCTATTTTGTTTTTCGTATTCAACGCACTGTGATTTTTATAATTTTTTTTTTTTTGGTTTTATGCGTCCACCGATTTCTACGATTTTTTAACTCCACCGTACTGCGATTCCTACAATTTTTTTACGTCCACATTTCAGCGATTTCTACTATTTTTTTCGTATTCAGCGTACAGCTGTTACAGCGATTTTCTTTCGTGTTCAACGTACAGCGATTTCAACGGTTTCTCTCCTATCGTATTCTTCGTATAGCGATTTCAATGATTTCTCTTTTTTCGTATTCAACGTACACGCGACTTCAACTATTTTTTTCGCATTCAGCGTACAGCGATTTGAACAATTTTTTTTCGTATTCAGCGTGCAGATATTTCAACGATTTCCTTTCGTATTTAGCGCACAGCGATTTCAAGGACATTTTTTCGTATTCAATCTGCAGCGATTTCAACGATTTTCTTTCGTATTCAGCGTACAGCGATTTCAACTTCTTTTTTTCTTATTCAATGTACAGCTGTTTCAGCGATTTCTCTTTTCTCGAATTCAGCGTCAAGCGATTTCAACGACTTCTCATTTTTCGTATTCAGCGTACAGCGATTTCAACGATTTCTCTTTTTTTCTTATTCAAAGTACTGCGATTTCAACGATTTCTCTTCTTTCGTATTCAGCGTACAGAGATTTGAACGATTTCTCTTTTTCTCTTATTCAGAGTACATCGATTTCAACGATTTCTCTTTTTTCGTATTCAGCATACTGCGATTACAAAGATTTCTCTTTTTTTCGTATTCAACGTACAGCGATTTCAACCATTTCTATTCTTTTCTTATTCAGCGTACAGCGATTTCTATGATTTCTCTTTTTTATTCAACGTACAGCTATTTCAACCATATTATTTTTGTATTCAGCGTACAGCGAATATAACGATTTCCTTTTTATTCGTGTTCTACGTACAAATATTTCAACGAATTTATTCGTATTCACCAGAGTGACTTCAACGATTCTTTTTCATATTCGGCGTACAGCGATTTCAAAGTTTTTTCGTATTCAGCTTACAGCTATTTCAACGATTTCAATTTTTTCTTATTCAGCGTGCAGCGACTTCAAGGATTTCTCTTTTTTTCGTATTGTGTGTACACTTATTTCAGCGATTTCTTTTTTTCCTATTCTGCCAACAATATTTTTAACGACTCTTTTCTGTATTGAGCGTAGAGCGATTTCAACGATTTTTTTTGTATTTAGCGTACAGCTATTTCAAAGATTTCTATTTTTTTATTGTTCCTACAGCGATTTCGGCGAGTTCTCTTTTTTCTTGTTTAGAGTGCAGCGATTTCAACGATTTTACTTTTGTTCGTATTGGGCGTAAAGCGATTTCAGCGCTCTCTTTTTTCGTTTTCAGCGTACAGAGATTCCTTCGATCTCTTTTTTTTTCGTATTCATTGTACAGCGATTTCAATGATTTATCTTTTTTTTCGAATTCTGCGATTATTGATTTTAACGATTTTTTTTCGTATTCAGTGTATAGTTGTTTCAACGATTTTCTTTCGTATTCAACGTAAAGCGACTTCAACGGTTACTCATCTTGCGTATTCATTGTACAGCGATTTCAACGGTTTCTCTTTTTTCGAATTGAACGTATAGCGATTTAAACTATTTCTCTTTTTTGCATATTCAGCGTACAGCGATTTCATCGATATTTTTTTTTCGTATTCAGCTTAGAGATATTGCAACGATCTTCTTTTGTATTCAGCATAGACATTTCAAGGATTTTTTCGTATACCACCTAGAGAGATATCTACGATTTTTTCCTATTCAGCGTAGAGCAATATCAACGATTTTTTTTCGTATTCGGCGTACAGCGGATTCAACGATTTTTCTCTTTTCGTATTCAGCGTAAAGCGATATCAACGATTTCACTTTTTTCGTATTCAGCGTATAGCGATTTCAACGATTTTTTTCGTATTCAGCATAGAGCGATTTCAGATATTTTTTTTGGTATTCAGCTACAGCGACTTCATGTATATTTTGTCGTATTCAGTTTACAGCGATTTCAAAGGTTTCTCTTTTTCTATTCTGCGAACAGCCATTTCAACGATTTCTCCTTTTTCGTACTCAGCCTAAAATTATTTTAACAATTTCTGTTTTTTTCGTATTCAGCGAACAACTAACTCAACTAATTTTTGTATTGAGCGTAGAGCGATTTCAACGATTTCTTTTTCGTATTCAGCGTACAGCGATTTCAACGATTTCTCTTTTTTCTTGTTAAGAGTGCAGCAATTTCAACGCTTCTCATTTTCGTATTGATCGTACAGCGATTTCAGCGATTTCTCTTTTTTCATTTTCAGAGTACAGAGATTTCAACGATTTCTTTTTTTTGGTATTCATCCTACAGCTATTTCAACGTTTTTTTCGTGTTCAGCGTACAGCGATTTCAACGATTTTTTTCGTATTCAGCACAGAGCGATTTCAAAGATTTTTTTTGGTATTCAGCGTACAGCGAATTCATAGCTATTTTGTCGTATTCAGCTTATAGCGATTTCAAAGGTTCTCTTTTTTTATTCAGCGTACAGAGATTTCAACGATTTCTCTTTTTTTCGTATTCAGCCTAAAGTTACTTTAACGATTTCTGTTTTTTTCGTATTCAGCGAACAGCTAACTCAACTAATTTTTGTATTGAGCGTAGAGCGATTTCAACGATTTCTTTTTTCGAATTCGGCCTACAGCGATTTCAACGATTTCTCTTTTTTCTTGTTAAGAGTGCAGAAATTTCAACGATTTCTCTTTTTTCGTATTGATCGTACAGTGATTTCAGAGATGTCTCTTTTTTCATTTTCAGAGTACAGCGATTTCAACAATTTTTTCTCGTGTTCAGCTTGCAGCGATTTCAACGATTTTTTTCGTATTCATCCTACAGCTATTTCAATGTTTTTTTCGTATTCAGCGTACAGCGATTTCAACGATTCTTTGTCGTACTCAGCGTACAGAGATTTCAATTATTTTTTTCGTATTCACTGCACTCCGATTTCTATGAAATATTTTTGTTTTCTGCGTACAGCGATTTCTATCACTTTTTATGTCTACAGGACATCGAGTTTTACAATTTTCTCGTGGTATGCGTTCAGCGATTTCAAAAATTTCTCTTTTTCCTATTGAGCTTACAACGATTTCTACGATATTTGTTTCTTATTCACCGTACAGCGATTTATACTATTTTTTTCGTATTCAGCGTACAACAGTTTCAACGATTTCTATTTTTCGAATTCAGCGTAAAGCGATTTCTACGATTTCACTTTTTTCATATTCAACGTACAGCGTTTTCAACGATTTCTCTTTTTTTGTATTCAGCGTACAGCGATTTCAACGATTTTTCTTTTTTTCGTATTTAACGTACAGCTACTTCAACCATATTTTTTTGTATTCAGCGTACAGCGATTTCAACGATTTCTCTTTTTATCGTATACTACGTGCAGCGAGTTCAACGATTTCTCTATTCTTCGTATTTAACGTACAGTTATTTCATCCATATTTTTTGTATTCAGGGTACAGCGAATACAACGATTTCCCTTTTATTCGTATGCTACGTACAAATATTTCAACCATTTTTTTGTATTCAACGTACAGCGATTTCAACGATTTCTCTTTTTTTCGAATTAAGCGTATAGCGATTTCAACGATTTTTTTCGTATTCAGGGTAGAGCGATTTAAACGATTTTTTTTTCGTATTTGGCGTACAGCGATTTCAAAGATTTTTTCGTATTCACCTTACAGCGATTTCAACGATTTCTCTTTTGTCTTATTCAGTGTACAGCGATTTCAACGATTTGTCTTTCTTTCGTATTCAGCGTACACTTATTTAGGTGATTTCGTTATTTTCGTATTCGGTGAACAATAATTTCAACAACTTTTCTTCTGTATTGAGCGTAGAGCGATTTCAAAGATTTTTCGTATTCAGCGTACAGCGATATCAACGATTTCTCTTTTTTCTTATTCAGCATACAGCGATTTCAACGAGTTCTCTTTTTTCTTGTTCAGAATACAGCGATTTCAACAATTTCCCTCTTTTTCGTATTGAACGTACTGTTATTACAGCGATTTCTCGTTTTTCGTTTTCAGCGTAGAACGATTTGAACGTTTTCTCTTTTTTCGTATTCAATGTACAGCGGTTTCAACTATTTCTCTTTTTTTCGAATTCATCATACATCGATTTCAACGATTTTTTTCGTAATCAGCGTACAGCTAATTCGAAGTTTTTTTTATTCAGCGTTCAGCGTTTCAACAATATTTTGTCGTATTCAGCGTACGGCGATTTCAACTGTTGTTTATCGTATTCAGCTCACTGCGATACCTATGAAATTTTTTTGGTTTTCTGCGTACAGCGATTTCTATTATTTTTTGTCTTCCATATAGCTACTTTTACAATTTTTTTCGTATTTTGCATTCAGCGATTTCAACAGTTACTATTTATCCTATAGAGCTTACAACGATTTCTACGATTTGTGTTCCTTGTTCATCGTACCGCGATGTCTACTATTTTTTTCGCATTCAGCGTTCAGCGGTTCTAACGATTGTTCTTTTGCATTAATCGTTCAGCGTTTTCACCTATTTTGCTTTTCGTATTCAACGCACTGTGATTTATATAAATTTTTTTTTTTTGGTTTTTTTTAGTCCACCGATTTCTACGATTTTTTTAAGTCCAGCGCACAGCGATTCCTACGATTATTATACGTCCACATTTCAGCGATTTCTACTATTTTTTTCGTATTCAGCGTACAGCTGTTACAACGATTTTCTTTCGTATTCAACTTACAGCTATTTCAACGGTTTCTCTTCTATCGTATTCATAGTACAGCGATTTCAACGATTTCTCTTTTTTTCGTATTCAACGTACAGCGATTAGAAAAATTTATACTTTTTTCGTCTTCAGCGTACAGCGATTTGAACAAAATTTTTTTCGAATTCAGCGTGCAGATATTTCAACGATTTCCTTTCGTATTCAGCGCACAGCGATTTCAATGATATTTTTTCGTATTCAACCTGCAGCGATTTCAACGATTTTCCTTGGTATTTAGCGTACAGCGATTTCAGCGAATTTTCGTATTCAGCGTACAGCTTTTTCAGCGATTTCTCTTTTCTCGAATTCAGCGTCAAGCGACTTCAACGACTTCTCATTTTTCGTATTCAGCGTACAGCGATTTCAACGATTTCTCTTTTTTTTCTTATTCAACGTACGGCGATTTCAACGATTTCTCTTTTTTCGTATTCAGCGTACACGGAATTCACGATTTCCCTTTTTCTCTTATGCAGAGTACAGCGATTTCAACGATTTCCTTCTTTTCGTATTCAGCTTACTGCGATTTGAAAGATTTTCTTTTTTTCGTATTCAACGTACAGCGATTTCAACGATTTCTCTTCTTTTCGTATTCAGGGTACAGTGATTTCAACGATTTCTCTTTTTTTATTCAACGTACAGCTATTTCAAACATAATTTTTTTGTATTTAGCGTACAGCGATTTCAACGATTTCTATTTTTGTCGTATTCAATGTGAAGCGATTTCAACGATTTCTCTTTTCTTCGTATTTATCCTACAGCTATTTCATCCATATTTTTTTGTATTCAGGGCTCAGCGAATACAACGATCTCCCTTTTATTCGTGCTCTATGGACAAATATTTCAACCATTTTATTCGTGTTCACCATAGAGTGATTTCAACTATTTTTTTCATATTCGGCGTCCAGGGTTTTCAACGATTTTTCGTATTCAGCTTACAGCGATTTCAACGATTTCTATTTTTTCTTATTCAGCGTACAGCGATTTCAAGGAGTTCTCTTTTTTTCGTATTGTGCGTACACTTATATCAGCGATTTCCCTTTTTTTCTTATTCTGCCAACAATATTTTCAACGACTTTTTTCTGTATTGAGCGTAGAGCGATTTCAACGACTTTTTTGTATTCAGCATACAGCTATTTCAACGATTTCTCTATTTTTCTTATTAAGCCTACAGCGACTTCAGCGAGTTCTCATTTTTCTTGTTCAGAGTATAGCGATTTCAACGATTTTTCTTTTTTTCGTTTTCAGGTTAGAGCGATTTCTACGATTTCTCATTTTTTCGTATTCAGCGTACAGATATTTCAACGATTTGCTTTCGTATTCAGCGCACAGCGATTTCAAGGATATTTTTTCGTAATCAACCTGCAGCGATTTCAACGATTTTTTTCGTATTCTGCGTACAGCTATTTCAACGATCTCTTTTTCCTGATTGAGCCTACAGCGATTTCAGCGAGTTCCCTTTTTTCTTGTTCAGTGTACAGTGATTTCAACGATTTCTCTTTTTTTCAAATTCAGCGAACTTTGATTTTAACGATTTTTTTTTCATTTCAACGTACAGTTGTTCAACGATTTTCTTTCGTATTCAACGTGAAGCGACTTCAACGGTTTCTCATCTTTCATATTCATTGTACAGCGATTTCTACGATTTATCTTTTTTCGAATTCAACGTACAGCCATTTCAACTATTTCTCTTTTTTGCGTATTCAGCGTACAGCGATTTCATCGATATTTTTTTCGTATTCAGCTTAGAGATATTTCTACGGTCTTCTTTCGTATTCAGCGTACAGACATTTCAAGGATTTTTTCGTATTCAACCTTCAGCGATTTCAACAATTTTTCGTATTCAACGTAAAGCAAATTCAACGATTTTTTTTCGTTTTCGGCGTACAGCTGTTTCAACGATTTTTCTCTTTTCGTATTCAGCGTAAAGCGATGTCAACCATTTCTCTTTTTTTCGAATTAAGCGTATAGCGATTTCAACGACTTTTTTCCTATTCAGCATAGAGCGATTTGAAAGATTTTATTTTGGTATTCAGCGTACAACGACTTCATAGATTTTTTGTCGTATTCAGCTTACAGCGATTTCAACGGTTTCTCATTTTTTTATTCAGCGTACAGCGATTTCAACGATTTCTCATTTTTCCGTATTCAGCCCAAAGTTATTTTAACGATTTTGTGTTTTTTCGTATTCAGCGAACAAGTAACTCAACTAATTTTTGTATTGAGCGTAGAGCAATTTCAACGATTTCTTTTTTAGTATTCGACGTACAGCGATTTCAACGATTTCTCTTCTTTCTTGTTAAGAGTGCAGCAATTTCAACGATTTCTCTTTTTTCGTATTGATCGTAAAGCGATTTCTCTTTTTTCATTTTCAGAATACAGCGCTTTCAACGATTTTTTCGTATTCATCCTACAGCTACTTCAACGTTTTCTTTTTCGTATTCAGCGTACAGCGGTTTCAACGATTTTTTGTCGTATTCAGAGTACAGCAATTTCAATTATTTATTTTCGTATTCACTGCACTGCGATTTGTATGATATTTTTTTTTGTTTTCTGCGTACAGCGATTTCTATCATTTTTATGTCTACAGTACATCGAGTTTTACAATTTTTTCGTGTTATGCGTTCAGCGATTTCAAAAATTCTTTTTTTCTATTGAGCTTACAACGATTTCTACGATTTTTGTTTCTTGTTCACCGTATAGCGATTTCTACTATTTTTTTTTCGCATTGAGCGTTCAGCGGTTCTAACGATTTTTGTCGCATTAATCGTTCAGCTATGTCACCTATTTTTTTTCGTATTCTACGCACTGTGATTTCTATGACTTTTTTTTTTTTGGTTTTCTTCGTCCAGCGATTTGTAAGATTTTCTTCATGTCTACCGTACAGCCATTTCTACGATATTTTTATGTCCACTTTTCAGCGATTTCAACTCTTATTTTCGTATTCAGCCTACAATCGTTTCAACGATTTTCTTTCGCATTCAACGTACAGCGATTTCAACTATTTCTCTTTTCTTTGTATTCAACGTACAGCCTTTTCAACTATTTCACTTTTTTTCGTATTCAGCGTAGAGCGATTTCAATGATCCTTTTGTATTCAGCGTACCGATATTACACCTATTCCCTTTCGTATTCAGTGTACGGCGACTTAAGGATTTTTTTTTCGTATTCAACCTACAGAAATTTCAACGGTTTTTTTCGTATTCAGAGTACAGCGATTTCAACGATTTCTTTTCGTATTCAGCATACAACTGTTCCAACGATTTCTCTTTTTCCGAATTTAGCGTAAAGCGATTTCAACGATTTCTCTTTTTTTCGTATTCAACGTTTAGCGATTTCAACGATTTCTCTTTTTAGGTATTCAGCTACAGCGATTTCTCGATTTCTCTTTTTTTATTCAACCATAATTTTTTGTATTCAGCGTACAGCGATTTCAACGATTTCCCTTTTTATCGTATTCAACGTGCAGCGATTTCAACGATTTCTCTTTTCTTCGTATTTAACGTACAGCTATTTCTTCCATATCTTTCTGCATTCAGGGTACAGCAAATACAACGATTTCCCTTTTATTCGTATGCTACGTACAAATATTTCAACCATTTTTTCGTATTCTGCATACAGCGATTTTAACGATTTCTCTTTTTTTTCATATTCAGCGTACACTTATTTAAGAGATTTCTCTTTTTTCGTATTCGGCGAACAATAATTTCAACAACTTTTTTCTGTATTGGGCGTAGAGCGATTTCAACGATTTCTTTTTGTATTCAGCGTACAGCGATATCAACGATTTCTCAATTTTTCTTATTCAGCACACAGCGATTTTAAAGAGTTCTCTTTTTTCTTGTTAAGTGTAGAGCGATTTCAAAAATTTCCCTCTTTTTCGTATTGATCGTACTGTGATTTCAGCGATTTCTCTTTTCGTTGTCAGCATACAACGATTTCTCTTTTTTCGTATTCAATGTACAGCGGTTTCAACGATTTCTTTTTTTTAGAGTTCATCGTACAGCGATTTCAACGATTTTTTTTGTATTCAGTTTACAGTTATTTCGACGTTTTTTTATTCAGCGTACACCGAATTCAAGGATTTTTTGTCGTATTCAGCGTTCAGCGATTGCAACTATTGTTTATCGTATTCAGCTGACTGCGATATCTATGAAATTTTTTTGCTTTTCTGAGTACAGCGATTTCTATCATTTTTTGTCTGCCATAAAGCGACCTTTGCAATTTTTTTCTTATTTTGCTTTCAGCGATTTCAAAAATTTCTTTTTTTCCTATTGAGCTTACAACGATTTCTACGATTTGTGTTTCTTCTTCACCGTACCGCGATTTCTACTATTTCTTTCGCATTCAGCGTTTAGCGGTTCTAACGATTGTTTTTTTTTGCATTAATCGTTCAACGATTTCACCTATTTTGTTTTTCGTATTCAACGCACTGTGTTTTCCATGAATTTTTTTTTTATTATTTTATGCGTCCACCGATTTCTACTATGTTTTTAAGTCCACCGTACAACGATTCCTACGATTTTTTTACGTCCACATTTCAGCGATTTCTACAATTTTTTTCGTATTCAGCGTACAGTTGTTACAACGATTTTCTTTCCTATTCAACGTACAGCGATTTCAACGGTTTCTCTTCTATCGTATTCATCGTACAGAGATTTCAGCGATTTCTCTTTTTTCGTATTCAACGTACAGCGATTTCAACTATTTATCTTTTTTTCATATTCAGCGTACAGCGATTTGACCAAATATTTTTTCGTATCAGCGTGCAGATATTTCAATGATTTCCTTTCGAATTACCGCACAGCGATTTCTAGGATATATAACGTATTCAACCTGCATCGATTTCAACGATTTCTCTTTTCTTCGTATTTAACGTACAGCTATTTCATCCATATTTTTTTGTCAGGGTACAGCGAATACAACGATTTCCCTTTTATTCGTGTCCTACGTACAATTATTTCAACCATTTTATTCGTATTCAGCATAGAGTGATCTCCACGATTTTTTTCGTATTCGGCGTACAGAGATTTCAAAGGTTTTTTCGTATTCATCTTACAGCGATTTCAGCGATTTTTTATTTTTTCTTATTGAGCGTACAGTGACTTCAAGAATTTCTCTTTTTTTCGTATTGTGCGTACACTTATTTCAGCGAATTTCTTTTTTTTTTTCGTATTCAGCCAACAATATTTTCAACGACTTTTTACTGTATTGAGCGTAGAGCGATGTCAACGATTTTTTTTTGTATTCAGCGTATAGCTATTTCAACGATTTCTCTTTTTTTCTTATTGAGCCTACAGCGATTTCAGCGAGTTCTCTTTTTTCTTGTTCAGAATACAGCGATTTCAACGATTTTTTGTGTTTCTTAATGAGCGTACAGCGATTTCCCTTTTTTCGTTTTCAGCGTACAGCGATTTCTACGATTTTTCTTTTTTTTCGTATTCAATGTACAGCGATTTCAATTATTTCCCTTTTTTTCGAATTCAGCGAACATCGATTTTAACGATTTTTTTCGTATTCAGCGTATAGATGTTTCAACGATTTTCCTTCGTATTCAACGTAAAGCGACTTCAACGGTTTCTCATCTTCCGTATTCATTGTACAGCGATTTCAACGATTTCTCTTTTTTTCGAATTCAACGTACAGCTATTTCAAATATATATCTTTTTTGCGTATTCGACGTACAGCGAATTCATTGATATTTTTTTCGTATTCAGCTGACAGATATTTCAACGATCTTCTTTCGTATTCAGCGTACAGACATTTCAAGGATTTTTTGTCGTATTCAACCTACACCGATTTCAATGATTTTTATCGTATTCAGCGTAAAGCAAGTTCAAAGACTTGTTTTCGTATTCGGCGTACAGCTGTTTCAACGATTTTTCTCTTTTCGTATTCAGCGTAAAGCGATATCAACGATTTCTCTTTTTTTCGTATTCAGCGTATAGCGATTTCAACGACTTTTTCGTATTCAGCATAGAGCGTTTTCAACGATTTCTCTTTTTATCGTATACTACGTGCAGCGATATCAACGATTTCTCTTTTCTTCGTATTTAACGTACAGTTATTTCATCCATATTTTTTTGAATTCAGGGTACAGCGAGTACAACGACTTCCCTTTCATACGTATGCTACGTACAAATATTTCAACCTTTTATTCGTATTCACCGTACACCGATTTCAACGATTTCTCTTTTTTTATTATTCAGCGTATAGCGATTTCAACGATTTTTTTCCTATTGAGCGTAGAGCGATTTCAACTATTTTTTTTCGTATTTGGCGTATAGCGGGTTCAAAGTTTTTTTCGTATTCACCTTAAAGCTATTTCAACGATTTCTCTTTTGTCTTATTCAGCGTACAGCGATTTTAACGATTTATATCTTTTCGTATTCAGCGTACACTTATGTAAGCGATTTCTCTTTTTTCGTATTCGGCGAACAATAATTTCAACAACTTTTTTCTGTATAGAGAGTAGAGCGATTTCAACGATTTCTTTTTGTATTCAGCGTACAGCGATTTCTTCGATTTCTTTTTTTTTTCATTCAGCATACAGCGATTTCAACGAGTTCTCTTTTTTCTTGTTCAGAGTAGAGCCATTTCAACAATTTCCTTCTTTTTCGTATTGAGCGTACTGTGATATCAGCGATTTCATTTTTTTGTTTTCAACGTACAACGATTTCAACGATTTCTCTTTTTTCGTATTCAATGTACAGCGATTTCAAAGATTTCACTTTTTTTCGAATTCATCGTTCAACGATTTCAACGATTTTGTGTCGTATTCAGCGTACAGCGATTTCAACTATTGTTTATCATATTCAGCTTACTGCGATATCTATGAATTTTCTTTTCGTTTTCTGCGTGCAGCGATTTCTATCATTTTTTGTCTACCATACAGCGACCTTTACAATTATTTTCGTATTTCGCTTTCTGCGATTTCATAAATTTCTTTTTTTCCTATTGGGCTTACTACGATTTCTACGATTTGTGTTTCTTGTTCACCGTACCGCGATTTCTACTATTTTTTTTCGCATTCAGCGTTCAGCAGTTCTAACGATTTTTTTAATCGTTCAGCGATTTCAGCTATTTTGTTTTTCGTATTCAACGCACTGTGATTTTTATAATTTTTTTTTTTTGGTTTTATGCGTCCACCGATTTCTACGATTTTTTAACTCCACCGTACTGCGATTCCTACAATT
This sequence comes from Periplaneta americana, assembly GCF_040183065.1. Lineage (NCBI taxonomy): Eukaryota > Metazoa > Arthropoda > Insecta > Blattodea > Blattidae > Periplaneta > Periplaneta americana. The sequence continues at coordinate 185,700,230 of NC_091131.1, forward strand.
TTTTTACGTCCACATTTCAGCGATTTCTACTATTTTTTTCGTATTCAGCGTACAGCTGTTACAGCGATTTTTTTTGTGTTCAACGTACAGCGATTTCAACGGTTTCTCTCCTAACGTATTCTTCGTATAGCGATTTCAATGATTACTCTTTTTTCGTATTCAACGTACACGCGACTTCAACTATTTTTTTCGCATTCAGCGTACAGCGATTTGAACAATTTTTTTTCGTATTCAGCGTGCAGATATTTCAACGATTTCCTTTCGTATTTAGCGCACAGCGATTTCAAGGACATTTTTTCGTATTCAATCTGCAGCGATTTCAACGATTTTCTTTCGTATTCAGCGTACAGCGATTTCAACTTCTTTTTTTCTTATTCAATGTACAGCTGTTTCAGCGATTTCTCTTTTCTCGAATTCAGCGTCAAGCGATTTCAACGACTTCTCATTTTTCGTATTCAGCGTACAGCGATTTCAACGATTTCTCTTTTTTTCTTATTCAAAGTACTGCGATTTCAACGATTTCTCTTCTTTCGTATTCAGCGTACAGAGATTTGAACGATTTCTCTTTTTCTCTTATTCAGAGTACATCGATTTCAACGATTTCTCTTTTTTCGTATTCAGCATACTGCGATTACAAAGATTTCTCTTTTTTTCGTATTCAACGTACAGCGATTTCAACCATTTCTATTCTTTTCTTATTCAGCGTACAGCGATTTCTATGATTTCTCTTTTTTATTCAACGTACAGCTATTTCAACCATATTATTTTTGTATTCAGCGTACAGCGAATATAACGATTTCCTTTTTATTCGTGTTCTACGTACAAATATTTCAACGAATTTATTCGTATTCACCAGAGTGACTTCAACGATTCTTTTTCATATTCGGCGTACAGCGATTTCAAAGTTTTTTCGTATTCAGCTTACAGCTATTTCAACGATTTCAATTTTTTCTTATTCAGCGTGCAGCGACTTCAAGGATTTCTCTTTTTTTCGTATTGTGTGTACACTTATTTCAGCGATTTCTTTTTTTCCTATTCTGCCAACAATATTTTTAACGACTCTTTTCTGTATTGAGCGTAGAGCAATTTCAACGATTTTTTTTGTATTTAGCGTACAGCTATTTCAAAGATTTCTATTTTTTTATTGTTCCTACAGCGATTTCGGCGAGTTCTCTTTTTTCTTGTTTAGAGTGCAGCGATTTCAACGATTTTACTTTTGTTCGTATTGGGCGTAAAGCGATTTCAGCGCTCTCTTTTTTCGTTTTCAGCGTACAGAGATTCCTTTGATCTCTTTTTTTTTCGTATTCATATTACAGCGATTTCAATGATTTCTCTTTTTTTCGAATTCTGCGATTATTGATTTTAACAATTTTTTTTTCGTATTCAGTGTACAGTTGTTTAAACGATTTTCTTTCGTATTCAACGTAAAGCGACTTCAATGGTTACTCATCTTGCGTATTCATTGTACAGCGATTTCAACGGTTTCTCTTTTTTCGAATTCAACGTATAGCGATTTAAACTATTTCACTTTTTTGCGTATTCAGCGTACAGCGATTTCATCGATATTTTATTTTCGTATTCAACCTAGAGAGATTTCAACGATTTTTTCCTATTCAGCGTAGAGCAATTTCTACGACTTTTTTTCGTATTCGGCGTACAGCGGTTTCAACGATTTTTCTCTTTTCGTATTTAGCGTAAAGCGATATCAACGATTTCACTTTTTTCGTATTCAGCATATAGCGATTTCAACGATTTTTTTTCGTATTCAGCATAGAGCGATTTCAAAGATTTTTTTTTGGTATTCAGCTACAGCGACTTCATGTATATTTTGTCGTATTCAGCTTACAGTGATTTCAAAGGTTTCTCTTTTTTTTATTCTGCGAACAGCCATTTCAACGATTTCTCCTTTTTTGTACTCAGCCTAAAGTTATTTTAACAAATTCTGTTTTTTTCGTATTCAGCGAACAACTAACTCAACTAATTTTTGTATTGAGCGTAGAGCTTTTTCAACGATTTCTCTTTTTTTCTTATTCAAAGTACTGCGATTTCAACGATTTATCTTCTTTCGTATTCAGCGTACAGAGATTTGAACGATTTCTCTTTTTCTCTTATTCAGAGTACAGCGATTTCAACGATTTCTCTATTTTCGTATTCAGCATACTGCGATTACAAAGATTTCTCTTTTTTTCGTATTCAACGTACAGCGATTTCAACCATTTCTATTCTTTTCTTATTCAGCGTACAGCGATTTCTATGATTTCTCTTTTTTATTCAACGTACAGCTATTTCAACCATATTATTTTTGTATTCAGCGTACAGCGAATATAACGATTTCCTTTTTATTCGTGTTCTACGTACAAATATTTCAACGAATTTATTCGTATTCACCAGAGTGACTTCAACGATTCTTTTTCGTATTCGGCGTACAGCGATTTCAAAGTTTTTTTGTATTCAGCTTACAGCGATTTCAACGATTTCAATTTTTTCTTATTCAGCGTGCAGCGACTTCAAGGATTTCTCTTTTTTTCGTATTGTGTGTACACTTATTTCAGCGATTTCTTTTTTTCCTATTCAGCCAACAATATTTTAACGACTCTTTTCTGTATTGAGCGTAGAGAGATTTCAACGATTTTTTTTATGTATTTAGCGTACAGCTATTTCAAAGATTTCTATTTTTTTATTGTTCCTACAGCGATTTCGGCGAGTTCTCTTTTTTCTTGTTTAGAGTGCAGCGATTTCACCGATTTTACTTTTGTTCGTATTGAGCGTAAAGCGATTTCAGCGCTCTCTTTTTTCGTTTTCAGCGTACAGAGATTCCTTCGATCTCTTTTTTTTTCGTATTCATTGTACAGCGATTTCAATGATTTCTCTTTTTTTCGAATTCTGCGATTATTGATTTTAACAATTTTTTTTCGTATTCAGTGTATAGTTGTTTAAACGATTTTCTTTCGTATTCAACGTAAAGCGACTTCAACGGTTACTCATCTTGCGTATTCATTGTACAGCGATTTCAACGGTTTCTCTTTTTTCGAATTCAACGTATAGCGATTTAAACTATTTCTCTTTTTTGCGTATTCAGCGTACAGCAATTTCATCGATATTTTTTTTTCGTATTCAACCTAGAGAGATTTCAACGACTTTTTCCTATTCAGCGTAGAGCAATTTCTACGACTTTTTTTCGTATTCGGCATACAGCGGTTTCAACGATTTTTCTCTTTTCGTATTCAGCGTAAAGCGATATCAACGATTTCACTTTTTTCGTATTCAGCATATAGCGATTTCAACGATTTTTTTTCGTATTCAGCATAGAGCGATTTCAAAGATTTTTTTTGGTATTCAGCTACAGCGACTTCATGTATATTTTGACGTATTCAGCTTACAGCGATTTCAAAGGTTTCTCTTTTTTTTATTCTGCGAACAGCCATTTCAACGATTTCTCCTTTTTTGTACTCAGCCTAAAGTTATTTTAACAATTTCTGTTTTTTTCGTATTCAGCGAACAACTAACTCAACTAATTTTTGTATTGAGCGTAGAGCGATTTCAACGATTTCTTTTTCGTATTCAGCGTACAGCGATTTCAACGATTTCTCTTTTTTCTTGTTAAGAGTGCAGCAATTTCAACGCTTCTCATTTTCGTATTGATCGTACAGCGATTTCGGCGATTTCTCTTTTTTCATTTTCAGAGTACAGAGATTTCAACGATTTCTTTTTTTTTGGTATTCATCCTACAGCTATTTCAACGTTTTTTTCGTATTCAGCGTACAGCGATTTCAACGATTTTTTTCGTATTCAGCACAGAGCGATTTCAAAGATTTTTTTTGGTATTCAGCGTACAGCGAATTCATAGCTATTTTGTCGTATTCAGCTTATAGCGATTTCAAAGGTTCTCATTTTTTATTCAGCGTACAGAGATTTCAACGATATCTCTTTTTTTCGTATTCAGCCTAATGTTATTTTAACGATTTCTGTTTTTTTCGTATTCAGCGAACAACTAACTCAACTAATTTTTGTATTGAGCGTAGAGCGATTTCAACAATTTCTTTTTTCGAATTCGGCGTACAGCGATTTCAACGATTTCTCTTTTTTCTTGTTAAGAGTGCAGAAATTTCAACGATTTCTCTTTTTTCGTATTGATCGTACAGTGATTTCAGAGATGTCTCTTCTTTCATTTTCAGAGTACAGCGATTTCAACAATTTTTTTCTCGTGTTCAGCTTGCAGCGATTTCAACGATTTTTTTCGTATTCATCCTACAGCTATTTCAACGTTTTTTTCGTATTCAGCGTACAGCGATTTCAACGATTCTTTGTCGTACTCAGCGTACAGCGATTTCAATTAAATTTTTTCATATTGACTGCACCCCGAATTCTATGAAATATTTTTGTTTTCTGCGTACAGTGATTTCTATCATTTTTTATGTCTACAGTACATCGAGTTTTACAATTTTCTCGTGTTATGCGTTCAGCGGTTTCAAAAATTTCTTTTTTTCCTATTGAGCTCACAACGATTTCTACTATATTTGTTTCTTATTCACCGTACAGCGATTTATACTATTTTTTTCGTATTCAGCGTACAACAGTTTCAACGATTTCTATTTTTCGAATTCAGCGTAAAGCGATTTCTACGATTTCACTTTTTTTCATATTCAACGTACAGCGTTTTCAACGATTTCTCTTTTTTTGTATTCAGCGTACAGCGATTTCAACGATTTTTCTTTTTTTCGTATTCAACGTACAGCTACTTCTACCATATTTTTTTTTGTATTCAGCGTACAGCGATTTCAACGATTTCTCTTTTTATCGTATTCAACGTGCAACGAGTTCAACGATTTCTCTATTCTTCGTATTTAACGTACAGTTATTCCATCCATATTTTTTGTATTCAGGGTACAGCGAATACAACGATTTCCCTTTTATTCGTATGCTACGTACAAATATTTCAACCATATTGTTTGTATTCAACGTACAGCGATTTCAACGATTTCTCTTTTCTTCGAATTAAGCGTATAGCGATTTCAACGATTTTTTTCGTATTCAGCATAGAGCGATTTAAACGATTTTTATTTGTATTTGGCGTAAAGCGATTTCAAAGACTTTTTCGTATTCACCTTACAGCGATTTCAACGATTTCTCTTTTGTCTTATTCAGTGTACAGCGATTTCAACGATTTGTCTTTCTTTCGTATTCAGCGTACACTTATTTAGGCGATTTCGTTATTTTCGTATTCGGTGAACAATAATTTCAACTACTTTTATTCTGTATTGAGCGTAGAGAGATTTCAACGATTTTTCGTATTCAGCGTACAGCGATATCAACGATTTCTCTTTTTTCTTATTCAGCATACAGCGATTTCAACGAGTTCTCTTTTTTCTTGTTCAGAATACAGCGATTTCAACAATTTCCCTCTTTTTCGTATTGAACGTACTGTTATTTCAGCGATTTCTCGTTTTTCGTTTTTAGCGTAGAACGATTTCAACGATTTCTCTTTTTTCGTATTCAATGTACAGCGGTTTCAACTATTTCTCTATTTTTCGGATTCATCATACTTCGATTTCAACGATTTTTTTCGTATTCAGCGTACAGCTAATTCGAAGTTTTTTTTTATTCAGCGTACAGCGTTTCAACGATATTTTGTCGTATTCAGCGTACGGCGATTTCAACTATTGTTTATCGTATTCAGCTCACTGCGATACCTATGAAATTTTTTTGGTTTTCTGCGTACAGCGATTTCTATCATTTTTTGTCTTCCATATAGCTACTTTTACAATTTTTTTCGTATTTTGCATTCAGCGATTTCAACAGTTACTATTTTTCCTATTGAGCTTACAACGATTTCTACGATTTGTGTTCCTTGTTCATCGTACCGCGATGTCTACTATTTTTTTCGCATTCAGCGTTCAGCGGTTCTAACGATTTTTTTTCGCATTAATCGTTCAGCGATTTCACCTATTTTGTTTTTCGTATTCAACGCACTGTGATTTATATATATATATATTTTTTTGGTTTTATGCGTCCACCGATTTCTACGATTTTTTTAAGTCCACCGTACAGCGATTCCTACGATTATTATACGTCCACATTTCAGCGATTTCTACTATTTTTTTCGTATTCAGCGTACAGTTGTTACAACGAATTTCTTTCGTATTCAACGTACAGCTATTTCAACGGTTTCTCTTCTATCGTATTCATAGTACAGCGATTTCAACGATTTCTCTTTTTTTTCGTATTCAACGTATAGCGATTTCAAAAATTTATATTTTTTTCGTCTTCAGCGTACAGCGATTTGAACAAAATTTTTTTCGAATTCAGCGTGCAGATATTTCAACGATTTGCTTTCGTATACAGCGCACAGCGATTTCAATGATATTTTATCGTATTCAACCTGCAGCGATTTCAACGATTTTCCTTGGTATTTAGCGTACAGCGATTTCAGCGAATTTTCGTATTCAGCGTACAGATTTTTCAGCGATTTCTCTTTTCTGGAATTCAGCGTCAAGCGACTTTAACGACTTCTCATTTTTCGTATTCAGCGTACAGCGATTTCAACGATTTCTCTTTTTTTTTCTTATTCAACGTACGGCGATTTCAACGATTTCTCTTTTTTCCTATTCAGCGTACACGGATTTCACGATTTCCCTTTTTCTCTTATTCAGAGTACGGCGATTTCAACGATTTTCCTTTTTTCGTATTCAGCATACTGCGATTTCAAAGATTTTCTTTTTTTCGTATTCAACGTACAGCGATTTCAACGATTTCTCTTCTTTTCGTATTCAGCGTACAGCGATTTCAACGATTTCTCTTTTTTTATTCAACGTACAGCTATTTCAACCATAATTTTTTTGTATTCAATGTGCAGCGATTTCAACGATTTCTCTTTTCTTCGTATTTATCCTACAGCTATTTCATCCATATTTTTTTGTATTCAGGGCACAGCGAATACAACGATTTCCCTTTTATTCGTGTACTACGGACAAATATTTCAACCATTTTATTCGTATTCACCATAGAGTGATTTCAACTATTTTTTTCATATTCGGCGTCCAGCGATTACAACGATTTTTCGTATTCAGCTTACAGCGATTTCAACGATTTCTATTTTTTCTTTTTCAGCGTACAGCGATTTCAAGGAGTTCTCTTTTTTTCTTATTGTGCGTACACTTATATCAGCGATTTCCCTTTTTTTCGTATTCAGCCAACAATATTTTCTACGACTTTTTTCTGTATTGAGCGTAGAGCGATTTCATCGAATTTTTTTGTATTCAGCATACAGCTATTTCAACGATTTCCCTATTTTTCTTATTGAGCATACAGCGACTTCAATGAGTTCTCATTTTTCTTGTTCAGAGTACAGCGATTTCAACGATTTTTCTTTTTTTCGTTTTCAGGTTAGAGCGATATCTACGATTTCTCTTTTTTTCGTATTCAGCGTACAGATATTTCAACGATTTGCTTTCGTATTCAGCGCACAGTGATTTCAAGGATATTTTTTCGTATTCAACCTGCAGCGATTTCAACGATTTTCTTTCGTATTCTGCGTACAGTTATTTCAACGATCTCTTTTTTTCTTATTGAGCCTACAGCGATTTCAGCGAGTTCCCTTTTTTCTTGTTCAGTGTACAGCGATTTCAACGATTTCTCTTTTTTTCAAAATCAGCGAACTTTGATTTTAACGATTTTTTTTCGTTCCAACGTACAGTTGTTTCAACGATTTTATTTCGTATTCAACGTGAAGAGACTTCAACGGTTTCTCATCTTTCATATTCATTGTACAGCGATTTCTACGATTGATCTTTTTTCGAATTCAACGTACAGCCATTTCAACTATTTCTCTTTTTTGCGTATTCAGCGTACAGCGGTTTCATCGATATTTTTTTCGTATTCAGCTTAGAGATATTTCTACGGTCTTCTTTCGTATTCACCGTACAGACATTTCAAGGATTTTTTCGTATTCAACCTACAGCGATTTCAACAATATTTCGTATTCAGCGAAAAGCAAATTCAACGATTTTTTTTCGTTTTCGGCGTACAGCTGTTTCAACGACTTTTCTATTTTCGTATTCAGCGTAAAGCGATGTCAACCATTTCTCTTTTTTTCGAATTCAGCGTATAGCGATTTCAACGAGTTTTTTCCTATTCAGCATAGAGCGATTTGAACGATTTTTTTTTTTTTTTGGTATTCAGCGTACAACGACTTCATAGATTTTTTGTCGTATTCAGCTTACAGAGATTTCAACGGTTTCTCATTTTTTTATTCAGCGTACAGCGATTTCAACGATTTCTCATTTTTCCGTATTCTGCCCAAAGTTATTTTAACAATTTTTTGTTTTTTCGTATTCAGCGAACAACTAACTCAACTAATTTTTGTATTGAGCGTACAGCGATTTCAACGATTTTTCGTCGTATTCAGCGTACAGCGATTTCAATTATTTTTTTCGTATTGACTGCACTGCGATTTCTATGAAATTTTTTTTGTTTTCTGCGTAGAGCGATTTGTATAATTTTTATGTCTGCAGTACATCGCTGTTTTACAATTTTTTCGTGTTATGCGCTCAGCGATTTCAAAAATTTCTTTTATCCTATTGAGCTTACAACGCTTTCTATGATTTTTATTTCTTGTTCACAGTACAGCGGTTTCTACCATTTTTTTCGCATTCAGCGGTTCTAACGATTTTTTTTCGCATTAATCGTTCAGCTATTTCACCTATATTTTTCGTATTCTACGCACTGGCATATCTATGATTTTTTTTTTGGTTTTCTTTGTCCAGAGTTTTGTACGATTTTCTTCATGTCTACCGTACAGCCATTTCCACGATATATTTGTGTCCACTTTTCAGCGATTTCAACTATTATTTTCGTATTGAGCGAACATTCGTTTCAACGGTTTTCTTTCGCATTCAACGTACAGCGATTTCAACGATTTCTCTTTATTTTGTATTCAACGTATAGCGTTTTCGATTATTTCACTATTTATCGTATTCAGCGTAGAGCGATTTCAATAATACTTTTTGTATTCAGCGTACAGATATTACACCTATTCCCTTTCGTATTCCGTGTACGGCGACTTAAGGACTTTTTTTCATATTCAACCTACAGCGATTTAAACGGCTTTTTTCATATTCAGAGTACAGCGAATTCAACGATTTCTTATCCTATTCAGCATACAACTGTTTCAAAGATTTCTCTTTTTTGTAATTCAGCGCAAAGCGATTTCAACGATTTCTCTTTTTTTCGTATTCAACGTACAGCGATTTCAACGATTTCTCTTTTCTTGTATTCAGCGTACAGCGATTTCAACGATTTCTCTTTTTCTCGCATTGAACGTACAGCTATTTCAACAATATTTTTTTGTATTCAGCGTACAGCGATTTCAACGATTTCTCTTTTTATCGTATACTACGTGCAGCGATATCAACGATTTCTCTTTTCTTCGTATTTAACGTACAGTTATTTCATCCATATTTTTTTGAATTCAGGGTACAGCGAGTACAACGATTTCCCTTTCATTCGTATGGTACTTACAAATATTTCACCCTTTTATTCGTATTCACCGTACACCGATTTCAACGATTTCTCTTTTATTAGTATTCAGCGTATAGCGATTTCAACGATTTTTTCCTATTCAGCGTAGAGCGATTTCAACTATTTTTTTTCGTATTTGGCGTACAGCGATTTCAAAGTTTTTTTCGTATTCACCTTAAAGCTATTTCAACGATTTCTCTTTTGTCTTATTCAGCGTACAGCGATTTTAACGATTTCTCTCTTTTCGTATTCAGCGTATACTTATGTAAGTGATTTCTCTTTTTTTCGTATTCGGCGAACAATAATTTCAACAACTTTTTTCTGTATAGAGCGTAGAGCGATTTCAACGATTTATTTTTATATTCAGCGCACAGCGATTTCTACGATTTCTTTTTTTTCTCATTCAGCATACAGCGATTTCAACGAGATTTCTTTTTTCTTGTTCAGAGTAGAGCCATTTCAACAATTTTCCTCTTATTCGTATTGAGCGTACTGTGATATCAGCGATTTCATTTTTTGTTTTCAACGTACAACGATTTCAACGATTTCTCTTTTTTCGTATTCAATGTACAGCGATTTCAAAGATTTCTCTTTTTTTCGAATTCATCGTTCAACGATTTCAACGATTTTGTGTCGTATTCAGCGTACAGCGATTTCAACTATTGTTTATCGTATTCAGCTTACTGCGATATCTATGAATTTTTTTTTCGTTTTCTGCGTGCAGCGATTTCTATCATTTTTTGTCTACCATACAGCGACCTTTACAATTATTTTCGTATTTCGCTTTCAGCGATTTCATAAATTTCTTTTTTTCCTATTGGGCTTACTACGATTTCTACGATTTGTGTTTCTTGTTCACCGTACCGCGATTTCTACTATTTTTTTCGCATTCAGCGTTCAGCGGTTCTAACGATTTTTTTTAATCGTTCAGCGATTTCAGCTATTTTGTTTTTCGTATTCAACGCACTGTGATTTCTATAATTTTTTTTTTTTTTTTGGTTTTATGCGTTCACCGATATCTACGATTTTTTTAACTCCAATGTACTGCGATTCCTACAATTTTTTACGTCCACATTTCAGCGATTTCTACTATTTTTTTCGTATTCAGCGTACAGCTGTTACAGCGATTTTCTTTCGTGTTCAACGTACAGCGATTTCAACGGTTTCTCTCCTATCGTATTCTTCGTATAGCGATTTCAATGATTTCTCTTTTTTCGTATTCAACGTACACGCGACTTCAACTATTTTTTTCGCATTCAGCGTACAGCGATTTGAACAATTTTTTTTCGTATTCAGCGTGCAGATATTTCAACGATTTCCTTTCGTATTTAGCGCACAGCGATTTCAAGGACATTTTTTCGTATTCAATCTGCAGCGATTTCAACGATTTTCTTTCGTATTCAGCGTACAGTGATTTCAACTTCTTTTTTTCTTATTCAATGTACAGCTGTTTCAGCGATTTCTCTTTTCTCGAATTCAGCGTCAAGCGATTTCAACGACTTCTCATTTTTCGTATTCAGCGTACAGCGATTTCAACGATTTCTCTTTTTTTCTTATTCAAAGTACTGCGATTTCAACGATTTCTCTTCTTTCGTATTCAGCGTACAGAGATTTGAACGATTTCTCTTTTTCTCTTATTCAGAGTACATCGATTTCAACGATTTCTCTTTTTTCGTATTCAGCATACTGCGATTACAAAGATTTCTCTTTTTTTCGTATTCAACGTACAGCGATTTCAACCATTTCTATTCTTTTCTTATTCAGCGTACAGCGATTTCTATGATTTCTCTTTTTTATTCAACGTACAGCTATTTCAACCATATTATTTTTGTATTCAGCGTACAGCGAATATAACGATTTCCTTTTTATTCGTGTTCTACGTAAAAATATTTGAACCAATTTATTCGTATTCACCAGAGTGTTTTCAACGATTCTTTTTCGTATTCGGCGTACAACGATTTCAAAGTTTTTTCGTATTCAGCTTACAGCGATTTCAAAGATTTCAATTTTTTCTTATTCAGCGTGGAGCGACTTCAAGGATTTCTCTTTTTTTCGTATTGTGTGTACACTTATTTCAGCGATTTCTTTTTTTCCTATTCAGCCAACAATATTTTTAACGACTCTTTTCTGTATTGAGCGTAGAGCGATTTCAACGATTTTTTTTGTATTTAGCGTACAGCTATTTCAAAGATTTCTATTTTTTTATTGTTCCTACAGCGATTTCGGCGAGTTCTCTTTTTTCTTGTTTAGAGTGCAGCGATTTCAACGATTATACATTTGTTCGTATTGAGCGTAAAGCGATTTCAGCGCTCTCTTTTTTCGTTTTCAGCGTACAGAGATTCCTTCGATCTCTTTTTTTTTCGTATTCATTGTACAGCGATTTCAATGATTTATCTTTTTTTTCGAATTCTGCGATTATTGATTTTAACGATTTTTTTTCGTATTCAGTGTATAGTTGTTTCAACGATTTTCTTTCGTATTCAACGTAAAGCGACTTCAACGGTTACTCATCTTGCGTATTCATTGTACAGCGATTTCAACGGTTTCTCTTTTTTCGAATTGAACGTATAGCGATTTAAACTATTTCTCTTTTTTGCGTATTCAGCGTACAGCGATTTCATCGATATTTTTTTTTCGTATTCAGCTTAGAGATATTGCAACGATCTTCTTTTGTATTCAGCATAGACATTTCAAGGATTTTTTCGTATACCACCTAGAGAGATATCTACGATTTTTTCCTATTCAGCGTAGAGCAATATCAACGATTTTTTTTCGTATTCGGCGTACAGCGGATTCAACGATTTTTCTCTTTTCGTATTCAGCGTAAAGCGATATCAACGATTTCACTTTTTTCGTATTCAGCGTATAGCGATTTCAACGATTTTTTTCGTATTCAGCATAGAGCGATTTCAGAGATTTTTTTTGGTATTCAGCTACAGCGACTTCATGTTTATTTTGTCGTATTCAGCTTACAGCGATTTCAAAGGTTTCTCTTTTTCTATTCTGCGAACAGCCATTTCAACGATTTCTCCTTTTTCGTACTCAGCCTAAAATTATTTTAACAATTTCTGTTTTTTTCGTATTCAGCGAACAACTAACTCAACTAATTTTTGTATTGAGCGTAGAGCGATTTCAACGATTTCTTTTTCGTATTCAGCGTACAGCGATTTCAACGATTTCTCTTTTTTCTTGTTAAGAGTGCAGCAATTTCAACGCTTCTCATTTTCGTATTGATCGTACAGCGATTTCAGCGATTTCTCTTTTTTCATTTTCAGAGTACAGAGATTTCAACGATTTCTTTTTTTTTGGTATTCATCCTACAGCTATTTCAACGTTTTTTTCGTATTCAGCGTACAGCGATTTCAACGATTTTTTTCGTATTCAGCACAGAGCGATTTCAAAGATTTTTTTTGGTATTCAGCGTACAGCGAATTCATAGCTATTTTGTCGTATTCAGCTTATAGCGATTTCAAAGGTTCTCTTTTTTTATTCAGCGTACAGAGATTTCAACGATTTCTCTTTTTTTCGTATTCAGCCTAAAGTTACTTTAACGATTTCTGTTTTTTTCGTATTCAGCTAACTCAACTAATTTTTGTATTGAGCGTAGAGCGATTTCAACGATTTCTTTTTTCGAATTCGGCCTACAGCGATTTCAACGATTTCTCTTTTTTCTTGTTAAGAGTGCAGAAATTTCAACGATTTCTCTTTTTTCGTATTGATCGTACAGTGATTTCAGAGATGTCTCTTTTTTCATTTTCAGAGTACAGCGATTTCAACAATTTTTTCTCGTGTTCAGCTTGCAGCGATTTCAACGATTTTTTTCGTATTCATCCTACAGCTATTTCAATGTTTTTTTCGTATTCAGCGTACAGCGATTTCAACGATTCTTTGTCGTACTCAGCGTACAGCGATTTCAATTATTTTTTTCGTATTCACTGCACTCCGATTTCTATGAAATATTTTTGTTTTCTGCGTACAGCGATTTCTATCACTTTTTATGTCTACAGGACATCGAGTTTTACAATTTTCTCGTGTTATGCGTTCAGCGATTTCAAAAATTTCTCTTTTTCCTATTGGGCTTACAACGATTTCTACGATATTTGTTTCTTATTCACCGTACAGCGATTTATACTATTTTTTTCGTATTCAGCGTACAACAGTTTCAACGATTTCTATTTTTCGAATTCTGCGTAAAGCGATTTCTACGATTTCACTTTTTTTCATATTCAACGTACAGCGTTTTCAACGATTTCTCTTTTTTTGTATTCAGCGTACAGCGATTTCAACGATTTTTCTTTTTTTCGTATTTAACGTACAGCTACTTCAACCATATTTTTTTGTATTCAGCGTACAGCGATTTCAACGATTTCTCTTTTTATCGTATACAATGTGCAGCGAGTTCAACGATTTCTCTATTCTTCGTATTTAACGTACAGTTATTTCATCCATATTTTTTGTATTCAGGGTGCAGCGAATACAACGATTTCCCTTTTATTCGTATGCTACGTACAAATATTTCAACCATTTTTTTGTATTCAACGTACAGCGATTTCAACGATTTCTCTTTTTTTCGAATTAAGCGTATAGCGATTTCAACGATTTTTTTCGTATTCAGGGTAGAGCGACTTAAACGATTTTTTTTTTCGTATTTGGCGTACAGCGATTTCAAAGATTTTTTCGTATTCACCTTACAGCGATTTCAACGATTTCTCTTTTGTCTTATTCAGTGTACAGCGATTTCAACGATTTGTCTTTCTTTCGTATTCAGCGTACACTTATTTAGGTGATTTCGTTATTTTCGTATTCGGTGAACAATAATTTCAACAACTTTTCTTCTGTATTGAGCGTAGGACGATTTCAAAGATTTTTCGTATTCAGCGTACAGCGATATCAACGATTTCTCTTTTTTCTTATTCAGCATACAGCGATTTCAACGAGTTCTCTTTTTTCTTGTTCAGAATACAGCGATTTCAACAATTTCCCTCTTTTTCGTATTGAACGTACTGTTATTTCAGCGATTTCTCGTTTTTCGTTTTTAGCGTAGAACGATTTGAACGTTTTCTCTTTTTTCGTATTCAATGTACAGCGGTTTCAACTATTTCTCTTTTTTTCGAATTCATCATACATCGATTTCAACGATTTTTTTCGTAATCAGCGTACAGCTAATTCGAAGTTTTTTTTATTCAGCGTACAGCGTTTCAACGATATTTTGTCGTATTCAGCGTACGGCGATTTCAACTGTTGTTTATCGTATTCAGCTCACTGCGATACCTATGAAATTTTTTTGGTTTTCTGCGTACAGCGAATTCTATCATTTTTTGTCTTCCATATAGCTACTTTTACAATTTTTTTCGTATTTTGCATTCAGCGATTTCAACAGTTACTATTTTTCCTATTGAGCTTACAACGATTTCTACGATTTGTGTTCCTTGTTCATCGTACCGCGATGTCTACTATTTTTTTCGCATTCAGCGTTCAGCGGTTCTAACGATTTTTTTTCGCATTAATCGTTCAGCGATTTCACCTATTTTGTTTTTCGTATTCAACGCACTGTGATTTATATATATATATTTTTTTTGGTTTTATGCGTCCACCGATTTCTACGATTTTTTTAAGTCCACCGTACAGCGATTCCTACGATTATTATACGTCCACATTTCAGCGATTTCTACTATTTTTTTCGTATTCAGCGTACAGTTGTTACAACGATTTTCTTTCGTATTCAACGTACAGCTATTTCAACGGTTTCTCTTCTATCGTATACATAGTACAGCGATTTCAACGATTTCTCTTTTTTTTCGTATTCAACGTACAGCGATTTCAAAAATTTATATTTTTTTCGTCTTCAGCGTACAGCGATTTGAACAAAATTTTTTTCGAATTCAGCGTGCAGATATTTCAACGATTTGCTTTCGTATACAGCGCACAGCGATTTCAATGATATTTTTTCGTATTCAACCTGCAGCGATTTCAACGATTTTCCTTGGTATTTAGCCTACAGCGATTTCAGCGAATTTTCGTATTCAGCGTACAGATTTTTCAGCGATTTCTCTTTTCTCGAATTCAGCGTCAAGCGACTTTAACGACTTCTCATTTTTCGTATTCAGCGTACAGCGATTTCAACGATTTCTCTTTTTTTTCTTATTCAACGTACGGCGATTTCAACGATTTCTCTTTTTTCCTATTCAGCGTACACGGATTTCACGATTTCCCTTTTTCTCTTATTCAGAGTACAGCGATTTCAACGATTTCCCTTTTTTCGTATTCAGCATACTGCGATTTCAAAGATTTTCTTTTTTTCGTATTCAACGTACAGCGATTTCAACGATTTCTCTTCTTTTCGTATTCAGCGTACAGCGATTTCAACGATTTCTCTTTTTTTATTCAACGTACAGCTATTTCAACTATAATTTTTTTGTATTCAGCGTACAGCGATTTCAACGATTTCTCTTTTTGTCGTATTCATTGTGCAGCGATTTCAACGATTTCTCTTTTCTTCGTATTTATCCTACAGCTATTTCATCCATATTTTTTTGTATTCAGGGCACAGCGAATACAACGATTTCCCTTTTATTCGTGTACTACGGACAAATATTTCAACCATTTTATTCGTATTCACCATAGAGTGATTTCAACTATTTTTTTTTCATATTCGGCGTCCAGCGATTACAACGATTTTTCGTATTCAGCTTACAGCGATTTCAACGATTTCTATTTTTTCTTATTCAGCGTACAGCGATTTCAAGGAGTTCTCTTTTTTTCGTATTGTGCGTACACTTATATCAGCGATTTCCCTTTTTTTCGTATTCAGCCAACAATATTTTCAACGACTTTTTTCTGTATTGAGCGTAGAGCGATTTCATCGAATTTTTTTGTATTCAGCATACAGCTATTTCAACGATTTCTCTATTTTTCTTATTGAGCATACAGCGACTTCAATGAGTTCTCATTTTTCTTGTTCAGAGTACAGCGATTTCAACGATTTTTCTTTTTTTCGTTTTCAGGTTAGAGCGATATCTACGATTTCTCTTTTTTTCGTATTCAGCGTACAGATATTTCAACGATTTGCTTTCGTATTCAGCGCACAGTGATTTCAAGGATATTTTTTCGTATTCAACCTGCAGCGATTTCAACGATTTTCTTTCGTATTCTGCGTACAGCTATTTCAACGATCTCTTTTTTTCTTATTGAGCCTACAGCGATTTCAGCTAGTTCCCTTTTTTCTTGTTCAGTGTACAGCGATTTCAATGATTTCTATTTTTTTCAAATTCAGCGAACTTTGATTTTAACGATTTTTTTCGTTTCAACGTACAGTTGTTTCAACGATTTTATTTCGTATTCAACGTGAAGAGACTTCAACGGTTTCTCATCTTTCATATTCATTGTACAGCGATTTCTACGATTTATCTTTTTTCGAATTCAACGTACAGCCATTTCAAATATTTCTCTTTTTTGCGTATTCAGCGTACAGCGATTTCATCGATATTTTTTTCGTATTCAGCTTAGAGATATTTCTACGGTCTTCTTTCGTATTCAGCGTACAGACATTTGAAGGATTTTTTCGTATTCAACCTTCAGCGATTTCAACAATATTTCGTATTCAGCGAAAAGCAAATTCAACGATTTTTTTTCGTTTTCGGCGTACAGCTGTTTCAACGACTTTTCTATTTTCGTATTCAGCGTAAAGCGATGTCAACCATTTCTCTTTTTTTCGAATTCAGCGTATAGCGATTTCAACGAGTTTTTTCCTATTCAGCATAGAGCGATTTGAACGATTTTTTTTTTGGTATTCAGCGTACAACGACTTCATAGATTTTTTGTCGTATTCAGCTTACAGCGTTTTCAACGGTTTCTCATTTTTTTATTCAGCGTACAGCGATTTCAACGATTTCTCATTTTTCCGTATTCAGCCCAAAGTTATTTTAACGATTTTGTGTTTTTTCGTATTCAGCGAACAACTAACTCAACTAATTTTTGTATTGAGCGTAGAGCAATTTCAACGATTTCTTTTTTAGTATTCGACGTACAGCGATTTCAACGATTTCTCTTTTTTCTTGTTAAGAGTGCAGCAATTTCAACGATTTCTATTTTTTCTTATTCAGCGTACAGCGATTGCAAAGATTTCTTTCTTTTTTTTCGTATTCTGCGCACACTTATTTGAGCGATTTCTTTTTTTTTTTTTTTTTCGTATTCAGCCAACAATAATTTCAACGACTTTTTCCTGTACTGAGCGTAGAGCGATTTCAACAATTTTTTTGTATTTAGCGTACAGCGCTTTCAACGACTTCTCTATATTTCTTAATGAGCATACAGCGATTTCAGCGAGTTCTCATTTGTCTTGGTCAGAGTAGAGCGATTTCAACGAATTTCTTTTTTATTATTGAGCGTACAGCGATTTCAGCGATTTTCCTTTTTTCTTTTCCAGGGTACAGCGATTTCTACGATTTCTCCTTTTTTTCTTATTCAGCGTACAGATATTTCAACGATTTCCTTTCGTATTCAGCGCACAGCGATTTTTAGGATATTTTTTCGTATTCAACCTGCAGCGATTTCAACGATATTCTTTCGTATTCAGCGTACAGTTATTTACACGATTTCTCTTTTTTTCTTATTTAGCCCACAGCGATTTCAGCGAGTTCTCTTTTTTCTTGTTCAGAGTACAGCGATTTCAACGATTTCTCTTTTATTTCGAATTCAGCGAACATCGATTTTAACGATTTTTTTTGTATTCAGCGTACAGTTGTTTCAACGATTTTCTTTCGTATTCAACGTAAAGCGGCTTCAACGGTTTCTCATCTTTCGTTTTCATTATACAGCGATTTCAACGATTTCCTTTTTTCGAATTCAATGTACAGCGATTTCAACTATTTGTCTTTCTTGTGTATTCAGCGTACAGCGATTTCATCGATATTTTTTTCGTATTCAGCTTAGAGATATTTCAACAATCTTCTTTCGTATTCAGCGCACAGATATTTCAAGAATTTTTCGTATTCAACCTACAGCGATTTCAACAATTTTTTTCGTATTCAGCGTAAAGCAATTTCAACGATTTTTTTTTCGTATTCGGCGTACAGCTGTTTCAACGATTTTTCTGTTTTCGTATTCAGCGTAAAGCGTTATCAACGATTTCTCTTTTTTTCGTATTCAGATTATAGCGATTTCAACGATTTTTTTCATATTCAGCATAGAGCGATTTCAACGATTTTGTTTGGTATTCAGCGTACGACTTCATAGATTATTTGTCGTATTCAGCTTAAAGCGATTTCTCTTTTTTTATTCAGCGTACAACAATATCAACGATTTCTCTTTTTTTCGTATTTAGCCTAAAGTTATTGTAACGATTTCTGTTTTTTTTCTTATTCAGCAAACAACTGACTAAACTAAACTTTGTATTGAGCGTAGAGCGATTTCAACGATTTCATTTTTTCGTATTCGGCGTACAGCGATTTCAACGATTTCTCTTTTTTTTGTTAAGAGTGCAGCAATTTAAACGATTTCTCTTTTTTCGTATTGATCGTACACGAATTTCAGCGATTTTTCTTTTTCCATTTTGAGAGTACAGCGATTTGAACTATTTCTTTTTATTCGTGTTCAGCCTGCAGCGAATTCAACGTTTTTTTTCGTATTCATCCTACAGCTATTTCAACGTTTTTTTTCGTATTCAGCGTACAGCGATTTCAACGATTTTTTGTCGTATTCAGCGTACAGCGATTTCTATTATTTTTTTCGTATAGACTGCACTGCGATTTCTATGAAATTTTTTTTGTTTTCTGCGTACATCGATTTCTATCATTTTTATGTCTGCAGTACATCGAGTTTTACAATTTTTTCGTGTTATGCGCTGAGCGATTTCAAAAATTTCTTTTTGCCTATTGAGCTTACAACGCTTTCTATGACTTTTATTCCTTGTTCACCGTACAGCGTTTTCTACCATTTTTTTTCGCATTCAGCGGTTCTAACGATTTTTTTTCGCATTAATCGTTCAGCTATTTCACCTATATTTTTCGTATTCTACGCACTGGGATATCTATGATTTTTTTTTTTTTTTTTTGTTTTCTTCGTCCAGCGTTTTGTACGATTTTCTTCATGTCTACCGTACAGCCATTTCCAAGATATATTTGTGCCCACTTTTCAGCGATTTCAACTATTATTTTCGTATTGACGGAACAATCGTTTCAACGGTTTTCTTTCGCATCCAACGTACAGCGATTTCAATGTTTTCTCTTTGCTTTGTATTCAACGTACAGCGTTTTCAATTATTTCACTATTTTAATTATTCACCGTAGAGCGATTTCAACGATACTTTTGTATTCAGCGTACAGGTATTACACCTATTCCCTTTCGTATTCTGTGTACGGCGACTTAAGGACTTTTTTTCATATTCAACCTACAGCGATTTCAACGGCTTTTTTCATATTCAGAGTACAGCGAATTCAACGATATCTTATCCTATTCAGCATACAACTGTTTCAACGATTTATCTTTTTTGTAATTTAGCGTAAAGCGATTTCAACGATTTCTCTTTTTTTCGTATTCAACGTACAGCGATTTCAACGATTTCTCTTCTTTTCGTATTCAGCGTACAGCGATTTCAACGATTTCTCTTTTTCTCGTATTAAACGTACAGCTATTTCAACCATATTTTTTGTATTCAGCGTACAGCAATTTCAACGATTTCTCTTTTTATCGTATACTACTTGCAGCGATATCAACGATTTCTCTTTTCTTCGTATTTAACGTACAATTATTTCATCCATAATTTTCTTGAATTCAGGGTACAGCGAGTACAACGATTTCCCTTTTATTCGTATGCTACGTACAAATATTTCACCCTTTTATTCGTATTCACCGTACACCGATTTCAACGATTTCTCTTTTTTTCGTATTCAGCGTATAACGACTTCAACGATTTTTCCTATTCAGCGTAGAGCGATTTCAACTATTTTTTTTCGTATTTGGCGTACAGCGATTTCAAAGTTTTTTTCGTATTCACCTTAAAGCTATTTCAACGATTTCTCTTTTGTCTTATTCAGCGTACAGCGATTTTAACGATTTCTCTCTTTTCGTAATCAGCGTACACTTATGCAAGCGATTTCTCTTTTTTTCGTATTCGGCGAACAATAATTTCTACAACTTTTTCCTGTATAGAGCGTACAGCGATTTCAACGATTTCTTTTTGTATTCAGCGTACAGCGATTTCTACATTTTCTTTTTTTTCTCATTCAGCATACAGCGATTTCAACGAGTTCTCTTTTTTCTTGTTCAGAGCAGAGCTATTTCAACAGTTTCCCTCTTATTCGTATTAAGCGTACTGTGATATAAGCGATTTCATTTTTTTGTTTTCAACGTACAACGATTTCAACGATTTCTCTTTTTTCGTATTCAATGTACAGGGGTTTCAAAGATTTCTCTTTTTTTCGAAATCATTGTTCAACGATTTCAACGATTTTGTTTCGTATACAGTGTACAGCGATTTCAACTACTGTTTATCGTATTCAGCTCACTGCGATACATATGAAATTTTTTTGGTTTTCTGCGTACAGCGATTTCTATCATCTTTTGTCTTCCATATAGCTAATTTTACAATTTTTTTCGTATTTTGCATTCAGCGACTTCAACAATTACTATCTTTCCTATTGAGCTTACAACGATTTCTACGATTTGTGTTCCTTGTTCATCGTACCGCGATGTCTACTAATTTTTTCGCATTCAGCGTTCAGCGGTTCTAACGATTTTTTTTCGCATTAATCGTTCAGCGATTTCACCTATTTTGTTTTTCGTATTCAACGCACTGTGATTTATATAATTTTTTTTTCTTTGGTTTTATGCTTCCTCCGATTTCTACGATTTTTTTAAGTCCATCGTACAGCGATAACTACGATTAATATACGTCCACATTTCAGCGATTTCCACTATTTTTTTCGTATTCAGCGTACAGTTGTTACAACGATTTTCTTTCGTATTCAACGTACAGCTATTTCAACGGTTTCTCTTCTATCGTATTCATAGTACAGCGATTTCAACGATTTCTCTTTTTTTCGTATTCAACGTACAGCGATTTCAAAGATTTATATTTTTTTCGTCTTCAGCGTACAGCGATTTGAACAAAATTGTTTTCGAATTCAGCGTGCATATATTTCAACGATTTCCTTTCGTATTCAGCGCACAGCGATTTCAGTGATATTTTTTCGTATTCAACCTGCAGCGATTTCAACGATTTTCTTTGGTATTTAGCGTACAGCGATATCAGCGAATTTTCGTATACAGCGTACAGCTGTTTCAGCGATTTGTCTTTTCTCGAATTCAGCGTCAAGCGACTTTAACGACTTCTCATTTTTCGTATTCAGCGTACAGCGATTTCAAAGATTTCTCTTTTTTTTCTTATTTAACGTACGGCGATTTCAACGATTTCTCTTTTTTTCGTATTCAACGTACACGGATTTCACGATTTCCCTTTTTCTCTTATTAAGAGTACAGCGATTTCAACAATTTCCCTTTTTTCGTATTCAGCATACTGCGATTTCAAAGATTTCCCTTTTTTTCGTATTCAACGTACAGCGATTTCAACGATTTCTCTTCTTTTCGTATTCAGCGTACAGCGATTTCAACGATTTCTCTTTTTGTCGTATTCAATGTGCAGCGATTTCAACGATTTCTCTTTTCTTCGTATTTAACCTACAGCTATTTCATCCAAATTTTTTTGGATTCAGGGCACAGCGAATACAACGATTTCCCTTTTATTCGTGTTCTACGGACAAATATTTCAACCATATTATTCGTATTCACCATAGAGTGATTTCAACCATTTTTTTTTTTCATATTCGGCGTCCAGCGATCTCAACGATTTTTCGTATTCTGCTTAAAGCGATTTCAACGATTTCTATTTTTTCTTATTCAGCGTACAACGATTTCAAGGATTTCTCTATTTTTTCGTATTGTGCGTACACTTATATCAGCGATTTCCCTTTTTTTCGTATTCAGCCAACAATATTTTCAACGACTTTTTTCTTTATTGAGCGTAGAGCGATTTCAACGATTTTTTTTGTATTCAGCATACAGCTATTTCAACGATTTCTCTTTTTCTCTTATTGAGCCTACAGCGATTTCAGCGAGTTCTCTTTTTTCTTGTTCAGAGTACAGCGATTTCAACGATTTCTTTTTTGTCGTTTTCAGCGTACAGCGATGTCTATGATTTCTCTTTTTTTTCGTATTCAATGTACAGCGATTTCAAAGATTTCTCTCTTTTTCAAATTCTGCGAACATCGATTTTAACGATTTTTTTTCGTATTCAGCGTATAGTTGTTTCAACGATTTCCTTTGGAATTCAATGCAAAGCGACTTCAACGGTTTCTCATCTTTCGTATTCATTGTACAGCGATTTCAACGATTTCTTTTTTTTCGACTTCAACGTACAGAGATTTGAACTATTACTCTTTTTTGCGTATTCAGAGTCCAGCGATTTCATCGATATTATTTTCGTATTCAGCTTAGAAATATTTCATTATCTTCTTTCGTATTCAGCGTACAGACATTTCAAGGATTTTTTCGTACTCAACCTACAGAGATTTCATCTATTTTTTCGTATTCAGCGTAAAGCATTTTCAACGATTTTTTGTCGTATTCGGCGTACAGGTGTTTGAACGATTTTTCTCCTTTCATATTCAGCGTAAAGCGATATCAACTATTTCTCTTTTTCTCGTTTTCAGTGTATAGCGATTTCAACGATTTTATTCGTATTCAGAATACAGCGATTTCAACGTTTTTTTTGGTATTCAGCGTACAGCGACTTCCTAGATTTTTTTGTGGTATTCAGCTTACGGCGACTTCAACGGTTTCTCTTTTTTTATCCAGCGTACAGCGACTTGTACGATTTCTCTTTTTTTTCGTATTCAGTGTACAGCGATTTCAATGATTTCTCTTTTTTTCGAATTCAGCGAATATCGATTTTAACGATTTTTTTTCGTATTCAACGTATAGTTGTTTCAACGATTTTCTTTCGTATTCAACGTAAAGCGACTTCAACGACTTCTCTTTTTTCGAATTCAACGTACAGCGATTTCAACTATTTCTCTTTTATTGCTTATTCAGCGTAAAGCGATTTCATCGATATTTGTTTCGTATTCAGCTTAGAGCTATTTCAACGATCTTCTTTCGTATTCAGTGTACAGACATTTCAAGGATTTTTTCGTATTCAACCTACAGCGATTTCAACGTTTTTTTCGTATTCAGCGTAAAGCAAATTCAACGATTTTTTTGTCGTATTCGGCGTACAGCTCTTTCAACGATTTTTCTCTTTTCGTATTCAGCGTAAAGCGATATCAACGATCTCACTTTTTTCGTATTCAGCGTATAGCGATTTCAAAGATTTTTTCGTATTCAGCATGGAGTGATTTCAACGATTCTTTTTTGGTATTCAGCGTACAGCGGCTTCATACATTTTTAGTCGTATTCAGCTTACAGCAATTTCAAAGGTTTCGCTTTTTCTATTCAGCGTACAGCGATTTCAACGATTTCTCTTTTTTTCGTATTCAGCCTAAAGTTATTTTAACGATTTCTGTTTTTTTTTATCGTATTCAGCGAACAAGTAACTCAACTAATCTTGTATTAAGCGTAGAGCGATTTCTACGATTTCTTTTTCGTATTCAGCGTACAGCGATTTCAGCGATTTCTCTTTTATAATTTTCAGAGTACAGCGATTTCAACGAATTCTTTTTTTTCGTATTCATCCTACAGATATTTCAACGTTTTTTGTATTCAGCGTACAGCGATTTCAACGATTTTTTGTCGTATTGAGCGTACAGCGATTTCAATTATTTTTTTTTCCGATTCAGTGCACTGCGATTTCTATGAAATTTTTTTGTTTTCTGCGTACAGCGATTTTTATCATTTTTTATATCTACAGTACATCGAGTTTTACAATTTTTTCGTGTTATACGTTAAGCAATTTCAAAAAATATCTTTTTTTCCTATTGAGCTTACAACGATCTCTACGATTTTTGTTTCTTGTTCATCGTACCACGATGTCTACTATTTTTTTCGCATTCAGGGTTCAGCGGTTCTAACGATTTTTTTTCGCATTAATAGTTCAGCGATTTCACCTATTTTGTTTTTCGTATTCAACGCACTGTGATTTCTATGAATTTTTTTTCTTTTGGTTTTATGCGTCCACAGATTTCTACGATTTTTTAAGTCCACCGCACAGAGATTCCTACGATTTTTTTTCGTACACATTTCAGCGATTTTTACTATTTTTTTCGTATTCAGCGTACAGTTGTTACAACGATTTTCTTTCGTATTCAACGTACAGCGATTTCAACGGTTTCTCTTCTATCGTATTCATAGTACAGCGATTTCAACGATTTCCCTTTTTTTTCGTATTCAACATACAACATTTTACGAAAATTTATCTTTTTTTCGTCTTCAGCGTACAGCGATTTGAACAAATTTTTTTTCGTATTCAGCGTGCAGATATTTCAACGATTTTCTTTCGTATTCAGCGCACAGCGATTTCAATGACATTTTTTCGTATTCAACCTGCAGCAATTTCAACGATTTTCTTTCGCATTCAGCGTACAGCGATTTCAACGCATTTTCATATTTAGCGTACAGCTGTTTCAGCGATTTCTCTTTTCTCGAATTCAGCGTCAAGCGACTTCAACGACTTATCATTTTTCGTATTCAGCGTACAGCGATTTCAACGATTTCTCTTTTTTTTCTTATTCAACATACGGCGATTTCAACGATTTCTCTTCTTTCGTATTCAGCGTACAGGGATTCCACGATTTCCCTTTTTCTGTTATTCAGAGTACAGCGATTTCAACGATTTCCCTTTTTTCGTATTCAGCATACTGCGATTTCAAAGATTTCTCTTTTTTTCGTATTCAACGTACAGCGATTTCAACGATTTCTCTTCTTTTCGTATTCAGCGTACAGCGATTTCAACGATTTCTCTTTTTGTCGTATTCAATGTGCAGCGATTTCAACGATTTCTCTTTTCTTCGTATTTAACCTACAGCTATTTCATCCATATTTTTTTGTATTCAGGGCACAGCGAATACAACGATTTCCCTTTTATTCGTGTTCTACGGACAAATATTTCAACCATTTTATTCGTATTCACCATAGAGTGATTTCAACTATTTTTTTTCATATTCGGCGTCCAGCGATCTCAACGATTTTTCGTATTCAGCTTACAGCGATTTCAACGATTTCTATTTTTTCTTATTCAGCGTACAGCGATTTCAAGGAGTTCTCTTTTTTTCGTATCATGCGTACACTTATATCAGCTATTTCCCTTTTTTTCGTATTCGGCCAACAATATTTTCAACGACTTTTTTCTGTATTGAGCGTAGAGCGATATCAACGATTTTTTTCGTATTCAGCGCACAGCGATTTCAATGACATTTTTTCGTATTCAACCTGCAGCAATTTCAACGATTTTCTTTCGCATTCAGCGTACAGCGATTTCAACGCATTTTCATATTTAGCGTACAGCTGTTTCAGCGATTTCTCTTTTCTCGAATTCAGCGTCAAGCGACTTCAACGACTTATCATTTTTCGTATTCAGCGTACAGCGATTTCAACGATTTCTCTTTTTTTTCTTATTCAACGTACGGCGATTTCAACGATTTCTCTTCTTTCGTATTCAGCGTACAGGGATTCCACGATTTCCCTTTTTCTGTTATTCAGAGTACAGCGATTTCAACGATTTCCCTTTTTTCGTATTCAGCATACTGCGATTTCAAAGATTTCTCTTTTTTTCGTATTCAACGTACAGCGATTTCAACGATTTCTCTTCTTTTCGTATTCAGCGTACAGCGATTTCAACGATTTCTCTTTTTGTCGTATTCAATGTGCAGCGATTTCAACGATTTCTCTTTTCTTCGTATTTAACCTACAGCTATTTCATCCATATTTTTTTGTATTCAGGGCACAGCGAATACAACGATTTCCCTTTTATTCGTGTTCTACGGACAAATATTTCAACCATTTTATTCGTATTCACCATAGAGTGATTTCAACTATTTTTTTTCATATTCGGCGTCCAGCGATCTCAACGATTTTTCGTATTCAGCTTACAGCGATTTCAACGATTTCTATTTTTTCTTATTCAGCGTACAGCGATTTCAAGGAGTTCTCTTTTTTTCGTATCATGCGTACACTTATATCAGCTATTTCCCTTTTTTTAGTATTCGGCCAACAATATTTTCAACGACTTTTTTCTGTATTGAGCGTAGAGCGATATCAACGATTTTTTTTTGTATTCAGCGTACAGCTATTTCAACGATTTCTCTTTTTTTCTTATTGAGCCTACAGCGATTTCTGCGAGTTCTCTTTTTTCTTGTTCAGAGTACAGCGATTT
Organism: Periplaneta americana; assembly: GCF_040183065.1. Taxonomy (NCBI): domain Eukaryota; kingdom Metazoa; phylum Arthropoda; class Insecta; order Blattodea; family Blattidae; genus Periplaneta; species Periplaneta americana. Next base: position 185,727,108 of record NC_091131.1, read on the forward strand.
CAACAATTTTTCTTTTTATCGTATAGAGCTTACAGTGATTTCAGCGATTTCTCTTTTTTCGCTTTCAGCGTACAGCGATGTCTATGATTTCTCTTTTTTGTCGTATTCAATGTACAGCGATTTCAATGATTTCTCTCTCTATCGAATTCAGCGAACATCGATTTTAACGATTCTTTCCGTATTCAGCGTATAGTTGTTTCAACGATTTCCTTTGGAATTCAACGTAAAGCGACTTCAACGGTTTCTCATCTTTCGTATTCATTGTATAGCGATTTCAACGATTTCAGTCTTTTCGACTTCAACGTACAGAGATATCAACTATTTCTCTTTTTTGCGGATTCAGCGTACAGCGATTTCATCGATATTATTTTCGTATTCAGCTTAGAGATATATCATTATCTTCTTTCGTATTCAGCGTACAGACATTTCAAGGATTTTTTCGTACTCAACCTACAGAGATTTCATCTATTTTTTCGTATTCAGAGTAAAGCAATTTCAACGATTTTTTGTCGTATTCGGCGTACAGCTGTTTGAACGATTTTTCTCCTTTCGTATTCAGCGTAAAGCGTTATCAACTATTTCTCTTTTTTACGTATTCAGTGTATAGCGATTTCAACGATTTTATTCGTATTCAGAATACAGCGATTTCAACGATTTTTTTTTGGTATTCAGCGTACGGCGACTTCCTAGATTTTTTGTGGTATTCAGCTTACGGCGACTTCAACGGTTTCTCTTTTTTTATCCAGCGTACAGCGATTTGTATGATTTCTCTTTTTTTCGTATTCAATGTACAGCGATTTCAATGATTTCTCTTTTTTTCGAATTCAGCGAATATCGATTTTAACGATTTTTTTTTCGTATTCAGCGTATAGTTGTTTCAACGATTTTCTTTCGTATTCAACGTAAAGCGACTTCAACGATTTCTCTTTTTTCGAATTCAACGTACAGCGATTTCAACTATTTCTCTTTTATTGCTTATTCAGCGTAAAGCGATTTCATCGATATTTGTTTCGTATTCAGCTCTTTCGTATTCAGCGTACAGACATTTCAAGGATTTTTTCGTATTCAACCTACAGCGATTTCAACGTTTTTTTCGTATTCAGCGTAAAGCAATTTCAACGATTTTTTGTCGTATTCGGCGTACAGCTCTTTCAACGATTTTTCTCTTTTCGTATTCAGCGTAAAGCGATATCAACGATCTCACTTTTTTCGTATTCAGCGTATAGCGATTTCAAATATTTTTTTCGTATTCAGCATGGAGTGATTTCAACGATTCTTTTTTGGTATTCAGCGTACAGCGGCTTCATAGATTTTTAGTCGTATTCAGCTTACAGCGATTTCAAAGGTTTCGCTTTTTTCTATTCAGCGTACAGCGATTTCAACGATTTCTCTTTTTTTCGTATTCAGCCTAAAGTTATTTTAACGATTTCTGTTTTTTTTTTTTTCGTATTCTGCGAACAACTAACTCAATTAATTTTTGTATTCTGCGTAGAGCGATTTCTACGATTTCTTTTTCGTATTCAGCGTACAGCGATTTCTCTTTTATCATTTTCAGAGTACAGCGATTTCAACGATTTCTTTTTTTTCGTATTCATCCTACAGATATTTCAACGTTTTTTCGTATTCAGCGTACAGCGATTTCAACGATTTTTTGTCGTATTGAGCGTACAGCGATTTCAATTTTTTTTTCGTATTCAGTGCACTGCGATTTCTATGAAATTTTTTTTGTTTTCTGCGTACAGCTATTTCAAAAAATTTCTTTTTTTCCTATTGAGCTTACAACGATCTCTACGATTTTTGTTTCTTGTTCACCGTACAGCGATTTCTACTATTTTTTTCGCATTCAGCGTTCTGCGGTTCTAACGATTTATTTTTCGCATTAATCATTCAGCTATTTCACCTATTTTTTTCGTATTCTACGCACTGCGATTTCTAGGATTTTTTTTTTTTGGTTTTCTTCTTCCAGCGATTTGTACGATTTTTTCATGTCTAACGTACAGCCATTTCTACGATATTTTTATGTCCACTTTTCAGCGATTTCAACTATTTTTTTCGTATTCGGCGTACAATCGTTGCAACGGTTTTCTTTCGCATTCAACGTACAGCGATTTCAACGATTTCTCTTTTCTTTGTATTCAACGTACAGCGTTTTCAACCATTTCCCTTTTTTCATATTCAGCGTAGAGCGATTTCAATGTTATTTTTATATTCAGCGTACAGATATTACACCTATTCCCTTTCGTATTCAGTGTACGGCGATTTAAGGATTTTTTTTTGTTTTCAATCTACAGCGATTTCAACTGCTTTTTTTCGTATTCGGAGTTCAGCGATTTCAACGATTTCTTTTCGTATTCAGCGTAGAATTGTTTCAACGATTTCTCATTTTTCGAATTGAGCGTAAAGCGATTTCAACGATTTCTCTTTTTTTTTCGTATTCAACGTACAGCGATTTCAACGATTTCTCTTTTTTGTATTCAGCGTACAGCGATTTCAACGATTTCTCTTTTTTTCGTATTCAACGTACAGCTATTTCAGCCATATTTTTTTGTATTCTGTGATTTCTCTTTTTATCGTATTCAACGTGCTGCGATTTCTATGATTTCTCTTTTCTTCGTATTTAACGTACAGCTATTTTATTCATATTTTTTTGTATTCAGGGTACAACGAATACAAGGATTTCCCTTTTATTCGTATGCTACGTACAAATATTTCAACCAATTTTTTCGTATTAAACGTACAGCCATTTCAAGGATTTTTTTTCGAATTCAGCGTATAGCGATTTCAAAGACGTTTTCGTATTCAGCGTAGAGCGATTTAAACGATTTTTTATGTATTTGGCGTACAGCGATTTCAAAGATTTCTTCGTATTGACCTTACAGCGATTTCAACGATTTCTCTTTTGTCTTATTCAGCGTACAGCGATTTCAACGATTTCTCTTTTTGTCGTATTCAATGTGCAGCGATTTCAACGATTTCTCTTTTCTTCGTATTTAACCTACAGCTATTTCATCCATATTTTTTTGTATTCAGGGCACAGCGAATACAACGATTTCCCTTTTATTCGTGTTCTACGGACAAATATTTCAACCATTTTATTCGTATTCACCATAGAGTGATTTCAACTATTTTTTTTCATATTCGGCGTCCAGCGATCTCAACGATTTTTCGTATTCAGCTTACAGCGATTTCAACGATTTCTATTTTTTCTTATTCAGCGTACAGCGATTTCAAGGAGTTCTCTTTTTTTCGTATCATGCGTACACTTATATCAGCTATTTCCCTTTTTTTCGTATTCGGCCAACAATATTTTCAACGACTTTTTTCTGTATTGAGCGTAGAGCGATATCAACGATTTTTTTTTGTATTCAGCGTACAGCTATTTCAACGATTTCTCTTTTTTTCTTATTGAGCCTACAGCGATTTCTGCGAGTTCTCTTTTTTCTTGTTCAGAGTACAGCGATTTCAACAATTTTTCTTTTTATCGTATAGAGCTTACAGTGATTTCAGCGATTTCTCTTTTTTCGCTTTCAGCGTACAGCGATGTCTATGATTTCTCTTTTTTGTCGTATTCAATGTACAGCGATTTCAATGATTTCTCTCTCTATCGAATTCAGCGAACATCGATTTTAACGATTCTTTCCGTATTCAGCGTATAGTTGTTTCAACGATTTCCTTTGGAATTCAACGTAAAGCGACTTCAACGGTTTCTCATCTTTCGTATTCATTGTATAGCGATTTCAACGATTTCAGTCTTTTCGACTTCAACGTACAGAGATATCAACTATTTCTCTTTTTTGCGGATTCAGCGTACAGCGATTTCATCGATATTATTTTCGTATTCAGCTTAGAGATATATCATTATCTTCTTTCGTATTCAGCGTACAGACATTTCAAGGATTTTTTCGTACTCAACCTACAGAGATTTCATCTATTTTTTCGTATTCAGAGTAAAGCAATTTCAACGATTTTTTGTCGTATTCGGCGTACAGCTGTTTGAACGATTTTTCTCCTTTCGTATTCAGCGTAAAGCGTTATCAACTATTTCTCTTTTTTACGTATTCAGTGTATAGCGATTTCAACGATTTTATTCGTATTCAGAATACAGCGATTTCAACGATTTTTTTTTGGTATTCAGCGTACGGCGACTTCCTAGATTTTTTGTGGTATTCAGCTTACGGCGACTTCAACGGTTTCTCTTTTTTTATCCAGCGTACAGCGATTTGTATGATTTCTCTTTTTTTCGTATTCAATGTACAGCGATTTCAATGATTTCTCTTTTTTTCGAATTCAGCGAATATCGATTTTAACGATTTTTTTTTCGTATTCAGCGTATAGTTGTTTCAACGATTTTCTTTCGTATTCAACGTAAAGCGACTTCAACGATTTCTCTTTTTTCGAATTCAACGTACAGCGATTTCAACTATTTCTCTTTTATTGCTTATTCAGCGTAAAGCGATTTCATCGATATTTGTTTCGTATTCAGCTCTTTCGTATTCAGCGTACAGACATTTCAAGGATTTTTTCGTATTCAACCTACAGCGATTTCAACGTTTTTTTCGTATTCAGCGTAAAGCAATTTCAACGATTTTTTGTCGTATTCGGCGTACAGCTCTTTCAACGATTTTTCTCTTTTCGTATTCAGCGTAAAGCGATATCAACGATCTCACTTTCTTCGTATTCAGCGTATAGCGATTTCAAATATTTTTTTCGTATTCAGCATGGAGTGATTTCAACGATTCTTTTTTGGTATTCAGCGTACAGCGGCTTCATAGATTTTTAGTCGTATTCAGCTTACAGCGATTTCAAAGGTTTCGCTTTTTTCTATTCAGCGTACAGCGATTTCAACGATTTCTCTTTTTTTCGTATTCAGCCTAAAGTTATTTTAACGATTTCTGTTTTTTTTTTTTCGTATTCTGCGAACAACTAACTCAATTAATTTTTGTATTCTGCGTAGAGCGATTTCTACGATTTCTTTTTCGTATTCAGCGTACAGCGATTTCTCTTTTATCATTTTCAGAGTACAGCGATTTCAACGATTTCTTTTTTTTCGTATTCATCCTACAGATATTTCAACGTTTTTTCGTATTCAGCGTACAGCGATTTCAACGATTTTTTGTCGTATTGAGCGTACAGCGATTTCAATTTTTTTTTCGTATTCAGTGCACTGCGATTTCTATGAAATTTTTTTTGTTTTCTGCGTACAGCTATTTCAAAAAATTTCTTTTTTCCTATTGAGCTTACAACGATCTCTACGATTTTTGTTTCTTGTTCACCGTACAGCGATTTCTACTATTTTTTTCGCATTCAGCGTTCTGCGGTTCTAACGATTTATTTTTCGCATTAATCATTCAGCTATTTCACCTATTTTTTTCGTATTCTACGCACTGCGATTTCTAGGATTTTTTTTTTTTGGTTTTCTTCTTCCAGCGATTTGTACGATTTTTTCATGTCTAACGTACAGCCATTTCTACGATATTTTTATGTCCACTTTTCAGCGATTTCAACTATTTTTTTCGTATTCGGCGTACAATCGTTGCAACGGTTTTCTTTCGCATTCAACGTACAGCGATTTCAACGATTTCTCTTTTCTTTGTATTCAACGTACAGCGTTTTCAACCATTTCCCTTTTTTCATATTCAGCGTAGAGCGATTTCAATGTTATTTTTATATTCAGCGTACAGATATTACACCTATTCCCTTTCGTATTCAGTGTACGGCGATTTAAGGATTTTTTTTTGTTTTCAATCTACAGCGATTTCAACTGCTTTTTTTCGTATTCGGAGTTCAGCGATTTCAACGATTTCTTTTCGTATTCAGCGTAGAATTGTTTCAACGATTTCTCATTTTTCGAATTGAGCGTAAAGCGATTTCAACGATTTCTCTTTTTTTTTCGTATTCAACGTACAGCGATTTCAACGATTTCTCTTTTTTGTATTCAGCGTACAGCGATTTCAACGATTTCTCTTTTTTTCGTATTCAACGTACAGCTATTTCAGCCATATTTTTTTGTATTCTGTGATTTCTCTTTTTATCGTATTCAACGTGCTGCGATTTCTATGATTTCTCTTTTCTTCGTATTTAACGTACAGCTATTTTATTCATATTTTTTTGTATTCAGGGTACAGCGAATACAAGGATTTCCCTTTTATTCGTATGCTACGTACAAATATTTCAACCAATTTTTTCGTATTAAACGTACAGCCATTTCAACGATTTTTTTTCGAATTCAGCGTATAGCGATTTCAAAGACGTTTTCGTATTCAGCGTAGAGCGATTTAAACGATTTTTTATGTATTTGGCGTACAGCGATTTCAAAGATTTCTTCGTATTGACCTTACAGCGATTTCAACGATTTCTCTTTTGTCTTATTCAGCGTACAGCGATTTCAACGATTTCTCGTACTTTCGTTTCAGAGTACAGTTATTTGGGCGATTTCTCTATTTTCGTATTCGGCGAACAATAATTTCAACATCTTTTTTCTGTATTGAGCGTAGAGCGATTTCAACGATTTCTTTTCGTATTCACTGTACAGCGATTTCAAAGTTTTCTCTTTTTTTCTTAATTCTGCATTCTGCGATATCTACGAGTTCTCTTTTTTCTTGGTCAGAGTAGAGCGATTTCAACAATTTCCCTCTATTTCGTATTGAACGTACTGTGATTTCAGGGATTTCTCGTTTTTCGTTTTCAGCGTAAAACGATTTCAACGATTTCTCTTTTTTCGTATTCAATGTACAGCGGTTTCAACGATTTTTCTTTTTTCGAATTCATCGTACGGCGATTTGAACGATTTTATTCGTATTAATCATACAGCTATTTCGACCTTTTTTTATTCAGCCTACAGCGATTTCAACGATATTTTGTCGTATTCAGCGTACAGCGATTTCAAATATTGCTTATCGTATTCAGCTCACTGCGATATCTATGAAATTTTTTTGGCTTTCTGCGTATAGCGATTTTTATTATTTTTTGTCTACCATAAAGCGACCTTTACAATTTTTTTCGTATTTTGCTTTCAGCGATTTCAAAACTTACTTTTTTCCTACTGAGCTTACAACGATTTCTACGATTTGCGTTTCTTCTTCACCGTACCGCGATTTCTACTATTTTTTTGCATTCTGCGTTCAGCGGTTCTAACGATTTTTTTTCGCGTTAATCGTTCAGCGATTTTACCTATTTTGTTTTTCGTATTCAACGCACTGATATTGATGTGAATTTTTTTTTTTTTTGGTTTTATGCGTCCACCGATTTCTACGATTTTTCAAGTCCACCGTACAGCGATTCCTACGATTTATTTTACGTCCACATATCAGCGATTTCTACAATTTTTTTGGTATTCAGCGTACAGTTGTTACAACGATTTTCTTTCGTATTCAAAATACAGCGATTTCAACGGTTTCTCTTCGATCGTATTCATCGTACAGCGATTTCAACGATATCTCTTTTCGTATTCAACGTACAGCGATTTCAACAATTTATCTTTTTTCGTCTTCAGCGTACAGCGATTTGAACAAAATTTTTTTCGTATTCAGCGTGCAGATATTTCAACGATTTCCTTTCGTATTTAGCGCACAGCGATTTCAAGCATATTTTTTCGTATTCAACCTGCAGCGATTTCAACGATTTTCTTTCGTATTCAGCGTACAGCGGTTTCTAATGTTATTTTTCGCATTCTGCGTACAGCTCTTTCAGCGATTTCTCTTTACTGAATTCAGCGCCAAGCGACTTCAACGACGTCTCATTTTTCGTATTCAGCGTACAGCGAATTCAACGATTTCTCTTTTTTACTTATTCAACGTACAGAGATTTCAACGATTTCTCTTTTTTCGTATTCAGCATAGTGCGATTTCAAATATTTCTCTTTTTTTCGTATTCAACGTACAGCGATTTCAACGATTTCTCTTCTTTTCGAATTCAGTGTACAGCGATTTGAACGATTTTTCTTTTTTTTATTCAACGTACAGCTATTTCAGCCATAATTTTTTTGTATTCAGCGTACAGCGATTTCAACGATTTCCCTTTTTGTCGTATTCAACGTGAAGCGATTTCAACGATTTCTTTTTTCTTCGTATTTAACGTTCAGCTATTTCCTCCATATTTTTTTGTATACAGGGTACAGGGAATACAACGATTTCCCTTTTATTCGTGTTCTACGAACAAATATTTCAACCATTTTATTCGTATTCACCATAAAGTGACTTCAACGATTTTTTTTCGTATTCGGCGTACAGTGATTTCAAAGATTTTTTCGTATTCAGCTTACAGCGATTTCAACGATTTCTATTTTTTCTTATTCAGCGTATAGCGATTTCAAGGATTTCTCTTTTTTCGTAATGTGCGTACACTTATTTCAGCGATTTCTCTTTTTTTCGTATTCAGCCAACAATATTTTCAACGACTTTTTTCTGTATTGAGCGTAGAGCGATTTCAACGATTTTTTTTTTGTATTCAGCGTACATCTATTTCAAAGATTTCTCTTTTCTTGTTATTGAGCCTACAGCGAATTCTACGATTTCTCTTTTTTCGTATTCAACGTACAGCTATTTCAACCATATTTTTTTATATTCAGCGATTTCTCTTTTTGTCGTATTCAACGTGCAGCGATTTCTACGATTTCTCTTTTCTTCGTATTTAACGTACAGCTTTTTCATCCATATTTTTTTTTATTCAGGGTACAGCGAATACAACGATTTCCCTTTTATTCTTATGCTACGTACAAATATTTCAACCATTTTTTCGTATTCAACGTACAGCTATTTCAACGATTTCTCTTTTTTTCGAATTCAGCGTATAGCGATTTCAACGATTTTTTCGTATTCAGCGTAGAGCGCTTTAAACGATTTTTTTTTGTATTTGGCGTACAGCGATTTCAAAGATTTCTTCGTATTCACCTTACAGCGATTTCAACGATTTCTCTTTTGTCTTATTCAGCGTACAGCGATTTCAACGATTTCTCTTTGTTTCGTATTTAGCGTACACTTATTTAGGCGATTTCTCTATTTTCGTATTCGGCGAACAATAATTTCTACATCTTCTTTCTGTATTGAGCGTAGAGCGATTTCAACGATTTCTTTTCGTATTCAGCGTACAGCGATTTCAACGATTTCATTTTTTTTCTTTTTCAGCATACAGCGATTTCGACAGTTTCCCTCTATTTCGTATTGAACGTATTGTGATTTCAGCGATTTCTTGTTTTTCGTTTTCAGCGTACAACGATTTCACCGATTTCTCTTTTTTCGTATTCAATGTACAGCGGTTTCAACGATTTTTCTTTTTTTCGAATTCATCGTAGAGCGATTACAACGATTTTTTTCGTATTCATTATACAGCTATTTCGACTTTATTTTTATTCAGCGTACCGCGATTTCAACGATATTTTGTCGTATTCAGCGTACAGCGATTTCAACTATTGTTTATCGTATTCAGCTCACTGCGATAGCTATGAAATTTTTTTGGTTTTCTGCGTACAGCGATTTCTATCATTTTTTGTCTAACATAGAGCGAACTTTACAATTTTTTTCTTATTTTGCTTTCAGCGATTTCAAAAACTACTTTTTTTTCCTATTGAGCTTACAACGATTTCTACGATTTGTGTTTCTTCTTCACCGTACCGCGATTTCTACTATTTTTTTCGCATTCGTTGTTCAGCGGTTCTAACGACTTTTTTTTTCGCATTAATCGTTCAGCGATTTCACCTATTTTGTTTTCCGTATTCAACGCACTGTGATTTATATGATTTTTTTTTGGTTTTATGAGTCCACCGATTTCTACGATTTTTTTAAGTCCACCGTACAGCGATTCCTACGATTTTTTTACGTCCACATTTCAGCGATTTCTACTATTTTTTTCGTATTGAGCGTACATATGTTACAACGATTTTCTTTCGTATTCAACGTACAGCGATTTCAACGGATTCTCTTCTATCGTATTCATAGTACAGCGATTTCAACGATATCTCTTTTTTTCGTATTCAACGTACAGCGATTTCAACAATTTATCTTTTTTTTCGTCTCCAGAGTACAGCGATTGGAAGAAAATTTTTTTCGTATTCAGCGTGCAGATATTTCAACGAATTCCTTTCGTATTCAGCGCACAGCGATTTCAAGGATATTTTTTCGTATTCAACCTGCAGCGATTTCAACGATTTTCTTTCGTATTCAGCGTACAGCGATTTCAACTGTTTTTTTCGTATTCAGCGTTCAGCTCTTTCAGCGATTTCTCTTTACTCGAATTCAGCGCCAAGCGACTTTAACGACTTCTCATTTTTCGTATTCAGCGTTCAACGAATTCAACGATTTCTCTTTTTTACTTATTCAACGTACTGCGGTTTCAACGATTTCTCTTCTTTCGTATTCAGCGTACAAAGATTTCAAAGATTTCTCTTTTTCTCTTATTCAGAGTACAGCGATTTCAACGATTTCTCTTTTTTCGTATTCAGCATACTGCGATTTCAAAGATTTCTCTTTTTTTCGTATTCAACGTACTGGATTTCAACGATTTCTCTTCTTTTCGTATTCAGCGTACAGCGATTTCAACGATTTCTCGTTTTTTATTCAACGTACAGCTATTTCAACCATATTTTTTTTTATTCTGCGTACAGCGACTTCAACGATTACTCTTTTTGTCGTATTCAACGTGCAGCGATTTCAACGATTTCTCTTTTCTTCGTATTTAACGTACAGCTATTTCATCCATATTTTATTGTACAGCGAATACAACGATTTCCCTTTTATTCGTGTTCTACGTACAATTATTTCAACCATTTTATTCGTATTCAGCATAGAGTGATTTCAACGATTTTTTTTCGTATTCGGCGTAGAGAGTTTTCAAAGATTTTTTGTATTCAGCTTACAGCGATTTCAACTATTTCTATTTTTTTCTTATTCAGAGTACAGCGATTTCAAGGATTTCTCTTTTTATCGTATTGTGCGTACACTTATTTCAGCGATTTCTCTTTTTTTCGTATTCAGCCAACAATATTTTCAACGACTTTTTTCTGCATTGAGCGTAGAGCGATTTCAACGATTTTTTTTGTATTCAGCGTACAGCTATTTGAAAGATTTCTCTTTTTTTGTTATTCAGCCTACAGCGATTTCAGCGAGCTCTCTTTTTTCTTGTTCTGAGTACAGCGATTTGAACGATTTTACTTTTGTTCGTATTGAGCGTACAGCGATTTCAGCGCTCTGTTTTTTCGTTTTCAGCGTACAGCGATTTCTACTTTTTCTCTTTTTTTCGTATTCAATGTACAGCGATTACAATGAAATTCCTTTATTTTTTCGAATTCTGCGAATATCGATTTTAACGATTATTTTCGTATTCAGCGTATAGTTGTTTCAAAGATTTTCTTTCGTATTCAACGTAAAGCAACTTCAACGGTCTCTCATCTTTCGTATTCATTGTACAGCGATTTCAACGATTTCTCTTTTTTCGTATTCAACGTACAGCGATTTCAACAATTTATCTTTTTTCGTCTTCAGCGTACAGCCATTTGAACAAATTTTTTTTCGTATTCAGTGTGCAGATATTTCAACGATTTCCTTTCGTATTCAGCGCACAGCGATTTCAATGATATTTTTTCGTATTCAACCTGCAGCGATTTCAACCATTTTCTTTCGTATTCATCGTACAGCGATTTCCACGAATTTTCGTACTCAGCGTACAGCTGTTTCAGCGATCTTTCTTTTCTCGAATTAGCGTCAAGCGATTACAACGAGTTCTCATTTTTCGTATTCAGCGTACAGCGATTTCAACTATTTCTCTTTTTTTTCTTATTCAACGTAATGCGATTTGAACGATTTCTCTTCTTTCATATTCAGCGTACAGAGATTTCAACGATTTCTCTTTTTCTCTTATTCAGAGTACAGCGATTTCTCTTCTTTTCGTATTCAGCGTACAGCGATTTCAACGATTTCTCTTTTTTTATTCAACGTACAGCTATTTCAACCATAATTTTTTCTATTCAGCGTACAGCGATTTCAACGATTTCTCTTTTTGTCCTATTCAGCGTGAAGCGAAATCAACGATTTCTCTTTTCTTCGTATTTAACGTACAGCTATTTCATCCATACTTATTTTGTATTCAGGGTACAGCGAATACAACGATTTCCCTTTTATTCGTGTTCTGCGTTCAAATATTTCAACCGTTTTATTCGTATTCACCATAGAGTGATTTCAACGATTTTTTTTCGTATTAGACGTCCAGCGATCTCAAAGACTTTTCGTATTCAGCTTACAGCGATTTCAACTATTTCTATTTTATCTTATTCAGCGTACAGCGATTTCAAGGATTTCTCTTTTTTCGTATTGTGCTTACACTTATTTCAGCCTTTTCTCTTTTTTTTCGAATTCAGCCAACAATATTTTCAACGACTATTTTCTGTATTGAACGTAGAGCGATTTCAACGATTTTTTTTTGTATTCAGCGTACAGCTGTTTCACCGATTTCTCTTTTATTGTTGTTGAGCCTACAGCGATTACAGCGAGTTCTCTTTTTTCTTGTTCAGAGTACAGCTATTTCAACGATTTTTTTTTCGTATTGAGCGTACAGTGATTTCTTTTTTTTTTCGTTTTCACCGTACAGCGATTTCTACGAGTTCGCTTTTTTTTCGTATTGCATGTACAGCCATTTCAATGATTTCTCTTTTTCGAATTGAACGAACATAGAATTTAACGATTTCTTTTCATATTCAGCGTATAGCTGTTTCAACGATTTTCTTTCGTATTCAACGTAAAGCGACTTCAACGGTTTCTCATCTTTCGTATTCATTGTACAGCGATTTCAACGATTTCTCTTTTTTTCGAATTTAACGTAGAGCGATATCAAATATTACTCTTTTTTGCGTATTCAGCGTACAGCGATTTCTTCGTTATTTTTTTCGTATTCAGCTTAGAGATATTTAAACGATCTTCTTGCGTATTCAGCATACAGGCATTTCAAGGATTTTTTCGTATTCAACCTACAGAGATTTCAACGATTTTTTCGTATTCTACGTAAAGTAGTTTCAACGATTTTTTTTTCGTTTTCGGCGTACAGCTGTTTCAACGATTTTTCTCTTTTCGTATTCAGCGGAAAGCAGTATCAACGATTTCTCTTTTTTCGTATCCAGCGTATAGCAATTTCAACGAATTTATTCGTATTCAGCATAGAGCGATTTCAATTTTTTTTGGTATTCAGCGTGCAGAGACTTCCTAGATTTTTTTTCGTATTCAGCTTACAGCCATTACAACGGCTTCTTTTTTTACTCAGCGTACAGCGATTTCAACGATTTCTCTTTTTTTTCGTATTCAGCCTAAAGTTATTTTAACGTTTTCTGTTTTTTTTTTTCGAATTCAGCGAACAACTAACTCAACTAATATTTGTATTGAGCGTAGAGCGATTTCAACGATTTGTTTTTCGTATTCAGCATAGAGCGATTTCAACGATTTTTTTTGGTATTCAGCGTACAGCGACTTCCTAGATTTTTTGTCGTATTCAGCTTACAGCGATTTCAACGGTTTCTTTTTTTACTCAGCGTACAGCGATTTCAACGATTTCTTTTTTTTCGTGTTCATCCTACAGCTATTTCAACATATTTTTCGTATTCAGCGTACAGCGATTTCAATTATTTTTTTTTCGTATTCACTGCACTGAGATTTCTATGAAATTTTTTTGTTTTCTGCGTACAGCGATTTCTATCATTTTTTATGTCTACAGTACATCGAGTTTTACAATTTTTTCGTGTTATGCGTTCAGCGATTTCAAAAATTTCTTTTTTTCCTATTGAGCTTACAACGATTTCTACGATTTTTGTTTCTTATTCACCGTACAGCGATTTCTACTATTTTTTCGCATTCAGCGTTCAGCGGTACTAACGATTTTTTTCGCATTAATCGTTTAGCTATTTCACCTATTTTTTTTTGTATTCTACGCAGTTTGATTTCTATGAATTTTTTTTTTTTTTTTTTGGTTTTCTTCGTCCAGCGATTTGTACGATTTTCTTCATGTCTACCGTTCAGCCATTTCTACGATGTTTTATGTCTACTTTTCAGCGTATTCAACTATTTTTTTCGTATTCAGCGTACAATCGTTTCAACGATTTTCTTTCGCATCCAACGTACAGCGAATTCAACGATTTCTCTTTTCTTTGTATTCAACGTACAGCGTTTTCAACTATTTCACTTTTTTCGTATTCAGCGTACAGCGATTTCAACTATATTTTTTTGTATTCAACGTACACCGATTTCAACGATTTCTCTTTTTTTCTTATAGCATACAGCGATTTCAACGAGTTCTCTCTTTCCATGTTCAGAGTACAGCGATTTCAACAATTTCCTTCTTTTTCGTTTTGAATGTACTGTGATTTCAGCGATTTCTCTTTTTTCGTTTTCAGCGTACAACGATTTCAACGATTTCTCTTTTTTCGTATTCAATGTACACCGGTTTCAACGATTTCTCTTTTGTGATTCAGCAAACAGCGATTTCAACGATTATTTTTCGTATTCAGCGTTTGGTTTCAACGATTTTCTTTCGTATTCAACGTACAGCGATTTCAACGGTTTCTCTTCTGTCGTATTCATTGTACAGCAATTTCAACGATTTCTCTTGTTTTCGAATTCAACTTACAGCGATTTCAGATATTTCTCTTTTTTGCATATCCTGCGTACAGCGATTTCTTCGATATTTTTTTCGTAATCAGGTTACAGATATTTCAAAGTTTTTTGTTTCGTATTCAGCGTACAGCAAATTCAACGATTTTTTTCCGTATTCAACCTACAACGATTTCAAGGATTTCTCTTGTTTTCTTATTCTGCCCACAGCGATTTCAACGAATTTATTTTGTGTTCAACGTGCAGATATTTCAACGATTTTTATTCGTATTAATCGTACAGCTATTTCAACGATTCTTTCTCCTATTCAGCGTAAAGCTGCTTCAACGATTCTTTTCGTACTCAGCGTAAAGCGATTTGAAAGATATATTTTCGTATCCAGCGTGCAGCTATTTCAACGATCTTCTTACATATTAAGCGTACAGCTATTTTAACGATTTCTGTTTTTTTCGTATTGAGCGACAGCGATTTCAACGAATTCTCTTTTTTCATATTCAGCTACAGGGATTTCAACGATTTCTCTTTTTTCTTATTCAGCGCAAAGCGATTTCAACGATTTCTACTTTTCGTATTAAGTGTACAGCGATTTCACTTTTTTCTTTTTTCTTATTCAGTGCACAGCGATTTCAACAATTTTGTCTCGTATTGAGCATACAGCAATTTCAACAATATTTGTTTTTTTTTAATTCAGCGTACAACAATTTCTACGACTTTTTTTGGTATTCGGCCTACAGCGATTTCAACGATTATTTTCGTATTCAGCGTACAGCGATTTCAACGATTTCTCTTTTCTTCGTATTCAGCTTACAGCGATTGCATCGAAATTTTTTCGTATTCAGCGTAAAGCGATTTCAACGATTTTCTTTCGTATTCAGTGTTCAGCGTTTTCAACGATTTTTCTTCGTATTCAGCGTACAGCAATTTCAACGATTTGGTTCGTATTCAGCATAGAGCTATTTCAAAGATTTTCTTTTACTTTCAGCGTACAGCTATTTCAACGATTTCTCTTTTTTTTCCTATTTGGCCGTCGGAAATTTCAACGATTTGTGTTTTTCGAATTCAGAGTACAGCGATTTCAACGATTTCTCTTTTCTTCGTATTCAGCTTATAGCGATTACATCGAATTTTTTTCGTATTCAGCGTAAAGCGATTTCAACTATTTTCTTACGTATTCAGCGTAGGCCTACAGCGTTTTCAAAGAATTTTCTTCGTATTTAGCGTACAGCAATTTCAACGATTTGGTTCGTATTCAGCATACAGCTATTTCAAAGATTTTCTTTCACTTTCAGCGTACAGCTACTTCAACGATTTCTCTTTTTTCCTATTCAGCCGTCAGCGATTTCAACGTTTTCTCCTTTTTTCGTATTCAGCGTACAGCGATTTAAACGATTTCTCTTTTTTCGTATTCAACATTCAGCGATTTCAACGAATTCTCTTTATTCGTATTCAGCGTACAGCGATTTCAACGATTTCTCTTTTTTCCGTATTCAACGTAGTTATTTCAACGATTTCTCTTTTTTTCGTATTCAGCGAACATCTAATTCAACTACTTTTTTCTTGTATTGAGCGTAGAGTGGTTTCAACGATTTTTTTCCTATTCTGCGTACTGCGATTTCAACAATTTCTCTCTTTTCCTTATTCAGCCTACAGCGATTTCAACGATTTCTCTTTTTTCTTCTTCGGAGTACAGCGATTTCAAAGATTACTCTTTTTTGTATTGAACGTACAGCGATTTCAGCGTTTTCTCTTATTTCGTTTTCACCGTACAGCGATTTCAACGACTTCTGTTTTTTCGTATTCATCGTACCGCGATTTCAACGATTTACTTTTTTTCGAATTCATCGTAAGCGATTTCAACGATTTTTTCGTATTCAGCGTACAGCCATTTCGACGTTTTTTTCGTATTTAGCGTACAGTGATTTCAACGATTTTTTGTCGTATTCAGCGTACAGCGATTTCAACTATTGTTTATCGTATTCAGCTCACTGCGATATCTATGAAATTATTTTAGTTTTCTGCGTACAGCGATTTCTATCATTTTTTGTCTACCATACAGCGACCTTTACAATTTTTTTCGTATTTTCTTTCAGCGATTTCAAAAATTTCTTTTTTTCCTATTGAGCTTACAACGATTTCTACTATTTGTGTTTCTTCTTCACCGTACCGCGATTTCTACTATTTTTTTCGCATTCAGCGTTCAGCGGTTCTAACGATTTTTTTCGCATTAATCGTTCAGCGATTTCATCTATTTTGTTTTTCGTATTCAACGCACTGTGATTTCTATTAATTTTTTTTTTTTTTGGTTTTATGCGTCCACCGTTTTCTACGATTTTTTTAAGTCCACCATACAGCTATTTCTACGATTTTTTTTACGTCCACATTTCAGCGATTTCTACTATTTCTTTCGTATTCAGCGTACAGTTGTTTCAACGATTTTCTTTCGTCTTCAACGTACAGCGATTTCAACGGTTTCTCTTCTATCGTATTCATCGTACATCGATTTCAAAGATTTCTCTTTTTTTCGTATTCAAATTACAGCGATTTCAACTATATATATTTTTTTTCGTATTCAGCGTACAGCGATTTCAACGAAATTTTTTTCGTATTCAGCGTACAGATATTTCAACGATTTCCTTTCGTATTCAGCGCACAGCGATTTCTATGATTTCTCTTTTTTTTCTTATTCAGTGTACAACGATTTCAAGGATTTCTCTTGTTTTCTTATTCTGCCCACAGCGATTTCAACGAATTTATTTTGTGTTCAACGTGCAGATATTTCAACGATTTTTATTCGTATTAATCGTACAGCTATTTCAACGATTCTTTCTCCTATTCAGCGTAAAGCTGCTTCAACGATTCTTTTCGTACTCAGCGTAAAGCGATTTGAAAGATATATTTTCGTATCCAGCGTGCAGCTATTTCAACGATCTTCTTACATATTAAGCGTACAGCTATTTTAACGATTTCTGTTTTTTTCGTATTGAGCGACAGCGATTTCAACGAATTCTCTTTTTTCATATTCAGCTACAGGGATTTCAACGATTTCTCTTTTTTCTTATTCAGCGCAAAGCGATTTCAACGATTTCTACTTTTCGTATTAAGTGTACAGCGATTTCACTTTTTTCTTTTTTCTTATTCAGTGCACAGCGATTTCAACAATTTTGTCTCGTATTGAGCATACAGCAATTTCAACAATATTTGTTTTTTTTTAATTCAGCGTACAACAATTTCTACGACTTTTTTTGGTATTCGGCCTACAGCGATTTCAACGATTATTTTCGTATTCAGCGTACAGCGATTTCAACGATTTCTCTTTTCTTCGTATTCAGCTTACAGCGATTGCATCGAAATTTTTTCGTATTCAGCGTAAAGCGATTTCAACGATTTTCTTTCGTATTCAGTGTTCAGCGTTTTCAACGATTTTTCTTCGTATTCAGCGTACAGCAATTTCAACGATTTGGTTCGTATTCAGCATAGAGCTATTTCAAAGATTTTCTTTTACTTTCAGCGTACAGCTATTTCAACGATTTCTCTTTTTTTTCCTATTTGGCCGTCGGAAATTTCAACGATTTGTGTTTTTCGAATTCAGAGTACAGCGATTTCAACGATTTCTCTTTTCTTCGTATTCAGCTTATAGCGATTACATCGAATTTTTTTCGTATTCAGCGTAAAGCGATTTCAACTATTTTCTTACGTATTCAGCGTAGGCCTACAGCGTTTTCAAAGAATTTTCTTCGTATTTAGCGTACAGCAATTTCAACGATTTGGTTCGTATTCAGCATACAGCTATTTCAAAGATTTTCTTTCACTTTCAGCGTACAGCTACTTCAACGATTTCTCTTTTTTCCTATTCAGCCGTCAGCGATTTCAACGTTTTCTCCTTTTTTCGTATTCAGCGTACAGCGATTTAAACGATTTCTCTTTTTTCGTATTCAACATTCAGCGATTTCAACGAATTCTCTTTATTCGTATTCAGCGTACAGCGATTTCAACGATTTCTCTTTTTTCCGTATTCAACGTAGTTATTTCAACGATTTCTCTTTTTTTCGTATTCAGCGAACATCTAATTCAACTACTTTTTTCTTGTATTGAGCGTAGAGTGGTTTCAACGATTTTTTTCCTATTCTGCGTACTGCGATTTCAACAATTTCTCTCTTTTCCTTATTCAGCCTACAGCGATTTCAACGATTTCTCTTTTTTCTTCTTCGGAGTACAGCGATTTCAAAGATTACTCTTTTTTGTATTGAACGTACAGCGATTTCAGCGTTTTCTCTTATTTCGTTTTCACCGTACAGCGATTTCAACGACTTCTGTTTTTTCGTATTCATCGTACCGCGATTTCAACGATTTACTTTTTTTCGAATTCATCGTAAGCGATTTCAACGATTTTTTCGTATTCAGCGTACAGCCATTTCGACGTTTTTTTCGTATTTAGCGTACAGTGATTTCAACGATTTTTTGTCGTATTCAGCGTACAGCGATTTCAACTATTGTTTATCGTATTCAGCTCACTGCGATATCTATGAAATTATTTTAGTTTTCTGCGTACAGCGATTTCTATCATTTTTTGTCTACCATACAGCGACCTTTACAATTTTTTTCGTATTTTCTTTCAGCGATTTCAAAAATTTCTTTTTTTCCTATTGAGCTTACAACGATTTCTACTATTTGTGTTTCTTCTTCACCGTACCGCGATTTCTACTATTTTTTTCGCATTCAGCGTTCAGCGGTTCTAACGATTTTTTTCGCATTAATCGTTCAGCGATTTCATCTATTTTGTTTTTCGTATTCAACGCACTGTGATTTCTATTAATTTTTTTTTTTTTTGGTTTTATGCGTCCACCGTTTTCTACGATTTTTTTAAGTCCACCATACAGCTATTTCTACGATTTTTTTACGTCCACATTTCAGCGATTTCTACTATTTCTTTCGTATTCAGCGTACAGTTGTTTCAACGATTTTCTTTCGTCTTCAACGTACAGCGATTTCAACGGTTTCTCTTCTATCGTATTCATCGTACATCGATTTCAAAGATTTCTCTTTTTTTCGTATTCAAATTACAGCGATTTCAACTATATATATTTTTTTTCGTATTCAGCGTACAGCGATTTCAACGAAATTTTTTTCGTATTCAGCGTACAGATATTTCAACGATTTCCTTTCGTATTCAGCGCACAGCGATTTCAAGGATTTTTTTTTCGTATTCGACCTACAGCCATTTCAACGATTTTATTTTGTATTTGGCGTACTGCGATTTCAACGATTTTTTTCGTATTCAGCGTACATCTGTTTCAGCTATTTCTCTTTTCTCGAATTCAGCGTCAAGCGATTTCAACGACTTCTCATTTTTTGTATTCAGTGTACAGCGATTTCAAAGATTTCTCTTTTTTGTTATTGAGCCCACAGCGATTTCAGCGAGTTCTCTTTTTTCTTATTCAGACTACAGCGATATCAACGATTTTTCTTTTTTTCGTGTTGAACGAACAGCGATTTCATCGATTTCTTTTTTTTTCGTTTTCAGCGTACAGCGATTTCTATGATTTCTCTTTTTTTTCTTATTCAGTGTACAGCGATTTCAACGATTTCTCCATTTTTCGAATTCAGCGAACATCGATTTTAACGATTTTTTCGTATTCAGCGTATAGTTGTTTCAACGATTTTCTTTCGTATTCAACGTAAAGCGACTTCAACGGTTTCTCATCTTTCGTATTCATTGTACAGCGATTTCAACGCTTTCTCTTTTTTTCGAATTCAACGTACAGTGATTTCAACTATTTCTCTTTTTTGCGTATACAGCGTACAACGATTTCATCGATATTTGTTTCGTATTCAGCTGAGATATATTTCAACGATCTTCTTTCGTATTCAGCGTACAGACATTTCAAGGATTTTTTGTATTCATCCTACAGTGATTTCAACAATTTTTTTCGTATTCAGCGTAAAGCAATTTCAATGATTTTTTCTCGTATTCATCGTACAGCTGTTTCAACGATTTTTCTCTTTTCGTATTCAGCGAAAAGCGATATCAACGATTTCTCTTTTTTTCGTATTCAGCGTATAGAGATTTCAACGATTTTTTTTCGTATTCAGCATAGAGCGATTTCAACGACTTTTTTTTTGGTATTCAGCCTACAGAGACTTCAAAGATTTTTTGTGGTATTCAGCTTACAGCGATTTCAACGGTTTCTCTTTTTTTATTCAGCGTACAGCGATTTCAATGATTTGTCTTTTTTTCTTATTCAGCCTGAAGTTATTTCAACGATTTCTCTTTTTTTCGTATTCAGCGAACAACTAACGCAACAAATTTTTGTATTGAGCGTAGAGCGATTTCAACGATTCCTTTTTCGTAATCAGCGTACAGCTATTTCAACGATTTCCCTTTTTTCTTGTTAAGAGTGCAGCAATTTCAACGATTTCTCTTTTTTCGTATTGATCGTACAGCGATTTCAGCGATTTCACTTGTTTAATTTTGAGAGTACAGCGATTTCAACGATTTCTTTTTTTTTTGTGTGTTCAGCTTGCAGCGATTTCAACGATTTTCTTCGTATTCATACTACAGCTATTTCAACGTTTTTTTTCGTATTTAGCCTACAGCGATTTCAACGGTTATTTGTCGTATTTAGTGTACAGCGATTTCAATTATGTTTCTTCTAATTCAGTGTACTGCGATTTCTATGAAATTTTTTTGTTTTCTGCGTACAGCGTTTTCTATCATTTTTATGTCTACAGTACATGGAGTTTTACAATTTTTTCGTGTTATGCGTTGAGCGATTTCAAAAATTTCTTTTTTTCCTATTGAGCTTACAACGATTTCTACGATTTTTTTCCTTGTTCACGGTACAGCGATTTCTACTATTTTTTTTCGCATTCAGAGTTAAGCGGTTCTAACGATTTTTTTTTTTCGCATTAATCGTTCAGCTATTTCACCTATTTTTTTCGTATTCTACGCACTGTGATTTCTAGATTAACTCTTTCACGAGGAGTTGAACTCTAGCCTGAAAAACGAGACAGGAGTCGAGAGAGAGAGAGAGAGAGAGAGAGAGAGAGAGAGAAATGAATATCATAGTAATAAAAGATACCGAAAAGTGAATTTAGGCCTGGAACATAAGAGAGCTCATGGCGGAAATGTGATTCCAGGAAAACAAAATTGCCACAATGTGATTGTTAAACCAGTACTAGAATACATCAAATCAGAGGCTGAATTTTTTTAATTTGGGAAGCCATCTTACCGAGAACGCGTACTTGTTTCAGGAAATAAAAATGTAAGTACTAAAGAAATCGTAAGTGAACATTGTTGAGACATATATGTAGGTCTATTTCTAATACTGTGGTCTTAGAAATTTCTATGACTATTATATATTTTTTTTGTATCTGCCAATATAGATACGTGAAGAAAAGGAAATCGCGACGAATTGAGTTCTTTATATTTACGGTGAAAGTAAATGGAGTTCAAACAAAACGTGTACAAGCACATGTTCGCTTCTTCATAGACAACATCCCAGCTCTAGCAGAATAAAGACTGTCCAGAAGCGGATCAAAGATGGCAGCACAGCTTCGCATACTGACCAACGAGGCAAGCACAACAGGAGTTACAACAAATATTGAACAGAATCTGTAGAAACTTTGATACATCAACTACCACAAATATCAAAGCTACTATAGTAGGCAACAAATTTCACATACAGTTTATTTAGATAGTGATCTTACCATTAATCCTCTCTTCTCGGGACACTATCGTACGTGGTGTGAAGAAAAGGAGAACCGCTAGAGATTTCCAGGAAATTTCGACAATTTTTTTGTGGAAATTTTGATGTTGAATTTAAGTTACCGAAGTCAGATACATGTGCCACTTGCGAGAGATTGAATATTCAAGTAGGCCTACAAGGAGTAACTCTGAGAGAAGAATCAGTTCTATCTGCACTTCAGACATAAAGAAAAGTACATCTACAAGAGGCAGCTACAGCCCGAAACAAAATTAAGAAACTATCCCAAGAAGCTCTGCATAACTCTGAAAAGTATCAAGTAATGAACTGATTTGATTCCATTAATTTGTGACACTATGTAAATATTGCATAATATTTTGTTTCAAAGTAAAAGTATCTGTATAATACCTTCAACAAATATAAAATCTTATTTCTTTGAAAATACCCTTATAAAAACTTTGCAGTAACACAGCCCTATCCCATATGTTTGCACATTTAATAGTACAATTTTTATTTTACTAGGATTATAATAATGCTATTGCAAAGAAATCATGCATACGAGTATATCATACCCTAGAGTGAGTCTGAACATTTAATTAAAATAATACACTGTACACGTTTCAGTGTCCACTCGATCAGTCCTAGTGAAATGGAGGATTACAATAGAGCGGTATAAGCAGACCTAATTTTCGAATACGGATGAGCCAATGGGAACAGTAGAGAAGCTCACAGATTGTATCGGGCCAAGTACGCATGTAAGAGACATCCAGTCAAGTTCCCACGTAGGAGACATCCGGCCCATACCATTTTTCCAAGACTGTTCCAAAAGTTAAGGGAAAGAGGGCATGTGGTGCCAAATTACAATTCCATTTCCACACGAATATTTTTGCTTATAAATTTCGACTCAGTCATTTCCGGACCATGGCTCCTTATCTCAAATTGATACATGTACCCTTCACCATCATCCATGAAAGTTTTTAATACTAATTCGGAAACACCCTGTATATAATACGAGTATAATAAGCTTAGACGCTGTTTTTCTGAATGTTACATGTCACGGTAATTAAGTCATACGTCAACACTACTTATCTCATACGGTTAGTTTCTTCCATCGAAAAGGAAGACTTAAATATCCAATGATGATAGAGTTTATGAAAATACTTTGTTATTGTTCTCATTAAAAGACATTTATATCTATAAATGGATTTTCCACACGGTGTACCCAGTCAATACTTAAAAAAAAAAACCTTACCTTACAGTCGACGTTGATACAAGGAGGTGTCGCTTACTTGCAACAAAACAAAACATCTTATATTAGCCTTATACGACAATACATTATCACTGCATTATTATTATTATTATTATTATTATTATTATTATTATTATTATTATTATTATTATTATTATTAGACTAAAGGAGGGGATACGGAATAGCAGGCGGTTTTGGAATACCAGCAAATCATCACTATTTGGTTCTTCCATCTTGCGGATACTACCGCAACTTCCTTATGTTTGAGTTAGCGTCATAATCTAGAGTTGCGCTTCGGGCAAAATGGTCTTACAACAACAGAAGAAAATCTCTTTTGTGGTTGGAAAATTTTTTGCAGAAACGTACTGTATAAGTTATATAACAAATACTGTTGTAAATTATCTGACTGTTTATAGGTTGTCTTGAAGGGCTTGAAATGTGCTACCAAATAATGCAGTTAAACTGTTTTTTTTTATGAATGAGGTATGAACTCATTCTTGTGAGCGAGGTTAAGGGCGGGGTGTATCCTTAGTCGTTACTGGTTCAGGCGGGTGTTGTGAATACATCATGAAGAAGAAAGCTATGGAGCCCTCGACAACAAATTCAAAATATCGTGAAGTAAACTTGAAAGAATCTTGTGATTAAGATTTTGAAAGTCTGCATTTCAAACCACAAAACAGCAAAGCAGACTGTACATATATTTTGTAGGAGTCAATTTTTTTAAGATACCAGTGGAGACGTTTGGGTAATGTGTATTCAATGTGAGTTGTGGCCCCATGAAAAGTGCGCAGAATGGGAATAATTTTTTAATAATATTATTTTATTCATTCTTGGATAAACTCTTTTAACACTTGCAGAATCACTGATTAAAGTTACAAATTCTTTACTAGGTTGATATTTAAAAAAAATATCTTGCTTAACTAGTTTCAATGTGGTGTCCGTCATTGTCCTGAGCCTAGTAACGGACACCACGTGGAAATGAGCCACCCTGGTAATTTTTATAATATTAACATTAAAGAAGTTATATGATTAATCAGTGACATTATCTTCAATTTTAAAGATAATTTGGACAAAGGTCTCATCACAACTGCGGTGTATATTGACTTCAAGAAAGCTTACGATTCAGTCTGGAGAACAAACTTACTTCTCAAACTTTGCAAAAGCGGAGTGAGAGGGAAAATGTGACAATGGATTAGAAACTTCCTGGATCGATGATACTGCCAAGTCCGTATCGGTGACTAAACAGCTCTAAACAGGGGCCCGTTTCACAATCCTTACAAATTACAAATTAAGAATTTACAAATAACAAGTAAAAGATTACAAATGCTTATAAATTGTGTTTCACAATGCTATTTTATTAGTTTGTAAAGTCTGACGAACATTACAAAATCAGCTAAAGAAATTTACAAATACGCATTATTGGTTACACAATATCGCCAACGACAGTTTACAAAAATCGCTAAAGAGCAGACCTAAAGTCGCTGTATTTTTACTACTATCGATACATATGTTTATATTTTGTACTAAAATAGATTATTCTATGTTTGCTGATTCATATTTCTCCAACAGAAAATATAAAGTATCGTTAAAAAAATTAAAAGTATTTAGATTTTTATATATTGGCGACAATGGAGTTTCATGTGATGTGATTGGTCGAGTATACCAATACGTCTATTACTTAAATGATCAAAGTTAGCACAAAATTTAGTCAAATAAGTAAATAACAGATTTGGTCCACGTACAAATATGCAATTGATAAAATAATTACGATGTCTAACCACAAAATCAGGTTAATTTTTTGTGTTGATCCATCAGTATTTATTAATGTTGCATCCATAACCTCACAAACACTAGTGATTCCATCAGCAGCATAAAAATTCTGTGCTATAGTAAATAACATTTTGGTGATCAAAAACCTGCCCCGAATTTAACTCTTTTAACAACATCAACTACCCTGTGGGCACTTTTGGACACTAATACCTTAGAAATTCCGTGCTTATCTGCTAACCCACGGAACTGACAGCTAGGATGCATCCAATGCAAAACAATACAGTTCTCGCTTTTAGATTAGGGGCTAGGGCATCACTTTTCTCTTTTGGATGTTGGATATGATGTCCCATATCTTGTAGGAGAGATTCCAGTGAAACGGGACTCGAAACTACTTCAGAATACCGCGTAAGTAGTGTCGCTATTGCATTATCGAATTATTTATTTTTGGTGCAGGGAACTTCTTTAATAAGAGCGAGTGTTTATTAAAAACAGTTTTCGTATACAAATACTTACGCGGTATTCTTAAGTATAGCGCGGGACTCATTCGAAACCTTTCATTAAATTGATACAATGATACGAATGTGTTATTAATTCTTGCCCGGAGAATTTTACGTATACGTCTTCGTTTGATTACGCCTAAATTCAATATCTTCGTCTGAGTCATTAGAACTCCTTAATAACATCAAAACTGCTTTAGTTTAATTCTTAATATTATCCAGTAACTCAAAAATTAATTTAATAAGTAATTCTTTATTGTATTTATTCATAATTTGTTGCAGTATCAAACTTTACACATCTCAGAGGTATTGTAGAAAATTTGCTAATTTTACAAGTAAAATTTACACGTTTGTAAAATTACTCTTCATTGTGAAACAGAATACTTGTAAAGTAAGCAAAATTTAATTTGTAAAGATTTGATTTCCTTCTTAAAGTTCAACATTACAAACAAAGATTGTGAAACAGAAGTTTACAATTTACAAGCAAAGTTTACAATTTACAAAGATTGTAAACAATGTGAAACAGGCCCCAGGACTTCCACAAGGCGCAGTTACAAGCAGTTCCTTTTCAACTTATACATTAACCCTCGGTCTATACCTGGGGTCTTTTGTGACCCCACTCCTTTAATTTTTACAAATGCATATGTCAAATGTTGACATAACTCTCCCATGTTCAGAAATGCTATTTGTGAACATTTGGCTACAATTATGTTACATTGTCATGATCCTAGTATAAGCGGTATAACAATTTTTTTCATTTTTATCACATGGGGTCAAAAAGACCCCAGGTATAGAGTACGCTATACTAATTTGTTATAATGAATTTATTACTTGGTCTCGCTCTTGGTGTATTTTATGACAACAATGGGACAAATACAGATCAAGTATTGATATTTCTTGAACAGGGAAGCACTGTTCGTAGATATTTGAAAATTTTTAGTTAACTGTTTTCAGTTTGCAGTACATTTCTGATGAAGTAAGTCGGTTTGTCTCTCTCTTTATAATAAATAATAATTTATAATATTGATTTTCAGAAAAGTTATAGCCTTAATCATGCTCTAAAAGACGCAGACCACAGTGATGTGAATGTGACAATGTTTTCTTATTCAAAAGCGACGGCGGTGTTGCGGAAGTAGATGTGACAGGAAGATATTCAAGTTGAAGACGAAATAGATATTGATTCTATTGTGCAGATGATAACGTCAATGTATTAGTGACACATTTACTTACATCAAGAAATGGACAGCTGAACTATGCTACTCAGCCATCACCACAGCGTAAGCAGCATTCTAGAAATATAGTGGACCAAACAGCTAATATTCCTCAGCATGTTAGTGTATAGTCTACTTGCAAATTAGATCGGATTGTTTCTCTCCTTTTAAAACTGATCACATGTTGAATAAAATATCAATGCATACTAACAATCGTGATGAAGATGTTAAAGATAAATACATTTCCCTTCAACACTGGAGTAAGCCGGATTCAACAAAACTACAGACTTTCTTCGGTCTTCCCATAACAGCAAGGGTGCACACAGCAAGGGGGAAACTACTTGATGAATTTTGGTCCAAAGAATATGGTTTGCCTATTTTCCGAGCTACAATGAGTTATTCGCGATTTTCAAGTATTTTGATGTGTCTCGGTTTCGACGACAAACTGACAAGGAAAGAAAGGAAAGGTGCATCAGGGTCAAAAGCAGAAGTCATACGTGCAGTTTCTGAAATGTTTGTTGATGGGTGTATGTCGTCTTATATTCCTGAACCGTACACTACAGTAGATGAACACCTGTGTATATTCAGAGACGATGTCCAATCAAAGTTTACATTTCTTCCAAGCCAGGGAAACATGGGGTAAAGGTATGGGCTGCCGTGGATCGTGAGACAAACTTTTTGATAAATGCACAAATTTATACAGGAAAGTCTGCAGAGGAAAGAGAGCTAAGTCAAGGGAAAGGTGTTGTAAATGATATTGTGGATTATGTGAGAGGAAGTGGAAGGAATGTTACATTGACAATTTTTTCACAAGTTTTGAATTAGGACAAGAACTGCTACAGTAGAACTAACACTAGTGGGAACACTTCTAGCCAATCCAAAAGAGATCCCTAAAGAAATGTTACCATCAAAGGAAAGGCCTCCGATTTCAACTACATTTGGCTATACACAAAATAATACTCTTCTGGCCGCTTACGTGCCGAAAAGGAACAAAGCCGTCTTGTTGGTGTCAACACTGCATAATTCTTTTGACATACGAGTAAGTGAATATGAACACAGAAAATCTGAAGTAATACTCCTCTATAATGCCAAAGTCTGACGTGGAAACGGTTGACCATTCTGTCGAACGTTCAATCAGAAGATGGCCACTAGCTCTGTTCTGTGACGTTCTTGACTTAGCATGTCTGAATGCTTTCGCACTCTACTGTAAAATACTACATAATTTGAAAGGAAAAAACACGATCGATTACATCATCAATAGTTGCTTCAGTCTTCAGGATCTTTTGTCTGACATCCAGGTTGAAGTTCAAACACCAAAACTAGGCAGTGTGATTCATGCCCAAGATCACTTGACAGGAAGTGAACCAGCATTTTGAAAGTTGTAATAAGTTTGTTTGCAAGAACATGCTACAGTTACAGTGCGTTGTGTCATGTGTGCAACTCAAATTGATTCAGAATAGACAGAGTTCTAATAAAAAAAAACTCTATTTGGCTATGTCGGATATCTGAAAATCACCCTGATACAAAATACACTACCAATGAATACTTTTATACAATATAAACCACTCTTAATATAGGAGTATATATGTGACTGTAATATGGACTGTAATAGTAATTTTATTTTGTATGGGAGTGATAAAATAAACCCCTAATTATTTGATAAGGCTGAAAGTATCTTGTCCATTGGACCTATATAAAATGCAGTGTAGTGTTCTGAATGTTACACATGTAAAGTAAAGTAAAGTAAATCCATGGCGCTGCTGACCACGAAGGGCCAAGAATAACCACACGTCCACATGCCGAAGCAGAGGTGGACGATCATCCAACCAGAATGGACGTATCGTGTGGTTAGCACAATCATCCCCCCAGCCGTTACAGCTGTTTTGAGAAACAGCATTTTTGCTACCTATCGTAGATCCCCAAGTGCATCACAATGCTGGGTGGGCACCGGTTCCATACACTGGCCGAAATATTATGAGAAAATTTCATCCTCCATGGAGAATGGAACCAGCGCGCATTCCGTAACGCGAATCCTAGGCAGGATGCCTTAGACAAAGACGCCACGGCGCGGAACATGTTACAAATGTATGAATACAAAAACACCCTGTATAATGACATTCTAATATGAGGTAAATATATTGTAGTAATTATTAGTCATTGTGTTTTATTGTTATTAGACTTATGGCATTCTAAAGTGTTATTAACAACAACAAAACAACAGTGCAATGCGTTTGTGAGAATTAGGCGAAGAAAGGGTATTGGCGCTCACCTAAGGAAAACCATTATTTGTTTTCAAAACAATGGTCAATCTTAGTATTTTATTCACAAAATGCAGACATGAACTAGTTTTCTTTACATCTGAAATAGTATTACTTAAGAAAGTGTTATATTTAGGGAACTATTAGGAAAAAATGAAAATGAGTAATGAGCGGTATTGCCCGACACTGTAGGGCAATGGCGCTCAACATAGTAAATAACATTCACGCGTGTTTAGGTGCAGTGATCGGATTTATAATTATGTGATCGATCAACCCCACTCTATTCCTTATGTTTCCAGTTTGCACATACAGTACACCGAAACCTCACTTCACCATCTTCACCGAATTCTCCACACACAGCGCAAATCTCTTCTACTTCCTAAAGAAGTGTGTTTGGATTAATGTCATCTAATTCATCATAGTCACACAAATCATCTTCATCCAGTTCATCTTCTGATGTACTTTCGAATAACTTTCTTTTTGGTTTTTTAATTTTCTTTGCCCTGATCTTTGATAATGGAGCAATGGTTGATTTTGGTTTTTCAAACTTCTTAGTCTTAGTTTGTCAGCTCTGCGCTTCTCTAAGACTTCTAGTTTTTTAGTTTTTCCTTCATTGGTGATGCTGTAAGTATCTCAATATGCTGTTTGGTATTGGTGGATCTTCTTTTGCTGATGGTTTTTGAGGGGCCAGGAATAGGTGATATTTTGGTGATTGGTATTGATTTTCTATTTTGATTTGTTTCTAATGCAGAAGGATGCGATAGAATTTCTTGAGAGGTCGTCGGCTGTATAGAAGATATTGAGGGTAAATTCTTGTGACATATTGGCTTCACACTAGTTGCTGACTTTTTCCTTCAATCTGATTTTCGTCGTCAATCAATGAAAGAACTGAACCTTCACCTGGTGGGCTCAAATTCATTGCAGCCATAAAATCTTCATCTGAGTAAACATTTGGGTTCAAGGGCCAAATGCCACTTCTTTTTGAATCCATTGGTCGCTTTTTCCACAGAAGAAACTCTAACATATGCTTGATTAAAAAGCTTTGCAATGTCGTATGAAGTGATTTTTTGAGCTTCATGAGTCTTCAAGAAAGTTTCGCATTCTTTGTTGAACGCTGATTTTAATGGTCCACAGAAGGTGAAGTCAAGAGACTGCAATCTGTGGGAGGTATTGAAATGATGTGGATGCCTTTCTCTTTCCAAAAGGAATATGAAGAAAGTGATGTGTGACTCGAAAAATCGAAGGAGAATTGGGAGGAAAATTTAAAAGGTACGCAAAACGTCTCCTTGCAAGGGGTTGGGGCTGTACAAAACTAAATATGTGAGCTCCAAGCCTGTTGGCCACTAGTCTCACTCCGGGTTACGCTGCTCCCCTGAAGGAGCTCTATAAAATTTTGAAGGGGAAGCCGAAATTGGACGTAACCTCTTAGGTACCACATACGCGAGCGGGGCTGAGATTGATCAATTGATCACGGAACGGGGCGAGGAGGAGTTGGCTGGTGTTTGCTGTGGTTGTCCATTATAAGGAGAACAGTGTTATCGATGGTTTCCTTTGTAAAGTGTTGTAACCAGACTGTGAAAAGTTCAGACGTCATCCACCCATTTTTAGACCACTTGTACAGTGCTCCTGCAGGTCCATCACACTGTAGCTGAGGTGACATTCGTTGGCGCGGGAAGATAAACATCGGGGAATGTAGT
The DNA here is from genome assembly GCF_040183065.1 of Periplaneta americana. Classification (NCBI taxonomy): domain Eukaryota; kingdom Metazoa; phylum Arthropoda; class Insecta; order Blattodea; family Blattidae; genus Periplaneta; species Periplaneta americana. The sequence continues at coordinate 185,758,075 of NC_091131.1, forward strand.
GTCCCGCAGACCGTAATATTCTTGCCCCTCTCCCAGCTGGTAATGGCGCCAATTTGTTTCGTCCCTTTAGATGCAATAATGCCCGAAGTAGTATGGGCAGTTGAGACCTCCGTCTCGTCTACATTGTAGATCCTCGTGGCTGGAAAGTTGAATTTTGAAAACAGTGACTCAAGATTGCTATAGACTCGTTGAATTTCATCCTTATTAAATGCCAAAATACGGTTAAAGCTTTTTGATTCAGGTTTCTTCTTAAGCTCAATTTTGGATGCTGTCTTAGGAAACCGTAAAACTAATCTTTTCCAGCTTCCCTTTTGTCTCTGGAAAAGTTGTTTTTAATTTCATGTTTTTCTGCATATTCAAAAACTATCTTTTTGAGTTCGGAAGCTGTAATACCAAAGTATAATCTAGAAATCGTCAAAACATACTCTTCAGTTTCATTTTCTTGTTCCTCACTGAAAACACATTTTGCACCTAAATAGGGGGACATAAGGCTTTCCCGCTTTTACTCTGTCCTTAAGTGTGGTGAAAGAGATATTGAATTGCCGAGGTGCTTGTCGAATTGATGTTCGTGAAGAAACTGCTCTAAAAACTGTTTTCATGGTCTCCATTGTTCATGCTGCCTTATTTGTACACCTTTCTCTTTTTTTCGGGATGTGTTAATAGTCGAATTACGAAGTTAATTAATAATAGAATAAATAGAGACATCGCACGTCGTTGAAATGGAAAGCATAATAATATTTAACATATTGTATGCTTTAAATAACATTTTATTGTACCAATATAAAAATATAGGCTTAAATGGACTGTTTTCTGCAAGGAAATAACCTCAGCTGGAGGGTAATACCGCTCAGTTGAGCGCCACAACCCTCCGTAGCAATATTAAAATTCTTAACATGTAGCGACGAAAGATGTTTATTACAGATGTTTATAAATATACCAATGTGAAGCTGACTTTATCCCCTACATAAACATATTAATTGTTAATAATGTAAAAGGATATTTGTTCACATACCTTCAGTTTGAAATATGCGCGTTCTTATAACAAAATACTAACAAAAATATTCTCGCTCACAACAACGAAATGTGCCTTCCCACGGTAACCATTCAACTACTATGTGTCCGCAAAATAGCATCACCTCCTGAGCTCTTCAAAATTTAAACCAAGCAGATATATTAGCATGAGCGCGATTGCCCTCTGAGCGGTACAACCCTCGTTCCCCTATGTGCTGTTAAATTTTCATTAATACTTTTTAACAGTAATAAAACAACTTTACTAAAAATCTACTCCCATAAACTCTTGAATAAGTACCAAAATACATAAATTATCCAATAATTATCCTTACAACTTCTTATTTTCAAGTAGGTTGAAAGAAATCTATCGGGGGTCAAAAAGACCCCAGGTATAGAGTACGTTTTTCCATAGCAGATATAGACCGAGGGTTAATGACTTGGTTTCACTACTGACCAAGAACACAAATGTTCACGCCTTACTTTATGCCGACGATCTTGTCCTATGGACTGCTGCCCCCAAATCACGAGCCAAGAGTGCTATTGAGAATACTCTTAATCACGCTTCTGACGACTTAAACAAATGCTGCCTAGATAACGTGAACGCTGAGAAAACAAAATGTCAAACTTTTTCTCTATGTCACAATCAGCTAACACCGGCCATAATCTACAATAATACACAACTGGACAATGTCCATACATTCAATTATCTGGGCGTCTATCTTGATAATAAGCTCACATGGGAAGATCATTGCTCCGACATAGCTTCAAGAACTCGTGGCAGACTCTCCATACTAAAGGGACTTGCTGGAACCAAATGGGGATGTGCTACATCTACGCTAAACTGTACTTACAAGACATATGTGAAACCAATCATGATATATACAGAGCGTTCGCCTACGGGTGAGGCCAGGAAACCGGCAAGTACTGATACGCCGCTTTGTGCGCGCAGTTGTTGAGACACGCTCGACAATCAAGGATATCAAGGTCGACAAGTTATCAGTTGTGAGCCAGATGTTTTCAGTGTTTAACACGTACAGTGCAGTTTCTTGACACAGTTGCTTAAATATTCAGCATGTGTGTAAAAATTGTGAACAATGCAAAACGTAAAATTCAAGCTTGAACAGAGTTTTTTTATGTATGATGCATAGGCCTATGTGAAAACAGAGTCATGTAGAGAGGTGCGTAGGCAATTTGAAGTGAAATATTCGGGTGCTCCAATGCAGGGTAGAGAAACTGTTAGACGTCTTGTTAACAAATTAAGGACAACAGGGTCGATAAATGCTACAATTCCTAAGCGAAAACAAAGAGTATTGACGGAAGAAAAATATGATGAAACCAGTGCATCATTTACACGCTCTCCTAATAAATCTCTAAGAAGTGTTTCACAGGAAGTTAGTGTTTCAAAAACATCAGTCTTTACTGCTGCTAAACTTTTAAAATTAAAACCCTACAGAGTATAGTATAGAAAGCGGAAGCTTACGGATAGACGATTCCCGCAAGCGACACCGCAGGCAGGCCGCTTTCCTGGCCCCACCCGTAGGCGAACGCTCTGTAGCAGTGGTTCCCTTATAACTGCATCTGATCAGAGAATCAGTAAGCTAGGCTGTGTCCAAAATGAAGCCATGACACTGATTACTGACGTTATCAACTCAACACCAATAAACTCACTATTGCTACCTACCAATAACATGGACATCAAATCGGAAATAAGACAATCAGCGTTAAAACTTCATGGAAAACTCGCAGAGGGTTTCCTACAAAAAGTAATCACTGAAAGGCATAATCTGGATCTATCCTGGAAACCCCAGCAACTGATACTATCAACCAACCAATCAACCAACCAACCAACCAACCCACTTGCGTTATATCATACTGACTATGCACTAGATCTTATTGCAATAGACAATAAACAGGACGAATGTAGTGAAGTACTCCGTCTTTCTGCCTTAGAAACATTACAAATCCGCTACCCGCAAGACAAATGGCTGCTTGTGTACACTGACGGCTCCCAAATAGAAAAACACGGGCCCACTGGAAGCCGGAATTCATTGCCAACTGTTCTATACGTATCTCACTATAGGCAACAACCATACACCTTTTGATGGAGGAGTAAGAGCCATATGTACTGCTGTGAAACAACTGTTGTGCAGGTCCTTCCCATTTCCAAACATTGTCCTCCTCAGTGACTCCAAAGCAGCGATATCTGCGATTGGAAACTACTTATTACAACCAGCTAATGATGACATTCAACAATGTAGAAAAGATATCAAGAAACTAAATAAAATCGTACATCTGCAGTGGATACCTTCTCACTGCGGTATAGCCAGGAATGAAGCAGCAAACTTTCTGACAAAGAAAGGAACAACTATCCCCCTTTCATATCCTAACGTGCTGTCATTCCATAGAAGTCGAGTGAGACAATGTTTCCATAAGAGTTTGGAGGAACAAATTAAGGATAAACACTGGAAGGACACACTAAACTCCCCTCTCCCCGAATGGCACAGAAGAGAATCTGTTGCGACGTTCCGCACGTTCCAAATTCCTTTGGTTTTAATCGCACAAGGATACGAGGACGCCATCGATACATCTGCAGCCACTATTGCATGCTCTGTGGATGTTCAGACAACATGGACTCAAGTCACATTAAGACTTGTCCAGCGCTTTCATCTGTCAGCTTTGTGGATAGATACTGGGAGGCCAGAGAAAGAATGCAACAGTGCTCACGTCCCTCCTTCGTCCTTTCACTTTGCACATTCTTTGCTCTATTTTCTTTTCTATGTTTCATTTCGGTTTTAATCGCCATTGTACGGCAAATGACTCCAGTCAAATGCCACTGCAATGAATAAAAAAATGCAATGGTTTTTTCATGTGTAGTCCATATATACCTATTTCATAAAACCATTCGTTTTTCTATTTTATTCTTTTTAAAATTTTGTTTATTACATGTGTTATGTGTTTTCTATGTGTACGATGTACAGGGACATCATTTTATTTTTTAAAACATTTTTAATATTAACCTGGCTATACCTTTAGAGAACCGGAAATACAGTTTGCTACCCCCTTCCTTAACTGTAGTTCGATGATACTGGCGTAAAACACAAACAAATCACTCTGCTAGGTATAGGAGGGAAGAAAAGTAGTTCATCCATTTACGTAAAGTAGGAAATATCGCGATTTTGAGTTCGATAATTTTCATTACGTTTTTGTTTAATCAATATATAGTACAGTATTAACAATAAGTGATTTTACTACGAACTGAGCTATCCATTCGGACATATTCATTATGCAGTGTATATTATACTGTCTACAGCACATTAGCGTACAATATAGAGAATGAAGTTAAATTGAAAAATGCACTTGATATGAATGTTTAAACACATTTTTCAAAATGGTGGCCGTTCATTTCGATAAAGGCTTCAGTTCCTTTGTGCATATTATCGCACTATAGATAACTGCATCTAATTCCAATTGTCAGTTTCGTCCTTCGTACTAGTAACTCATGTTGAAATAATTCTGTACCTACTCTATAAAAGAGTACCTTACGTACTGTAAAGTCAATCTTCACTTCTGCCCGACCCGAACAGATAAAATTACTCAGACATGCTATCTACTGTCCGTCCAAGTGGTTATGCCGCAAGATCGTAGAAAGGGAGGAAATCACGTGACAGTTAATTACTTAACGAGGCCCTTTTATTTAAGTTATTTTAAACAGTTGTATAATATTACGTAAACGTCCAATTCCTAACAGAAATTAATGTTTTCAGAAAAGAGCTAAAACAGCCCAGCTTTTACAGAGGGGCCAACAGAAGCAGGTGTGGGAAATCTGGATGCGACGTACGCAAACGGATAGTACCTGTGCGAAAATATGATTCAATATTGAAAGCTCTTTCGTCACTGGAAAACACGAACATATTTCTGGAACGTACTATACTCGCTAACTCAGTGTTGTTTACGCTATGGGTCTTGGATCTGTGTGGAGGAACTTCATTAGTAGAAGGGGGTGGGAGTGAAGTACATTCAAAAACTCAGGTACAATAGAAATTGAAGTAAAATAAAATGATGTCCCTATTCTACATATTATAACAAAAAAAATTTATTTTCATACGAATATTTTAGAGGACAGGATTAGAAAACAAAATGGTATTCTATATCGCTCTCATTTCCTCCACTATTATTATTATTATTATTATTATTATTATTATTATTATTATTATTATTATTATTATTAAGTTAATGAAACTTTGACTGCTAACTTAACAGTGCAGTTCCGAGGCGGTTTTTTCTAAAAACTGTCTCCAGTCACTGCATGTTGCAAGCGTAAGGCGAACATCGCTTCTAGTTACAGTACGATTATTTAGTCCTGACAGTCGCCGGAGATGTGCACCTGGGTCAGGCGAGTCCATTTAGTTACGCCAAGGGTGTTTGGATTATTCACTCGCTTGTCTTCGAAGCGATCGGATGTCATGTGTGCGGTAGAGCAGTATCTTTCTATTGCAATTAAGCTGTACTGCATTCCTTTACCGATCGCTCGCCCTTATCTCTATTCTGGAACTCTCCCCACTCCTCCTATTACTTCCCCTGTTTCGCGTCGCTGAGCTGTCAGGACTAAATAATCGGTCTGTATTATGCTTAAGAGTGTTTTGAGAAAAGGACAATTTTCGCCTACTTAGGATCAGAGGGCGTATCTGCAAATTCCACATTTCTTAACAGACACAACTGTAAGAAATCAGGAATTGAGGTCTATCTGAGGATCAGACAAACGTATTTGTATCTTAACTTGTTCGTATTCAAGAGGACTTATAATATAACAGAGGGATTCAGTCCTATCCTTTCCCTTGTTAACCGCTGCTAACTCTTTCAACGAGCACTACGAGCGCTACCATCGTTTCTTACCAACATTGCATCACTGAATTCAAACTCCAGGAAACGGAAAATGACCATGCGTGCTTTTGGTTTAAGTTGTCAGTCCTGAATAAGGAAGGCAAAGGAAAACACAAGGGGGAAGAGGGAAGATATTTTGAATTTGTTTGGTGTGTTGTGCAGTTACACAAAATGCCATCACATGTTAAATGCGAATATTTCGAGTGCAAGAATCGGAAGAACAGCCACCCGAAGAGATTGCCAATGTTTCTTCAAAATATCGGGAGATAGTGAAAGGTGAGTTTTCATTTACAATGTATTAATATTATCATTTAAACTAACTTGATGTATTGTAGATTTTTCTAGCCACGTGTATCATGATGCATGAATTGCCGGATACTAATTTTTAAGTTATATATATGCTTACACTCCCCACTTTATTATTTAAATGTATTGTATATATTTAATTTATGTAATATGTATTCGTCTAAATTAACAGTACCCGATACCACGTGGGCGATATTTTTCAATAGAAGGATCTATCGTAGTTATTCTTTTTACTGAAACGCCGGTACTTTGCGGCACACGACACTGAAGTTTGATTTGCCTCGTTTGCTGCAATTTTAAAAGTTATTTACTGAAGTAATTTTTTTTCTGTCGTGTGTGGTGCGGCGAAGTACCAAATGATACATCACACACGCCATGATCGCATTTCGTATCACTTTATAAAATCACTCAGATAAGGTAGAAAATCGAAGAGAACAGATGCAGTAAGCCACGGTAGTACACCGTTTTACTACAAATTTTCGGCATATGAAAAGGCTAACAATATTAATTTTTTATTAGGCCTACATTTAAATTTGTTTGATTCACATCGTGTTTTTACAAATGAATAGCTAAGCGGGAAAACGTTGCAAACATTATTTCTGTTCCTCTAAGTCATAATTTGGAGCTTGCAAGTTTTTCCGCTTTGCTATTAAAATATTATCTAAATTATGAGTGTTTTTCTCCAAAAATGCTTACAAATGGAGTAATAATTATTATTTTACCTTTAAGGTCAATGGAGCAGTTTCTTTTCATTTTCTAGCTTATCTGAGTGATTTTGCAAAGTACCACGAAATGGTGTCCCTGTACTCATCATTTGTATTGATATTTTATTCTCTTTTTGATTTCAGATGCAAGGCATGGCTAGAAGTAATTGGCAGAGAAGACCTAATGGTGAACGTGCCCAAGAAATTGCACAACAACTTTCGGGTGTGTGTGGACCATTTTGAAGATAAGTACTTCACAAGTACCCTCCGCACACATCTGCATAGAGAAGTCGTACCTTGCAAAGTTCAGACTATCTCCATCGGTCAAAGTAACTTATTTAATCGTATACTTTTTAGGTATCATCGGCTGACTTCTAAAACCAAGTCCAAATTTTACAGAATGTTGAAATCTGTGTATAACTATTTTTAAAATGCGTCTGCTCATAACACCTCGTTAGTATGAAAATTCTTCTACAGTTTGTATGTAACAAATGCATAACAATTGTTAGCAGGGATATAAAAATAATAACTTCTTTTGTTCTTTTGTGCAATTTCCTGAAATGCAGTTACAAGATTTTTAAAGTTACCCAATGATATGTAATTTCAATACTTCAGAACTAACTTCTATCATAATTGGAGATTCTATAAATGTTATTTATAGGGAAAGATAAGTAGTCCCATATTGGGCTTAGTAGACCCCATAACTGCAACCTCTATTCGTGGTGTTATAGGCCTGCTTACTCTTATTGTTAGTTTATAATTATATATTTTCTGTTGTTTTGTTTTATACAGATTCTGCAGGGCCAAGTCAAATGGAGTGGGAAGAGGCTGATCAACCCACTTCAAGAGCTGCGGAGACCACGGGGAGATTGATAGTAACACCGAAGAGGAGAAGGATTTGCAGCCTTCGAGTACAATTGGATCATCTGAGAGGAAAAGTTCTCAAGACTACGCAGAAAGAACCGAAGATACACACTGCCCTTGCATGTACTGTATAAAGAGTAAGGTTCCTGGGACATTATGTGAACTGGTAAGAAATTGCATCTCTTCAGATGCACGGTGTGTACAGAGGAAATCGGTGGTCATCGGAAATAAAAACAAAGGCTCTTAACATTTATTTACAGAGCCTAAGTTCCTATAGGATGATTAGGAAAATATTAAATTTCCCTTCAAAGCCTACATTGCTTAGAGTATTGCAAAAGTGTATCACTGATGTAGGTTTTAGTGATAAACTATTTGACATACTAAGGAATGCCTGTAGTAAGATGACTGAGACTGACAAACTGTGTTGCCATATGTGGGATGAAATGTCTTTAAAAGCAAACTTGTGCTACAGTAGTAATGAAGACATAGTAGATGGCTTCGAGAGGTATTCTAGCAATTATTCATCAGATAAAATTGCCAACCAAGGCCTTATGTTAATGGTTAGAGGTATTTTGCAGTAATTACAAAAAAGTTCCTGGCTCTCTCTTAGCACATTCAAGCACCCCTGGCAATACATTAGTTGAACTCATTGGCAAAGCAATAGAGAAGCTGAGTAGCATTGGTTTAAAAGTAGTAGCTACTGTTTGTAATCAGGGCTCCAACAATCAAAAAGCGTATCATTCATTGGGAGTTACTACAGTAAATGACAAAAAAATTGTGGCATTTTTTTACATTCCACACTTTACACTCCACACTTGATTAAAAGTACACGAAACATGTTCAAAAGGTATTGTGCAAATTTATTTAAATGTGTTGAAGATATGACACATAAGTTTGATAATAACTTTGGAAATCTGATTTTCAAGCCTGATGTAGTACAGATTTACTAGCCTCATTCAGGATGAAATTTGTTTTGATTTTCTTGCACATACTTGTAATTCTGATTGTAAAAGTTATTTTGTTTCATTGTTCACACGAAAGCTGATTCATACAAGATTACGGAGAATGAATGAAGAACTGTCAAGTGATGACAACAAAAAGGAAGCAAAGAAAATGAAAAAAATTCTGCATCAATAAACTGGAGTGTTATATAATATAATTTCATATTATATTTATGCTATTTATGTTAGCAGTTTATTGGTGCTGATGGTTTTTGTTTTCTTATTTTTTTTTACATCAGAAGACAGAACTTCATTCAGTTTTCTGAGTCTTGCATTGATTTAACATTATAGTGAGAAAAAAATAATTTTTGCAGTATAGTTACAGTACCGGTATGAAAGAAAATCAAAATTAACACTATTACGAATCAAGCTCATTAAATTGCTTTTTTACATCATTCTGTGACAGCAGATTTTCTAAGCCATTATGAAACATCTTGGTCATCAATGTCACACATTCTAATGAATACGTCGATGGCAACTGAGGAACTTCGGTTACTTTTTCATATTCCTTGAACATACATGTTATGCCCTCTTGTATTTTTCATTGTCTGCAAGAGCTCCACGACAATTAACACACTGTTTAGCATCACATGCCTTCTTAGCAATATAACCAGCAATATATTATAATGCATTTGCATTCACGAGCTCATTACCATCATCAGAGAAATTAAAAGATTCTCTCACCAACTATTAACCTCTTTCACAATTTCATTTGTTACTAGAACATAACATCATTTTGAGCAGCAATGCCCGATTACTGTACTGAATATCATTGCAAGAAGAGTTATCTGGCTTGTTCTACCATCATTATTTCTAATTATGCAAAAGTAAATCTCTAAGTAATCTTGATTAATATTCCAAATTAAGAGCAAATGTATATCAGTGTACATTTTTAACGACTTCCTACAGTAATTTTGCTCCATTTAAGTCATAAATCCAACAAAATGTCGATGGCACATGCCTAGTTTGTCACTGTTTATAAATTTGACAGTACTAAAAATTCAACATTTCATTCCAGATGAATACAAGCATAGACTTTTCTTCCACAGCCACACATACTGTTTTCCTATTCTCGAAAACTGTACTTCCATTCAGTGAATCAAATGTCTTGTCCATGTTTCCTACAAATTCTGCTCTATGTGTTGCATCTCCTGCATGTACAGCCAGTCTTGGCAAGCAAGAAATGTCTGCAGCTACTGAATGGCTTAAGTCCATGCTGTGGTCCTTATTGTCATCAGTTTCAATACACTTGCATACAAAGGTTTATCATTAATTCTTGTTAACCGAAACTGGTTATCTTTATCAAATTTGTATACTATAGATCTATATGTTTCCATTTTGCTATTTTAGGCTTAAAATATTACGTTTTACTTTTTCGACATATTTCGTGTACATTTTAAAAGATGGTTTGTGTAAAGGAAATCCACAATTATCTGACCATTTGCTGAATAAAATGGTTGATCTGGCTTTACCCCAAGCAAGATGTAAGCTTTTTGAATATTAAGCCTATGCTCATATACAACTGCTATTATGTGATATTAATTGTGGCCAAGGTTGTGTGTCAAACACAGGAGCCATCTTCTCGACACATTAAACAAAACCTTTGAAAGAAATTTTATATCCTAGTTAACATTTCATATAATTTAAACACAAGGACGGTTACACTAGCAGGTAGAATATTTCAAAGGTAAAAGACAAATCATACCATAAAGGGAGTAAATTCAGTTGTGGATGCTAGATATAGGTTGGGATGAATCTTTAATCAGTGCAGCTTATTAAAAGTGTTCAATAACATATAAAATTAATGTTAACTAATGCCGAGTTTTTTCAATAAACCCATCAACTCTCTTGCTCTCCAATGTTCCCATACACAGTCTCGAATTTAATGTAGAAAATTACGAACAAACTGGCATAATGCTATTAAGTGTTAATCTTTAAAAAAATGTATGTGCCTTCAATGTTATCACAAGCTTTAACACATTGTAACTGCTTATTTGAAACATCAATATTTATTTGTACAAGACAATAAGAGTACAGCATTGCAGACTCCGATTTCTACTGAGGATGATTTGAAATTATTTTCTTCATAACACAATAATAAATCTAGACATTTAAGAAAATGAAATAAACTGACATTACAATTTTTTCATGAAATAATCTCTGATTTCCAGCAGACTTAAGTATGCATATGATTTTTTTTTACACTTTCCTGTGATGTTAATTATATTATATTAATTATATTATTGTACTAATAGTGAACTTAGGATCATGAAATCTTTTCTGTATTGCAATAAAACAGTCGAAGTTAATTGTAACAAAATATCTTGTATGTTTATGAAAAAAAATATTGTTACCTAAATAAATTTTAATGCATTCTAACCACAACAGATTTTGTTGGTCATGACTAATTCATTTCATATTTCACAGCCCTTTTCCTACCTTCACTTCCTGGCATATCACGTTCTGAAATGTTGATGTTGGTTGAAGATCTTTACTCCAACAAAAAAATAATAATTTTAGTAGGGATGGTTGCATTTCAAACACTGACATAAATAGTAATATAACAGAGAGAACTTGTAAATAACTCACGTCGAGGTGCAGAGAATTTCTAATAGTTATAGGCGGAAGTCTTGAAATTGTAAATAATAATATACTACTACAGAGGGGAGGTGAAGAGAAGTATTTTGAAATTCCCGCAATTTTTTGCTTGCTTGTGGCGCTCCTCTGGTAGTTGAGAGAAGCTTCTTGACAGATTACACTTAATCCGGCTTTTGAACCCCTCTCATATATATAGGCCTCTTGTTCGTATTTTAGGAGCTAGCGTATCTACATTTTATGAATAACAGCACGGATCAAACAAACGTAGGCGAGCAAGCTTTGGTAGCGTACGCACGCGATTGTACTGTCTGAGTAGTGAGTGTTTCAGTTTCATACGTGATCTTGTTAGAGTTATTAACTGTGATTATTTGTTAAGTGTTCCTGCACAAGTTTGGGTGTATATCCTTTTGACTAAGTCTTCTGATATTTATTCGATAAGGATTATGATGATAGAAAGGAAACAAACGCTTTCGATATCCTTCACCGAGCAAGATATTCCTCGACCAGAACCATATCTACTTCACGAATGGATTTATGAAAATCTCCGGCTAATGGAAGAGCAAACTAGAGATGATTCAACTGAATGGAGTGACACTGCAAGTCTTCATTAAATGTATTTGAACTGACATTGTTGAAGAAATATTAGAAAGAACTAAAGTGAGTTATCATTCACATTTTATAATGGACAGAGAACCAAAGTTAAAATAGGGAAAGCAGGACCTGGCATTAAATCTGTCAAAATCTATAACCTTCCTCCGGAGCTTTCTAATACTAATATAAGGACTGTTCTAGAAAAATACGGCTCTGTTTATTCAGTTACTGACGATTCATAGGGACAGGCTTTTAAATATAAGATTAAGAATGGAGTGCGTACAGTTAAAATGGGTCTGAAATCGCATATACCCTCATATATTGATGTTTGTGGATTTAAAGCCTTAGTAAGTTATGAAAATCAACCTACTACCTGTTCATGCTGTCATCAAACTGGCCATTTGCGAAACAACTGTCCTAACAAAAAAGACCTTGCGAATATGATTTCTCGTAATAAAAGTGATCAACCTGCTTGGTCTAAGTTGGTAGCTGGGACGCTGCCGGCGAGACGATCTGTGCTTCAGACCCTGCAGAAAGAGAGGATAATATTTCTCAACAACTGGAAGTGGGTGTTAGCAAAAATAATATATCCAGCAATACGACGGAAACTAAAGCTACCGCTTCGACGTCATCAGTAAACAAAGAAGACGTATCTGAAGTTATTGATTTATCACTTAACAGTTCAACCATAACAACAGAGACAACGTCAGGCAAGATACCCGAGGATGGCACTCCCCCACATCTAAACACCGCTTCAGCGCAGAATAATCCTTCTACGCACGATGTCAATGTCAAGGTCAGTACACAAACTGCCTCACAACAAGACACGAAAGAAAGTATGCCTGTCGATCGTGTGAATGACCTTCCTATTTCCACGGTGAATCAAGAACATGGAACAGATGATTCTTATGATGCAATGTTTCCGGATACGCTGATGGAGAGTGAAACGACTGATTTAATAATTCGACCATATTTAAAGAGGCAGGTTAATTCAAGAAATCCTCGTCTTGCGAAAAAGAAACAAATCGTAACTTCCAAAGTCGAAGGGTAATAATATCATTATTAGTTGTCTTATTATAACATGCATTTCTGCCTGTGCATTTTACTTTTGATGTCACTCCCTTTAAATGTAGTGGCAACTATCAATGTTAATCTTCTTCGCAGTAGATCTAAACAACAGCAATTAACAAGATTTATTAATGGCAATCATATAAATATTATTTTGCTACAAAAAATAAATATAGATAATATGTTCTTTTTGGATCCACGATTTCATGCGATATGCAACCCTGGGGAAAATCAAAGAGGCACTGCCATTGTGTATCGTTCCAGTATTGAAATTCAACAATTCGAAATCCATCCAAGCGCCGAATAACGACGCTGTTAACAAAAGATAATACGTTATACGTAAATTTTTACCTCCCCTCTGTTCGAATAAAAGAGCAGAAAGGGAACACTTTATTACACATGAATTACCTTATTATGTAAGACATAATTTTGATCATTTATTTTTTGGTGGAGATTTTAACTGTGTGCTCCATGCAAAAGACCAAACTGGAGAATATAATCCATCGATAGCCTTAGAACGCATGACTCTTCAACTCGGTTTATTTGATGTGTGGGAAAAACTGCATGGCAACAACATTCGATTTACGTATCATCACCTGAATGCATCTTCTCGTATCGATAGAATTTACGTGAACGCAGCTTCAACAGGTAAACTTAAAACGGTCAGTACTACTCCAGTCCCATTCTCTGACCATGGCTGCGTAATGTTAAAAGTGGAAAAACTTCATCATGTACCACAGATAGGGAAAAATTATTGGAAGCTGAACTCGCAGCTATTAAGCGATGACAAAATTACCTAGAATTTTAAATTTTTTTTGGGAGGCAGTGACTGATAGAGTGAGACGGTCTTCATCTAACATTCTTAATAAATGGACCTACATTGTTAAACCAGCTATTCAGCAGTTTTTTAAATCCCAAGGCATACAAAGGGCACATACTGCACGTAACAAGCTGCGTTATCATTATCAACTTCTGCAGAACATCTATCAGCAACAATGTGACGGTAAAGATGTTTTTAAACACATGGAAGCTGCTAAGAGGAGACTGAACCTACTCCAAGAGCGTGTATTTCAAGGTTCCTTAACACGAAGCACAAATAGTTCGATCATTGCTGAAGAAAAAGCCGCTCTTTTTCATGTTGCTATAGAAAAGAATAAAGGTCAAACAAAATTTATCCATCATTTAAAAACACCAGATAACCAAAATATCACAGGTACCGCCTAATATTGGAAGAAGCCTTTATATACAGTATTTTGAAGCAAGATTTCGCCATAGAGAACACTCTGAGCAAGATCAACACAACGTACTTCAATGTTTGCAACGAGCCATATCACGTGATGATCAACAACTATTAGAACAACCCATTACTGAAGAGGAAATTAGAAGAGCGAATTTTCTGCAAGTTCCAAATCAGCTCCAGGTCCAGATGGAATTACCTATACTTTTTATAAGGCTTATTGGGACTTCGTAAAAGAGCAACTCCTAGAAGTGTTTAATGAAGTATTTAAGTGTCAATTAGACTGTACAAGTTTTACGGAGGGCATTGTAATTCTTATTCCAAAAAATCAATGTACCGGAATGATTAAAGACTACAGACCGATTACACTTCTAAATACCGACTATAAAATTCTAATGAAGATTTTTTCAAATAGATTAAAAACGCTGCTTCCTCAAATTATAAATATAGGGCAAACGTGTGCAGTGCCAGGAAGAAAGATCACCAATATCCTCTCTACTATTAGGGATTTGTTATTGAAAAAAGGAGATAATGATATTGCTGGGTTACTGAACATAGATCTTGAGCAAGCCTTTGATAATATCAATCATTCCTATTTGTTTGCAGTGTTACATAAATTGAATATCCCTATAAAACTTATCAATATCTTCAAACAATTATATCAGAATGCATAGTCACGTGTACAAATAAACGGGTATTTTACTAAACCAATCGCCATACAAAGATCCGTTCGTCAGGGCTGTCCAATGTCAATGATATTATTTACATGTGCATTAGGACCACTGCTGAGGATGCTGACCTTTTCTTTGTGCAATAACAGACAGATGGTGACCCCGGTTTATGCCTATGCCGACGATGTAATTATTTTATGCAAAGAAACAACCGAAACTACACGTATTCAAGAAGTTCTACAAGTATTCGGGAATGCGTCAAACTCTGTCATTAATTTTACGAAAAGTACGTTCATGGCCCTAACTCCAAGAGGACAAACGATATCACCTCGATTTACTAATGTGAATAAAATGAAAATTTTAAGGATACTATTTACACCCAAAATCATGGATGTTATTGAGACAAATTGGAAAGATATTGTTAACAAAATCAGATATGGATTCCAAAGACACCTCAGTCGAAATTTGAATGTTATTTAAAAAGTGTGGCATATAAACACGTTTATTTTATCCAAAATATGGTACCTTGCCCAAGTTCTTCCGATACCCATTCATACAGCTCAACAAATTGAAAATATTTTAGGATTCTATTTGTGAAAAGGTTTCGTATTTCGTATCGCACGACCTCAATGCAGATTGTGGACCAAGGAAGGAGGTTTACAGTTAATTAATGTAAAAACTATATGTGATGCTCTAATTATAAAATATATATTACGCACTGATCACAATATAGACACTCTAGTGGGCATATCGAACTATGTTGCTTCAGTGCATGCATCCAGTATGACTAGGTCTTTGAAAAAACTTACCACTGACGCCAACAAATTTTTGGAAGACACAAATATTGCAGCAGAACAAATAACAACTAAACTGATCTACAGCTACTTCCTAGACCAAGTGAGGTGTTTACTGAGTGTACAATGTAAATTTCCTAATAAGAACTGGAAGAACATTTGGTCATATTTTAAAATACCACATGTACCATCAAGTTGGAAATGGGAGACATATGCGCTAATTAATGGGATAATTATGACGGAAGAGAGAAAATACATGTACCACATTGTCCCAACTCCACAGTGTAATAAATGTGGGACTATTGATACAATTAGCCATAGACTAACAAGATGTTCAGATCTTACAAGGGGTATTTGGCTATGGGTTCAGCAACAGCTAAATAATGTGCATAAGGCAAGGAGCCCGAACACGAATCTGCGGATCGTTTTTGACCTGGACGTACCACAGACTCCTCATTATTTTAGTATATTATGGCTTGCCATGGGATTTATTTATTATATGTTGCAGAACAAAACATAAACGTTACCCGACTTTATTAAAGAACTCAGAAGGGTATATCTACAAACTGATGTACATGTTAGGGAAAAACTTCAAACGTTAGACTTCCTTACGGAAGAATAGTTACTTCCTTTAAAAATGTGTGTTCTTTGTTACGTGTTAATTCTCAGTGCACCTGTGAAGTTTAGAAATCACGGGTCTTATAGCGGGCATGCAGGCATCGTGATGCCTGATATAAGTTACAGTTATACGTTCAAGCTTGTTGGAATAACCCTTTTAGTTTGTTGTAAGAATTAAATTCAGAATTTTTGATCTAATTGTTGAAAATTCTGTTTAAAATCCTAATCATTAGTGAGGTCAGTTCACTTTGAATGTTTGTTTAGTTTCAGAGATTTTCTGGATTAACGTTTAAATATGGGCAACTTACAAAGTATTAACATACTGAAAAAAAAAAAACTTTAAACTGTGTTGTGTGATTATCGAAAGATATGAATTATTTGATTTATCTTTCGCGTGATGGGGACTGAACCACCTCACCACGTAATTTTTGATAGCACAGTTAAAAAAAAACTTAAGAGCTTATCCGTCTTTGGGTTTTAAAAATCAATGCAAATTAATGTAATATTTGAAATGTAACAGCGCTTACGTTTTTCTGATCCTTGATAAATATTTATGATTCGCTTCATTCCTCTTAAACGTATCGACTATTACCCATGTTCTTTCTCAGCAATGCATTAATTTAAATGATGATTTGTATCAAGAAGAGTGTCACGCGGAAGGAAGGGTAGGAAGGAAATTATGGTTCTATCGGCAAATATTAAAAACACAGTTCAATCTGAAATTTCATAGGCATCGAAACGATTTGTGATAAGTGTTTAAAATTTTCAAATATTTCTCCAGAAAAATAAAAGGACGACGTTTTGGAAAAGTAATAGGGATATCACATAAAAAAAGGAAATGGCAAGAGACTTCAAAATGTTCTGAAGGAAAAATAAAAAATGTAAAAGTGTGTTAGTCGAATTCGGCTGACTTGGAAACTGTTCTTTCCTGTCCAAAAATAAATTCAAAGGCAATATTCTGCAAGAGGAGATTATCTGCTTATAATCTTACTGTTCTAATGTAGAAGCAGAGCGGGTAGAAGAGAAAGTGACGATACTTCCACTAGTCCAGCGGTTCGTCGCAGAGCGGCGCTCGCTCTGCTTTCTGTTCTCAGTTTCAGGAGCGCTATTCGAGTCAATGCAGATGTTTTTAAAATACTCACTAGATAAAAGTATATTATAGTTTATCACAATATTTTACTTACTTAAAAAATATAATACTACTACATTAACTACTCTTGAGTTATATCATTCACTCCTGAATCGTAAATACGAGTATAATAATCAACAGTAAACTGGATCATTCTGTCAGCTTCAGAGAGAAGAACGCAAAAAAAAAGTACAGCTTCGCAAAACTGAACATTTTTGTGTTGTTGTAAGTACATTTTGACACAAAATTATAGTTTTCGATGTACAAGAAAGTATAATATAATATATCGAATGGGACATTATATTTTCACCAATACATTTTTACTACTGCCAGAGCGGGTAGAAGACGTTACTTCCTCTAGTTCAGTGGATCGTAGCCGAGTGGCGCTAGCCCTATTTTCAGTGCCCAGTTTCAAGATCGCTATTCAAGTGAATGAAAAAGGTTTTTAAAAATAACCCATTAGATAAGAATGTATTGTAAAGTACTTAGTTACAATATTTTAATTCTTTAAAAATGTAATATTACTATATTAACAAATTGTGAGTTATATAACACAACCCTGAATAGTAAATATAATAATTAACCGAAAAATGGAACATTTTGCCGGCTTCAGCCAGAAATACGCAAAAAAAGTACAGCATCGCAAAACTGAAAATTTTTATGGCATTATAAAGTACGCATTGACATGAAATTATAGTTTTTATACACAAGAAAGATTGTAATATAATAAAGGAGACACTTTATCTTCACCAATAGTTTTTATCTACTATTTAGTCATTAGTTGCAGTTGTATCTGGTTTATACGTAATTCAGGGGAACAAAAAATATTACGTGCAACTTAGACTCATAAATTAAGCTTCGATATTATATCTATGCTAATGTAAGTTTTGATCTTTTGAAATACCTAGGTTATTTTGTGTTTTGTAAAATTAAAACAATTTGGTAGCACTGTATTAAGTAGTTGTATGCTACTTATTGGAGAATATTAAATTAACGACTTTTCCATGAGGTCTGTTACTTTCTCATGGAAATACGGTCAATGTAACTAGACATAATTTTGGTAGTGGAGTAATGGTACATAAATGCATACAAGCGCATGATCAACTAAGGTGTTCTTCTGATTTTCGGGTGTCACATCCAATTATTTTTTACTCGGATATTTAACGATGCTGTATCAACTGCTGGATTATTTAGCGTCAGTGGAATTGGTCATAGCCAGATGGTACTGGGTAAGGATACATTGTTATGAGAACGGATTGATGTCCTCTTCGTTGGATATTTTCTCTTCTTTTCATTTTTTAAGATATCGAGGCAAGTTTGGGAAAATATGTGTTATAGCATAGGCTACTGTTTTGGTCGCCAGTTCTTGCGTGGAAGTCCTACCTCTTTACTGGCAATAATAAATTTATCGGCTCTTACAATCAAAAGTCGCCCTCGATAGCGCAGTTGATATAGCGCTGGCTTTCAATGCTCGAGGTTGCGAGTTCGATCCCGGCCGAGATCGATGGCATTTAAGTGTGTTTAAATGCGACAGGCTCATGTCAGTAGATTTAATGGCATGTAAAAAAACTCCTGTGGGACAAAATTCCGACACACTGGCGAAGCTGATATAACCTCTGCAGTTGCGAGCGTCGTTAAATAAATCATAATTTTAAAAAATCACAATCAAAACCGCAGAAAAATGGATATCACAGATATAAGAACGAGCATACAGTTTTCTGTGTTCGTGGAATTGCTCTACACCACTTTTGAAAAATAGTCTAGTCTATGGATGGATGAAAGAAAGTCTCTTCCTTACAGATTATAGAGTATCTATAATTGGATTTACATCAAGAACAAAACAATTAGGCTTATTACTACTCGCTCACATAAACGGCACAATAAAAATCACCCGAACACCACAAGAAATATCTTCTTAATTCCATAGCAGAACAAGTTCTACATGCTCTGTCCACAGTGTTAAGAGGAAAACTGCAATCTTAGAACGATCGCCACGCCAATGTTTCGCTCAGTTGCCGCGGCGACACTAGGGGGTTTAAAAGTCCCATTAGACCCTTGCCGAGTTACCACACTTTCTATTCTAAACGCTCTGGTAGAAGTAAACAAAACATATTGCAACGTGTGGGACGAAACGATAGGAAAAAAGAGACTAGATACAGTAGATGTGGCTTCACGTGTATGGAATTTCCTAAAAATCAAGGAGCTGGGAAAGAAATAATCTTGTTTTCCATCACATGTGGGGCCAGAATAGGAATGTCAACTTCAATACTTTTACATGCAGTGAATGTAATGGATATTCCTATAATTAACCAGTGTTTCTTCGAGCCCTGACATTCACGTATGGAAGTGGACTATGTCCATACTAACATAGAAAGAAGAAGTAAACATGTGGATGTATTCGATTCTACTGGATGGTATACTATTGTGAGAATGAGATCAGACAAACATATGGTAATAAAGATGGATAACACTCACTTTTTATATTTCAGACAACTCCATAAGAAGATGATAAACAATGAGAAAACTGCAGAAAATGGTGATACTGTAACCTGGTTGTAGATGGTTTAGATAAAATACCGGAAAAAAGTTCCTTGCACGATATTCTACTAATATTCCTATAATGACGCATTCCAAGTTCTACGAACCAAGAAAAGAGCTGGTCTACGAAGGTCATCAGAGTCTGAAAACAATATTATTCTTTGCCCCACTTATGACGGCCCCCTCTGCATAAGTAGAGAAAATAAAAAAGATTTCCTAGATTTGTGTCATAAGGGTATAAACCCCTTAGGTACCATGCATTCTACCAGGGTCTTAATAATTCTGACCTCGTGGGGAATGAGGCTGCGTAGGATAACATGGAGTAAAATGCACAGCCAGTTTTATTTTAGTTTTCACTACAGATTTGTTACATTAATTGGAAGTATTATTATTCTGTTATTAATTTATCAGTTTGTCAGTGAAGTATGTAATATTCATTTAACTATATTCTGTACTTTATTAATGATTATTTTTTTTAAATATGAGTGAGGCATCTATGAATGAACTATGTAGTAGGGCCTAAATAATATTATTAACAAAATATTTTATTTAGCAGAACATTCTGTATTATGTTTGTTAGATAAAAAAATCTGCTATGCCATTTACCTTATAATTTATTATCTCAAGTTAAAATTCCTGTAAATTATTAACGTTTAGGAAAACAATTCAAGGACTTCCATGATTGTACCCATAATGTACTGGTCTGTATAATAACCAACTGTATTGGAGAGAAAAGTCTTTATTACTGTGTTTCAGACTTTCCATCGCACAGAATCATGTTTATACAATTCATGACCAGCAGATGCGTTCCACAATGTCTGACAGGAGACGTAAACATTGTCGGCAGAGGTAGGGAGGCGCATAATTGCTACTCAACCAATGGCAGAGGTCACAGTCCAAGGCTTATCTTGACATTGGGTGGACAGAACGCTTCAGACCGCCCAAAATAAGCGTGGAATGTGATCTCTGCCATTGGTTTTTAAGCAATTATCCGCCTTCCTACCTGTGCCGACAATGTTTACGTCTCCTGTCGAACATTATAGAACGCAGTATAATGTCACTTAATACTGTAATATCCTTGTTTGATTGCCGTAAGTTGAACTGCAATTTTAAATTTGTTAAGAATCAGACAAACGTATCTACATACATAAATTAAAATAATAGTTCAGCCTATTACAAGTTATTAATTAGCGTGAAAATAAGACTAGCAAGTCATAACATTATAACATTAAGTGTAATAAAGATTTACAGCAGAATACTCGATGTAAAAATATTACAAAGTGTCAAATTTCCAAGAGCAAACCTTTAAATCCGAATATCTCAAAACTATGATTTTGTAGATACGTTTCTTTGATCCTAAGTAGGCGATTATGAGATTTACAAGGAGGATGAACCGTAAGTAATGTCACTGATTTCAGTGTATTATTCTTCGAGATATTTCAAAGAAGAAAGTTTAATATAATTTTATCCTTCTTGCTTCCTTTTAAGGCTCAACTACACTATTAAACATTTAACAAAAACATGTTAAATGTTAAATTGTTTACTGTTAACATCCCAACATGTTGATTGAACATGTTAATGCTAATTTCATTTAAAGTTCACGCCACGGATTTTGGCAGATGGATTTTGTCAATGTGAACTCGAGAGCGAGTTCCTCACCGCTGCAAGATCGGTTATCTCTATCGCAGCTGGAATGGGTAGGACATAAGAGTAAACACGCACGCCCGAGTGTTCTATTAGACTCTGGACAGTCACCTCCAAAAACTAAACAAATATTACAGTAGTCTATACGTGTCTCTGGTATTCCCAAGTAACTAGTTCGATTAATTTAAATGTGTCTCAATGAAACTTACAGCAGAGTCCGTATAGACCAGTTTTTATGTGATGCTTTTTCAATTCACTGTGGGCTAAAGCAAAGGAGATGCACTATCACCTTTACGTTTTAACTTCGCCCTAGAATATGCCATTAGGAAAGTTCAGGATAACAGAGAGGGTTTGAAATTAAACGGGTTACATCAGCTTCTTGTCTATGCGGATGATGTGAATATGTTAGGAAAAACTCCACAAACGATTAAGGAAAACGCGGAAATTTTACTTGAAGCAAATAAAGCGATAGGTTTGGAAGTAAATCCCGAAAAGACAAAGTATATGATTATGTCTCGTGACCAGAATATTGTACGAAATGGAAATATAATCTGTTATATATATGGGAATATGTTAATCATTAGTCAGTAGATAAGACTGACTTTTACGAAATACGAACATTAAGAGATGGAAAATGGGAGGAAGTAATAATCGAAATAATTATACCGATTTATTTTTTTAACCAGCAGACGTGCAGCCTTTAAATTTAAAACAAAGATTCACTCATAAAATTGGGTTAGACTATTCATCTCATCTCTCAGAATTGTTTCTAAAATGTATAAGGAAAGTAAAAAAATAAAATTCCATGTGGGCTACTCCTTTGAAATAACTTCTTTTTTTTCTTTTTTTTTTTTCACTTCCGAGCAGAGAGGAGAGAAAAAGAAGTCGACGATTTTAAAAATTCACTAAACTATATTTAACTAGAGACGTAAAATTTAAAATGAAGGTTTACTCTCTAAATTATTTGTTAAACATTCTTAGATTTTTTAAATACCACTTCCTAAGGTACTGATGAAAAGGCAAAAGGGAGTGAGAAATCTCATGTCATCCGATCTCGATGAAAGTTGATATCTGGGGATCTTTGCGATCACAGAAAACGAATAAGGTATTATTTTGTTCGACTTTGTCCCTAAAGTGGTGGAGTGGGACAAAAATGGGTGAAAAATTAAATAAGATATTTTAGGAGTTTTCGAGACGAAAATTGCGAATAATACAATTTGTGCGAATTCAATATGGCAGTTTCAGTACTATGAATTATATTTAAAAAATTAAACATCGGATAGCGCAAATATACACAAACACAGGTAACACATGTACAGTATTTAAGGGGGTATGTAACACCTTTTGACAGTAGGCCTATACATTTAGTAAAATCGAAAGTCTAATTTCTACATATTCTGAATGAATTTTGTGCTGGAATTTAGTATAGTCATCAGCCAATACCTCTAAATTAATAATCAACTTTTTAGAATCCATAAAATACAGGATTTATTGTGAATGGTAATTTTATTTTTCAATTGGTGCAATTTGTGCAGGGAAAATTAGTTTCTCCGATATTTTGTACGATTTTGAATATTTTAAAGTGCTTTCTTCTCTGTTCTATTCACAATGTGCGTGTTAAGAAATTATTGCCCTTGTAATATCCATTACAATTCTATTTATTATATCTTTATATATATCTAACTTCCGCAGCATGCAATTTTACCCAATTAACCAAATTATATTTTGAATAATAAAAAGAATCGTAATTTTATTAATTTGAATTGTCGCACCACCAGTAGAAGATCCCTAGATTATTACTGGACAAATCTTGTATATCGATCTGGTAAGGGTAGGATTATATATATGAAGAGTCCACTGCAAGAATGATGGATGTCACTTTCTTGTCGAAAATGAACCAAGACGTCAATGCATAGCTTAAGACATATAGAATGTACATACAGAGTTATATGGCATTAACACTGATAGTCATTTTCCAGTAATGATCGGAATATCACAGTTAAGCTTTGAGCGCTAAACATTTCAAACTTTCAATTGCTTCTCCTGCAAAATGTATTCCAAACGATATCCATCATTCTTGCAGTGGAGTCTTCATATATGCGCAATGCAATGCTTTTTCCTTTTAATTTAGAAAATGTAGGAGACGTATTGTAAAATCATTGCGAACGAAAGTCATTTACATCTATTTAAGGTATTCTTTGAGTCGGACTGTACCGTGGTGTGTTTATTAATTAATAATAACGATACGAGAGATGAGTGTGTGAACATATAAACAAGGACAGACAGCCTTATCGCAATTCATTCTCGCAGTTCTCACAAAACATTGGCTCGCCTACTGCAAATGTCATTGAAGTCATCTGCCAAAATCGGTTCCTCCGACTATAGCACTTTGTCCACACTGTTAAACATGTTAAACTTGACTTTCTTTGCGTAGTCCACCATAAATAGTCTGTGAGATTTTAATGTCGATAGTGTCTTCTTTTCAAACCTTGGACAATGGACACAGATGATGATTTGGCTTTTGTAATTGCTTCTATTGCTTGTTGCAAGGCCTTGAAAAGGAAGAAAATAGAATGTGGGTGCGGCAATATCTTAGTAAGAGACACTATGCAGAAAACATTCTAAACGACTTAAAGTTGAAGATCGATTTGGATTCAAAAACTTGCTAAGAATGTTAGAACACGATTTTAATATAGTGCTGCAAAAATACTTCCCGTTACATCAAAGAAATACACAATTGAAGAGTAGCCATTTCATCTCAATTAAAAAAATTACAGCGCGATTGATTGAATATAATAGGACCTACGACATGATAGATGTTAAAGGAGCGGGTAATACCGTATAATTATTCTTTCCGAAGTTTTACGAACATTAACATACATCACCAAATATAACCATTACTGACGTCAACATAGCATTAACGTTTAGCGTACGACAAGAGTGCGAAAACTCTCTTTTGTGTTCTCGAAAACAGTTAAATAATAATTCTAGTTCTCTAAAACAGTCGGCCTTCTTTGTTTTGTCTCTATATTCTTTTGCAGACATATCCCACAAACAAGGCCTTACATCAGTGCATTAATTTTATTCTACCGTATTTTCTTTCGTCCACTCCATTACTTCGAACTTAGAGCAAACACCAAGGACCAATGATACTAGATACGCGCCACAAATTCGGAAGTTAATTGTTGCTATGGAAATTGTACGAATTTTGCCGAACTGTACCGACGCTGCACGAGAAAATGAATTAATTTGACATGTTTTCCATTGCTGCCAACATGTTAAGAGTGTTAACTTCAACATGTTAAGTCAACTGAGACTTGAAATGTCCATATACATGTTAAATTCAACATTTTATATTTATCATGTTGTTAAATGTTTAACAGTGAAGACGAGCCTTTAGAGACAAAAATTGTTTTATATGAAACTTTTCATTGGGAAAGCCATTGATTTAATTCCCAATGTGGTCAGTCAATTTAAGAGAATAGTGTATTATGATAAATGAATTAAATAATTTCTATTTCGTCCTTTAAATGTGCAGAAATTTGATCCCAACAAATGTAGCATTGCGAAATTCCTTTGCTTTTAATCGCACAAGGCGACGAGGACGCCATCGATGCATTTTCAACTTCCGAAGTTATCTATATGTTTAATATTCATTCTGCAGTATTTATTTACGTAACTAGGACAGAAAGTGATACTTTTGTGTTCGACTGAGAAGGTTACTTCACTTCCGTTGGCGGCATTGTTCCTTACAGGTAGAAGTAATATCTTCTTTGATAGCTACCATTGTTGGCAGGATTGCTATATCTCAATAGATCAATGACACAGGTTATGTTGGTTAGTGTCAATACAAATCTAGCGTCAGACTGTTATTCTGTTGTTATTGTTCCAGATAAATTTCCTCACTTCCACTGATTACGTACTACGATGTAATTTTTAAAGCGTGTAATATAGGCGTATGTCGAGGTATATGCAAAAAGAGCTTCAGTCCTGGACTGAGGCCATTTGTGCACATGTCAAACTAGCAACTCGTATTTTTGTATAGTCATAAGCGACTGACGACCTTCCATCACAGATCGATGTAACCATGGGAAACATATCAATTTTCGACAATAACGCATATTCGATAAAATATGGACTCAAGCCCTTCTTGCATACAGCGATTCATTTACTGTCAAAGTTTACACCGTAAATTCTACATAGAAATCAATGTCATACAGAGAAAAAACGTATTTTGAAGTAGCTCCTCTATATATCGAACATCTGTCGTACTGTGTAATATTTGTGTGGTAATCTTCCAACGGAAGATTTGACAATTATTTCAAGACAGAACCCATATAGGCCTATGTTTTATAATAATAACCATAAAACTAACCTCTCAACTCGCGAAGACATTCGTTGGCAGCCTGTACTTTCCAATTTTTCACAACACACACATGTTACGATATATTTGTTTATTAAGTTAACACTTCACCATTCACTTAAATATCACTCACTGCGAGTTCGCGCTTTTAATGATACAAGGAGACGAGGACGATCAACTCAACATTATTACTTTACAGTAGTACCAAAATGTCATAATGTCCAGCAAAATCATTCCATTCCCTTAAAGTATGTATACTCTATGTGAATGAAGTAAAAATAACTGATATAAACAGTACAGTACTTCTCATTTACCTACAGGTTATTTCTATTTATTTACTTTTACACAAATTTCAACGGAAGACAGAATCACCCGAGTTTACTATTTCGGCCTTGTGAAGTTGGCTATCCATTACCACATCCCTCAACGCATCATGTAGTAAGGAATAATAGATACTCATTGTTGCCATATCTTTTTAATTCGAAACTTACTAATCGCAGTCAATATGTTATGTGAAAATTTAGTATGTTTAGTACCAATGAAAATGCAACTTTGAAATTCATATATAGGAGTATTAGTTGGACATTAATTATTTATTAAATTATTTATATCTTAAGGCTGAATGTTACATAATTCTCCAGAGAGAGTACTATGACCTCCACGAATGTTGCAACCGAACTGTTACGAACGGCTATCACCAAATACCTTACTGTAATAATACCGGACAGCTGTATACTAGCAGCATTGGCGTGAGTGCGAAATATCGCGCACCTGACATCTAACGGAGCTGGATGGAATTACGTCCCCAAATATTAACATAGCGGGATTCGGACTATTTTTAAAACGTGAGTTACTAATGTGGAAAAATATATGAAACACTTGAGAAACGTTGAATAGTATTTAATGTAAAATTATTATCTCATATCAAAGCTGCATAGGCCCTATTATGAGAAATATTGTATACTTCATATTGCTTTCCGTAATTAATTGTTACATAGGGCAGGCTTATGTGAGGGAGGCAATGAACCTACGGGTTCCTTAAAACCCAGTAACTAAGTAATTAATTTTTTCATATTTTCTCTTCGCTTTAGTGAGACAAAATCAATTCTGAAATTAAGAATGAATTTACAATAATGCTTTATATACGCATTGCTGACAACTGCAAAGATAAAATTGATAGTAATCTGATGCTTGTAATAATTAGTAAAAGCATGTGAACAACAATAAAACTTAATTTTACAAAACTTTAAAATTTCCAATACATTTTAACTTTTATTCATTTATTAGATCTAAATAAAAAAGCTAATTTATATTTTTCTATCAACACAAAAACGAAGGAATTAGGCCTACTAAAGAATGTTGTTGACTCACGTTTTAGGATCCCTCGGAAATCGAAAGTACGATTTGGAGCAATTTGTAATGTTGTAATTGTAGCAATTACAAACAGTACATATACACTCTGACATTTTAACACAGCACTAATTAATGAAACTATTAACTAGCCCAGCAAAAATATACATTGCAGTTGATTACAGCTTGTTTCACGAGTATCACCACACCGGCCACCTAGATAGCAGGACCAGTGTCGGTCGCACGTAAAATTGCTATCTGTCCGGTATTATAATAGCAAGGTATTTGCTATCACAGGATGGGAGAGATGCGATGTAGAATCGTCCGTAACGGTTTATAGTGCCTATTTGACTTGAGAATAATATAAAACTGCAGCCATAACAATAAAGTACAGTGTGTAGTATATAGCAGTACGATCAGTTACATTTTCTAAGTTATTCTATTTTATTTTACAACATGAAATATAAAAGATGTGCAAATTTGTTAGTAACCAGTCAATATGGGTTGTGCAAGAAAACGTGAAAATCGCTGGGAGCAAGATCAGGACTCTAGGTCATGTCTACATCTCTCCAATCTCATGTGAAAGGAATGTGTATAGTAACATTACAATTAAAGGATCACACATATAATCGTATTAGCCTGCTAATTTTAAAAGGCTTATGTGCTGATGTAATTATTGGACATGACATTTTAAGACAGCACACTAGTCTCAATATTTCGTTTGGTGGATCTAAAGATCCTCTTTCAGTATGCAGTTTAGTTACTGCTCTTGTCCCTCCAGCATCACTTTTTAACACACTTACTTCTGATTGCACTCCTATTGCCATAAAATCTCGACGACACTCAAATGAGGACAATGAGTTCATAAAACGAGAAGTTCAAAAATTATTATCAGAGGGAATCATAGAAGAAAGTCGATCTCCATGGCGAGCACAGGTCTTAATCACTTCCAGTGATAATCATAAAAGACGAATGGTAATTGATTACTCTCAGACGATTAATAGATTCACTCTTTTGGACGCATATCCCATACCTCGATTAGAAGACGTTGTAAGGAAAGTGAGTAAATATGAAATATTCAGCACTATAGATCTGCGTAGTGCGTATCACCAGATACCTATTATGTCGAAAGATAAGCCACATACGGCTTTCGAGGCGTGTGGTCGATTATATCAGTTCTGTCGAATTCCTTTTGGTGTAACGAATGGGGTAGCATGTTTCCAAAGAGCTATTGACGCTATTATTGAATCACAAAATCTAAAGGACACATTTTCGTACTTGGATGATATAACAATATGTGGACGTACTCAGGAAGAACATGATATTAATTTGCAACGTTTTCTCAAAGCTGCAGATAAATTTCAACTCACACTAAATGAGAATAAATCTGTCTTCTCTACTAGACGTATCAAGTTATTAGGCTATACAATTGAGAATAAAACTATCAAGCCAGATGTTGAACGACTTCGCCCTCTGTTAAATTTACCTCAACCTTGTGACAGTCGCACTTTACGACGTGCAGTGGGAATGTTTGCACATTATTCAGGGTGGATACCCAAATTTTCCGAGAAGGTACGACCTTTTGTTCAATGTAAGGCTTTTCCTATGACTCAGGATGCTGCACTTGCTTTTAAAAGTCTAAAACAAGAAGTTGCAGATTCAATTGTAACTTCTATTGATGAAGACTCCCCATTTACAGTTGAAACAGATGCCTCTGATTTTGCTATTGGAGCGACTTTGTCACAGTCAGGGAGACCGGTTGCTTTCTTCTCTAGAACTCTTTCTAAAACAGAACAGAGGCAATCTGCTGTCGAAAAGGAAGCCTATGCTATTGTTGAGGCCTTGCGTAAATGGAGACATTACCTCGTAAATTGTTATTTTAAGCTGATAACCGATCAGAAATCAGTTATGTTCATGTTTAATAATACTACAAAGAACAAGATAAAGAATGAGAAGATTAAGAGATGGCAACTTGAACTGTCGTGTTATAAATATGATATAGTTTACTGGCCTGGACGAGAAAATGCAGTTGCTGATGCATTCTCCCGTATATGTTCTGCTACAGAAATGCCTGGAAACAAACTAAGAACATTACATCAAGCACTCTGCCATCCTGGAATAACTCGTCTTTATCACTGGGTAAGAAGTAAAAACTTACCATAATCACTCGATGATATTAAGAAAGTAAGTACATCATGTAATGTATGTGCAGAACTTAAACCTAGATTTTCAGACACAATGGAAAATTAATAAAGGCAACCTCACCCTTTGAACGATTAAATATAGACTTCAACTACTAGAAATCGGTACATTCTGACAGTTGTGGACGAATATTCTAGATATCCCTTCGCATTTCCTTGCTCGGATATGAAGTCTTCGACAGTAATTAAATGTTTACAACAACTTTTCTCCATATTTGGTATGCCCTCTTACATCCATTCAGACAGAGGTACAGCCCTTATATCGTATGAATTGAAAGCTTTCTTAGCAAGTCATGGTATAGCAACTAGTCGCACTACTCCGTATAATCCTCAAGGCAATGGGCAAGCTGAAAGGTACAATGGGATAATATGGAAAACTATTTTATTAGCTCTGAGAGGCAGAAAGTTAGAAGTATCAAAGTGGGAGACAGTTCTCCTGGATGCCCTTCATTCAATAAGATCGTTGCTGTGCACTGCAACTAACCAGACTCCCCACGAACGTATGTTTATCCATTCCAGAAGATCATCTTATGGTTTTTCTCTACCAACATGGCTAACAACACCTGGACCAGTGTTGCTAAAACGTAATGAGCGTCCTACAAAATATTGCCCTTTGGTTGATAAGGTAGAACTTCTAGAAGCGAACCCCGAGTATGCTCATGTCCGCTACTCGAATGGTAGAGAAGATACTGTATCTACAAAGCAGTTAGCTCCATGTGCCCAGGAATCGCCATCTATGTTACCACATGAGAATGACAACAAAGAGCGGGATCTCATAGAAAAACACACAGAGTTGTCGATGATGAACAGAACAGCATCCCTGTAAGACAGGACTCTACAGTTAATGGTGGGAACGAAAATAACAGTGATAATGGTCTACAAGAACAGCAGCTTCGTCGTTCTAATCGGACAAGAGTATCGCCTAAGCACCTGGATGACTATGTTAGCAAATAACATCAAAGAGGGGAAGAATGTAGTGAAAATGAATTACTTGGTGTCATAGCAACGTGTTTGTTTGTTGTAGTAACCTGTATTGGTTCTCTGTTTATTAAAGCCTTATATCCTAAAAGGTGTTTTCTTTACAAACTCGATGCATCCTGAGAAGTCTGGGACCAGTTGCAGGTCTACTTGATATCAGTCCACTTGCTTTCAACCTCCTTCTAACTGTTTTGGCCGAAATTGGGCGTCCATGCATGTTAACAAATTACTGGGCTACACTAGTAGCTGGCAGGTTGCGCTCCCTAAGAACTCTCAACACAATATACCTGTCTTCATTTGGATTTGTAGCTCTTGGACGACCCGAACCTGGTCTTCTGGTATATTCTAGGGTCTCTCTATACCATTTTATGGCATCATGGGTTGTGCTTCTAGCCATATTCATAACATTTGCAATGTAACGTACACTGCGTCCATCATCGTAAAGGGCTACAGCTCGAGCCACATCTTCAGGTCGCATCTTGTTTTAAGACAAATGTTACAACCCCACTTAAACTCAGAAAATGTAAAAATAAAGAAATAATGAATGATAACGATAATGAAGCACAAATGGTTGAGACAAAATTGTTATACCTGAGACCCCGAAAGCAAAATTGGAATATTTGGTTGTAATGGCTTGTTTATAAAACAAAAAACAATCAACAATGTATACACGTCTCCATAACAACAGATGGCTACCATAATATTGTATAAGAAGACAATGTTTTGCAAAATACCAGCAAATATTAAAGGGTCCGTTTTTTTTGCTCCTGAGTGTAATATGCTTTTTGTTGATTTTGATGCTCTCCTCATGTTCTGTTATGCAGACAGAGTCCGTGGATGTGGCATAAATATGCATTTAAGTGTTCTAGGCCTATAGATATTTCCACACATCACAATATTATAGGTACTGCAGCAACATGAACTTAATTAATTACAAATAATAATAAAAACAACAATGTTATGATTAAAAAGAAACAAATCCAGACATTTCAAACTGCATTTCTCGTGCCCACTCTTCGGCTTCCGCATTTAATAGCATTTCTACGGCCTTTCTTTGTAGCCTATTTCCAAATCATGCCAAACGATACAATCTTGTCCTGAAGAATTAATTCAGAGCTTTAACAACTATATTATGACATTGTGGCAAATAGAAATTAGAATTGAATGCAGAAATCTTCGGTTTTTAAGGAGAGAAAATAGTGAAATTTGACATTTTTCCTAATTGATAAATACGTTTCAGTTGTTTTATGTAGAAATATCATTGCTGCAACAACTTAAATTCCTAGATTAGTTTTATAAAAACATTTTGGGGCCCAAATTAAACAAAACTATATATATCAAGATAAAGTCATTCATTAATCTCACAATTAATCTACTGTTCGCTTAGGTAGTGGATCCTTTCTTTTCAGTTTTATAATCACTTCTTTCCGTTTTCTTTGTTTCTTTCACCTCGTGACATAGAAAACAAATGTGAAACTGTTCAGTTCTCTGTAAACAGTTCGGGACACAACAGAATGATATTTTTCGCACTTAACATTACATTCGTTCCGTATATGACTGTATACTGCACAGCGCGCTGGAATTACAATGGCCGATTTGTCGGCATTTTCCTGAGCAATGGATTTAGGTACTTTGAATTCCACGGACTCTGATATGCTGTTAATCCCATTTGTGGCTAGAAATTTACAGTTTAGGAAAAATAATAACCAATCTTTGTATAATTTCACTAACATTGTGTGATTTTCAGGATATAAATGCACGCAACACACACCTAGCTATCCCTACCTAATGTCATGTTCATACTAATGTACTATAGACAAGAACAATTGAAACGAACGTACCGTTGCTACGACTGCTAAATGAGATGTCGAAGGCGTACTGCATGCTTAGTTAGTGGAAGCAGTAAATGACAAATGCCAAAATTATAAAAACATAACAATATAATTGATTAAATGATTAACATCATAACAATGTAAAAATGAATTGATGTGTGGTTAACAAAATGAGTGTGACAGAATGAAATTTTAAAGTACAATAATGAAGATTCAAATCCATACCACTCCTACCAACACTCTTCATATAATATGATTCTATCCATAATGTTCTCTTCCGATAAGATGACATATAATATGATCGTAGAAACTAATCTTCTAAATTAACCTGCACACAATACAGGTCATACATTTTAGGCTTTACTAGGTGTAAATAGTTTTTGGAGAAGTTTTAAAATAATTTATGTACTGTAGTGTAGTGTATTGAATTAAAAAAAATTACATCTTTGTTTTCAAGAACATTATTCCCCCTCAAAAAGGCAAGGTTGTCAGATTCATCAGGAATCCTGGACAGGTGGTCACACATTTGAATTAATTCAATTTGTAATAAAACTGATTTTATTCGTTTTATGAATTTCAAATAATTGTATAGCACCTAAACGTTTAAATTTAATATACTTCTACAACATTATGAAAATTCCTTTAAATTAATTATTGGTCAATTCTGGAAAAATGGTCATATTACAGCCTTAACTATACGGAAAAAAAATTCATGACACAGTGTTTAAATCCTATCAATATTACATCAACTTCCAAAGAGAGTGAAGGATCAATACAGGCTACTGTATAATACCTAATACGTACTATAGTATTATCGTTTTTATTTCACTGCAACGTGATAGAAGGCGACAGGCGACATTGACGAAGACGTTGAACATACGTTGGACACGGCATTGAAAAAATTAATAAGGAATTGTGAAAATTCTTCACAGATACATTAAAACTGTCGATATTTCTCCTCATGGTAAATGTGAATGTATATAAAGAATAGAAAACAGGATAGAGAGGTAACTCTTTTTTATTTAGAGAGTCTAAAGGTTGTCCTGTCCAGCGCCGTGGCGTCGCGGTCTAAGGCATCCCGCCTAGGACTCGCGTTACGGAATGCGCGTTGGTTCGAGACCTCATGAGGGAAGAAATATTCTCATGAAATTTCGGC
Source organism: Periplaneta americana (assembly GCF_040183065.1). Classification (NCBI taxonomy): domain Eukaryota; kingdom Metazoa; phylum Arthropoda; class Insecta; order Blattodea; family Blattidae; genus Periplaneta; species Periplaneta americana. The sequence goes on from NC_091131.1 coordinate 185,791,610, forward strand.
CAGTGTATGGGACCGGTGCCCACCCAGCATCGTGATGCACTTGGGGAGCTACGATAGGTAGCGAAATCCGGTTGTGAATACCAGCTATAACGGCTGGGGGGATCATCGTGCTAACCACACGACACCTCCATTCTGGTTGGATGATCGTCCACCTCTGCTTCGGCATGTGGGCGTGAGGCCAGGAGCCGCCTGGTCGGTCTAGGCCCTTCACGGGCTGTAGCGCCACGGATTATTATTATTATTATTATTATTATTATTATTATTATTATTATTATTTAAAGGTTGTCCTAGACTATTTTCGACCTAAGAAGAGAATCAGTCCATTCAGGTGTTCATATAGGATGAGTCAATACTTCATCGACTAATTTTTTAAGATGGTCGTAAATAAATATGGTTCCAAGAAAAACAAAATGTTACAGATCTTATGATGAAAGACGACTTGGGCATAGAAATTATAATTATATAAAGCTGTCAGAAAAACAATGGAAAGATAGAACGAATACATATTTTGATCATAAGGAAGATCAAAAGCATTGAAGATCTTTTTGCGATTTTGCAATATAGGCCTTGAATACGCCACTGGGAAATCAATGAAATAATTTGTAAAATTATTACTATTTGTCATTATTATTAGTATATTAGTTATGAAATGTTAAGTTAATTAAATAAATAAATAAATAAATCACTGAATGAATAGACAGACAAACAAACAGACACACACAAATATGTAAATAAATAAACAAATCAATAAATAAATACACAAAAAATTAATGAATATGTAGGCCTAAATAAATAAATATTTACAGCTTTCAAGGAACCCGGAGGTTAATTGCCGCTCTCACCTAAGCCCGCCATCGGTCCTTACCCTGAACAAGATTAATTTAGACTCTACCACCATATCCCACCTCCCTCATATTCATCTTAAATATTATCCTCCCATTTATGTCTCGCTCTCCCCAAAGGTGTTATTTCCTCCGACCTTCCAACTAACACTCTGCATTCACCCGTACGTGTTACATGCCCTGCCCATCTTAAACGTCTAGATTTAATGTTCTTAATTATGTGAAGTGAAGAATAACATGCTTGCAGTTCTGCGATATGTAACTTTCTCCATTCTCCTGTAACTTCATCCGTCTTAGCCCCAAATATTTTCATAAGCACTTTATTCTCAAATACCCTTAACCTCTGTTCCTCTGTCAAAGTGAGAGTCCAAGTTTCGCAACCATACAAAAGAACCGGTAATATAATTGTTTTATAAATAAGTAAATAAATAAATAAATAAATAAATAAATAAATAAATAAATGACTTCACTGTGTTAACCAGAGCTGTAAAGTTGGTAGCGAAACTATTACGTTGTGTGATAGGTCTTAAATTTAGTACGTGTTGGAAATGACGTAGCAACGAACAGAATAGTAACCTAATCACCAAATGCCGATACATAAACAAGTAACATGTGTTACTTGAATGAATGAATCTATTGCAAAATTTAGAAATGCAACATCGATTTATTATTTTTTTTATTTTTTTAAGTACTGCAAAAAGTTATTCACTAACCGTAAATTGTAAGTGACTTATCTGAACCCGAATGCTACGAAACCTTGGCTTTTCGGGCCTCGGGTTCTCAAACTTCATTCTCGACCAGATAAGTCTCACTTGCAATTTTCGGAACATAATATAGGCTAGGGCTAGGGACAGGGAGGTTCAGTTCGGAGCAGTAACTATGACGTAATTACTCGGTTGATCCGAGTACAGTACCGAGTACAAATTTGTGGCGGCAGATTTAAAATTTGGGTAGATAGAGTCGATTTTAGAACATGCTTTGAAAGTGAAACCAAGTGTGTTTTAAAAGCGTTGTAGTAAAGCGCTTTCGCTTTGCCAATTGACGAGAAAAGAAGTGCTTCTCTTCAATGCAAAATGGCATTTGGAAATTTGCGTGATTGAAACTATTTGCGGAGTTATTTTACATGAAAGGCCTATTTAACCTTCAGTGTTGTTATATATGACAGATGAAATAAAATTGATAAAATAATTTATAATACTGTAACGTTTTATACTAGACAACAATGTAAATTTTATTATCTCAACAATAACTCTTCACTTTCTACAATTTAATTTCACTCACGTCAACAATGGGATTTGCTCTCCGCACAGCAACACAGCATTCGTTATTGCACTCCACAAACGACAATGACAATTTACTTGGACTATTACGAACAACAATGAACTGTTAATCTTAACTAATATTCACAAAGCACTAATTACAACACAGAACTGTTAGTTCTCAGTTCACAGCTCGTTTGTCTTGGCTAGTTCTTCTAGCTCAGTCACTCGCGTTCACAGAATCTCGAACCCCAGACCTTCAGAGACGATCCGATTCGAACTCAGGTCCCCCAACTGCGGTCCACTGCACTCGAACTCCGGGCTTCAGGCTCCACAGTTACGGACACAACTCAAGTCGCGCTCTGGTCTCGAAGCTGGTTTCACTGCTACACAAGACTGTCTGGCTTGCTCTCCACTGACTTTAGCAACACTAGCTTACTGACGGGCTGAATCACTCGCGTTCACTTGCGCGTTGTATTTATAACTAAGCCATAGTTTCTCGAGAGTTCGCGGTCGGTCGACAGATGCCTAGAAGATAACGGATATCCAGACTTCTCTGGATCTTTCTCCTCAGTCACCAGCTGCTTTACTTTCCCCTCTCTGCCGCGGAACAGCGTGTCGTAACCTCCTCTCTCCTCTCCCTGCCGCGCGCCGTCCCCCAGTGCTCCGTGGAGTCCGTGTCGACTCACGCGCGACCTGCTCTCTTGCGGGACGCTGGTCGTGAGTTCGAATCTCACGTCGCTGTCACAATACTAACAGCTAATAAATTAACATGTGATGTAAACGTTAAACTCTGCGGATAAGTAAAAAAGAAGATCGAAAGAAACGGGCTCCAAGAAGTGCTGCCTAAAGCACTTAAAAAATAACACACAACATTCTCCTATTAGTATATTAACTGCATAATATATCTGAAGTGAATTAATCGTCGAATTTATCTCGAGCATTTTAGGTCTTACAAATTGTGTGTTTGTGTGTGTGTGTGTGTGTGTGTGAACGTGTATATTCCCGTTATGTTATGTAACTGATTTTGATTATGTGTCATTTTCTACTTTATTTTATATATTATGTAACCGATCATGACTATTTGTAATTTTATATTATGTAACCGATCTTGACTATTGTAATTTTCTAGTATATTTTATGTAATTTCTAAGGTAGTTTCTGTTGTGTTGTTTTGTAATTTAATTTTGTATTTCATGTATATTATTGAAACCTGGTCGAGTGGAAGAGAAGGTCTCATGGCCTTAACTCTGCCAGACAAAATAAACATGCTGCTGCTACTGTTATACTACTACTACTACTACTACTACTACTACCACCACCACCACCACTACCACCACTACTACTACACAGAATTACTTACTATTACGGAAAGTGGATAAAATAATAAAAAAAGTGGAACCTTGAACTGAAGAACATAATGTTTATTTATTTTATAACATCACTTGCCTTTCATACAATCACGTTTTCTTCGGTGAAGAGTAATATTATTCATAAATTAAAGTAATTCGGTAACATAATTGGTAGATATAAATCTAAATAAAATGATGACTCATGAGGTAACACAAATCCAATAAAAACAAATATAATGCACTTTCTTTTTAACATATTTCAATATTAACCAAACACTCTTAATATAATAATAATAATAATAATAATAATAATAATAATAATAATAATAATAATAATAATATTAATAATAATAATAATACTTAAGGCTTTTAAGGAACTCAGAGGTTCATTGCCGCCCTCACATAAACTCGCCATTAGTCCCTATCCTGAGCAAGGTTAATCCAGTCTCTACAATCATATCCCAACTCCCTCAAATACATTTCAATATTATTCTCCCATCTACTTTTCGACCTTCCCAAAGATTTTATTCCCTCCGGCCTCCCAGCTTACATTCTATATATGCATTTCTGGATTCCCCCATACGTGCTACATGCCCTGCCTATCTCAAATGTCTGGATTTAATGTTCCTAATTATATCAGGTGAAGAATAAAATGCGTGCAGTTCTGCATTATGTAGCTTTCTTCATTCTCCTGTAACTTCATTCCTCTTAGCCCCAAATATTTTTCCAAGCATCTTATTCTCAAACACCTTTAACCTGTGTTCCTCTCTCTAAGTGAGAGTCCAAGTTTCACAGTCATATAGAAGAACCGGTAATATTTATTGTTTTATAAATTCTTTCAGTTTGTTTTGAGAGCAGACTGGATGATAAATGCTTCTCAACCGAATATTAAAACGCATTCTGCGGTTAATTTCCTCCCGAGTGTCATTTATATTTGTTACTGTTGCTCCAAGATATTTGAAAATTTCTACCTCTTCAAAGGATATATTTCCAACCTTTATATTTCCATTTCGTACAATATTCTGGTCACGAGACATAATCATATACTTTGCCTTTTCGGGATTTACATTCAAACCTAGCTCTTTACTTGCTTCAAGTAAATTTCCTGTACTTTCCCTAATAGTTTGTGGATTTTCTCCTAATATAATCACGTCATCCGCACAAACAAGGTGCTGACGTAACACGTTCAATTCCAAACTTTCTCTGTTATCCTGGACTTTAATAATAGTAGTAGTAGTAATAATTATAATAATAACAATAATAATATTCATAATAATTATTATATTATTATTATCATTATTATTATTAATACGTACAGTAATATGTTCAGATTGTCAGTGTGCATTAGGCTCACTTGTCAAGTCATATAATAGGATGAATTCCTCTTCAATACTAGAAATAATTTGTCCTGTAGCAGAAAATATTTAAATACAATAGTACCTGCGTCATTGTCTTGTAGAGCTAAGTGAAACACGTGAACTCTGTTTTAACGTTTGAACTGACAGGTAACGGCTACAGTTAACCGATTAACTTCGGTGCTCCGCTGCCAAGCACAAAAACCGACAGAACCGAGTTACTCAACAGTTCTACTGGCTCCGCCCCCAGCTCTAATATAGGCCTACTATTTGCTACGAACTTCCTAAAACTGGGACTTACATCACATTCTAGTATATACAGTCATGAAGCTCAATACGTAGTAAATATCCGTCCATAGATAGTTGCTAATCACTAGGATCGCTAATATCGCCTCATTACAGACAATGCGAAATAGTACCGGCACAGTCTATTGTTCCTAGCACCCTCGAAACTCAAGCTTCGTGACTGTATATACTCGACTGTGCTAACATCATAAATTTTGATGTTATGTTACCTGATTGACTAGTTTCGATATTGTTTGCATCATCCTCTGAATCATTTTTATTATTATTATTATTATTATTATTATTATTATTATTATTATTATTATTAATACCAGTTCACACACAACTTGATGAAGAACTGCAAAATTATTTCTTTTTAATAGCAATACTGTTATCTTAAGTAAGTTTTGTAGTTTTCAGTAACATATTTCGACAGGTTACACTTCATTGAGTTATTACGTTGCTTTGAATGTTACATCTTCATTATTACGGACGAAAATAACTTTCAAAATGTCTGCTAATCTTTCTGGAAAATAAATCTGAAAAAATTGTATTTGAACTTTTACCTAATGAACTTGGTTTGCAGCATTTGCTGCACAAGCCACGGGTAAACAAGAAAACGGTATAGGTAATTAAAACAAAATAATATATGATCCTCTCAAAAAAGCTGAAAGTTACAATTTATAAAACAGTTATATTACCAGTTGCTCTGTATGGTTGTGAAACTTGGACTCTCACTTTGGGAGAGGAACAGAGGTTAAGGGTGTTCGAGAATGAGTACTAAACAAATACGATAAAGTAAGTAAATGCAAATTAAAGCGTCTATAACTAACATTCTTAAGTAAATGCAATTAAAAAATAGAAATTAATAATTTACAGCTTTGTTAATTTTTCTTGATAATTTATTTAATTTCTAGTTTAAATTTCACCGTATTTTTATTTAAAAGATCGGATATGAGAAATGAAATTATTATATAGCTTTAAGCCATGTTTGATACCAGTAGCCGTTAAATTTATCGACTCCGTAAAATGGGGTACGCATGATTCTTCTAGTGTTATAATTATGCCAGTATGTATTGAAATTTTATTTTTCATTAAAAAAGGTAATAATGTATTTTTGTATACCTGTTTCAACTTAAAATACTAAATTTCGAGTAGAAAAATTTAGTAACGTAATCAACAGATTTGTAGACATAGGCTATTTTGATTATTCTCTTCTGAAGTAATTCCAGTAGCTTTCTTGTGGATTTAGGAACACTGCCCCAAGCGACAATACCATAACGTAATATCGATTGCACCAAGTATAAATAAATTAACATTAAAAAAACTTAGCTCTAAGGGGGACTTAGGAACATAGTGTAACAGATCTATGTAGGATTCTATGTAATGCAATACATAATAGTACAAATGTTTGTGAATTTTAATACTGTGATTATAGTCAAGATGTATGGCATTGTGTGATTAATATCTATATTTTTGTTTCAGTTCAGTAGGGGCCGATCGGATATGTATACTATGTTGACAAACTCGAAAATATTTACAGACAGTATCTGCTTCCTCGTCGACAATTTCAAGTTTCCTATGTATACTATGTATACTGCTGCTACAGGACCGTAAGTCAATTATACAGTGATAAGTAGAACAAGTAATTTCATACCCAACTCTTACTATCAGCGACCGGCCGGAATCTTAGCCATTATTCTTTGAAGTTAAGTGAGTAAGGAGTTTGTGCAATGAGTAAGCTTCGTGTTTCAGCTACCTGTGAGCTGGAATGAAGTTATCAATAGTTATTAGAGGAGAAAAATTCGCTCCGGCGCCGGGGATCGAACCCAGGTCCACGTTCTACGCATCAAGCGCTCTAACCACTGAGCTACGCCGAAGTTCAATTCGCAGTACAGGATCAAATCTCCCTCCTCTGGTGGTTTTCTCTCTGTGGTCTTATTCTATGTTCGACATATAGTATGCTGACACATATTAAGTCAATTGCCATTATACAAGGACCGCACTCAATTGAGTGACTTTGGTGGCCGGGATTCCACAGTATATGCACCGCTGGGGAAGAATCTACGTAAAGATTAATTTTTGGTCTTATAGAATGTATCTGTTATGGTAACAATAATTATTAGAGGAGAAAATTTCGCTCCGGCGTCGGTGACTGAACACGGGTCCTTGCTTCTACGTTCCAAGCGCTCTAACCACTTAATATATGTCAACATATATGTCGAACATGGAATAAGGCAACAAAGGGAAAAACACTAGAGGAAGGGGTTTCGATCCAGTGCTGTGGAATGAACTTCGGCGTAGCTCAGTGGTTAAAGCGTTTGGTACGTAGAATGAAGTTGTTTAATTCGAAGTATATGTGACGTCACAACACAGGTATAGGTACGTTCGTAAATAAAATAATTGCGCATTCTCTACCCTTTCGTTATAGTAAGTCAAATACACAATGTGTCTTTAACTTCAGTCTTTAGGTAGCTGGAATATTAAGCCTAGCAATGAGACAAATGACTTGACAAAAAGTAGTGGTGCGCGGCATTGTACTATTTCCACATCAAGGACAACAACCACAGTACACACATAAAATAATGATTTCAAGAGTAGGGCTGTCTTGTTTATTACAAAAAAAAATGAACATAATCTTTGCTGTGAACTTTTAAATTAAAATGATAGGCTACTGTTCCACGGACACTACTCATAATGAAGCTATTTATAAACTTAGTTTAAATTTAACACATGAAAGTGATCACCATAAATATATATTTCGAAATATTTAAGCCTAAATTACAACAATCTTTGATGTAAAATTTCAACTTAAAATGTTGCTGTATCAGAGGCACTATTCTCAATAACATGTTTAAGACTATTACAATAATATTTGATGTAAAATTTTAATTTAAAATGTTACTGTATCAAAGGTAACCCTCCTAATTAAATGTTAAACTCATATTGCGACATTCTGTGTTGCAAAATTTTAACTTAAAACACCGGTACAACTGTAGCACAGGTACACCCTTCTGTACTAGTGGACTTTCCAACAAAACATTCAAATTGTTTGTCCTCAACTTTGTTGAATGTTGGTCTGCACTATCACTTCATACAGATCTCTGCTAAAATCTTCCGCTGGTACTGAATTACTATTTGAAGATAGATCGTCAGACTCACTCCTTTGTATCAATTAACTTATTTCTCTTCTGTCTAAATCAGGCGTGTCAGGGTGAACGTACAGAAGCTGTTATAGAGAGCAAGTTTAGATAGCTAGACAGCTGAACAGATAAACTCCATATCCGAAGATAGCCGATCGTTGGTTCAAGTCACAAGCGTGAGCGAGCTAAGTTGTAACTATCGTGGGAAAAATGCTACAGGGCTACACTTTTTGAGCTGTACGTAATATTCGTGGTACAGTACAAAGTTGTTTTCGGAGGAATTTATTAAATAGTTTACAATAAATCAATAATGATAACAATAATAATAATAATGTTAAGAAAAACTGTAATAATTTACAAGTGAAGCATGAAGAATCATACATAATAAAAATTATTTAATCACATTACTTCATTTCTCGTAAATGGGTTTAGGTAGCTGTCTCTTATTTTAAATTTATATTTTAATAAAACAAAATGGAAATAAATGATAATAATTAAATTACAATACATAGGCCTATCCTAATGTTTTCTATAATAGCTATTGAAGGGCTGAGTGACGTAACGATACAATTGGCGCCCATTTCTGCAAGCCTGCATTACTAAGAACGTACCTATCTGAACAGATTCCATGTCTCAAAACAGAATAAATCACTAACAATTTACTCTTTTTCATTGACATAATAAGCCTCTCTGTGTACAACTGAACATATCCTTCTTCTTCTGATAAAACAGTGAAAGTTATTTCTCACAACATTCCGCAAATATTAAAGAACATGTATTCACATTAACCTATGATCAACTGAACAAGTCAAAATTTGATTTTTGTCCTCGTAGATTGGGAAAATTGCACACTGTGCGTCGTGGCAGTGTTTCGACTGAGCCAATCACGGGTATGACAGCCACGCATAGGCGGAGAGAGAACAGTTTCCTTGTGGACGCGGCAAAGCAAAACCATAGATTCCCGATATAACAAGGTTATGGGGGACATTATTTACCTTCTCCCCTCTTTATATCTTGACCGTGTTAGAGCATAACGGAATATGATAATTTAATAAAGGTATTTTCGGGGGGTATATTTCTTAGTGTTACATGCATATTCGCAACGTTTCGGACCGAGTTGTATATGGCTGAACTAGGTCTACTACAAATTATAACAGGGAAAACATAAACCAATCTCCCTATTTTTCACACATAAACACGTATATATATATATATATATATATATATATATATCAATAACACTGTGTAACAGTGCTAATACAAACTTTTTTATCTGAAATTTACCATCCTGAAGATTATCATAGGGCCATTTCATGTCAAATCAACACAAAAAAGTGGACTTTTCAACCCGACCACCTCAGATTTTCATTAAATTTGGTGGGATGGTAAAGAACCTTAAGTTAATTATGTAAAATTTTAGCCCTCAATAATGCACGATATCCATACAGCTATTCTGTCAATACGAGAAAAAATGTAAAAATGTCGCATACTATGTCAACAAAAATAATTCATAACTTCTCTTCTAATTGAGGTAGAATCTTAAGCTTGGACTTATTTTAAAGCTAAGGGATCATAAGTTTCAATAAAAATAGGTCTGGATCAAAGTAATGAATTCTTTATTGAATGGTCACGTGAAACACATTTTAACATTGAATATCTATAAATTCGGGACATAAATTATTTCGCCAAAAATGTATGTTATATAGGTGAGAGTATTCTCCCTTGGTGTAAGTTTCATTTTGGAAACGTTTCAGGAATATCAGTAAAAAAATATATCAATGTATTGGTTTGTAGCACTTAAACCCATCCTACACCAACACTGCATAAGCGCGAGATCGTACTTATCTGATTATCTGCGTCGTCGATCTGTCAGGCCGTCATGAGTGGCAGTTTATACAGTCTTCAATTTACACAAAACGTGCGATCTGTTTCAAGTGCACTGTCGTTAGTTTTTGTAGTATGTGGTAGTTCTGTGAGATGTAATGGAGTCGCGTTTTAAGTTATAGGCCTATGTTTGCTGCAATCCCTTCGAGAAATTAGGGCACTGTAATTAGAGGAAAAATTTAAGAAGTGTTATATCGTGGATGCTTAATGTATTACCTCTTTTAAAACAGGAACAAAAGGTGTGCGCTATGTGTCGCAAAGAAATAAAAATATAATATGATGCTATTACGCAGAATCCTCAGAATGACTCTAGTAATGAAGAATACGTCGATTCTACAGCAAATGTAAGTTCATTAAATACAAGTCTTTTTGACCAAGGTGTGTTCCTTATTAAACAAAAAAGGCTACAGCAAGAGAGACAGAAATTTGAAAATATTGTAAAAGATAAAGTCTTCGATATTAAAGACGCCGAGGAACCAGGACCTTTCTGATTCTGAAATTTTGTCTCAGTTGCAGGAAAATTTTCAAAATTCAGGTATAAGTGAGAAAATCACCATTTTAACACTACTACCTAAAAGCTGGAGCGTAAATAATGTAAAAAAGAGTTTCTTTCAGCTTTCGAATACATAATTCGGAAAGCAAAAGTCCTGGCAAAGGGAAAGGGAATTTTGTGATCACCAAATCCGAAACCTGGAAAACCCTTGCTCGCGGCTGTTGCCGGTAAAGTTAAAGAATTCTGCTGTTCTGACGAGATAAGCAGAATGATGCCTGGTAAGAAATATTTGTTGTGATTAAAGAATCAGTGAGTAAATCACATGAGCAGAAATGAATTATATGCAGTGTTTAAAAATTCTAACCCTGATATGAAGGTAATATTCTCCAAATTTTCAGCTCTTAGACCAAGAAATTGTGTTCTAGCTGGAGTTAGTGGAACTATACTGTCTGTGTTTGTGTCCTCATCAGAATGTAAAACTTATGCCGAAAGCAATTTATTAAAGTTTCAGGTCTACGTGGATTTCTAGAAAATTTTTCTTTATACCTTCGAACTTATGAACATTTCTTGGCTACTATGGTGTGCAATCCTCCTCATATAAATTTCTTGTTCAGGAAATGTACAGAATGTCCTGAACCATTCAAAATAAGAGAGGGTTTAGAGAAATGTTACGAATAAAATTTCAGTGAATCAGTGACCTACACGCAGTGGATGACGACTGACCGATCAACGCTTGAGACTATAATGAAACCCACAAACAAATTTTTCGACTGTCTCTTGGAGAAACTTGGTGATTTACTGACTCACTCATTTATATCATCTGAACAAAGTAAGTTGCTACGTGATATGATCTCATTTCTACAGCCATGCCAGCTTGTTGTGTTATGCGACTTCGCTATTATTTCGTAATCCAAGATGAAATTCAATCATATCACAGGACTAATGTGCAGACAACCATTCACACTTTCGTAATATATTATAACGAATCGTCATCCGATACAGTCTCTATTAAAAATTTGGTAATAATTTCACACTGCCCGAAATATGACACTACAGCTGTACATCTGTTTCATAAATATCTAATGGAGTCATTAAAACAAATATCTGTAATTCACCACAAAAATTATGTATTTCTCCGATGGATTCTCTGCTCAGTATAAAAATAGGAAAAAAATTTCCTGAACCTCACATTACATGAAGAAGATTTTGGATTTCCAACAGAATTGCATTATTTTTGCATATCGCATGGAAAAAGAGCATGAGACGTTGTAGGTGGGACACTTAAAAGGTTTGCGGCTTGTGCTAGTTTGCAGAGACCTTCCGATAAACAAATAATTACACCTAGGGAATTGTACGACTGGACAAGGGATCATCTCCCAAACATTAATACCGTTTATGTGACTGAAAAAAGCTATACTGAAGAGGAAAAAATGCTTGCTCTTCAATTTGCAAAATCCACCGCAGTGCCTGGAACACAAGTTTCATACAGTCCTGCTGTTTAGGATGGGTATTATACTTGCTAAGCAGTTTTAAAATGCAGCTGAAACAACGCAGCATCCTGTCTGGAAAGATGATCAGGCTATTTCATCTCAGCAATGAAAGGTAAGCATTTCTTACAGAACTTCACGTTTAACAAAATCGAGTGACAATAATTTATTTGAGGTAATAATTAAAAAAAATCGAATTATGTACTACATGTTAAATTACATAGCGAGATTCAAGAATATGATCAAATAAAATTAAATACAACGAATGTGTGGGACATAATTATCGCGACTTACACGGTTAGCTTACGCTTGCAGTGACATAATAATTTTTATCTTTGTAACCTATGATGATTCCAAGTTGAAACTTATCAGTTCATTATATCACTAATTGAGGCGTACTATATATTTTTTGCTTAAAATAGAACCCCCGCATTTTTAAATATGAATATATGAAAATTGTTTCACCATGTTTTTTTAGTGTAATTGAATATATGCAGAAAACAATATAAGCAATAAAAACTGTCACGTATTAAGAATGTATCACCCAATTTCTGTAAATTTATCTGGAGACGTTGTTGAGATATAATTTTAATTGAAGCGGCGTGCTTACAAAAATATGATTTTTCTTCATGTTTGAAACGCCACTGACAGAAAACGAAAAGTATAGGGCATATGAAACTCGGCAGTTTTAGTTAGGGCGGCATGTAAAACAATCCCTCAAATTTTGAAAGAAATCTGAGTCGGTCGGGTTGAGCTCCTTGTTGATTTGATATGGAATGACCCCATACGAAATGTAAATTGTAATTATTTTACTTAATCTCTCGTATTTAAGTTTGCACATTATACCGGGATCACTTTTCTTTTTCTGCATTGTTCTGCAGTATGTTATTCACATTTCTCCAAGTGGTGGTCTGAACACCTGCAGACTTCTAACACATGAGTACAGGCTGTTACAAAACAAACATTGCAGTGCTTCCATTCCTCAAATGTTGTACATTCAGAAATTTTAACAAAATATTTCAGTCCAGAAACATGATCTGAAGACATTAATTCATCAATTTAAACACAGAAACATAATCATAAACAAAACAAGAAAAATCCTTTGAATTAAATATTTTCTAAACTTAATAGAAAAAAAAAAGGATTTCAAACAAGTTTGGAGGGCAGTACACCCCATAACTCCGCCTATGTAGCCACGTGCTTGTGTTTACGTCAGGATTATATTAACGGCGTGAAGATTAGTCTATTCATGAAAATCTGGACATCTATATTTTTAACCTTCACATACTTTTTAGATATGAAATTAAAACGAGAAAAGAAATTCTAATATAGACACTAGATTTGTTTCATTTGTTATTTTACGACGATTTTTTAACTGCTATGGTTATGAACTGAAGCTGATAATGCCGCGAAATGTGTGTAGGGTCCAACGCCGAAAGTTATACTCTTATTCGGGTGAGGAATAACCCCGGAATAAACCTCAACCAGGTAACTTGTCCCAACCAGGATTTGAACTCGGACCCGTTCGTAGAGATTAGATCCTGAAACCTTACATATAGGCCCACTTATCTGTGCTGTAACCTACTGACTAAAGTACGAGTTCTTACCGTTGGAGGAAACAACTTTTGAGTTTTCCTTGATTTTGTATTACTGCAAGTATATCTCACAAAATGATTGGGTACATCAATTGTTTTATGTTTGTTCAGGAATAGCTTCGGCGAAAAACAGCGTCAGACAGTGTATGGGGGAATCAGAATTACCGACTACAAGAATGGTAAACTGACTATGGATTACAGGCCTCAACGCAATACAAGTAAGAGTGCAAAATTATTACGAACCAAAGTGCAAAGGTCACCTTTATTCAACTTCCTCATTTCTCCATTTGGAATCATGTATTATTATTATTATTATTATTATTATTATTATTATTATTATTACTATTATTATTATCCTTACATAACTATCATCTAAACAATATATTAATTAACAGAAAAGTTGTACAAAGTGAGCCAAAAGAACGGGCGATATTCAGATTCGTGTCTTTTGGGCTGCTGTCGGGTATTTTATCTGTTACATGTAACTATCCATTCTTCGTTCGATAGCATTCCTTTATAATGGATGGTTGGACGGTTGAACAACGTGCTTTTGTTATCAAAGCATATTACAAAAATAATGACAGTTTCATTGCTGCACAACGGTTATTTCGAAGTCATTACAACATCTATCGCAATGATCCGATATCATCAGCCCATGCAATAAAAAACTGGATTCAGAACTTTGCAGTACCTGAATCTGCGTTAAAGGTAAGCAAAGATCTGTACGTACCCCGGTAAACATCAACGTCGTAAGAGTTGCTATGATCCGTAGACCCAAACGTTCTGCCCGTCGTCATGCAATTATTTCTCTTCGCTTATCAAACGAATAATTCTTCATAAGAGCTTATAGATGTATCCATACAGAATTCAAGTAGTGCAGACATTAAAATATGCTGATAAAGTAAACCGCATGACTTTTGTCAACAATTCTGGGATCTAAATGTTAACGAAGACATTGTCCACAATATGCTGATGAGTGATGAAGCTCATTCTCATCTCTCTGCATACGTGAATAAACAAAACTTTCGATACTTTTCTTTTACCAAAAGTGTCACTGGTCACCAACTAACCTTTAGGAACCATTACACACTGTCAAAGTCACATTTTGGTGTGCAATAGTGTCTTTTGGAATCATTGGTCCTTATTTCTTTGAGGACGATAATGGCACGTGTGTTACTGTAACATCACAGCGATATGTCCGAATGATGAAACAATTTTTCTCTCCACAAATTGCCAATAACTCTCTCATCAATAGAGACACGTGGTTTCAACAGGATGGTGCGACCAGTCACATGGCTAGACTTAGACTTGAAGAATGTGTGAAAGGAAATGAGTCCCACCTGTGGGATGTAGTGTTCAGAAAATAATTTCGTGAGGTAGAGGTAAATGCTATTGTGTATACTTTAAATGTAAAGTGAAAGTTTCGTTTCAAAGTAATCAGTGCAATAATTATTAAAGTTTTAAAACAGCCCGTTTTATTGGCTCACCTAGTATAAGAGACCTTGGCGTATTAATCGGCAATAAATTATATTTTCACAACCACACTGAATAGGCTAAACCATGCAATAAGAATGTTAGAATAATATGTCGATTACTTATTCTTTTTCTACACCTGATTCTGTTTTAATGCTACACTATACATTAGTGAGATCGAAATTCGAATAATGCATCTGTAGCTTGGAACTCTATTACAACTAGGCTACTGTTTCAGTTCAATTGGAAAATATTGAAAGGAAATTTATATAATTACGTTCGTACATATTCCTGCCTAATAAATAACTTCCGGTATAGCTATTAGCTAAAATGTGAGTACCTGGTACATGAAATGTCGCAGCTTGTATGATAGACGTCAAGAACTCGATTACTTATTCTTATGTAAGTTCCTTTAAGGTGACATAACTGTGAATATTTCTTAATCAGTGTCAATTTTCGTATTCCATGAAGGGCATGAGACCTCGCAAACTTTTCTATTTTAGAAATTCTAAATATTTCTCTCCAGTCTCCAGATGCATTAAAAATGCTAACTTGCATGGATGTGATTTCGATCCATTCAATGTATAGAAGTATTAGATCATGGCAATGTCATTTGCTTTCATATTATTTGTAAACTCTTTCTACAAAAAATTGTAATATTGTCTGCAATATTTAATTTTTTACTATAAATTTAACTATATTATTTGTTTAAATTAACCATTGCAAAACATGTTCTTATACTTTTTTCCTGCAAGTAACAAGAGACACGGTGCACACACCAACGAGATATAAACTGCTGTCTCTAGCTGTTGTGAGGAGGGTAGGCTTACGGGTAAGATCCCCCACCCCCTTAACTTGTGCACTGCTCTCCCCACTCCCTCAACGTTTACAGTGTTCCAATAGACAAACCACACATTACACAAACGAATGCTTTTGGGAGCTTTACAGAGATGTAAAAATTGGCCTGTACATAAATTATGGAAACGAAATTCCTGTTCGAGCCGAAACCCTTCCCTTGTAAGAACGTTATACTTATCTCACAACTGCATTAATTGGATGGACTCTTATCTTCGTGATCGTCAACAATGTGTCTCAGTACAAAATAGGTTTTCCTCTTGGCGATACACGAAAGTAGGAGTATCTGAAGGTTTCGTTCTTGGACCACTGATTTTCTCCATTTATATTAATGACGTGACTACAAACTTACACTACTGCAAGTATCACATTTCAGCAGGTGACTTACAACCGACCAGACGAAATTGATGCAACTACTGGAAAACTTAATCATGACTTGAATCAAGTTTCTTCATGATCGAATAAGTTCGAACTTCGGTTAAATGCTAGTAAGCCACAAGTTGTAAAATTTGGACATAAGAGACTACTGAACATAATGAACGACAGACTTGTCTCAATCATTACTGTTAATAATGCCACTATTGCGTACCATTCTGTCGTCAGGAACCTCGGTATTTACTTAGACGAATATTTAAATTGGGAATGCCAAATAAAGGAAATATCCAAGACAGTATGCTATACCTTGCATTCTCTTAACCCATTCAGAAACTTTCTGCCGCCAAAATTAAAACAGACTGTAGTGCAAACTATCGTTTTACCACTGTTTGATTATTGTGACGTAATACTTATCGTAACTTAACTTTCGAATAAACTGCAGCGTGTACACAATATATGTGTCAGATTAATCAGAAATGCTTGAAAATTTAAGCATATTACACCCACGTTCAAATATTTATCCTGGCTGCGACTCAATAACCGTAGAAAACTTCATTCGCTGTCTCTTCTGTTTCGAGTTCTCCACACTTCTACTCCAAATTATCTTCGTTCCCGGTTTAACTACTTACCCTCCAATCACAATCTAAACACCAGGTCACAGGAGAGCCAAATCCTAGCACTTGCTCCCCATAGAACATCCCACTATTCATCCTTTTCTACTGTCTCAGTCCCCCGTGAATGGAATTCTCTACCTCAGAAGATTAGGAGCTGCCAGACAATAACCACTTTCAAGAAAAGGCTCAACAATTTCTTACGGACGTTGTCAAATTAAAGTTATAAGTATAACAATTATTAAGTTTATTAATGTAATTATATTTAGGTATATTATTATTATTATTATTATTATTATTATTATTACTATTAGTATTATTATACAATCATTTTATTGGTGTGTTGGGAAGATAAAACGAATTTTTATTGTACACGTATATTAATTATGTTTTGTTTATAGCAATGTAGTAATTTGTAAAATACTGGTTGCATGGTAGGTATTATTATTATTATTATTATTATTATTATTATTATTATTATTATTATTATTATTATTATTATTATTATTATTATTATTTGTCTTTATCTTAATCACCGTTATGAACAAATTAAATACGATTAATTCTTCGTGAATTTACTTTCGCTCAGATAGGTCTAAATCGATAAATGATTGTGAAGGTTATGAAATAATACAGAATTCAATGTAGAGTGTAAGGCTTAGAATTACAGTGTTTTCAACTCGTCTCCCGGACGACGTTCATGAATAATATTCCGCTTAAGGTCACAAGAGACAGCGGTTAATTAGCATACAGGTCAATTGATTTCTAGTTTGCAATCCGATAAATTGATAAAACTGATTTAAAGCACAAATGTGTGTTTATGAATTTTTACAGTAGCTCAGGACGGTTGTGCTTTGATATACCATCTTACAAGTGACACTATCACTAGAAATATTATATATAAACTTAGAAACAATTCCAGGGACAGAAACTGCAAGCATTACAACAAACAGAACTTTTGCGTGTGAATAACAATCTCAGAAAAAGATGTGACGGATACCACTTTGAACATCTTTAACAGAGGTAGTGTTCAGTACCGATATGAAAGTATAATTGAAGATCTCCCCGAAAAAAGGATGTACTGTCAAATTATTGGAGTGTGTGATTTTGGTAGAAAAGGTAATTTTGAAGCATTTGTTTATGACAATAAATTATTGCACTCAATAGGTAAATAAACTTTTGTCCTTGATTAGTCAAATTATTGTGCTAACAAATATAGGTCTAATTAATTTTAAAATAATGTCCTATTTAACGACGCTCGCAACTGCCGAGGTTATATCAGCGTTACCGGTGTGCCGGAATTTTGTCCCCCATACTTAAATGCCATCGACGTGGGACGAGATCGAACCCGCTACCTCATCGGCAACAGAAGACTAGAAATCTACTGACTGCACCACCGAGGCCGATATGTCTAATGAAATATGTTCCTTAAATTATTTTCCTTTCTACTGAAACATGAATTATAGTTTTGTTGGTTACATTCTTATTTGGGGAGCTCTTCTATTATGTGTATCCTATTATTAATTAGACTTATAAGAATAAAAATATGCCGGAATTTACGAATCGAGCCAACATGTTTAATGCTCTATATCGCCTGTTCCTGCTCAGATTATATCGTGTCACTCCTGAATGAAAATGGAAATGAAAATGTTGGCGACAAAATATTGTGCAAGAAATTTTTAACTGCACAAATTCGGCAACACTGGAAAACATAGAATATCTTAGTAATCCACTCTAATGTTATGTTTACCGTGTTTATCGCTGTAGCTAAAAACAATTAAATGACAAGAAATTAATAAACAATAATTTATTATGATTTTTTGAAGAAGCTTAATGAAACAGAGAAATAGGTCGTTCATTACAGGAAGAGAATTAAAAAAAAACAATATATAAAGATATAAGCAGAGTGAAGGTTTGAACCATGAACATTTTGTTCCAAACCAAAGTATGGATAGCTTCAGTTAGATCGCAGGAGTAACATCTATTTGCACAATACACTGTCTCCAGTTTGTGCACATAAACGGACAGACTGGAAGTAAAAATCAAATTTTGGATTTTTTAAATTTTACATTTGATATTTTTTATTTATCGCCTGTCGATATGAGAAAGGATTCAATCGAATTCGATGTATTTAACAGTAGGTTTCTTAAATGTTTAACAAGTTTGTCCCCCGACTCTTACAGCAAATTTCATAAAATCTTCTTGAAACTTTTATAGTTTATTAGTCTTATACACACCAATGACTCCAATGCAAACTTTGTTTTCAAAGTTAGTAATATCAGATTTACGACTTTTTAGATTTAAAATTTCTTTACAGTTAGAAATGTCACAATTCAAACTTAGATACGTATTTATAATGAATCTTGGCATGTAAAAGAATACCTGGAACTGTTTACGTGACTTTCCAACATATCCAAAGCATATCATATCAGCCAAAATTTTCTTTCGAAATTGGGGGTCAATGTAGTCGTGTGTATGCGAATTTTCGAAAATTCTGTATAATAAGCCTGAAATGTCTTGGATTAATTGCAAGGAGGTAGTATTTCCAGAAAATAACTTAAATAATTTAAAAAGTATTTGTTGAATTCCTATCTAATTGCAACTAATATAGATGTAAGTAGTTTACTACTTGGTAATTTGCCTATTTCTCCTTCATTTCAGAAATCTTTACAGTCTTGAGTGGTAACTACACTGTACTAGCAACGGATAATTTGTCCTATTTAATACTGGGTGCTTGACTTGAAAGCTTCGAAAAACGTGAGTAAATGAAACACATTTCCAAAAAATGTGTACATATAAACATTTGAGGGAGAACATGAACTAAAACATTCTTTGATGTACTATGAACGCAGACAGATCAGGAAGAATAGTATAATTTCAAACTTTCCATTCATTCATACATAGTTTCATTCATAGTTTTCTGTCCAAGGGCAGGGATTTAATCGCAAACCCTGCATTCTCCAATATTTCCTATTTTCTGCTTTCCTCTTTGTCATCTCATATGATCCAATGTATATTAATTTCGTCTATCATCTGATATTTTCTGCCCCGAATTCTTCTCCCGTTCACCATTTCTTCCAGTGCATCCTTCAGTAGGCAGTTTTTTCTCAGCCAGTGACCCAACCAATTCCTTTTCCTCTTCCTGATCAGTTTCAGCATCATTCTTTCTTCCCCCATTTCTTTCCAACAGAGCTTCATCTCTTACTCTGTCCGTTCACTTCACACGTTCCATTCTTCTCCATATACACATTTAAAATGCTTCTAGTCGCTTGTTTTCAATTCGTCGTGATGACCACTTTCTTCCCCCATACAATGCTACACTCAACACAAAGCACTTCACTAGTCTCTTTCTTATTTATTTTTGCAGAGCTCAGCAGAAGAAGTTTCTTTTTCTATTAAAAGCTTTCTTTGCCATAGCTACTTTTCTTTTGACTTCTTGGCAGCAAGTCATGTTGCTGCTTACAGTACTCCCCAAGTATTTGAAGCTGCCCACCTACTCTACTGCCTCATTTAGAATTAGCAAGTTTACACTCTTTATTTTTCCTGTATAACCATGGTTTTGGTCTTGTTTCCATTTATCCTCATCCCATACTTGCCACAGCTGTCATTTAGCTCCACTAGCATACCTCTTAGTATTATCTCCTCTTCTGCTAACAACGCCATAACATCAGCAAATCTTATACAATTTATTCTTCTTCCTCGTACTATCACCTCTCCCATATTCTGAAAACAGTTCTTTACTAAATCCACCAGGTAGATAGTGAACAGAGCAGGTGATAAAGGGCAACCTTGTCGTACTCCTCTTCCTTCTGACATTTCTTCCCATATCCTGATTTTGACTTGTTTAGGGTTCGCATTGTTGCGACTAAAAAGAGTCTCCTGCCTATTTGAGTTTGATAGTGTTGAAACTTGCCGTTGATGTTTAGTGAAAGTGCTTGGAAGACGTCGTATTAACTGTTAGAGACAGATTTGTGAAAATTTGCACATATATCACGCTGCATATAAAGAGCCTCTTTACACACTTTCATCTCATTTGGTCCATGATTATATGAATTATATATTTTTGTAAATTTAAATTATTTAACAATTTTGAAGTAAGGTAATTTACCCAAATAAGAGACAGAGCCCTAATAAGAGATACCTTGTTAACTTCTCCGGTATAATTTGCCAGCTCTCGACAACTATGGTAAATCAATGTTTGTGCTTCTAAGGCATCGTGTTCTTTGTCTAACCTCAGTTGAAAGTAAGCAACGAAGCTGACAGCAAGAAAAGTAATTTTTCACATTTTGAACTTTTTACTGTTTTTTGTTGAGGAAGAGAACAGCAGGTAATGTAAGCTACAACAAATGTATTATTAATTTTATAAAATTGCTAGCAAAATGTTCCATATAATAAGGTAGATTACTAATAAGAAAGATAATAACTTATGACCTTGGGTAGCTATTTCATTTTTAAGAGATACCTAGGGGGCCTATTAAGAGATAGTGTCTCTTATTTAGAACCCTTATTTGGTATTATTATGATGCTCAACTTTGAGAGTTTACGAAAAGCGTTAATGCTTCCAGTCATGTCAGTTTGTCTGCCAGCAACTACATAAGAACCAATGAAAGATTAATTGAACTATTAATTAAAATTAATTACGAATTAGGTCAATCACTAATTATCCAGTGTCCTCAATTATTCATTACAAAAATTACTAATTGAAATGATTAAGTTATCATTATTAATGACTAAAATTAATTATTCACTGAGATGACAATAATATCAATAGTTAAAGTCAATTAAAATCAGCCAATCCGACAATATTATCTTACTTAAAGATTAAAATATAAGTGCTTAATTCGTAAAATATTCTCTATACATTTCAAAAAAAATCTTGTATAATTATAAAACTATTAAATTTAATTGTGATTCCAGATTTTGAAAATTTCGTTGGACCTGTGTAAATTTCGCCACTACAGCCAGTGCCAGCGTTCGTGGCGCGTGTTCTTGAATAAAAGGCCAGTCAGTGAGCACTTGTTGCCAGTGTAGCTGAGAACGGTAACACCCAACACGTCAAGTAAGCAACCTGTCACTCACAGTTGTCAGTCTTGTTGCCCACTGACTCCTTCAAAGGCAAGACACTCGCACTTTGCGTTTCTGGGATGTGTTCTTGAGTACACTGACCAGTCCACTGAATGGTCAGTGTACTCTAAGATCTGTGGCATCTGTTGCCACTTCCGTTGAGAGTGGTACCACCTCCTAAACAGATGTAACGTAAGCAATCTGCGAATCACAGTTGTCAGCTTTAATGCCCACAGACTATGGCAAATATAAGTTACTCGCGCTCAACGTTCTCATTACTTATTTCACGCGCCAGAAACGGTGACTTTGGTTATACCACAGTTAGGCCTACAGAAGCAGCAGCAACAATCACCACCTCAAGAACCGTAAGCTTCAACCAGTGGGTAGTCGCATGTAAAGTCATCCAGGGCAGGAAAAGGAGCTATCATAATATCATTTCCGATCAGAAAAAAATGAGAGATAGTTTAGATAAAGAAAATCAAAGAAAACACGAAGCTCGCAAGAAGTTGTTAGAAAAACAACAAAAATCACAGAAAAACTCAGTCCAAAAAGCACTGCTTGAGTTCGTCCAGTGATGAAGAATCCGATGTGGAAATGGAATTAATTAACTCTAGTGACTAGGAATATGGAGAAAATTATGATAATGGAGAGTGCTCTTTTTTTGCACTGAATTTTTTTTCAGAGGACACCAGGGCTCAGGAGGAAGAAATAGATTTAGTGTTCAAAATGTCGTCGTTTGGCACACGAAGACTGCAGCACTGTTGATGAACCTACCGTTTGTCCAACTTGCTCAATACAGCAAAATAAGAATTGTGTCAATTAAAGGGGTCGGCAAAATAATTGCAATCAACTTAAAATTAAAACATGGAGATCGAAATTTAATATTCTATCATTTTTCTTTTTTCTAGCAAAATATTAACGTTACCAATAGTAGCCTAAATAAGATTTGTACATTCATGTCCGATTTGACCGAATTTGTGTTCTTTTCGTAAACCATCTTAATTTCACTTGGAAAAATGTCAAATAAGCAACAGAATTTCTGTTGAGAAGAGTTGGGTCACTGTTGCACTGACCTCTTCAATTTTAAAATGTTCCTGAATTTATTAAAGTGTCTACATAACTTCACAATGTTATATATTGCTTCAATTTTCAGTCAAATAATGATAATTTTTGTCCATGTTCAAAAATAAACTTAAATAACACAAGTATCTCTTATTTGGAACCCCTTTTCAAAACATCAGTTTTACTTTTTTTTATAATTTAAAATAATAATAAAAACTGACTAAAATTTGTATTGTCAATTCTAAAAATAGACGAAATGCTGTATGTATTCCACTCATTCTGATTAAAAATGTCTATTCCCATCCTCATTTATGAGCAGTTAAAAAAAAGTCTCTCTTATTTGGGTACTTTACATTATATAAAACTTGGAACTTTATTCTCAGGAAAATTCAAATATCTTGGAGCAACACCAACAAATATAAATGACACTCGGGAGGAAAATAAAACGCAGAATAAATTTGGGAAATGCGTGTTATTATTCACTTTAGAAAATTTTGTCATCTAGTCTGCTTTAAAAAAACCTGAAAATTAAAATTTATCACACAGTTATATTACTGGTTGTTCTATATGGTTGTGAAACTTGGACTCTCAATTTGAGGAACAGAGGCTAAGTGTGTTCGAGAATAAGGTTCTTAGGAATATATTTTGGGCTAAGAGGGCTGCAGTTACAGGAAAAAGGAGAAAGTTACACAACGCAAAAACTGCACGCATTGTATTCTTCACCTGACATAATTAGGAACATTAAATCCAGACGTTTGAGATGGACAGGGTATGTAGCACGTATGGGCGAATCCAGAAATGCATACAGAGTGTGAGTCGGAAGACCAGAGGAAAAGATATATTTGGGGAGACCAAGACGTAGATGGAAGGATAATAAAATGGATTTGATGGTAGAGAATGGATTAATCTTGCTCAGGATAGTGACCGATGGCGGGCTTATGTGACAGCAATGAACCTCCGGGTCCTTTAAAAGCCATTTGTAAGTTGTGAGTATACTATTTTGAAGAAAACACGAACCATATTTGTCGTACTATAATAAAATTTTTGAATAAAATTTGCTCCAACCTACTTTTAAATATCTCTGAAATATAATTCGCTATTTCATTTTTAGTTTTTATCCCAAGTGCTAAATTTAGTGGTGAACTAAAGATAGAATAGCTTACAAAATAATCAGATCGCTCATATGAGATATATAGTTGATACGTATTGTTGTCTGATGTTCAAGTAAGATGTGAGAATTTTTATGTTTTTTTTTTATTCAAATGTTATAATTTTGTATAATATAAGTGTGTCACTAACTTCGTCAAATGTTTTTGAAAAGTGCATCTAATTATATCTATTATGTTCACTTTGTAAAATTTTAAATTTTGCGAAATTTTCTCCCCAAAATTCGACGTATAATTCCATAAAACTACACGAATTGATCTATCTGGTTTTCTATTTTGTGGTAATTTCCGTATGCTATATTGCAACATAAGCATTTAGTGTATTCAATTGTTCTATAATTTTGTTATTCATATAGCTAATTGTCTTATTGGCTACTTCTTCCTTCAATAAATCGGTAATGTTGCTGTTTATTTATTTCATATTCTTGTTCACTTTTCAGCTTTTATTCGAGTTCTGACTGATAGTGAATGGTTAGATGATGAGAATGAAAAAGATTTAAGAAAAGAACTCAAGAGTTTGGGATTCGATGAAAGTAAATTCATGCGCATCAACAGCACGATTTGTCTGTCTATAAGTCTTCGTTAAATAAGCAGTTTTATAACACACCTTGTGAAATAAAACAATGTGTATGACTGGAATGTCGTTTTAATTTAATTTTCGTTGTTCAATCCTATCCAAATTAAAGCGTCCTTGAATAGCTCCGACCGCTATCCTGTTTATTCCTCTCTGCTTGCAAAATCTGAAGGTAGTACTAATGACAGGCTACAGTCACTAATCGCGATTATCGACATAATCGCGATCATGGTTGTAGTTCTTCCACGTCCCGTTCGCGATCAGGAGATTAATCCAGATTGTCTGTAACTGGGTAATAGTGCTGAGGCACTGCCCAGTGGACGAATGTTAGATTTTAGTAGGCTAATCTTTGGTTGAATGGACTTGATATTTTGACGTCTTCTGTTACTTAGGAAGTCGTGATAGCTGTCGGTGTGGAATTTTGTTACCCCTTTCATTGTTTTATACAGCATATGGCTGAGAAAAAAGACGAAGTGAATCGTCAGAAAAAGATATTTTGATTTGGTTGGTCCCGTGCCGTGGCGTCGCGGTCTAAGGCATCCCGCCTAGGACTCGCGTTACGGAATGAGCGCTGGTTCGAGTCCTCATGGGGGAAGAAATTTTCTCATGAAATTTCGGCCAGTGTATGGGACCGGTGCCACCCAGCATCGTGATGCACTTGGGGAGCTACGATAGGTAGCGAAATCCGGTTGCGAATACCAGCTATAACGGCTGGGGGCATCATCATGCTAACCACACAATACCTCCATTCTGGTTGGATGATCGTCCACCTCTGCTTCGGCATGTGGGCGTGAGGCCAGCAGCCGACTAGTCGGTCTAGGCCCTTCACGGGCTGTAGCGCCACGGATTATTATTATTATTATTATTATTATTATTATTATTATTATTATTATTATTAATCTTTGGTTGAATGGACTTGATATTTTGACGTCTTCTGTTACTTAGGAAGTCGTGATAGCTGTCGGTGTGAAATTTTGTTACCCCTTCGAATGTATTATACAGCACATGGCTGAGAAAAACACGAAGTGAATCGTCAGAAAAAGATACTTTGATTATCATTAGAGGTGTGGGAGAAATTTAATGCAAATATGAGAAAACTATGAACAAACGGCGAACGAATTATTTATATGTGGAAGGCAATAGAAGGTTGTTGGAAGATGTTCCAATTCAATTAATTTTCGATTAACTGATTCCATTTGTAGATGTTTAATTTGAGCCTCTATTGCGATTATAATTTATCGTTGAGTTTAGAGTTCATTTTAAAAACATATTTTATTACAAAACAATATAATAGTAATGACATGTCTGAATACTATCATCCATGGTAATGGTATGAACTATACAGGTTATAACCTCTCTTTACAAAATAATGTAACTAGTAATGGTACGTACAAATTATAAGTAAGGATGGAAGTTCGGACACCGAACATATGAAGTTAACTAGTCACGTTTATACCGTTGCTGACGAGATTATACAGGGACATCATTTTATTTTCACTTCAATTTTTATTGTACCTGAGTTTTTTAATGTACTTCACTCCCACTCCTTCTACTAATGAAGTTAAACCGTCCTCCACACAGATCCAAGACCTCATATACAGCCATAGTAGCATACGGTCATAGTAAACAGTACGTTCCAAAAATATGTTCGCGTTTTCCAGTGACGAAAGGGCTTTCAATATTGAATCATTTTCGCAAAGGAACTGTCTTCCATTTGCCTACATCGCATCCCGGTTTCCCCCACCTGCTTCTATTCGCCACTCTGTAAAGGCTAGTGGCTGTGCTGTCTTAGCTCTTTCCTGAGAACATTAATTTTTGTTAGGAATTGGACGTCTACGTAATATTACACCCATACAACTGCGTAAAATAACTTAAATAAAAGGGCCTCGTTAAGTAATTAAATGTCACGTAGTTTCCTCCCCTTTCCACGACCCTGCGACATAATCACTTGGACGGACGGTAGATAGCATGTATGAGCAATTTTTATCTTTTCGGATCGGGCAGAAGTGAAGACTGATTTTACAGTACGTATGGTACTCTTTTATAGAGTAGGTACAGAATTATTTCAACATGAGTTACTGGTACGAAGGACGAAACTGGTAATAGGAATTAGGTACAATAGTCTATAGTAAGACAATATGCACATTAGAACTGAAGCCTGTATCGAAATGAACGGCTACCATTTTCAAAAATGTGTTTAAATATCCATATTATGATTATTTTCAATTTAACTTCATTCTCTATATTGTACGCTAATGTGCTGTAGACAGTATAATATACATTGCATACTGAATACGTGCACATAGACAGCTCAGTTTCTGACTAAAAACACTTATTGTTAATACTGTACTGTATTTTGATTAAACAAAAACCTAATGGAAATTATAAAACTCAAAATTGCGATATTTTCTATTTTACGTAAATGGATGAACTACTTTTCTCCCCTCCTATACCCAGTAAAGTGATTTGTTTGTATATTACGGCAGTATCATCGAACTCCATTCGTGGAAGGGGGTAGCAAACGGTGTTTTCGGTTCTCAACAAGGTATAGCCGGGTTAATATGAGAAATGTTAGTAAAAATAAAATGATGTTCCTGTACAAGCTGGCGCATAGCGCTTGAAATACGGGTCTACGGCTCCCGTGTAACGCCAATGAATTCCGCCGCTCGGAGCGCTGTTCAGTTCTAATTATTCGTAGCAGAACACTTAGATGACTTTCAGATTTGGGACATTTAAAGGACTGGCCGTTGCTTATTAAATGCTTCGTACAATATTTTATGGTCAATGGACGTAATTTCAAAACTTCTACATCTCAATTATATTAAATTATAAGGCTATAATTCCTACATTAAAAGATATTACATATTATAAACTAAGGCACTACCTTCCTATTATTCAATTCATACAGCATATCTTTTCGGAAATAATAATTAAAGGAACTTAATACATTTTACACGAACACTGAGTTACATTTAAGTCCGTCTTATAAGGTCCAGCGATTTTATTTCTAGTTCTCTTCATACTGCCTTGTAGAAAATTGTACGAACATCAATTGATTAACACTGTTCATTGTTCACATTATTGAATGCTATTGTAACTGCACTAGTACATAATTCTGTTGCTCATAATAACAGGCTCTAAAACACATGATTCACTTGTTACTTCAGTTATTCCGTTAACGTTTCCACATTAAAACTGGACGCGCGACTGCCAGACTGCGAACGAAAAACATGTGGATGACATAAAAGTAGCCTACCGCTATTTGGGGTGGAGTAAGGGTTGGTCAGGAACTAGCGACATCTTGAAAATGAGGGGGATAGAAGGTAGGATTCTTTTCCTGCCTACGACAGACTGGCATAGTGGAGTCCCACTGTGAGTTGCCCCAAACAAGGTTAAGAGAAAAAGAAAATAGACTAGAGCAGACGTCTCCAAAAGCGTACTCGCGAGTAAGCCCCTGAACGGAACCGAAGCCAGTACGTAATGAGCGCGCTTCCCTTACCCATCCCCACCTGTACTGTACTCAATGTTTATGCGCAAACGAAGAGCAGTGGCGGACTGCCATTATCATTGTGTTGGCCAAAGTGTTCCACCGTTTCACAATGTCTTCTAATCATGGCTGTAGTACAATCAAGGATGAATAGGAAGAGAATTTTTTTTTGTATTAGTGGGGAGAATGTGAAATGCTTAATTTGTTCGAACATTCTTAAGGATGTGTTAAAATTCAACATGCGACGACACTACTCGAGTCTTCACAAAGAATATCATACAATTACAGGCATGTTGAACATGTGAAAATAATTTATTTTCGGGCTATCTGTATAACTGTTGGTTATACATAATAGTTAGTATATTACAATAAGTTTACACTCAGTTCCGCATGACAAACATATTGTTTTCGTTTAATTTTAGGTGAAATGCGTAGGCCTACAGATATTATGATAAATATAAAACAAGAAAATACAAACACAAATCACACACGTGTCATCAGTCTTAAACAAAAAAAAGCTTCTTGCTAGCTATGTTCTAGCTTGGAATATTGGAAAATAAATTAAACCCTTTACAGAAGCACCATTTGTAAAATCGTGCATACAGAACAAAGTCAAAGTTTAAGAAAATTAAATTGTTTCCAATTACAGTTCAAAGAAGGAATTTCAAGATTTTACAATCTTGCAATTGAATCTGAAGTCGAAACCACAATTAACCAGTTTGTAGCTTACTCACTTGCACTGGACGAAAGCACAGATAGAAATGACAAAGCTCACCTAGCCATCCGAGGAGTTAATGAACATTTTACTGTGTCTGAAAGTCTTCTAGATGTAATTACAAAATAGAACTGGAGAAGAACTTTTCCAGGCACTGAAAGGCACCATTGAACATAAGAGGTTGAATTTGCAATGGCTTGTGTCATTAGCAACAGACGGGGCTCCAGCTTCATAGTATGTCAAAATAATATACAAACGTATGATATTTCTTATTCTTTTGATGTTAATATTTGTAAACATAAGCACACCGTTGCCGCGATCCCACATTGATCTTTCCCATCTATTGAGGCACGAGTCTCTTTCCCTTCTCTAGCCTTATAGCACACTGCGAAACGAAGGGCTATCACCACGGTTCTTAACGAAAGAAAATTAGCTTAAATATGCATTTCATTGAATTCAAGCACCAGGACCTGGGACGTCGTGAGTACACTCACATCACGATCCGAACGCAGGGCACTTTCATCAAGATGCTTCTAGTCTCTTCGCTTCACCTCGTCGTAACGTCCAGGTTTCTACCCTATACAATGCCACACTCCACACAAACAACTTCACCAATCTCTTCCTTAATTCTTTTTCCATAGTTCCGTTGAGAATGCGCCTTTTCCTAACAAAAGCTTACTAGATCATTGCTATCCTCCTTTCTACTTCCTGGCAGCAGCTCATGTTACTGCTTATAGTAACCTACACCTCAAGTATTTGAAATTGATCACTTGTTACTACCTCATTTAGTATTCGCACATTTATTTTTCTTCCGACAACCGTGATCTTCCTGGAAGTTAAGTAACACACCAAACAGAGCGGAGGAAACTGCTTTCATCCTGAAATGTATGTTTACTCATTTGAAATGTAGATAGGAGAAGAATGGAGCGTGTGAAATGGACATAAAGGATAAGAAATGAAGCAGTGTTGGATAAAATGGATAAAGAAAGAATGATTCTCAAACTGATCAGCCTTCTGAAGGATGCACTGAAAGGAATGGTGAACGGGAAAAGAGTTCGGGACAGAAAAAGATATCAGATAATAGACGAAATTAAGCTATATGGATCATATGAGACAAAAAGAGTGTCAGAAAATAGGAAAGATTGGAGAATGCTGGGTTTGCAGTGGAAGACTTGCCCTTGGGCAAACATTATGAATGAATGAATTCCCATATTACCATACTTGGTGTTACACGTATATGGTACTCCTATTTTGTTCTATTTCAAAATATCTAGTTATATTTGGGGGAAAATATTTGAGGAAATTAAAAGGGTTTCGTAATTCAGAAATAGTAATTAGGATTAGGCCTCTAACAAGTCTAAAAGGAATCATTTCTGGAACAATATATTAAAAACTTAGAGAACATGTTTCATATCAATAACGAATTCGACTATT
This sequence comes from Periplaneta americana, assembly GCF_040183065.1. Lineage (NCBI taxonomy): Eukaryota > Metazoa > Arthropoda > Insecta > Blattodea > Blattidae > Periplaneta > Periplaneta americana. Next base: position 185,822,121 of record NC_091131.1, read on the forward strand.
CATATTTTTAAAACAAGGAATAAGAATTTACTTCGGCCAAGCGCAAAATTGACTATTTTTCAAAAGCTTTTCCTCTATAGTTCTTTACAAAATTTTTAACACTCTGGCTATAACTTTTAAAGATTTTATTTTATTTCATTGGGTTATTTTACGACGCTGCATCAACATCTAGGTTATTAAGGGTCTGAATGAAATGAAGGTGATAATGCCGGGTGAAATGAGTCCGGGGTCCAGCACCGAAAGTTACCCAGCATTTGCTCGTATTGGGTTGAGGGAAAACCCCGGAAAAAACCTCAACAAGGTAACTTGCCCCGACCGGGATTCGAACCCGGGCCACCTGGTTTCGCGGCCAGATGCGCTGACCGTTACTCCACAGGTGTGGACACTTTTAAAGATGGGTAAATGATAAACACAGCAATGCATGTGAAATCATTCTGATAATCTAGAAAATGAAAGGGAACAGCTTCAGTCAGCCGTATTTAAAGCCTTTTACCAACATCTGGTCAATGTAAAAATGAGTATTTTATCGTGGGACTTACTGGTTATGCGAGTGATTTTGTAAATTGTTGCGAAATGCCGTTTCTGTATATATCATTAGCAAGACGGTTCAAGAAGATACTGAAGAAATCTGATAAGCTTAAACAACTCTAGAACAAAGGTAGGTAACTTAAAACCCTGCCGTAAAATTGCGAGAAAACATGGCCAACTATACAGAGACTGATCCAAGGCCCACTATTCCTATCATTCATCCTTTCACACATCAGTACAATATAGTCTTGCGATGAAACTATTTTGAAATATAAACTTTCCGTAATAAATATTTTATTCAATTTACCATCAGTTTTAGTGCAAGGACTACTATTTTTCCCCTAATCGAATTGTATTAAGTTGCAAGTAAAGGCTGTAATGTTTCTAAAACAAATATTAACACCAAATAACACGTCACTTCTTTTTTCGCTGTGCTGACAGGCGCTAGTCTTTCTCCCGTCTCAACACGGAACGGTCAATAATGTCATTCTGAATTAATAATTTGTTACTTAGATATATCTATCTATTTGGGCCTTGTGGCGATTTATGTTATCACTTCAACTTTTTTATGTAATTTGAGTAAGGGAATTTAATGTTCACGCTCTCAGATTATATCGCTTTCTAGTACAGTACTGTGAGAAAGAATGTTTAGAGCTGGAATAGAGTAATAAGTATTAATTCGTGAATACCAGATAATAATATTTGAAAAAAAGAGAAAAATCAGGAACAGGTTGCAGCAGAGTTTAAAAGCAGATACTTGCACATTAATACGCGCTTCCCTTATTGATAGTGTAAATTCAAGAAGCTTGCAGCCGTTCTATCCAGTGCTCTTCACCAAAAGTACATTATCGACAGTGTCACTTGTAATACGGTACATGTCCGATTTTATATGAGGATGTCCAATCAGTTATATGTGATATGATCAGGGGTTATTTAGCTTATTTTCAGAGATGAAGGATTTGTGGAGCGCAGAAAAATTCTCTCCGGCATCGGGACTCGAACCCGGGGTTTCAGCTCTACGTGCTGACGCTTTATCCACTAAGTTACACCGGATTCCAGTTCCGATGCCAGATTGAATCCTCTCAATTTAAGTTCCACCTCTTAGTTTCCCTTTAGTGGCCAACCCTCATGCACTGTGTCACAAAGTTTTAAGTTTTAAATCTCCCAAATAACCATGGTTACGTACTTTTGCTGTGTGAGTATTGTGCGAGATTGAATGTATTGGTATGACTGTATAATTGTGTTTACCTCGAGAAATAATTTGAGGAAATTAACGCGATCCACAACGTTGTACATCGACGGAATTTTTAAGGCAGCTCATGTGCACGTAACATTCTGTAATATAGTTGTTTCCACTAAATTCAATGATATGATTAATCACTCTCGAAAAAATTCCTATTGTGTAAATTTTCCTTGCGTGAATTGTCTTTGGGTGAATTGCCCTGTGTCTATTTTCTTTTACGCCAACTAACTAGCGTGTGAATTACCTTTGTGCGAATATTCCCTGTGTGAAAGTTCCAAGTACCGAAAAAAATATACTTCTGCCCAATTGTAAATTCTAACATCCACGAGTGAATGATGATGATAGTCCATCAAAGTTTCTAGGTCCTGAACCAAAAAGAAAAATCGTCGAAAAAGGAGATTCTTTTTTCACAAAGAAGAAAACTGTTTCAGAACTATTAGAATGCCATAATTCTGGCACTGTATCAGAATGTGAGACGTCTGAATGTGATAATATAGAACATGTGAAAATGAGTATCCAAGGAAGTGTTCAATGTCAACTGGAACTTGAGTGAGTGAGTCAGAAGGAAATAGTGGTTACTCCGACATCGATTGTGGTGAAGAGTATAATCTTTCCGATTATACAGACACTGAAAATGAAACGAGTGAAAAAAGACAATCAAATGCTAAATAGCCACCGGCATGGCTCAGTCGGTTAAGGCGCTTGTCTGCCGGTCTGAAGTTGCGCTAGGGCGCGGGTTCGATCCCCGCTTGGGCTGATTATCTGGTTGCGATTTTTCCGAGGTTTTCCTCAACCGTAAGGTGAATGCCAGGTAATCTATGGGGAATCCTCGATCTCAACTCACCAAATACCATCTCGCTATCACCAAATTACCAATCTCAACGACGCTAAATAACATAATAGTTGATATTGATACAGCGTCGTTATATAACCAACTAGAAATGCTAAAGAACAGACAACTGCGTTAATTATATTGTTTACCAGTGCATTGTTGTCGTTATTTAAATTATGTTAAATGTGTGGAATACCTGTGACGGAAACTCATACACGTCGATCAGGTGTGTGTTTTCATATAAAAACTGTTTGCACCATCTGACATTCCTTTAGTTCGCAATCTTCAGGCAAAAAGTAAAACCACTAACTGGTAACGTTTATATTGCATCAGGAATTTATTTGTGTGGACATACCTTCAATGCTTTCAGATCATTTCCAGAAATAATCAAGATGTCTAAATGATATTTGAGGCACTCAGAAGCAAAGTGACACAAGTGACATTTTTTTTTTTAATTGAGGTAAGTGTATATTCTAAATCTTTAACGTCACTTCTGTTCAGAGAAAAAGTAATGTAAGTGTAGTTCCAGTCAGTCCTGCTCCATGTTGGCGATACTCTTATAGGGTAAACATTGGTAATTTCGTGGCAGTGGTTATTTCGTGATACTTTATCTTTGCTCTTTTGTGAACTAACCAATGGTGTTACGAGATCCAAATTTCCGCCAAGGGATTGCATATGTTGTCCAGTTTCCAGAAACATACAGCTAAGCTTTGTGTGACTATTGTAGTTGCTTCAGTGAGCTTTTATGTTTGGAGAGAGCAAGTTTGCGTCGACTTCTCAGGCATACAAATTTTGTGGATGTTTGTAATTACATTAAAGGCTTATTACTAAAGGTAAGCATATGATATTTGGTACAAAGATTTATTGTATCTTCATGAAATTTTAGGAAATGTTTTTGGAATTTTAGATACATCTGTAGTCGCCATATAGGCTTAGCTTTACTCATAGAAATCTTAGCTGTTTGAGGGGAAATTTTGTTGAGCATGAACTGTTACAATTTTTAAAATAGTATAAAATGTATTACAATAGTAATTTTAGAAATCTGAAGACAAGATGTGATAACAAAAAAGAAAACGGAGACGTAATGGGTTCAGTGTAGCTTCTGTTTGATTTGTTATCATGCTAAGTGTCAATGATAAGTGCTAGATGACTTACTTGCAAGAATTGTGACAGAAGATGGAACATGGCTCCACCATTTTGGACCGGAGACAGAGGCAGACAATGGAGTGGCATCATGCAAATTCACCAAAGAAATAGAAATTCAAAAGTACACCTTCGGCAGGAAACGTTATGGCTGCTGTGTTTTTCGATTCAGAAGGACTCTTGCTTGTCGACATCATGCCACACGGAACCACCATTAATTCTGACGGCTATGTTGCAACTCTCAAGAAACTTCAAGCTCGACTGAGTCGTGTTCGACGACATCGGGAGAAGCAGGATGTTCTGCTATTACATAACAACGCACAGCCATATGTCAGTCACAAGACCACAGACCAGATCAGAAAATTCGGATAGACAACACTGAAACAGCCGCCTTACAGTCCTGAACTGGCACCGTGCGATTACCATCTCTTTGGTGAACTAAAGGATCCCTTCGCGGGACGAGGTTAGAAGATGACTCCCTTGTGCACGCTGCTAAAGAGTGGCTCAGACGTGTTGGTCCAGACTTTTACCGTGCTGGTCTAAAGGCCCTCGTTCCTAGGTTATGTAAGGCAGTTGAAAGGGACAGGGATTATGTGGAAAAGTGAAATTTTCTTCCTTAAGGATGCGTCTACATTCTGTGAAAATAGCAAAGCTGTAGGATAAAAACATAATTTTTAAACAAACGTTATGCATTACTTTTGGAGTTACCCTAGTAATATAGGCTATAGTAAAGTCCGTAATAAAAGTGTTCACCCTTTCAGGGCAAAGAAGATCCCTTTTCAATTTCAATTTTTACTTTGATTTCATTCTTATTATGTGTTGATATGTATTTCTAGGTTTTCTTGCTGTGAATATTAGACGGAATTACTATGTTTGAAGTCTTGTAACAATAAATGAGAATTTCATTTGACTTTAATGAATTTTTCCACAATTCTTCTACCTCTCACGAAATTATTAATGCAATATCACGAAATTACCAAGGTTATCACGAAATAACCAACCTTTCAGCTTAAGTTGTAAAAGTGGTTTTTGGCACATATTCAAGAACGTATCTAATCTTTTATATCTCCAGATTTGTACAGCAATTTATCGTCTTTTAGATGAAAATAATCGGAATAAGGATATATTTACACATTTGTATTTTAAATTAGTTTTCATGAAATTATCACGAAATTACCTATGTTTACCCTATTACAATGCATACAGAGTTTTGTCTGAGGCAAACTAATACAAGTGCGTTGTTTACATAGTGTTGCGTTTTTTCTGTTTATGACTAATTAATTTGCCACAATGGAGAGAGGTAACATATTACTTATTCGAAACATCTTCGTGGAAGGACTGCACACATTGAGCTGGACCAACTATACAATAAGGATAACTTTTGCTAAGTGGAGCAACTTGCAATAGCTAAAGAAATGCATGCCGCCCATACACTACTCTATATTTGATGGACTGAAGCATGAGGGATGAGCCTATAATAAGGACTGCAGAACGTGGAAGAGAAAGTTCAAGGAATACTCGCGGTAGGAGTCCTACAGATGTAATATTCAACCTATCAGACACTATGTATTAAAAAGGGATCTATAAATATGTCATTTAAAATTGTCTCATCCAGATCTCAGATATTCTTCAAACTGTCAGATAATATCTGTGTAACTTCTACAAAATAAAGAGAGAAGAAATACCAGTCTATATCACAGACACCACTCATTGTTAAAACTTCAGTTGTGAAATTCCTCCATGGAAATTGGTAATTCCATAACACAGCATACAAATTCTAAGAAATCATTCCAAAAATGATCCTCCATACATTCTTAAATTAGATGCCATGGAACTACTCTGCAGCACATATAAGGATCATCTTCAAATTTATACAGATGGATCTCTAAACCCTGATGATGGGCTACCAGGAGCAGTGTATTATTTTTCAAAATATCAAGAAAGTTACTTCATACCATGTTCATCCTCCTCCGGCTTGACACTGAATTGCTAGTTATTGATGCTGCTCAAGGAAGCTACATTTATTATAGTTAAATATGTACCAAACCTATACGCACATAGAATTATTCCAACTCAGAAACAAGTAAACTAAAAAAATCCAAAAGGAAATAAATTTTCAATGGATATCTAGTCATTGTGGTATACCGGGAAACAAGAAAGTTAATAACGTTCCGAAATAGGCAACATATATGGAACCAATACCTCTTCAAGTGATATCTCTATCCAATGCCTTTGCTTCAGTAAAGTTTCATTTTATAAACTTATGGATCAACAATTGGTTCTCTTCTGAAAAAGGAAAAATTTTATAGTCCGTTCAGAAGAAACCAAATGACCTGGAAATGTACAAAACATTGCGTAGACATGTTCAAACATTTTTAACAAGAGCCAGAACAGGTCACATTGTCACACAATTACCTAAACCGATTTAATCTTTCTGATACGCCTACTTGTCTGTGATGTAATAATCATGATGATTTGGAACAAATTCTTCTATTCTGTCCATCCATAAACCACAAAAGAAGTAAATTAAAATCATCAGTACCAGTTGCAGAAGACACAGGCCTGCAGTATATGTTGACTACTCTGGCACATAGCAACAGGCATCTATAATGAACACCGTTCAAATTACCCCTCACTTCTCATGAAAAACAAAAACTGAATAGACCATAGTGGCCTTTATGTTGTCAGCAAACAGCTGGATACGTTAAGAAGATTGAAAGAGTGATTCTTTCGGTTTTACAGACATATTTTGTGTTATAATATGATAATCAGAAAGCTCAAATGCTGTTAAGATAGGAATGTTTGAATGTTGTAAGCAATTTTCTTGTTCTTGTTTTAAATAATATATAAACACTAAAAACTTTTGCACTTATATAACTTCTCCACAAAAATATTTTCGTTGAAAAATAATACAAGTGACTTTAGGACCCTATTTTACCTAAAATGATTTACAATAGACAATTTCTATTTAGAAGATAAAAAATATAGGTACCAACATATACAACTGTAAATTTACTGCAACATAGCTCTGTAACAGATTTTTTTAATTTCCTTTTCAACTTCAAAGTCATTTATCTCAAAACTTACTAAATGCCACTTGTATCACTTTGCTGAGTGCCTCATTTGTTTCTTACCATTCACCGCACATGAGTTGAGGAAAAGGATTATTATCTTTGCAGCTGCAGTAGAAGAACAAAATCTGTATTTAGCAGGAAATGGGCAATACGATTCCCTTACGGTATGCAGCAAAATAAGTCACTTATACCATCGTGAACGTGAGTAGGTACGTATAAAATATTGGACCTCATTATGGTTCAGAGGGACATGACGCGAGGAGACATGGGAAAACATACTTGTGAAACACTACTTAAGAAAATAAGCCAAAAGCTACCTGTGAACATTTTTCCGTCTGATAGACAGAAACACAGGTGTAAGGGCTATGATCAAAAAGACGTTTCCAACGATTCATCACGAGTTTGATGAGTTGCATCTCGGAAAATCGCTGATGGAAAAATTTAACAGGTATAGTAAAGATTCGATTATACATTAACGGAAAAAGTCCATTTATAACCGTCTCTGGTGGTCCTCAGCTACGTGTGAAAACGATTCTGAACTGCTTATTGAAAAATTTACTTCAATTCTAAACCACGCATGCAATAGGCTATCCATTCATGGAAAAATTGAAAGAAATTCATATCCTGTGCGGACGAAAACTAGATTGGAAAGCGTAAATGGATTAAGAATCATTCGAAAGAATATTCTCAACTATAAGGGATAATTAGTGATAAAATATTTCTGAAATATCTGAATCATATAAATAATTTTCTACATACTGGCAGTCTGGAATGTTTTCATAATAAGAGACTGGAATACGTTCCTAAAAGGGTACACTTCAGTTTTGTGGGAATGTACGTAAGATCTATGATCACAGATCTTGACCACAATGCCCATGTAAAGGAATTAAACTGTGCTACAGTGGATTTTTCAAAAGAATCGGCAGCATGGGTGTATAAAAGAAAATACAATCAGAAGACTGTCGACTGGAGACAAAAAACAACTTATAAAATAATTGACGATATACCTAATAAGAAATGCACCAGCTACATCATTCCAGGCGTAACAGACAGAAAAAATTGTCCACAAAATTTTGGGTCACTATCCAAGATAAAACCCAGTAAAGATGACGCTGAGCAAAGATATTTGTCGCGATTTGGACTGGAGCTCTAGCGTGGCTGGCTGGATCGCATAGTGCTGTCACCGCCATACGACTTCAAACCTTCAAAGGTATGTAAAGCGAGAATTATGTGTGTTAATGATGTAGGAATTTTCACTATTGTATTTATAATTATTTATAGATTTACTGAATTGCATTTTCTTACGACGTGATTTTTGAGTTGAGTACTCCTTTAAAGATGAAAGAGTATTACATTCTTATGGAAAGAGATAGATTAATATTGCAAAATTCATGTAGGAGAGTATACTGAGTCCTTCTGGGCCACCTCCAATGGGAGGCAGTTATTATTATTATTATTATTATTATTATTATTATTATTATTATTATTATTATTATTATTACTATATGACCTTCGGATATGTAGCAGGCTATGGCAATTGTTTTGCTGGTTGTTAGAAAGTTGTTTTCTGCTTGTCATGCAATTTGGAATATACAAGTAGGCCTATTACAACGGAAGTGATAAAATATAATTAGGAAAATGAGTGATTCGGAAGTGAATAATGTACGTAACTCCAAATGTTGCAATTTTCAATTTTAATAATTGTATTCGGAATATTTATGATAAATAAATATTTTGAATTTGTGTTTCAGTATTCATAATTAGCGTGCTTAAAAGTACTTTTACGCACGGAAATTTATTTTTCAGCAAGCTATTTTACGAATGCGGAAATCAATGACTTTTCGATACTAAAATGAGAATCGAGAAGATACCATTATGAAACGACACTCCACGAAACAATTATTTTTGAGAACTCTAAGCACAAAAGGAATGATATGGCATAGAACTTTTCCAATTACAGTATGCTCAGGATTGGGATCTGGAATTTTCGTCCCCGGTTTTTCGTCAAACGTGACTTCGTCACATATTTTATTTTGCCACTGCAACATTTTGTCACCGATTCATTTTTATCACCAACATATTTTGTCACCAAATCACTCTTGTCACCAATTTAATTTCTTCATCACTATTAACCACCACAATTTTTCCTCCCTTCGTGTCGCTTCCCTTGCTGATACCTATAAAAATGTTATGGATAAACTAAACTCAATCTTCGATTACTTTGAGGATAATTATGTCATGGGTAGTAGACGTGGCAGAGGTAGGCAGCAGCCCATGTTCGCTCCAAATACTTGGAATTGTTACATTCGTACCAAGGAAAACCTGCCCAGAACAACAAATACTTGCGAAGCGTGGCTTAGACTTCTCAGTACTTTAATACATTCATTCATTCATTTTATTCCATAGATCTTACATGAGCAATGAAGCTTTAAGATGTGGAACATGTCAACATTTTACAATATTACAATTACAATTTTTACAAATTTTTATAGTTTTACAATTTAGTAATTTTCTACAATTTTTACAATTTTGTACAATTTTTTTACATTTTGGCGAGATGTAGTGAGATGAGATGAGGTCCGAGGATTCGCCAAAATATTACCCGGCATTTGCCTTTTCGGTGGGGGAAACCTCGGAAAAACCCAACCAGGTAATCAAATCAAAGGGGGTAATCAAATCAAAGAGGTTGATGCCAAGGACTCGCCATAGACCATCCGGCTTCAGTCCCACGGCTGGGGAAAACCTCCGAAGAAACCAAAGTCCAAAGGGGGATCCAACCCAAGCCCGAACGCAGCTCCGGATCAGCAGCCCAGCGAGTCTGTCGACTGACCAACATCGATGGCTCTACTAAAAGTATACAATACATAGCCAATCAGATTATTAAATTTACAAACGCAAACGATCATTCATAAGTTGAGCTATATTATAATACAAAACAATTTAATTAAATTTAAGGCATAAACAATTCAACCAGTTGTGATATAAAGAAATTGATAATACATATCATGCAAACTACTTCAAATTACAAACACAAACAATTTATCAGTAGAGCTATATAGATTACTATTCAATTTAAGGCATATACAATTCATCGGCCAAAACTATACAAATATATACAATACAAAGTAGCATACTTTCATTAAGCTATACAAATTTGTGCAATTAATATCAAGTAGATTAATTCAATTTATAATCATAAACAATTCATCAGTTGAGCTATACATATTACCATTCAATTTACAGTAGGTCTATATACAATTCATCAGTAGAGCTACACTGACTAGTAATCATTTTAAGAACATATACAATTCATCAGCCAAACTATACAAACATATACAATCAAATTAGTTCAATTTACAAACTTATTTTCGTTAAGCTATACAATTCATATGAAGTAGATTAATTCAATTTATAAGCTTAAACAATTCATCAGTTGACCTATACAGTATACTATTCAATTTACAGTACATACAATTCATCAGTTATGCTAAACAAAAAATACAATACATAGTAAACAGATTAAGTCAATATAAAAACATATTTTAGTTGAGCTATATAAAATTGTACATGTCATTTAAGTAGAATAATTCAATTCACAAGCATAAACAATTCATCAATTGTGTAGAAGGTATGAGTATGTAGAAATTTGGTTAATTCTTTTCTGAACCTTTTCTCGTTGTTCTTCAAATCTTTAAGATAATTAGGCAGTGCATTGAAGACTGTTATACATGAATAGCGAACTCCTTTTTTAAAACAGCTTAGACTAACAGAGGGTAGATGAAGATCTGATTTATGTCTTGTATTAAAATGATGAATGTCTTGATTAGTACTGAATTTATCTTGGTTCTTAATATACAGCATCATTAGGGAAATAATGTATTCACAAGATAAAGTCAAGATTTCTAAGTTTCGGAAAATATTTTTACATGTGGTCCTTTTATGCACACCGGCCATTATTCTTATAGCTTTCTTTTGTAAAACAAAAACGTGTTTAGCTTCAGACGAGTTACCCCAGAGTATTAATCCATATTTCATTACAGAGTGAAAATATGCAAAGTATGACATTTTAAGTAAGTTTATATCACCAATAGTAGATAAGGATCTTAATGCATAACAGGCAGAGCTCAATTTACGAGTAATACATTCTATATGCGTTTTCCAGTTCAAGTGATTATCCAATTCTAAACCAAGAAACTTTGTGCTTATAGATTCTTTGAGATGAGTTCCATTTAATCGAATACTGTAGGAAACCTGAGCACTATTGTGTGTACTAAATTTGACTGCACTGGTTTTATCAACATTAAGTGCTAGTTTATTTGCATGGAACCATTCATTCATTAGATTCAGCACTGTATTAGAAGTGTTTATAAAATGATCGTATTGTTTGCTTGAAATAATTACACTTGTATCATCTGCAAATAAAATTACATGGGATGAATTGTTTATGGTCAAGGCTAAATCATTAATATAAACTAGAAACAACAATGGACCTAAAATTGACCCCTGCGGAACACCATGTTTAATATTTCTAAATTCTGAATAAGTAACTTTATGACTATTTGGTACATTTATTTCTACTTTTTGTTTTCTATTTGATAAGTACGATGTAAACCAACCCAACATCTCATCTTTAATGCCATAAAACTTCAATTTTTTTACTAATATACTATGGTCTACACAATCAAATGCTTTAGCCAAGTCACAAAAAATCCCACCTACATGTAGTTTCGAATTTAATGAATTTAGTATTTCATCCACCAAACTAAAAGCAGCATTCTCTGTCGATTTTTGTTTTCTAAATCCAAACTGTTCTAAAACTAATATATTGTTGGACTCCAGGTAATGATATAATCTATTATACATAACTTTCTCAAACACTTTTGAAAATGTTGTTAATAATGATATGGGTCTGTAATTAGCAATAGTACATTTATCTCCCTTTTTGTATATTGGTTTTACTATTGAATATTTGAGTCTTTCTGGAAAAATACCACATTGCATTGACAAATTGCATAGATAGCTTAACGAAGGGGATAATATTTCAGAACAAGCTTTCAGAACTTTACTTGGAATTTCATCATATCCAGAGGAATATTTTGTTTTTAGTTGTTTTATCACATGCATGATTTCTGCTGCGGTAGTGGGAATAAATTTGAGACCTAAAAACTCAGTGTTAAATGCATCAGTTAGGTAACCAAGTGCAGCATCTTCTGGACAATCTTGAATGTTTAAGTTCTGAATAATATTTATATAGAAGTCGTTAAAATGATTTGCAATTGATTTTGGGTTATCTATTTTACTATCATTGATTTTAATGCAAGTAATATTTTCACTCTTTGAATATCGATTAGTTTCATTTTTAATAATATCCCAAATAGTTTTAATCTTATTATCTGAATTTAGTATTTTTTCATTCAGATACATTTTCTTTGCATCTTTTATAACTTTTGTCAAAGTTTTACAGTAATTCTTGTAGTAATTAAGAACATGAGGATCATCACTATTCCTACTCATTAAATATAGATTCCTTTTTCTAGCACATGATATTTTAATTCCCTGAGTTATCCACGTGTTTTTACTTTTACATTTTTTCACCACCTCGACTGGAAAACATTCATTGAAATAATTCGTAAATGTAGTGAAAAATGCATTAAATTTAGTATTAATATCAATGGTATCGGTACTATGTACATTTTCCCAAGATTCATTTTGTAGACATGTATTTAAATGATGAAGAGATTCAGCATTTATAATCCTTTTTTTTATTTTTAGATTAACACTTTGGAATTTTTCACTCATATTGAAAACACTTAGAATTTGTGCATCGTGATCAGACAGGCCATTGACTAATGGTACTGTTGAATAGGAATTCAATCTACTTTTATCTATAAATATATTATCAATGGCAGTACTACTTCCAGCTTGTGTTCTGGTTGGAAAACTTACTGTGTGACTAAGATTATAAGTTTCAAGAAGTGAGTTTAATTTTCTTTTACGTGAGCTTTCTGATAGATAATCTATGTTTATGTCACCACATATTACAAATTCGGTATGTGGTTTATAAAGTCTTTTCAATAATGAATCTAAGTTAGTTGTAAATTTCTTATAATCTCCCATTGGCGCCCTATAAACACATAAGATACGCAAAGCACCTCCCTCCTTTTACCAAGTCTTTCAGTTGCTACAGATGGAGACTGCAAGGATAGATCAGGACATCGAGAAATTAGGAGCAGGTCAGTCTCCACCCAGAAAAAAGATGAAATGCACGTCCTTAGATAACAGAACTGCACGAACTGTCGATAGATATGAAGTATACAGAACAGAAGATAACATCCTTGGTTACCTATGTGTCGTATGCAACAACTTCAGTGGAAATTTTGGTTGAAACTCCATAAAAACAGGATGAATTTATGCAACCTCAAACACATGTTAATGCAGAGCATTAAAATAAATATATAGTGATGGTTTTGGATTCATAATCAAAACAGCCTAAATGTAATTTTCTGGAATATTTTGGTGACGAAATCCTCTCAGTATGACAATATGATCATAAAATGTATGTGATGACGAAATATCTTCGGTGACAAAATCTCCTCAGTGAAAAAAAACATGATAACAAAATGTATTTGATGACCAAAAAAACTAACGAGGAAAAATAGATGACATACTACAACGGCGACGAAATTTTCGGTTAGGAAATGTCCTAGACACCTCAGGATTCGTCTCTCAAAGGACTATCACCGAAATCTTTCCACCCTGTATAAACTTTATTCTTTTTACATTGAGATAAAATCTCAGGAATAGTTTTCAATTTAGTGCTTAAACTTCACAAAATGTAACCAGGATAAAGGAAGCGGAAACACACACTAATTAGCGGACTTAATTAAAACAAGAGAGCAAAAGTACTATAGTTTCCTTAGAAAAAATTTCAAGATATGATTAGGTAACACAACAAGATAAATATACCTTAAATATTCTCCTCAGGAGCACTTTTGATAGGGCAGAAAGGAATTCTGAATCGTCCGAGATGTTAAGTCTTTGCGTAACTTACTGTCGAATGCCAAGCTGAGAAAACATAATATAATAACAAATGCATTAAAATTTATATGTTGTTTTTGGCTAGCTGTTGATACTAGTAGATGGCAGTAATTTAATAGCCATAAAAGCGTCAAGTCTGTTATGTTAGTCCTAGATTAAGGAGAAGAGAAACGGGAAAAACAACGAAAATGACATCAAGAAACAAAAGTGGAACTGATGTGTTCATAATATGAAACCTAAGCCACGCCTACATTGTTCAACACAGCCCGCACAGAATTTGCTGCAGATTGAATGCTGATCCGTCAGGTGAGTAGCTACTAGCTTATCCCAGTTTTTCTTCTTGTATAGTCTAATATGGCCAGCGGTTTTTCTTAAAAGTTCATTTCATTAGCAGTGATTCGGTGTTCATTACATTTACGTATGGTCCAAGCTTCACTTCCATACATGAGAACAGGTCTCGCCAATGTTTCATAGGTTTAATTCTTACATGTTTTTGAACAAGAGAAGGTTTGAAAATGTTATTAATAGTATTCATTGTATAGTTAAAGTAATTCAATTTTGTAGGAATACCTTTTTCTTGTTCATAGTTCAAATGATAACTCAAATATTAAAACATGAGATCTGTTCTACAGGTTTATTATTAAGGAAAATTTTGCTGCGATGAATCCCATTATTTTAGCTTAATATATAATTTCCAAGAAAGGAAGGTAATTTTATAATTAAAGTGAAAATAACTATAGTATTATATTTAGTAGCAATTCAATATTAGTCAGAAGACAGGATGAAAGTTTTCCAGATTAAGTTGACTATCACACATTTACTAAATCATACTACTTTTAACCAATAAAACGGCACGAAAGGATGTGTTTCAACCAATCATGGCTGTTTATCTCTGCAATTTGGCAATTGTAGTGTCTGAGAAAAGAAATTCATTTACTGAAAGGGTGTGAATTATAGTGAACGTGTTAATTTAGCTTGCAATAGGGTCTAGGTTAGCGATTTTGAGGTGCATACAGTAATTAGAATTCTACGGAATAATAAGGGTGTAATTGATGTTTTTATTATTTGGAGTGTTGTATCAGTGACGAAATGTGTTGTCAGTGAAGTGTATTTGTGTCAATGAAGTTTTATAATCTATAGTGGTATTAGTGCATAGTATTTGAAGAATCAAATGTTTTTGAAGTGTTAGTGAAATCAGGATAGTGTCAGTGAAATGTGTCGTAGTTCTAGTGCAGTGAGTGAGTTTAGAGCGAAATGAGTGTAGTGGTGAAAGGTACTTGTGCATGTATAAACTAGAGATGAACAAAACTAACTGCCGCTCTCGCTCGCTGTGTTCGCTGCATTTGTCTTTCGAGTCTCGGCTCGTCATTCCCGCTGCGCTTCGAGTCTCGCTCGTCATTCTCGAAATAGCATTTGGTTGGCGTCGAAAGATTTAGTAACTTTGAATAACATACATCATTGAAATAAATGTTTAAATGAGGCTAAAACACAAAACAGAACAGTATCTCCATTATCAAAATGTTCTGGTTCTATTATTTGATATTACCTATGGTTATATAAATCGAAAAAAAAAAAAGAAAACAATTCTCAAATAAATTTGCATTTCTAAAAAACATAAAACATGACATTATTATCTTTTTATTTGAGATTGCACACTTGATTTTAAACATATTAAAAGAAAATTCCTAGCCTTTTAATACGGGCCTAGTACGAGTAATTAAATAAAGACTGGGGAACGGATTATTATACACTGAAAGGTAGAGATGTTTCAAATAGACTACTTGATTGTTTATACATATATAACAGTTGCCAAAGTAGATAAAAGTTCAGTCAGGTATAAACAACTGTTGACTTCGGGACTTGATCACAATGTCGATTTCCCGAAGACTCACAACCAGCCTTTACGTCAAGGACGCGACGTAATACAACATTGTCGTGAGGGTTTTCGGCTTTGCGGGCACTGTTAAGGCGGCTTCACAATTGCCCGGGAATGGCAACTAGAACGAGAACGGAATCGAGAAAAATCTTGGAAGCTTTATTTTTTAATGTATGGATACACCATTGCTTTCTGGGAACGGTAGACCCTGGAATGAGAAACAAAACTTCACGAAGTTTTAACATTTCCATTCCCGGGATTCTTCTGCGCATGTCAAATCAGTCATTTATTCAATTCCGATTGTCGATTGTTCGTCGAGATTATCATGGCAGCTACGGAATTTGAAGAATTATTAATTTCGTATGTGCAAGAGAAAGAATTCTTATATGACAAGACAAATGTTCAATACAAAAATGTAGGAATAAAAGAAAATGCTTGGTGTACAATCGCAGACATCCTGAATAGTGATGGTAAGTTGGCAATATTACAACATTTTTCTTCTGATTTTGTGAAACTGTACATTTCCTTTCATTTCATTTTATATGTTGATATTATTTATCTATGTTCATATAAAATGCATACACTCAACGTTGAATGTTAATTTGATGATAAATTAATTCTAGTTATATATTTTACTTTCGGAAAGGCGAGAAAATATTAACATATTGCATTATTTTTAGCCGAAATTGCTAAGAAGAAGTGGGACAACCTCAGGGACAGATTTGTGAGAGCCTTGAGGGATTCTACAGCTATCCCCCCTTCTGGTTCTGGGGCTCCACAGAAGAAAAATAATTTCTCCCTTTATAATTCTATGTTGTGGTTGGCACCTAACATTAGGAAGAGGAAGTAAGTATAAATATTTTTGGCACCCACTATTCTAGCTGAAAGCGAATTAAATTTAATATTCTCGTGTATATATATATATATATATATATATATATATATATATATATATATATATATATATATATATATATCAGTACCCTATGTATTTCAAACTATAGTTCCAACTAAAATTCTGTTTGATGGCATTAATATTTTAATATTGATACCATGACCAATAAAACCTAACCTAAAGCTTACATTATCAAAGGATCATGTAGATAGTCTTCTTTTCTACAAGGCCTACTAAATTATTACACATTACATTAAATTCCACTTTAAATTTTTTATACATGCATTTCTTATGGTATTGTTAATTTCCTATGTACTATAGTTTGTGAACCGTAAGTAATGTCATTAATTCTAGTAGATTATTTCTTTAGTAAAGAGCAACAAAAAAGTCACATACCTTTTTGCTGTGTTTAGAATAGTTTTCCAGAAAAATGTGCATTTCAAAATAAATGGTTTACGATTTTACGAGATTGTGCAACGCTGTGTAATCAGTGGGGAGTGCACATAAGCCTCTGTTGTTCTGAACAACCCCTTCACCTGGCTTGTTCTGAAGTTGAAGGTCACTGCCACGTACCTTGTTTTTGACTCATAAAAAATACAGCTGATGTTATACCTACTGTATTAGAATGAACACTGCTCACTTCATGTTAAACAAAATCTTGAAAAATTGGAAATAAATTCTACAACCTAATTTTAACGAAATATTCAGAGAATATAGTCAATAAGATAGGCTACGCTTATTTCAAAATAAATTTAAAACATTAAGAAATATTTCTACACTCCCATTTCAATTAAATAAGCTAAAGAACTAAAACAATAATGATGCTTAGTTCACATTATAAAAACAAGATTTTGAAACATTTAAAACTCTACAGGCAAAGATAAAAATACGATATTATGCTACTTTACATTAAACGAAAATAAATTAAAAATAATATTCATTTGTAAACTCTTTCAATTTAATTTTAATTATACTATCGGTGAACACAGGCAATACGAAAAGCTTATTTTTACGTTACACAAATCAACTTACTAAAAACAAAACTCAATTTGTTATACGCAAACATTTTCTTCTGGCAATTAGAAATTATAGTTCCCTCGCACTTTCATTTTAAAGTAATAACTGGTGAACTTATACAACAAATCAAATTTCCCGAGACGTCTTTAAAATCAATCGTATGTGATATGTATACATTTTTCATTTCTCAACCGTCGTCTCGAACACGCCACTTGTTCAGGTACCTGGCCTACGACAACATATATTTGCCTCTCTGCAGGCAGTATAATAACCTTCACAACGTTCTCACACTGCACTACGTATTAAAATTACTTCTCAGAACGAAAACATACATTTGTTCGGATCAAATTTCTGCACATTCAGAGGACAAACTAAAATTATTTCAGTCATTTATGACCATCATACACTGCTCTCTTAAATTGACTGAGCATATAGGGAATTAATTCAGTAGCTTTCACAAAATATGCTATGAAATGATTCATATAAAATAATTTTTTTCTCGAAAAGGAAGCTAAAAAAGGAGTAAAAATGTATTAAACGTTTTTGTTTGAAATATCTCAAAGAATAACCCCTTGAAATTAATGACATTGCTTACGGTTCATTCTGTATATAACTATAGTATATATATATATATATATATATATATATACACTCATACATACAGAGTGAGCCGTCAGTAAGTAATATCATTAATCTCAAGTGTTAGTTATTGATTTGATTTGATTTTGAGTGTACAGACATACCCTGTAGTAACATCTATAATGTACATCTTGCACTTTGGGAGGTATTTCAGATTCTGGCATTTGTTCATTTCCAGATAGATTTGATAGATCAGAGAGGGTGTAACCAATTGCCCAACAACAAGGAAGAACTGTAATTTATAAATATCAAGATACTTAAAAGAGAATCACAATAAAGGAGAAAAAATGTTCAATGCACAAAAGAAATAAAAAAGAATGCTATTTCTCCACATTTTTAGAGTTCTGACTTCTGAGCTGCATTTAGGCCTATATGATTTAAACAATGTTGGAAATATTAATGACAGTATCTTTACAATCTATAGCTCAATTCCAATTTGAAGCAGATAATATTTTATTACTAACTGAAGAGATAAGTTGGCTTAAATATGTGTTCATTCTGATTTTCCTTTTAAAAATGTTTTCCTAATATACAATCTGGTTTCTATTCATTATTAATTGCTGAATTCATTAGAAATTACAATGAGAAATTAACAATCTGTTTTAAGTGTCTGTTAAACAATTTACAATTTATTACAATTGAAAATCTAAATTATTAAATGCCACTCAAATTACAATTAATTAATCTTCATTGTTAACTGATAATTCTATTAAACTTTTCCCAACACATGTTGGATTACATTATTATTGTACTCAAGAAATTCACTGACATTTTTATAATCTTATGTATATTTTACTGATAATATGTCTGTAACTTATGACGTTGTTGTTTGCTTAGAATGACTTCAACTGTAAGCTCACTAGATGTCACCCCGAGCACAAGTGTTGAGGCTACATCAGAAGCAATACACCTTTCCGATGATGCCAGTACGAGTACAGAATCACCAGCTCCCATGCAGGAAAGTTCCTTAGGTGGAAGTTTCCAAGAGGAATTTCGCCCTAAGAGAGCCAACCTGCACGATACCCTCTCTAAAGTTGTTGATTCTTTTACGTCTTTTGTGGCAACGAGGGAATATTCAGGACCAAGTGACCTCAATTTCATGAAATCTGTACTTGAAGACATGAAAATGATCCCACACAAAGATAAATTTAAATTTAAGAAGGAGGTGTTGGACCTGTTAGAAAAATATATTCCATAAACTGAGACAAGTTATTTTAGATGTTGGTATAAGAGTATTCATAAATTAAAAAAAATAACAATTTTCTGTAATATTTTATTGGATACTTATAAATAATCAAATACTCTGTGTTCCTATTTTTGTGTTCAATAAATACTTTCCATAATGCAATTGAAATATAGTAACATTGACATACTTTAAGTGACCTCAATTTCATGAAATCTGTACTTGAAGACATGAAAATGATCCCACACAAAGATGAATTTGAATTTAAGAAGGAGGTGTTGGACCTGTTAGAAAAATATATTCCATAAACTGAGACAAGTTATTTTAGATGTTGGTATAAGAGTATTCATACATAAAAAAATAACAATTTTCTGTAATATTTTATTGGATACTTATAAATAATCAAATACTCTGTGTTCCTATTTTTGTGTTCAATAAATACTTTCCATAATGCAATTGAAATATAGTAACATTGACATACTTCTATCTCCCATTGTTTACATATCTACGTTGGTAGGATATTGCTCCAGCATCTGAAACCAAATAATCCGCTAAATTATCCCGTAATTTATAAATTGCCTGAGCAGCAATATTAGATCCCATTCGACCAACTGATCTGAAATTTGTGTCATTTCTTGTGATTTCTCTCCAGTTTCCCAAATTTTGAGATGGGTGCTGGCTGCAAGCTTCTGTTCTCAAATAGTTATGTAAACATAATGTGGCTTTAATTATTTATTCTGCAGTCTTCACTGAACATAACAATGGTTGTCTGTAAACTCTCCATCTACTTGCGAGTATACCGAAACTGTTTTCGATATTTCTCCTATCCCTAGACAGTCTAAAATTAATTTTTTTTTTCTCTCCTAAATATTTACCAGGATAAGGTCGCATAATATACTGCTTTAGAGGAAAAGCCTCATCTGCATTAAAATATTACTGCCTGGTAGAGTGCGAGGTTCGGGTAGTTCTGCAGATCCATTCTCCATTTTTTTTCCTATTTTACTTCTTCTAAATACACCACCATCGCTTTCAGCGCCATATGCTCCAATGTCAGCCCAGATAAACTTATAGTCTGCATCGCAGCATGTCATTAACATTAAACTGAAAGTGTGTTTATAATTGTAATATATACTACCGGATCTTAAAGGGCACTGGATTTGGACATGTTTTCCATCAATGGCACCTAGAGTATTGGGAAAGTCCCACCTCTCTAGGAAACGTTCACTTATATTACACCATTCTTCTTTGGTGGGAAACGGAAAATATAAAGGATAAAGTACTCCCCATAAGACATCACAGGTTTCAGCGATCACTTTCGAAACGGTAGACTGCCCAACCCTGAATTCCCAACTCAGATTTAAAAATGAACCACCATGAGCCAGATACTTTAGAGTCATCGCCAATCGAAATCTGGGCTCAAGCATTCTCGCCTACTCCTCTTGAGTAGCTTGTGTTTCACTAATGATAATATTTTTTCGAAATGCTGGGGTTCCATTCTTGTATATTTGTAAAACGCCTCATGATCATGTACCTTTATATATTTGAATATATTCACAAATGCTCCACGCTCATTTCTTTGTTGGTTCATTGGTCGAATCCACCATCTGAAAATAGGGAATACAATGTAACGAACATCATGATGTCGACTAGATAGTAGCACATAACCTTATTAAGAAACGCAGTGCAATGAAGTTCTCATTTTCCACTTTCATACGTATTAAATTTGTGTAAGACATTAAATGTCTTTTTATTTTACTATTTACTATTTACCTTCTTTTAGTGCTCTGAGCGACTAAAACACATATTAAAATAAGTACAAAATATGTGACTAACTCGTCGTCGTCCATCTTGAAACATTAGAATAACGCAGATGCATCAGCTTTCCGTTCAGTTGTGAATATTAGTATTCCCGTTCTCGTTTCTCGGCTTTCCCTTCTCGTTCTAGTTGCCATTCCCGGGCAATTGTGAAGCCGCCTTTAGTCTCGTTTTCTCGATCGTTGTCCATGTCTACTATAAACATATCATATATTATTCTTGTGGGTTTAAGTTTGAACTTAGAGTTAAGATGAAAATTAGATTCACTTTAAATGTTATTTTAAGTGATCGTGCTTCATTTAATTTGGGATGCTCCTTGTTAATATTATTATATTATTGCTATTATTATTATTAGTAATATTATTATTAACTATAATTCATTATCAATTGTTATTATTGAGTGTAATTAGTTGCCACTGCCACCGGATATTTACTCATTTGCAGTGTGAATAAATGCATACATGTACATACATGTATCCCTCAATTTTATCACTTCCTAACTTTTGTTTATTTGTACCACTTTCCTAGCATTTGTTTCTTTTTTCTTGTTAAAATTTCAAAGTGAAAATTCTTTAGGTACTACAAAACATACTTTGCGAATGTCATTTGTTTACTGCATAGATAGTGAACTGAAAATAGCGGCTCCGATCAAACGTTCTGGTGAAGTTAACATTAGTGAAATAGAATTTTTGTAAGTCAAATAATATTTTATCGTATTAGAGTACTTTATTTCTTATAATATTTATATACTTTCTTCTAATCGTGTAATAGTCAATTAGCCTAAATCCCAATCCAGTTTTTATTTTCTCCAGATAAATCAAAGCCTCTGGTGAGATTATTGTTGATAATAAAAGAGTAATCTGAAAATAAAATGAATTAAAATTAAATATCACCAAATCATAAAATAATTAAAATATGTGTATCAGTGAAAAATATGACAGTAATTTAAATAGCGCATTCTACATAGCCTAATTATTTATTTTAATTCTGAATTTCAATTTCACAATTTTTTTAATATAGGTACTTCGAAACCATGCAATTATTAATTGTTTTACCCATAAATAATTAAGATAATTTTTGCCACCAATTGTAATGCTTTTTGTCACTTAAAAAAAAAGTATATATGTAAGCCTAGGCTATATATTTTATACCTTATTACTTCTTGTAATGTTTTCTTTTGCGTGGAATAATGTTAATAACGTACATAAAAAAATGTGTTGCAAATGAATTTCGTTTCAGACATGGCAATGACTTCATGTTCTCCCAATTCACCCAGTTTCTGTGCTAGTACGTACGAAACCTCCAACCAGAACTAGATAGACAGCGTAAAGAATAGATCCGACAGATGGAAAACGTAAAGAAGCCCTAGCCTGTCTCCCCACTTACACTCAGTACTCCGCTATCAGTTAACCCGTATCTCTTGTACTAGGACCTCAGTTTCGAAGTCTAGTTTTGGCACAGTAGAACACTAGTATTCGAACAGGTTAGTGATATTTGTAAATTGTGATTTACTGGAGCGGAAGCGATATAGTACGGACGAGTTGGTGAACATGCTGTTAGCGTAGATGGCAAATCAACGAAATCAGAGACAAGCAGCTGCCTTTATAGACAATTATTTCCGGAAAGGCGACATCAAACCATGACCGATTTAGAGAGGTAGAGTAGAGGCTACATCAACATGGGACACTGCATGTATCAACACAACCAAGACATGTTCGGGAAAGGCCTCCTGTCGCGTTAGGCAGAGAGCCCACTAATATGATAGTGATACGACAAAAACACTGATCCAACACGAACTATGATAGCATCATGACAGCAAAGTGACCTGGTACTCACTGGACTGATTCTTTCATACAACATGTCGTCGGAGAATGAGGACGTTCTTAGTCTAGTTAATTTAGCTAATATCAAATAACAGTGACAGAAAACATAGGTGACGATTCTGGGTGCATCCTTTTTGGTGCGCTAATTTAGAACAATGCTGAGCTTTTAATCTGTTCAAAGAATTAAATATATACCCAGAAAGATTTAAAATATTCTACAGAATGAATAGAGAAACATTTAATCTGTTGGTACAGAAAGTTGGATCTGCAATTTATAAAAAGGACACTAACTTCAGGATTTCAGTCAATGCTGAAGAACGCCTTCTGATAACTATGAAGTAAATAGGCCTATATGTTTATACATCACATAAATAATAATTGTTCGTTTTTCGTCCACATCAAAGTAAACATGTATTTAGAATATGTTTATAGGGTAGAGGGCCAATTACCGGACAGGTTCTATTTACGGACACTCGTAACATTTTGTGCTTATACAGAATCTTTCCTTTCATTCCTTCAGCTAGTCAATGGAAAGCAGTAATATTCTAGACCTGATTGCGACATATGGGAGTGAGAGAGTTTGTGTGATCCGAGGTCCAGATAGCGGAAACTGAGCAAAGGTTATTAGAATATCTTTATATTTCGCCCTGTTATAATATTGAGCGGTAAATTATTCTGTGTAAATAAGATAAAATGATTTTTCAATAGGTTTATTATGTTTTCAATCCGAAATATAGACGTAGTATCAAAAATACATGGCAAATCTTTAATAAGTTCAATAAAGGCTATACTGAAATTAGGATCGTCTCTCATCTTAACCCTTGTATTACCAACTCACAACTGATACAACAACAAGTGGAGCATGCAGCACTGTGAGCGACACAACAGACAGATAGTGTCGAGTTGTTGTCTGATCAGATGAGTGGGATTCCTTTCATTTCATATTATGGGTTATATAAGAACATACACGTTATCAACTAGCAAAGCATCAAATGTGTGTCGTGTTGCTGTCGCTTGTCGTTCCAGTGGGCGCTCTGCCTTAGAGAGGCTGTAGCAGCAGGACTCACACCAGTACCAGTACCAGAATTGTGCCTCGAAACTTGCATCTGAATCACTTGACGGCTCATCGAATTGTTTAATCGGGATCTTGAATGGCCTCCGCTTAAGCGACACACAACTCAGAACTGGAGCCTGGTGACTATGACCGTCGTGAAGCTTTCTGCGTGTGGTTTATGGAGCAGGTTAGCTTACAAATCATTCCCACAATAACAATATAGCACTTTATGGCGTTATATTGCTTATTCTTCTCATCTTTTAGGTATATATGGACAATCAAAACTTCTTAAGACGAATTTTGTGGATAACTGAGTGCCGCAACGAACATCTCTACGCAGACGTCACTTCACATTGTACGAAGGAGGTGCACATTCAACCCCGCTTTTCCATCAATGTTAGGATGGGTATCATAAATTACCAGATTATTCGGCCGTATTTTATCAATGGAAACGTCACTAGTGCAGAATATTCGGCCTTTCTGACTCAGCATTTGTATGTGTTACTCGACGATGTCCCTTTTAATATTCGAACGAAAATTATATTCCAAAAGAATAGCCATCCAGCACACAGAACAAGATCTTGTCAAATATTTTAAAATGGAAACTATCATCGCTGGTGGATTCGTTTTAACAGGCCTATGCATGGGTGGCCACCAAGATCGTCGGATTTCTTTTGTGGGGCTACATGAATGACAAAATTTACGCAACACTACCCAAAAACAGGGATGACCTTTTGGCAAGGATTAGGGAAGCTCATGCTCTCGAGGATGCAAGAAAGCGTTGTGTGACGTATAGTGCCTTGTGCAGAATAGCAGGATGATTATTCTTAACATACTGTGTAATTAAATGTTACACAATAACGAAATATTGCGTTTTTTATTTGCGTTTTTGTTATGTCGGCACTCGAAGCTTTCCCCTTTAGACTATATCGTCCCGCTGCACACGTAAAGCAGTGAAGTGGCTGGTACATCAAGGGTTTGGACTGTAAGTATGGATAAATATGTAATAGGATGCGAAACTGCGGTCAGCACCATCTGGCGGCGGGGGGCTGAAATAAGATGATCAGCGCCCAACGTCGTAGATGGTGAACATTATAACTACGTGTTGGGTACATTACCCAGAGTTCTCTATTTATCCGTTCGAGATATTGTTCGAAGAGAGAGACAAGATGGCAGACAGAAGCTTGCTAATAAGTGAACATAAAGTGGTACTACGTGTGTATAAGCAGTGTATGTTAAACAGTGATGTTTATAGACATTGTAAAAATAGTGTTGTTGAATGTATTGTAAAGTAATAGTAATATAATAAATTGAACTATCTAAGTAGTTCTTGCAGACTTTTCCATTGCGCTGTACAATAAATACCCAAAGAATATAATCCCAATCACGAAACCTTTTGCTTTATTTTTTTTTGTCTCTGTCTGGTTATATTTTAATTGTGTAGTGTAAAATAGATCGTCTCTTTTATCTTCCTTTTGGCTCCGGTAAGTATTTTCAGTAGAAGATGCTGTGAGGAATAAAAATGTAAATGTTTTACTTTAAATTGGGTTAGTTTTGAATATCGATGAGGGTGGGAGGAAATACTTTCTGCACAGTTTAACATTTTCGTCACCAGGTGCGCTGCTAAATGCATGGTGTAATTAGTTACTCTTTTCGATACTTGGTGCGCTGCTAGATGTAATAATGCCCCTCCTCCTAACAGGTGGCAGCAAGATCAATTTCTACAACAGCGCCTCTAGTATGTGTTACGGGAAACTCAGTAAGTTTCGCATCCTATTATATATTCATCCATGCTGTAAGTCAGCTTTTCCGAAGCCCCTATTACTTTAGGAATCCAACCTAGCGAGCTGTATGTACCAGCATTTGTTACAAACTTTATGTGCACGTGGCAAGACAAGATGGGCTAAATTAGTTTGTTTGACAAATTAACTGTAAATTCATTCTGTACGTACACTAACGTTTTAACATTTCACAACTTCAGAGTTTGAAAACTCAAAACAAAATAAAAATCAGACACTATTAAGGTAGTTTTAAAATTTAAACATTGACATAGAGCTGGGATGCGATACTGTAATTTCAGATCACACATATTTCCCCTTCCTTCCACTTTCCATAACGCTCGAAGGCCGCCCGTCTCAATGCAATGCAAAGAGATCGCAGTACGTAGCATACATCATCAGTGGCGGAGGTAGTAATATGAGTTGTTCAAACCGAAGTGGCATGTTTCATAGTGATTGGAAGAACGACTATTTTTTGTCGTTAATAATGATGATATCAGATGTTTCATCAAGCTCGACGCAATTCAATTATGTCTCTCACTTCAATATTAAAACACATTTTAAGAAATCTAATCATATAAACTATGGAAAGCATGTACTTTCAGATATATACAATTATTTTTGTGCAGTGCTTTGTAGCCATCGTCAGCAGCAATTTACGCATGCACAATATTGAGATATTAACTTTTTTTTTTACAAGGCACTGAACGGAAGAAGGAACTGGAGGAAATGAAAAACAGCCATAAACATAAACTAAATGAAACCCCGTCTGAAAAACAAATTGACAGAAGAGTGAGGGCACATTTCTAAAACAATAAGATCCTTTTCCGAGGTGCAACTGTTTACCTGCCCTCTCGCATTTGCTCCTATTGAAACTCCTCCAGAACTGCAATTAGAATTAATTGACTTTCAGAATAACAAAGCTATCCGATGTTCAGAGACGTCTGGTCCTGAGATTCATAAAAAACCATCTGAAGAGAAGTTTCCAAACCTACGACTGTTTGCTGGACGATTAATGGCCATGTTCGGCTCGATCTACCTATGCGAACAGTTATTTTCCAAGATGAATATCATTAAAAGCGACATACCCAGTAGATTAACTGATTTTCATTTAGTGTACCAATTGAGATTATGTTCAGAAATTCAGCCCGATATTGATAAACTGGTGAAAGCTAAAAGACATCAGCGTTCCTCTTCAGAACATATCCAACACGAATAATAATATTATGTGATTGTCTGTATTCTATTATTACAGTGTTCTGTATTGTATTATGTTACAAACTGGCTTTTAAACACACCACTGACGACGACATAGCCAGCGGTATGTTTTCATGATAGATGTCACCAGACTAGCGTCCACTCTATCGTATAGAGTGGGGTGGGTAAAATTATATCTCACCCCTACTTGCCAGATTCGCATCCCTGGCCTAGAGCTTCATTTACTTCCTTCAAATTAACTGGAATTGTGTGAAATGTAATATGAGGGTAATTGCATAATTTAAAATGAGCTATATATTTTTAAACACATTCAAACCGTAAATTTGTATACAAATGATATTTTATTGATTATTAATCATACAGAGACCGGTACTTTGGCAGAATGTCTTTTTATGTGTTATATACATAATCATTTTGAAAGTAAATCTGTACGAATTATACCTTTGTGATTGAAAGGTCATAATTTTATGTTGCCCTTTTCTGCCTTTTTTTAATATAAATGCCTAATTTACCAAATAAATGCTTTTTTGCCTTTATTTGATTACTTATCTATTATTTATTAATTTATTAATAAAATTTGTTTACATATATGTTAAATTTTTATTCATTTCTATAACCGCTACAATGAAAGTGACTTCACCGTATGTATATCATTGTCTTTCAGTCAGTTCATAGTCTCCTTGCAACAATGAGTGCTGCCGTGCAAAAATGTATAACAGTAAGCGATTTAATTATCGCTTGTGTTTATTTGACAAGGCAACAATGAGTGCGGGTATAACGTTATTTTTTACGGTTATTTTTGTTTCAGTTTTCATTGTCGTAGCTAGCTAAATATTTCATATCGCAACATATCAGTACAACCAAACACAAAAATTCACTTTCCAAGGCTACTGAGAAGAAGATTTCTTTGCTTCCACAGTAATTGTAATATCGAGTCGAAAATTTCAATTTGCATTCGACTTATGTAAAGCTTTTCTTGCTGCCGAAATCCCTTTGTGGAATGTGCAAGCTTTTTGTAATTGCCTTTTATTGCGTATTTTAGCTATTTATAATGCCTTTTTTTAGATCCGCTTTCTGCAACCCTTTTCATACAAGTGGTGGACCTGATAATCAAACAACTAGAGATTAGAGGTAATATAAGCACAAGATTGGTACAATGTACAGCATATGCACACGATATACTACTAGTAGCAAAATCAAAGAAAGCATTAATTGAAAAGGTCGAAACTTTAATGGAAGAATCAGCACAATATGGATTAATCGTAAATACAAAGAAAACAAAAATTTTAAATTGTTCAACCAAAAATAATGAACCAGACACCTTAGAGATGGAGGCTATTTTAATACAAAACTAACACATAGTAAACTATATCAAAGCGCAAAGGATGGCATGGTTTGGCCATATCAATCGTACGGACGAAGGTAAATCAGTTAAGAAAATGTATGAATGGAACCCCATCAGTAAAAGAGCAAAAGGAAGACCAAAAAGTAGAAGGAAGGAAAACATAACCAACGATTTGAAAACACTGAATGTAAATAATTGGCCAAATCTTGTTCATAACAGAAAGGAAGGTCAAAACTTCGTCGAAGTTGTAGCACCTACTGAACAAGAAGAAGAAGAAGACGATAATGACTTTTTGCCTGCCTATTTTAGCTATGTATGATGCCTTTTTGCCTGCCTATTTTAATGATTCATAATGCCTAAACTTCCGGTCTCTGATTAATCAATTTAAAACTAAGTTATGGTATCTCTACTTTTAAATGTTTGATTATGTCTGAAACTAGGTCTGAAATTACAAACTCTTCTAAATTTGTTATACGTTAGAATTTTCGTTATTACAATCCAGTCATTTCGAACTACATGCTCTGTGACCTCATAGCGAACTTCTCTTGTTCTCCGTAGCAATACATGTAGACCAGGAATGAGACGATATTAGCTCCCAATCATGGTAGAAGAGCTCGACCTTGATCACGAGCGCATAGTGCATCCACTGTAACATAGACAACAGGGATGTACAGAGTGATTTATATAGAACTGACACATTTCTTTCTTTAATTATTCCGTTGGAAATTCATTCAATGACCCAATTTTAGCACCAAATTAAGCAGAATGTTCTGGAGTTTCGATTCCTTGTCACTAGATGTGCAGATGTTTTATTCCTATTGTTGGCAGCACTAAATTCGTAGATGTTTATGTTTTATTCCTATTGTTGGCAGCTGTTTTCGACATTTTGTGTCAACGTGAAAATGCAGTACACATTAAATCAACGGCTCTTCCTTTTGAAGCAATACTGGATTACGAATTCAATTACAGCTACTCAAAGGGCATACCAGAGAGAATTTGGTGTTCGCAATCCTCCCAAAAGAAACACAATACTGGAACTGGTAAACAAATTGGAAACAACTGGATCTCTGGTGAGTGAAAAGGGCAAGCATCGTTCATCTAGGCTTCCCACGGTTGTTGTTGACGTAAGAGCACGACTGGAGCAGTCACCCAAAAAATCATTAAGACGTTTGTCGCAGGAGACAGGGTACACCTACTCAATGTGTCAGAGAGCTGCGAAAAGTGCAGGCCTAAAGCCATATAGGGTTACGGTTGTTCATCAGTTACAGGAACCAGATAAGGATAAAAGATTGAATTATTGTCGTTGGTTTCAGGCGTTCATTGTGCAAAATCCTGCCACATGGTTCACAGATGAAGAATGGTTCCATTTATCCGTTTATGTGAACTCAGAGAACTCACGCCATTGGGCCATCGAAAATCCACATGTCATCCATGAAGCGCCTATGCACCCGGTTAAAATCGGAGTTTGGTGCGCAATATCCGCACAGAGAATAGTGGGACCAATTTTTTTTTAACCAGACTGTGAACACTGCAGAATACAGACTGATTTTCATGGAGTTTGTTGAGCAACTGGACGATGTAGAGCTGAGTCAAGGATATTTTCAGCAAGATGGCGCTACATGCCATACATCAAATGAAACCATGGAACTAATTGCAAGTTTCTTTGACGACCGAATAATTTGCAGGAACCTGTGGCCACCGATATCTCCGGATTTGACAACGCCGGACTTCTTTCTATGGGGTTACTTAAAAGACAGGGTTTACGCCACACGTCCCCAGACATTGGACGATCTGAAGCACAACATCACACAGGAGATTCAAGCTATTGACAACAGAGTCCTCCAACGTGTGGCCAGTAACATGGAACGACGTGTTGAGTTGTGCCTTATGCAGGATGGAGGACATTTTCAACATTTGCTATAGAGGTAAATAATCTCCCAAAATTCCTCTACATTTTAGGTATAATAAGTTGTCGCTAGCACAATTCGTTTTGAAACAATTAATGAAAGAAATGTGTCAGTTCTATATAAATCACTCTGTACATGCACATGCAGCGAATAAAGGCAGCAATTATTACAATAACTTGCGTTACTAAATTCATGGCTATGTAATAGGGCTAATTACTAAGTTATTTAATTTACATGTACATATATAAACAAATCGCATTTTTTTAACAAAAAGAGAAATAGGAAAGGTCAACTATATGTAAACCATTTAATTGTTAAAAGCAATTATTTATTATGAAAATAATTCACTTCATTGGTTAGGAGAAACTAATAAGGTCTACCTGCTCCACGTGTGTGATCTCTAAGTACTTTTGAGTATTTGTTGAAAAAATAATAATGGCAATATTGACTGAAATAGAATATAGCCTATTGATTGTGTGATTGTGAAAATGTAGTCCTTACACTCCAGTCGTGATTATGTAATGAGTTTTCTTAGAGTGATTTGTGAGATGCACGTAACAAGAAAAAAAAAAAAAAAGCAAATTGATTAAATTAAGATAATGAGAGCCATCGTAATTTTTGGGGTCAATCATTTAAGGGGATATGTATGACTTTTAAAACTTCCACAATTTCAGCCAAAATTTGTGAAATTTAAACTGTATAAACAGATCTATAATAATATCATCTGTACAAAATTTGGTGCAATTAGGTCTAATAGTTTTGACATTATATTTTTAATTATATTTTATATTGACTTTGCTAAAAAAAAGCTCCTTGCATCAAAGTTTTCAAAATTTTAGTTCATATTTGCTAAAAATCCTGAAAATAGTTATTTGAATAAAAGTGAATTAGCATTTTGAGTTTAGTAATACGGTACCTTGGTTTGACAAGGTTCTAACTGCAAAAACCATTATTCTGAGAAAATTGAGTTTAAAGTTTCATTATACTATTACTTTTTCATTTATAAATATTTTTCGAAATAATTTTATACACCTTCTTAGATATCAATGGAAAGTAGTTTTAATGAGTTCTCTTTAAAAAATTTCTTCTTAAGTCGTAGAATCTGAGGTAGCGAAAATGCAGTTAGAACCTTGTCACTTTAAACTTTTACAACTTTGTCAAATTAAAAAAATACCAATTTCATTGCAGATAGAACTATGGCACAGTACTAATTTCTTTGTTTGTCAACAGATAGCAATAAAAGTCAGCTTCCTATAAAGATCTGATTGAATGAAAGGTTATGAGTACACAATCTCAATTTCACCGATTTTGTCAGTTAGAACCTTGTCAAACCAAGCTCGCGAATAGTATAAGTTAAAGTGCAATCAAAGATAAAATATTATTTCTAAATTAAAGAAACACGTAGTCTAATAAAAGTAAATATTCAGAAACAAGCAACAAATATAACATCAACAATATATTTAAAATAAAGAAATATAAGGATTCTAGATACAATCTACTGACCCAAACGTAAATTATTTTACCTTCGATGTCAATTCCGAAATTGATTTATTTCTCTCTTCTCCTGAATAATGCCTACATTTTTTTCATGTTGCGTCTCATAATGCCGTTTTATGTTGCCTTTTTTTTTTTTTTTGCAAATGATTTTTTTTTTTTTTTTTTTTGCACAACAAACACTGGACTTCATCACCATGTTCGAAGCATAAATATTGTATCTTCCACTCTTTCTTGAAAGCTTTAAGCGCTTCCGTTCCGTCATGATGCGCTGTGTTGTAAGATCTGTACATCCTTTAGCAATGTTTACAGGTAAAAGAGCTCTGCGCGCGCAGCGGGCATAAAATAGCTCTCGCTCGCAATTATTAGTCCCCATCGCAAGACTGATGTAGACACTTCGAAGCAGACAACAACTCCTGACCATGGGGAAGCGGTAGCGTATGGCAAATCAGTGTTTACAGTAATAATATTGTAGTCTATTAGCGATGAGGTAGGTACATGCCATTCATTCATTCATTCATTCATTCATTCATTCATTCATTCATTCATTCATAGCGTTCTACTCAAGAGCAGATATTTTACTTCAAATCCAGCATTCATTAATCTTCCCTATTTTCCGCTATAGTCTTTCTTAGTCTCTGCATATGATCCATGTATCTTAATATTGTCTATCATTTGATAACAACTTCTTCTGTCCCGAGCTTTTCTTTCGTTCACCATTCCTTCCAGTGTATCTTTCATTAAACTTTAGGCAATTTTTTCTTATTGATCACTTTCAGCATTATTCTTTCTTACCCACTCTTTGTAGCAAAGCTTCGTTCCTTATTATCTGTCCATTTCACACGCTACATTCTTCTCCATATCCACATTCCAAAAGCTTCCAGCCGTTTCTCTTCACTTCGTCGTAATATCCATCCATGTTTCTGCCCCCATACAATGCCACACTCCATAAAAAGTACTTCACTAGTCTCTTCTTTAGTTCGTTTCCAGAATGCCATAGAAAACTCTCCTTATTCTATTAAAAGCTTCGTTTGCCATTGTTATCCGCCTTTTGACTTCATTATAGCAGCACATATTACTACTTATAGTACACCCAAAGTATTTGAAGCTGTCCAATTGTTCCACTACTTCACCATGTTTGCAGTTTTTCTTGGCAACGATAAATGCGATAGCTTTCTGTTTCTTTCCGCACACTACTCTCCATTTTGCAGTACATGCTATTATCGTTTTAAAAATTCTGGCATCTATCTGGCACATTCAATGCACACTAAGTTTATGTGGACTCATTTTAGACTAAGTTATAGTCCTGATCGGCGGGGCCTTATTAAAAACCATTTCTTTCAAATCTAACCTAAATGAAATTAATACGCCAGTGGTCGCTACACGAGCATTTTGCTCACACATAATTTCAAGTCCAGTTTACAAATGGATTGGAATGATTTTCTACGCGAACGAGTGTGAACTGTGAGCATTTCTCTCGTCGCGCGACCAGTGACTTACGTTTCACAACAGTTTGTCGACGTTCTTTTAAGTGTTTTGTTTATTGTTTTACTATAAAATATCTTCCTTCTTGATATTGTGACAGCCACGTCGAGAGTCGATCACGCGTCCCACAGAAGGGAGGACGCGCGACAAGACAGGAGCCGCGAGAGACGAGGCGAGCTCCGAGGAGCGCTGGGGGCGCGGCGCGGAGGGGAGACGAAACGCTGGCCGCTGCGCGGGGTGCGGAGGAAAAGAAGGGGGGCCAACTGCGGCGGGAGGTGAAGGGGGAGAAGCAGCGTGACAGATTATTCCCGAAAACGAATCTTCCAGAAACAGAAACGTCGAGAATGTGTAATGTAGCGTAGCAATAAATAGAAGACGCGAAGAAGTTCAGCCAGTTTTAGTTTGGACAGCAAACTAGTCAGTTTTGTGAAGCAGCAATGAGCGTGCAGACGGAAGCAACGACCAGGAGCCTTTGGTACGACGTGAGTGAACTTGAGTAACTGTAGCAGCGCCCAGGCGGAAGCAACGCAGTTGGAAGTCTTGAGTTCGAGTGCAGTGGACTGTCTCCAGAAGTCTTTAGTTCGAAGTTCAGTGGACGGTGTCTGGAAGTCTTGGTTTCGATATACCGTGAATTTGAGTGAATGAGCTAGAAGAACTAGCCAAGTCAAACGAACTGTAAACAGAGAACTGACAGTTATGTTTTGTAAATAGTGCTTTGTGAACATTAGTTGAGATTAGCAGTACATTGTTGTTCTCCATAATCCAAGTGAATTTTCATTGTCGTCTGTGGAGTGCAATAACGAATACTGCGCTGCTGTGTGGAGTGAAATACTCATTGTTGACGGGATTGTTTAAATTCAGTTATAGAAAGTCATTATTGCTGTGAATAAAAGCAACATTGTTTTGAATTAAAAGTCAAAATATGAATCGATCGAAAAGAAATATGGAGCTCACCTTTTTTGATAA
Organism: Periplaneta americana; assembly: GCF_040183065.1. Classification (NCBI taxonomy): domain Eukaryota; kingdom Metazoa; phylum Arthropoda; class Insecta; order Blattodea; family Blattidae; genus Periplaneta; species Periplaneta americana. Next base: position 185,856,474 of record NC_091131.1, read on the forward strand.
AAAACGATTATGTTCTTTATATCATTATAGTATTTTCAGTCAATAACTAATTTTTCTATATTTTGTTGCCATTGTGATTATCCGCTTCTACATTGTTTGGAGTATGTTAGTACAATATTGTGACGACAACGTGAGATTCGATCTCACGACCGACGGAGCGTCGTAAAATAACCGAATAAAAAACATAAATTTAATAGTAGGTTTGGAACAATACAGTTGCATAATATTAGTGTTAGTTTTTCTTTTTATATTATTACATTATACTGTCTTGAAACAATAAAATGAAAAGCAGTGACGGGGAATTGAACCTGAGACTTTGACATCTAAATTCCTACGTTCTTCAGACTGAACTATGAGGGCACAAGTATAGACACATTTGCGGAAAAATTGGCCCAATCCCCCTCCAAAATTTTCTGACGATTTGTAGAAGCTCGTCCAGGATGCGGGGGGGGGGGGGAGATAATTGGGATTTCCCGGTATCTGATCGGGTCGAAAATCCTGATGCAACTAATATTTAACCCTTGGGATGAATTTCGGTGAAGTCCGGAGGGCCCGATTACTCAAATCCACTCTCTTCACCTCCACGCTTGAGCACCCTGGGATCTATTGAGATTCGAAAGACACAATGGTGTGTGGAAAGCAACTGGAACTTACCGCATTTATCCTTAACAAGAAAAACTGCAAACGTGAGCAAAGTAGCTTTTAATAGAAAAATGAGCATCTTCTGCAGATTTCTCGAGAAAGAACCAAAGAACAGACTAGTGAAGTGGTTTGTGTGGAGTGTGGCACTGTATGGGGAAGAAATATGGACATTACGACGAAATGAAGAGAAACGAATAGAAGCATTTGAAATGTGGAAGTAGAGAAGACTGGAGCGTGTGAAGTGATCAGACAGAATAAGAATTGAAGTTGTGTTGGAAAGAGTGGATGAAGAAAGAATGATGCTGAAACTGATTAGAAAGAGAAAAAGGAATTGGTTGGGTCACTAGTTGAGAAGAAACTGCCTACTCAAAGATGCACTAGAAGGAATGGTGAAGGGAGAAGAGTTCGGGGCAGAAGAATATGTCAAATAATAGACGACATTAATATAATATGGATAATGTGCGGAGACTAAAAGGAAGGCAGGAAATAGGAAAGATTGGAGAATGCTGAGTTTGCAGTTAAAGACCTGCCCATGGGCAGAACACTTATGTATGTCCAGGATGCTTGGAATGTCGTGGCTGAGAACAGTAGCTATTTGAAACGACTCTAGTCGATTCCATGCCCATTCGACTGAAAGATGTGATCGAGATGAGGGGAAAATAGACTAAATTTTGAATCGTAACTTTTTGTTTTGTTTTTTGAATGCTTAATTGTTTGAATGTTCTAAGGCAGATGCCAGTAAGTTTGTTTTGTTTATGCCACGAAAGATAATTTTGTTGAGAATAAAATATTTTTTCTTTCCATTTCAGCCATGTCATAATACGTAATGATAAAGTCATGGCATAACACATTTGTGAACCTTATGTTAACCCTTAAGTACTCGCGTCGGGTCTATATGACCCGAGTGTTTTTTCTTTCCTCTGTTTTCTTTGCTGAAAGGTAATATGAGGAGCAACTAATCAAAACGTATACTGTATTGTCCACCGGTGGACAAAATTGAGTTTGATATGTTATCGTGTACTTTTTCATACGCTCTAAACGTTCCCATAGTCAGATTACATCAAATCATACTATTTGACAGTGAAAAAGTGCTTTGAAAACCAGTGATTGAAACAAATTGTATATTGTCCATGAAGGTGATTGAATCGAAACGTATATAGTCCACTGATATTTTTATTTTGATTAGTTAAGTTGGCAAATACTGACGAATTACGAAACGTTCATAGCGTTCATGTTTATGTTGTGGATAATAAAATTATTATGTTCATTTTTGAGAGAATTGTCATTTTTATAATTTTATTATTGCCTGAGTATAAAAACAGTTACTGATCAGAAACAAACCAAGAAGTGCGTTCTTCTAGTGTTGCTTAAATCAAATTATTATGGATTTCGAAGAGGAAACTGTATTAGTGGGGGGAAGGAAGGGAAGGTCGTGGGACAAGAAAAAGAATGATAAAGAAATCAAAGAGAGAACAAGAGTATGAAAACAGGTAAAGTTTAAAAAATGCAGATTGTATTATTGTAATAATATCGTCAAGTGGTTGCATTCTGCTCTAAAATTAAACCTAAATATTTTTCAATATAAATATTTTTACAGTCTCTTCTCGGTTCTGTCTTCCACAGATATCGTGACAATGATCCTCACTTCATGCAATTTGAACTGCTGTGCAAGCACAAAGAAGGCCGCTTTCATTGCTGTTATATTCCTGTTAATGCTCTCTGTAAAGCAAAACGGACAGTGTTTGCTAATCCAAATAGAAAAACAATAGGATATGCGGCTATCGTTCCTTTTGGATGTGAATAGTCCAAAATATAGTCGTGTTCGGGGACATACTGCTAAAGTAAAGCCTACTGCTTTCAGAGTAAAATACTAGTAAGGTAGTGTTCAATTTTAACCAATTTGTATAGTATGCTGTTGATATATATATTTTTTATTATTTAAAAGGCTTCAGTGTAGCCTACTTTCCCCGAAAATAGAGATTTAAAAAACAAAATCGTCACTTATTTAAGATTTCTCTCAGTCTTTAATTTGAATACTGTTTAATTAACACAATTCAGAGAGTTTTATTTTCACCAAAGTACTTAAAAAGATTCTTACACTCTCCTAATTTTATTCACAGGTTAAATCAGTGGGTGAAAAAATTCATGTATGTGCTAGATTTTTCAGAAAACTGTTCAGCATTGGTCAAACACGTGTAAATACAATTTCAAAGTTCATTCCATCTGGTAAGGGAACAAGTGACAAAAGAGGAGGAGATCATAAGGTGGAAAATATGAAGCCAAAAGAAAGAAAGTCGTTAAATTCGTATCAAAACTAAAATGGACAGAGGATCATTATAACGGAAGTAAATGCCAGAGACTTCACCTATCTTGACTTGATTTGAGCATAAACAAGCTTTTCAAAATGTACATCAACTCTGTAGCATCAAATCTGAAAGTGATGAAATCGTTTTTTACCAAAATTTTCAATACAAAAATCAATTAAGGATTTGGCATACCTGCTAGTGACAAATGCAACTACTGCCTTAGAATGCGCCATGAGATACAAAACGCTGAAGATGGTAACAAAAAGCAACAATTAATGTTAGAACTTCGTGCTCACAGATTGAGAGCAAAGGCATTTTATACGTTAATAAAACAGAAACCACATGGAAGTCTATCCTTTGCTTTTGATTTAAAAATTCAGCCTCTCCCAAAACTCAATATAGGTGAAGCATATTATACCCGTCAGATATCATTTTATTGTTCTTGTGTAACTAATATAGAGGCTACACAACCTGCTTGCTATGTCTGGAACGAAAAACAAGCTGGAAGAGGCCAAAAAAAAATTTCTTCTGCTGTCACAGATTTTCTGTCAAAGACACACTTTCATGAAGCCACCACTACTCTTCAACTCTTTGCCGATGGATGTGGTGGCCAAAATAAAAACCAACACTTAATGCATTCAGTTACATTTTGGCTCATCAAGAGATCTCAGCCAAATCTGAAAGAAGTCTGTTTCGTCTTCCCTGTTCGTGGACATCCTTTCTTACCTGACCTGCAGACAGATTTTTTGGGCTCATTGAGAAAAAACTACGTACAATTCCTGAAGAAATATATAAGGAAGTTTACAACGATGCATGAATAACCAGGGATATATCGAAAGACTGAAAATTAAACAATTATAAACAATTGTCAAAGATTTGGAAAAAGATTAGAGGTTTAAGTGAAATGAAGATAATTTTTTTAAGAAATCTAAACTGACTGAAAAAAACAACAAAGAAGATGCCACATTAAAAACAGAAATCCACTATAACATTGACGATCCCTCAAAACCTTTCACAACATTAGCTAAACGTGGGTATAAGGTCCATGCTGTAGGCGAGATCTCCGAGCTCCTATTAACCAGTAGAGTAAAGGTAGAAAGAAGGGAAGATGTGAAAAAGTTGCTCGGATTAAGATTCGGTGAAGACTGGGTTTTGCAAGAAGAGCCGAGTTTCTTCAAAGAAGCAATGGATCTGCCGCATGCAACACAACGTGATGACGAAGAACACACCTGTGATTGTTTACATGAAGAGTCCGGATTTTGTAATTTGTAATCACAGGACAGTAATAATGGTTTAAAAATTTATGGTGTATCATTAAATTGATAATATAAATAAATGCATTCCATTATAATTTTGTGAACTTCTGTAATAATAATTTTAGTGATAAATTTCAAACATTTATTTTAGGTACATAATTAGCTTAAGAACATAAATTTGACTCAAATTAATTCATCAAAATGTATATAGTCCAGTATTGCAAATCAAAACGTATAATGTCCAAAACATTATTGAGTTTTGCAACGTAACCAGCGAATTAAAGATCTCCTGCAATATGGGATTTCATTCAGTGCCTCTTCATCTAACTGACTGTGAAAAGTGTATCAGATTTCAATAGATACTTTTCCAGTAAACAGTTTTTCGCCTTTCCTGAAAATTTTATATTAATGGACAATATACGTTTTGATTAGTTGCTCCTCATATGAAGAGTGCCGGTGGTGTGTAATTTCTTCTATTGTTGAAATCTTTGAAACGGCCTGGCTGTAGTCATTGCTGAGTTTATCATTTAGCCCCAACAGCTGTTTACATGTGATTTGACCCGACGCGAGTGTGTGCGTTCTTCTAAAAGGCAGGAAGATTTTGTGAATAACTGAGGAGATTTCATTATTTATGCGTAAGTATTATTTGATGTAAGCTTTATATTATTATATTTTTCACATTTTCCGCGTTCATTTCAGCTGTATATGCAGCTCTTTTTATTATTATTTTCAAAGAATGTCAAAGAAAGTAGTAACAGACGAAGAAATTGCAGAGAAGTCGAAGTCGAGGGAATTACTAGTAACAGACGAAGAAATTGCAAGGGAGTTGAATACGATTCTCAGTAATGCACTAATGATAATGACGATGGTGAATCTGTGGGGGAACTTTCTGAGCTTGACGATGTCATAGATGAAGACACAAGTTCCTCCAAAAAGCCAAAAATTGTGACGTTTTATAACTGTACCAAGGGTGGAGTTGATTCATGCGACCAATTGTGTAGCAACTATAGTGTTCGACGTAGAACAAGAAGGTGGCCACTGGCAGTGTTCTTCCATTTCATAACTGTTTCAGCACTCAACTCATGTGTTGCTTATTATAAGATGAATACCAGAGAGAAGATACAAAGAAGAATATTTCTGAAGAACCTGGCTAAAGAACTTCTTATGGAAAACGTTGTCAGGCGAATGAGTAATCCTCACGTATCACGCAGTCTCAGGGCAAGAATAAAAATATTCCTAACGGAGAGAGGTGTTGAAGTGCCACCGAAAGAACAGCAAAATCAAGAAACAAGAAGTGGACCAGCCCTAGCACAAATGATAATAAGCATTCAACACAATGTGCTGCTTGTTTGGGACACGTATGCAAAATTCACTGCAAAGTTGTTTGCACAATATGTGGAGAATAAGCCAAGAAATGAAGCACTGTTTTGCTTTACAATGTCTGATTGAAAAGTTTTAAGACTGAAGTCAGCAGTGCTTATTGGTTTGCGGTGACATCTTAGGAATCGATGTTACAATTCAGAATGAACCCGTTTGAAGGGCATTCACTGCAGTAGCCTTTAGGTACAGTGATTTTTTATTACAAACCCAGTCAACATTTTTCAAGAATGTTTCGAAATCTAGGATAATAGTAGGAGTTTGTATATTCCTCCAGAAGAGGACTGTAGTAGTCTTTAGGTACCATTATTATGAACCTAACCTTAAAAATTTTCAATCACACCTCGTAAAGAAACAGTATGGTTATAAGATTTCAAAGTCATGTTTTAATTTTTCTTTAGTTGAGATTTACAAATTTCATTGTATTTGATTATGTTCAATATAAATAATGTACAGTTCAGAATAAAAATATTTAATTTACTTCAGTTTAAACATTTTATTTACTCCATAATTTTGCCATGAATCCACGTCCACATCTTAGTTTGTGTCAATGGGTCAAATTGACCCGACGCGAGTGTTTATGTAACTTTATACCAGGCGAGTACTTAAGGGTTAATATACTAAAATAGTCCAAAAAGACAAAGGAGCAATTATGTTTATTTTGTGCCCCTCTCTTAATTTTTGCATAAACAAATCGCTGCTTTCAGTAATTGTGGATCGAAGACAGAAATGCTCCAGAATATTTCAGGGCAACAATGTCCTTGAGAAGATATTACTTATTGCTCCTTCATTGAGATTTTATAACGTAAATGAACGCGATACTCGTAAACTGAGAGATAATCTTGCACCAGTCAGGAAAGTGTTTGCAATGCACAGTATGAGGTAGTAAATAAGAAAAATGTAAATGAAATTTCAGAAGCGTTTTTTCATAATTCGATAAGTGAAAAAGTTTTCAAACTAGAGTTATACATCATAACAGCATTATTTCAACATTCTATATCGTCCTGTGAATCGGGTTTTACGAAAACTCGACAATTACCGCATGTGGAAGGAGCCGAAATCACAAGGTTTTTACAGAACTTATATACGAGTGTGCTGTGGGAAAATTGAAGCAAACTCGATAAATACAATACATTATTTTCAACTGTTACTCTTGTTCCATACCAAATATTCGGCAGAATTTACTACAGGTTCTAGAATGCTATATTAAGTCATTGTTGTAATAATTTATACTTTGAATTTGGTGGCAATATTAATCCCGCAACTTAACTTCATTGTCGACAAAATTTGCAGCTCAATTTTAGAGAAACTATGAATGCACATGGATTTGTTAGTGTAAGAAGAAAACAGATTTCATACTAAAGAGAAATGAATAGTGAATCTGACGATTCTTAAAATAGTGTACAATTTGAATACGTCCCGGTGGCAGACAATATAGGTGCAAGCAAGTGCCTGCAAAGTAAAGCAATAAAAGAAAAAGAAGAGTCCATTATTAAATGCACTGATGGACATGAACGTTTAATCTCAAAAGCAAAACGAAAAAGAAGAAACTATCCAAAGCTGCTGAACTAGCTACGAAGATATCACCATCTTCATTTTCATTTGGCATCTTTAAACACAGTTCAAAATAAGTTTTTATTACAGTTCATCAACATTTTTACACCTCACAGCAGTGCAGTGAACACTGACAAAGCAGAACATAGGATGCAGCCCGGACTTTTTTCTGACACAGATAAGAAACTCTACCAGAATACATTTATTTTCTGATTTCTACATCAGACAAAATAAATACAGCGTCATGACTACACTCATTTCGTTTTTGGAATAAGTATAACATTCAATAATATTGTGCACTTCTTTCTAGTTCCGTGTATTTGGTATAACTAAGAAAATAATGATCCAGAAGAAACGCTAAAAATTGTGTGACATCTTGAAGGAACACGACTTCCTTAAAGTTCTCAGCAAGGACAGGGAAATTAAAAATATTATAAAGGATAATGCACAGAAAGTACTAAACTCCAGGCTGGCATTTAAAATGAACGGTCAAAGATTATCACTTACAAGAAGGCAAAGAACCGAGTTAAAGTATGAATAAACAGTACACACTTCGAAGAATCAGTTGAAATTCTGAGAAGAAAACAATGCCATCTTGCTATCATCAAAGCGAAACATGGTTAGGAAACAAAAGAAGGACGTTTATGCTCTAATGGAGTATTTTGAAATACAGCACGATGCAATGAAATTCTACATTGATATATTTGAAGGCGACAGATAATCTGATGTCTAGATTTAAGAATAAGATTTTGAATATTTTATAGCCTACGCAATATTATTGTTGCTTAGTTTAGTTTAATAGCAGGCTATATTATCCATTGATGGACAAACCTAAAAATTAACTATATAGGCTAAAATCATTGCTTCTTAAATGTTAAAATATTTTTAATATTGCAATGTTTACTCTTGATAATGTTACTAATCACCGATGTATGCAATTGAGAGGCGAAAAAATTGGCCACGCTACCCCATTATATGCTGGCTTGGTTTCCTCATGAGTGATGGCTTATTCTTGTCACTTATGAAGTTCAAACTTGTTTTCGACAGATGACTAAACAACAACTCAGCAAATGCAACACATTTTAGAACATTGTAACAGATATTAAGACAATGTGTATTATTAACAGGTTTATTATTAAATGTGTTACAATGAAGCCCAATAATCATCAATTATTAAGAAAATATTTCTGCTTAAAATAAAATAAAATGAATAAATAAATAAATTGAAAAATAAGAAATACGACATTTTGTATTACAACATTTTACCTCTGTATACCTTTGCATTTATACACTTAAAAAAAAAAAAAAAAACTTCAGTAAATCATTTCCTAGTCCACCATAGTGAGGTACCGGTATATTAAATTTCAATGTATTTCATTAGAACACTTGATGTATATCTGTACGAACAAATATTGATGAAAAATTGAAACTTTTCAGACATATGCCTTTAGGTGAAAATAAAAAAAAAAACGAAATTTCTGAAAATGTATATTTGCTGAATATATCGAGTTTTGAAAAAACGCTCCTCATCTTAGAAGCTTTTCTCTACCGTTGTAAATTTCATGTGCACATTCCGATAAAACCAGACAAATATATAAGAAAAATGTAAGATTTGATTTATACTCGTGCATTTTAGACAAATAATCTGGAAATATTCGGTCGTAAGAAACGAAATTGACCTTAAAATATGGCGTGGTTGTAAAGAGACTTGTTGAACCCATAATAGACACGGGGAGAAAAAAGACGATGGACAATTATTTTACAACAGATCTTGCCATTACATTAGTTATGGACTTATTTCAGAGAAAAATTTGTATTGTTTGAATATTACCAACAAATAAGAAGCCTCCCATTTTTGTCAGGATAAAATAAAGATCAGAGCAGAGCGGAATGTTTACATTTCCGAAAATTGGGACGTGACTTCCTTATGTCACTAAAAAATGGAATAATTTGTTCCTTGTAACAATAATACACTATAAGGAAAAATTGACATGAAACACGGCATGTACAAAAAACTGACAATCTCACAAAGAGAGGCGAAGCTGTGGTGAAGGAAACTGAAAAACGTGTACTCCGTGTCAAACTGCAGATGGCGCTTTATCATATTTTCTTTCCATGCTGAATATCGGTGGTAGGTACCGTCAGCGAGATCACCTACACAACTAACACCGGTAATACTATGAAAAGACGTGAAATTTTAATACTCTGTGTTCATATTTGTGAAATTAAAATTCTTATAGGTTATTCGGTAACCGAAAACGCAGTTTCTTGATTTTCGTCAAATTTTCAACGATTTATACCAATGATCCGTTTGTTTCTTCGAGTAATTACACATATATTTTTCAAGTATTCAACACAGTCACGCCTTTGATCATCTGTGAAGCTGAGAATCAAATCATATACAGGTCTTCCATTTACCTACAGCCTACACTAAAATCTTACTTGCGGTTTCCTCTCCGCTTCAAAATCACCTGTCAAATTTCTCTATGGAGCGCAACATTCAATTGGACAAACTTTTATGATTAAATCTTCATTTCCTATGATGAACTCTCGTATCAATGTACAGCTCTTTCTACAATGGTATTCCTTGACACAAGTAAATAAGCAGAAGTTTATGCATGGAATAGACATTTAAATTACAGCAGTTTGTCGTACAAATATCACCGTCTTGAACAAACTTTTACTCGTAAATAGTTCTCCTCGGAATTTCAGTTATAGAGCCTACGACTAACGTTGTTACAAAATAAACAAATTGGAAGAGCTGAAATGTAATACAGTATACGAACATAATTTATTAAATGTCGCTATAAAAATAAAATCACCGGACACACATGTAAAACAAGATGAGTATTACTGAAACAAATTATTGTAGCAAATATTAGGTCTGAAAAAACCGGAAGTACTGAGAGATAAACAACTACATAAACATTGATATAAAATACCCTCTATATATAAATAATCTGGAGCAGAGAGAGATAACAAGGTCCAATTTAGAAGCTAAAAGCAAATGTCAGGACTGTTATAGATATAAATTGTAAAAGAGCACACAAAATTTTAAAATTTTTGTCATGGGGTTCATGTACTATTGGCCATAAGGCATGTTAATGCCAAGCGCCATCATAATTGGAATAACAACAAGACATATTGAAACTAAATTAAACCAAACATAGAATAAGTCATCCAGTCTCAGGGATGAAATTACAGTTGTGTAGGTGTGAATGTTTAATTTTTGTTTCGGTTTACAAATAAAGAGTATGGGTTACAGTAAGTGAAGTAACATAGGGTATGCAATATAGGCCTATTTTATCTTCATAAGAAGCGATATTTCAAAATTAGTCCCAGTGCACAAAAAATCATTCACCCTGGTTCACTGGAAGTTTATTATACGTATCTATTATGACTTCATTATTGCTGAACTCGCGATTAGATATCGGATGACCGGTCGCACATGTCTGTAGCTGGTCTCGATACCGACGTATTATCGAAAGAGACAGCGCGACACGGCTAAATTTGTACGCAACTTCTGCACACTCAGGGGAGGTTGTGTCAATTGACATGGTCACACAAGTTACATTTGTTCACGACCTAGCTAGTAATAACATTAGCTTTCGACAGTGGCTCATAGTCTTGTAACAGTAATCTTTTGAACGGGTGCCCAAAATCGGTGTCAGGAAAGAACCATTCATGGTAAAGAATAGTTAGCAATCCTTCTAATTATTTACCATACCGTTTTGCAGGGAAAAAACAATACGAAATCACTTGGGATTGTCCTCTTTTATTAAGCTCCGTCCACACGAATGCCCATCTGTTTAATCTTTCTGCTGCAGTTGCCACTGACATTGAGTCGCTGGAGACAAGAAGAAGAACAAGTTATTCACAATCATAAGTAATGCCCTGATAATGCCTTTATCAACGGAACCGTGATACGGAGGATAGTAACTATAATAGAAGTACGAGGCCAAACTTAGGAAACAAGACAAACTTGGATGACGGGCGTCCATGAGATTGGAATTCACACCTACAGTCTGAAACATCACTTCTAACTCCAGAAATTTTAAAAAAGAAATCTTGTACAAACATCCACAATCTGAAAGATGGAAAGGCAATATAACGAAGGTCATTCCGCATCAAAACGAATAAATTATAGTTAACAATACACCACAGCATAGTTTTCATTAGTACTGTCGTAATAGCAGGTCTGTAAGAATTATTGACTGTCCTGAAATTCCAATTTACTGGTATATTCTTTTCGAACGATATTTCATTATAGTTCGGTATTTTGTTGTAGTTCAGAAGCCTTTCTATTTACGTAATAGTCAATAACACTGTAATTTTATTAATGGTTTTTGTTTCAAACTTTTTAGTACTGTTACTTACAAATGGCTTTTAAGGAACCCGAAGGTTCATTGCCGCCCTCACATAAGCCCGCCATCGGTCCCTATCCTGTGCAAGATTAAGCCAGTCTCTATCATCATATCCCACCTCCCTCAAACCCATTTTAATATTATCCTCCCATCTACGTCTCGGCCTCCCTAAAGGTCTTTTTCCCTCCGGTCTCCCAACTAACACTCTATATATGCATTTCTGAATTCGCCCATACGTGCTACATGTCCTGCCCATCTCAAACGTCTGGATTTCAAGTTCCTAATTATGTCAGGTGAAGAATACAATGCGTGCAGTTCTGTGTTGTGTAACTTTCTCCATTCTCCTGTAACTTCATCCCTCTTAGCCCCAAATATTTTCCTAAGCACCTTATTCTCAAACACCCTTAACCTATGTTCCTCTCTCAGAGTGAGAGTCCAAGTTTCACAGCCATATAGAAGAACCGGTAATATAACTGTTTTATAAATTATAACTTTCAGATTTTTGGACAGCAGACTGGATGATAAGAGCTTCTCAACCGAATAATAACACGCATTTCCCATATTTATTCTGCGTTTAATTTCATCCACAGTGTCATTTATATTTGTTACTGTTGCTCCAAGATATTTGAATTTTTCCACCTCTTCGAAGGATAAATCTCCAATATTTATATTTCCATTTCGTACAATATTCTGGTCACGAGACATAATCATATACTTTGTCTTTTCGGGATTTACTTCCAAACCGATCGCTTTACTTGCTTCAAGTAAAATTTCCGTGTTTTCCCTAATCGTTTGTGTATTTTTCCTAACATATTCACGTCATCTGCATAGACAAGAAGCTGATGCAGCCCGTTCAACTCCAAACCCTGCCTGTTATCCTGAACATTCCTAATGGCATATTCTAAAGCGAAGTTAAAAAGTAAAGGTGATAGTGCATCTCCCTGCTTTAGCCCGCAGTGAATTGGAAAAGCATCAGATAGAAACTGACCTATACGAACTCTGCTGTATGTTTCACTGAGACACATTTTAATTAATCGAACTAGTTTCTTGGGAATACCAAATTCAATAAGAATATCATATAATACTTCCCTCTTAACCGAGTCATATGCCTTTTTGAAATCTATGAATAACTGATGTACTGTACCCTTATACTCCCATTTTTTCTCCATTATCTGCCGAATACAAAAAATCTGATCAATAGTCGATCTATTACGCCGAAAACCGCACTGATGATCCCCAATAATTTCATCTACGTACGGAGTTAATCTCCTCAAAAGAATATTGGACAAAATTTTGTACGACGTCAACAAAAGTGATATTCCTCGAAAGTTACCACAGTTGGTTTTGTCCCCCTTTTTAAAAATAGGTACAATTATGGACTCCTTCCATTGTTCTGGTACAATTTCCTTTTCCCAAATTGCAACTACAAGTTTATAAATTTCGCTATATAATGCACTTCCACCCTCTTGTATTAATTCTGCTGGAATTTGATCGATACCTGGAGACTTGTACTTTTTCAGATTTTCTATCGCAATTTCGACTTCTGAAAGCGTTGGTTCGGGTATAAATGGCTCAGCAGTTTGTATTTCAGTATCGTCCCGATCATTTCTATTTGGCCTATGTACATTTAGTAGTTGCGCAAAATAGTTTTTCCATCTGTTTAGGATTGATGGAGAGTCTGCAAGCAAGTCACCATTCTCATCCTTGATCACGTTTACCCTTGGCTGATATCCGTTCTTAAATTCCCTTATACCCTTATATAAATCTCGAATGTTTTTATTCTTACTATTTGTTTCTACCTCATTCAGTTTTTCCTTCAAGTAACCTCTCTTTTTATTCCTAAGTGTACGACTTGCTTCCCGTCTTTCATTGAAATAATTATCTCTCTTCTCCTCAACTGGATCCTGTAAGAATTTCAATTTTGCCTGTTTCCTTCTTTCTACTACCATGCAACAATCTTAATCAAACCACGGTTTCTTTTTCTTAGTTTCATAATAACCTATGCTCTGCTCAGCTGCAATTTTGATACTATCTCTGATATTTTCCCACACGCTATTAACATCTAATTCTTTCTCAACTTCGTCGGAACTTTCTAAAGTGGCAAACCTATTCGAAATTTCGACCTGATAATTTTGCTTAGCTTCCTCGTCCTTTAATTTCAAAATATTGAATTTAGTAATATTAACTTGTTGCTCTACTCGCTTGGCTACTGATAATCTTTCTCTTAATTCTCCAATCACCAAATAATGGTCAGAATTACAGTCTGCACCCCTGAAAGTTCGAATATCTACTATACTAGTATGTCTCCGTTTATCTATCAAGATGTGATCTATTTGGTTGTGTGTCAATCCATCTGGAGAAGTCCAAGTATATTTATGTATATCCTTATGGGGGAATGTACTTTTGACAATTAAATTTTTCGATGTGGCAAAGTTGACTAATCTAAATCCATTGTCACTACTAATTGCGTGTAGGTTCTCTTTTCCAATAGTTGGTCTAAAAATATCCTCCCGTCCTACTTTAGCGTTGAAATCCCCCAATAAAATTTTCATGTGATATCTAGGGAACTGATCAAAAGTATGTTCTAATTCCTCATAGAAGCTATCCTTTATATAGTCGTCTTTCTCTTCTGTAGGGGCGTGAGCATTTATAAATATGATGTCGCACCATCTACCCTTAAGTACTAAATATGATAACCTGTCACTGATAAATTCGACCTTTTTTACTACTGATTTTATTCTTTTATGTACAAAGAATCCTGTTCCTAATTGGTGATTATTGTTTCCTTCCCCATAATACAACAAGTAATCTCCTATTTGTGATATGCCATTCCCATCTAACCTAACCTTTTGTACTCCCACAAAGTCTATTCTATATCTAGCTAGTTCTTTTGCTACTAATGTTACCCCTCCTGTTCTATAAAGGCTAGTTACGTTCCAAGTGCCAAATCTCAAAACCTTATTCCTTTGCTGTGGTCGTGCCAGAGAATCAGTCCTATTCCGAGGCTTACTGTAGGAATTCGTAACAAGCTGTTTTTTTACGGTGATGGGTTGTTAGCCCTTCGCCCAACCCCCAAGCTGGAGGACCACCCTGTATTAGTGAATAATAACAAGTTTCGTACTGGGTAAGTAAATGAAATATCGTATAAAACGATATAGAACAATGACAACGGCACGTCACTGTCAGAGACTTAACTCTTTCAAAATGAATTGTAAAATAACACTTGAACCACGACCATGGTGTTCGGATAAAAGAAGTTCAATCATTTTTTGTGCAAATGTAATTTTGTTCCCCGGTGAATACACGCACTAAAAGCAAGATAATAGGCCCACTAGCATGAGATGTGTTTTATTTGTGTATAAAATTCATTATTTGCAATAAGATTCCGAAGTTCAATTTTGATTTAGGCCTTACCTCAAAACTAATTTCTGTGACTTATCTCCCTTTACTCAAACCCCATCGTTATTTATTTCCAATGCTATTTTTCTTCTGTTTTCCGATATTTCTGCATTTAGTCACGTCGTCTTATTTTAATGTACTACTTAGGCCTAATTCGTTCGATGTTTCAATCTACGAGGCGCATCTAGAAAGTAAGTTTCCCTATTTTTTTAAAAAAAGAACACACACTTTCAAGAAAACATTTATTGGCAACAGGTACAGCAATGTTTCAGCTATTTTTCAACACAGCCACCATCAGAATTGAGACACTTGTCGTATCGCGGAATCAACTTTTGTATTCCTCTGTCGTAGATCTCTTCCGCCTGTGAATGGAACCAGCGTGTGACAGACGTCTTCAGCTCTTCGTCGCTGCCAAAACGCTCACCGGAGGACAGGAATTACTTGAGAGAGAGAGAGAGATGGGGTGGGGTAGGGGAGGGGAGGGAGAGAGAGAGAGCCGATGATTTTCAATTGGCGCAAACCTTTGTGCATTAAAGAACTTTATCACCCACCGAACCTCGCAGGCGGCGGGAGAAGGAATAAGAGCTTCCATTTCGGACCACTGCTGCCACGCTACTGGCACCTGGCGGGACCTGTCCGGCTGGCATATGATTGATACGTCATAGATCTGTTACGCATGCGCAATTGACACGGCTAATTACGTTTACTTTCAAGGGGGAAAAATCGGGAAACTTACTTTCTGGATGCGGCTCGTAAATACAATTTTGCTCAATATTAGGCCTACACAAATATTGGAATATTACTAAGCCATTCAAAAGCTGAATTCAAATCTACGAAATATTGCAGTATAGTAAGTGGCTTGACAGCCCATGAATGGCCAAGGCGGACCAGTTAGCTGCTGATCTCATGTCCACAATCATCAGAGGTGAACGATCACCCAATCAGAACGGAGATATCGTATGGTTAGCATGATGAACCCCCAAGCAGATACAGCTGGTTTCGTAACCTGATTCGCTACCCATCGTAGCTCCCCAAATTAATCGCATTCGGTGGCCACCGATCCCATACACTGGCCGAAATTTCAAGAGAAAATTCCTTTCCCATGGGCATATGAACGAGTGCGCATTCCACAATTAGAGTGCTAGGCATTGTGCTTTAGACCACGACACTACGGCGCAGACTATTACAGTAGCCCTATACATAGTTGCTAATAAATATGCAGACCTACATCCCTGATTACAGATTACAAAATTGTACATTGAAAATTACCAATATAACGGCATATCTTATTCGGCTTTACGTGAACTGGATCCGAAACGGATTCTTGCGCTTGGACATGCTTTGTCCCTATACAGTAGCTATATGCGATTACGTCCAAGTGCAAACGATGGCTTCCGTGGCGATTGTGAATCCGATGCTGAGATGTGGGCCATCCTGCCTCAGACCTTAGAGTGCTGTGGCTCGTCAGCAGACGAGTAGTCTGGTAAGCCCCACGGCCGGAGTCCTAACTCCTTCCTATATCAGCATCGGAAACCCGCGCTGTTTTCAAGACTTCACACCGGCCACTTTTTATTTTGTAGATGATAAATGAAAGCAATGCAGGCTGGAGAGTATTGATGGAATTTAGATGGAAAAGGGAAAACCCGGAGAAAAAGCTATTCAGCATGTTCTTTATCCACTATATATTTCATTACAATCTTGCAGTGCATCGAACCCGAACCGTCTGCATGAAAGAAGAAAGCGCGAATTTGGAGCCACAAACGCGGCCAATGTAACGCCAGAGAGGGCCTATTTAGCTAATATCAGAAATATAATTCATTAAATGTTCTGCCCAAGAGCATATCTTTCACTATAAACCCAGCATACTCCAATTTTTCCTATTTTGTGCCTTCCTTTTTGTCTCCTCATATGATCCACATTTCCACACCTGTGGAGTAACGGTCAGCGCGTCTGGCTGCGAAAGCAGGTGGCCCGGGTTCGAATCCCGGTTGGGGCAAGTTACCAGGTTGAGGGTTTTTCCGGGGTTTTCCCTCAACCCAATACGAGCAAATGCTGGGTAACTTTCTGTGCTGGACCCCGGACTCATTTCACCGGCATTATCACCTTCATATCATTCAGACGCTAAATAACCTAGATGTTGATACAGCGTCGTAAAATAACCCAATAAAATAAATAAAAAATGATCCACATATCTTAATGTCTTATATCATATTATATTTTCTTCTGCCCCGAACTCTTCTCCCGTTCACCATTCCTTCCAGTGCATCCTTCAGAAGGCACTTTCTTCTTAGCCAGTGACCCAACCAATTTCTTTTCTTCTTCCTGATCAGTTTCAGAATCATTCTCTCTTCACCCACTCTTTCTTACACAGATGTATTTCTTATTTTGTCTGTCCACTTCACATGTTCGATTCTTATCTATATACACATTTCAAATGCTTCTATTCGCTTCTCCTCACTTCGTCGTAATGTCCATGTTTGTGCCCTATACTATGCTACACTCCATACCAAGCACTTCACTAGTCTCTTCCTTAGTTATTTTTTCAGAGGTCCGCAGAAGATGCTCCTTTTCTATTCAAAGCTTGCCATTACTATCCTCCTTTTGACTTCTTGGCAGCTGCTCATGTTACTGCTTATAGTATACCCCAAGTATTTGAAGCTGTCCACTTGCTCTACTACCTCATATACAATTCGCAAGTTTACGTTCTTTACTTCTCTTCCTATGTTCATGGTCTTCGTCTTGTTTGCATTTATCTTCATCCCATACTGCTCACAGATGTCATTTAGCTCCAGTAGCATATCCCTTTGTATCATCTTCTCTTCTGCTAAGAACGCGATATCATCAGCAAATCTTATGCAGTTTTTATGCTTCTTCCTCCTACTTTTACCCCTCTCATGTTCTGAAAACAGTTATTCACGAAATCCTTCAAGTAGATGTTGAACAGTGTAGATTATAAAGGGCATCCTTGTTGTACTTCTCTCCCTATTTCATTTCCTTCAAACATTTCTTCTCCTATCTTGATTTTGACCGTCGTTTCATATAAAGATTACTGAAGAGCCTTCTCTATTTCCAATCCATACCTAATGTCCTTAGCATCCCCATCAGTATATTTCAATTCACTCATGTCAAATGCATGATAAATTAATTATTTTATTCCTAGGTTTTGAATAATATTATCCTCCTTTCGCAAGATCGAATACGTTTTGTACTTAGGCTTATTCTGAATTGTTTCAAACAATGAACCTATCCTATATTGTTCATATTGCCATGGAATTTCTTATTAGGTACATGACCGGCATAACACAAACTGATCACAGAATACTTCAAGTCTAATGATACAAATTAATATTATGCTGCAGTAAAATGGATTATTATTTAACAATAACTAACGGAATGTATGAAATCAAAAGCAAACAATAATTAATAAAAATCTCTATAACTATTAGAAAAAATGCACTTTTATAACGAGTGACAGGAAAGTAGCAACTCAACTACGGAACTGAAGGAAAATATACTTCAGTATTAGGCGAACACCGGTGAAGTAATGTAAGTAGAGACAAACAAGTTTACATTAAATCTGTAATTATCAGTTTCTGTTTTCTTATGGTTTCTACTGTATTTTAATATAGATTCTTTTACATCTTATATAACATTGTCTGCTTGCATCCGAACGATCTGGAAGTTGAATTCTAGAAAATTCTCCAACAAATTAAGTCAAAATAACCATTTGTAACAGTAAATGTTTAAAAGAATCCTGGTTGTTCTTTTCCTATTACTGCAGATACTGAACTAACGCTAGCTATAATAATGCGCTCCCTAAGGTCCTTGATAATTTATTATTAACATTGTGATAAATAAATACAAATCGGCAGTCAAAACAAGATGATTCGAGACCCGGTCAGACCAGACAAGACAAATAAATGAGTTTGTGAGTGACTAAATAAATAAATAAATAAATAAATAAATAAATAAATAAATAAATAAGTCATATTAAATTAAAATGAAATACAATAAAAATAAGTGGAAAAAAGTTAAAAATTAATAAATACATGGTTGGATGAATAAAATAAATAAATTGCTGAATTTCACATAAATATAAAAATACGAAATAAATATAGAAAAAAACGATGCGACAACCTATGAAGAATGTCTGCAAACATAATACTAGGTATCGTAAAATTGTGCAATTATAAACTTTGGGTCCAGTAGACATTGCTAGGCTCTGAAGAGTTGTAATGCGATGTAGTTCAAGTCGCTATGTAGCCGAGCGTTACACTTTGTGATGAGGGTACTAAGAAAATAATCTGATAAATCCAAAGAGATTGCATATAAATCACTAGTTCGTCCAGTAATGGAATATGGTGCTGTATGTTGGGATCCTTACAGATTAGAACATTTTAAGACACTGGAAAAGATTAAAAAACGGGCTCTCAAGCGTTGTCGTAATAATTCACAATTGAAATGGGACACACTCACGGACAAGAGAACGCGAATTCGATTATACGCACTGTTCAAAACATACAGAGGTCAGCCTGCCTGGAGAGAAATAAAAAAATAGGCTGCAGCCGCCAAATTACTCTTCAAGGAACGACCACTCATATAAATTGAGGGAAAGAAGACAGAGGACGGACACTGGAAAGTTTTCTTTTCTCAATCGTACTATCAGGGACTGGAATGCTTTACCTGCAGACTTAGGCTTTACCAATAACCAAAAATGTATTTAAAATAGGCTTAAGGACTTTACAAATAGACGGTAGTATGTTATTCACACTATTTAAACGATGTAATTGATATTTTGTTATTTTAAGTGTTGTAGGCCTATCAGTGAATAAGTGTGTTGTGTCAGTGAAGTGTGAAGTGTGTTGTGTAAGTGAAGTGTGTTTCTGTCAGTGAAGTTTTATAGTTAATAGTGGCAGTGGAAAGTATTTCAACAGTGAAATGTTTTTGAAGTGTTAGGAAAATCGGGATAGAATCAGTGAAATGTGTCGTAGTTCCAGTGCAGTGAGTGAGTTGTAAGCAAAGTGAGTGTAGTGCTGAAAGGTACATGTGCAGGTATGAACATATCATACTTAGGGTTAAGATACAAATTAGATTTAATTTAAATGTTATTTAAGTGATCGTGCTTCACTTAATTTAGGATGCTCCCTATTATTATTATTATTATTATTATTATTATTATTATTATTATTATTATTATTATTATTATTATTATTACTCGCATTATTATTAATTTATTATTAGTATTATTAATTTATTATTAATTGTATTTTTTATTGATTATGCTTACTATTAATTGTCAATATTGAGTGTAATTAGTTATCACTGCCACCGGGTATAGGGTAAACTAGGGTCTGTTGGACAGTCGGGCATGTTGGACAGTCGGGCATGTTGGACACTCCATACTTTAACGTGTTACCACGCCACTTGTGGGCACCACATTCAGCTAGAAGTCAATGACGGAAGTAGCCCCACTCGTGCCTACTTCCGTCATTGACTTCTAGCTGAATGTGGTGCCCACAAGTGGCGTGGTAACACGTTAAAGTACGGAGTGTCCAACATGCCCGACTGTCCAACAGACCCTAGTTTACCCTATACCCATTTGCAGTGTGAATAAATACATACATAGGCTACATAAGCAGAGCTTAACTTTAAGAATAAAGGAATGTTTTATTATGGGAAGGAATGGTGGTTAAAAAAAATTCTTTTGATTGTGACTAATACTCAAATGTGTTCATTTTTTTATTATATTGAAACGAATTGGGAGAAATATACCTAATTAAATACCTTTGGGGAGGCCGAGACGTAGATGGGAAGATAATATTAAAATGGATTTGAGGGAGGTAGGATATGATGGTAGAGACTGGATTAATCTTGCTCAGGATAGGGACCAATGACGGGCTTATGTGAGGGCGGCAATGAACCTACGGGTTCCTTAAAAGCCAGTAAGTAAGTAAGTATACCTAATTAAATAAGTTAACAGAACAATTAACAATAATTTATTAATATTGCATTCGATACAATTCTGATAGCTTAACAGTTTCTCACTTCTTCCAGGGACGGAGCCTGTAAGAGTCAGTGCAGTTGGGTTCTTTGAGAAATACCACACTAACGACACAATTTATCTTGCTTTCTGCAGGAGTGAAATTATGATTATAAACTAGCGATGATTGACGGCATGCTAATGGAGAAATAGCACCGCGCACTGCACAATAGATTTCAAACTAATCTCCATCATGGAGAATGACACACTAGCAGTTCGTGTGAACACTCGATAGTAATTAAATTGAAACATAAATCGAAATAAAAGATAAAGGAAACAAATACCAGTAGAATAATTTGAAATGAAGGGACATGAACGACAACAATGGACACATCAAGTTTAAACTTTGAAGTCTGTCATGAAGACAATGATGAAGATCATAATCTCGATTGTGAACGTGAAAGGAATGTAAAATTGATAAAATAACTATTAAAAGTGGTAACCACAGGAGCAGACCAATATGCATAATACAGAGTGAATCAAAAGTCTGGAATCATATAAATATCTTCCATATGCTTGATTTTCGATTACTATAAGTGTTACCAGTATTTGGAAGACCAAATGCTCTTCCAGTGACACATTCAATTCTAGCCCTCACCTATCTCAAAATCCGCCAGTTTGAATGCAACTTTGAAATTTTAAATGGAAAGGTGGTCAAGCACTAACTCAAAATCTTGTGATATGTTCTGAGAAAAACAATGGTGCAATCCGTTTTGAGATATCTCTAATCGCTTTCAAGTTATTTAAAGATAACTGTAATAATGACACAAACATTAGTTACTGTATCTACAGATATTTTGTAACATGGCACAGTACTAAGGAGGATTTGGAAAAGGTGTTTTTATGCAATTCTGGTAATTAACTTTTCCTGCTTTACTGTTTGGTTACCTGTGACAGAAAAATGCATTGTTGTGATTATTTGAAGCTTTCCTGAAACAAATTTCTTGATTTTCGTGATGACATAATCCAAAGAGGAAAGAATTGATATCATTCTTCATTCTGGTAGGTTAAGCCACAGATATGTTGCAACAGACTAGACGAACAGTTCCCTGGACATTGGATTGGATGACGTGGACCAGTAGAATGGCCGGCCATGTCTCTAGATTTAACACCCCTTGATTTTTTCTTCTGGGATTATATAAAGAGCTTGGTAGGATGAGGAGAAAATTGAGAATGTGGAACATTTAAAGAACCGTATCATTGTAGCCTGTGTTAAAGTCATCCCTGAAATGTTACAGAATGTTCTATCCACATTCTCAATTTTCTCTTCATATATCAAGCTCTTTATATAACCCCAAAAGAAAAAAAATCAAGGGTGTTAAATCTGGAGACCTGGCCGGCCATTCTACTGATCCACGCTGACCAATCCAATGTCTAGATAACTGTTCGTTCAGTCTACTCAATATTTCTGTTGCTTAGCCTACCAGAATGAAGAATGATATCAATTCTTTCTTCTTTCGATTATGTCATCACTAAAATCAAGAAATTTGTTTCACGAAAGCTTCAAATAATCACAACAATGCATTGAAACTGTCACAGGTTAGCCAAACAGTAAAGCTGGAAAAGTTAATTATCGGAATTGCATAAAGATACCTTTTCCAAAGCCTCCTTAGTACTGTACCATGTTATAAAATATCTGTAGATGCAGTAACTAATATTTGTGTTATTATGCCATTTATCTTTAAATAACTTGAAAACCATTATAGATATCTCTAAACGGATTGCATCTTTATTTTTCTCAGAAACTTTCACATTATTTTGAGTACCTACAAAACCCCCTTTCCATTCAAAATTTCAAAGTTGTATTCAAAATGGCGGCTTTTGAGATAGCCGAGGACTAGAATCGAATGTGTCTCTGGTAGAGCGTTTGGTCTTACAAATACTGGTAATACCAATTGTAATCGAAAATCAAGCATATGGAAGATATGATTTGATTCATCCGGTATTATGATCAGCTACAACGTTCAGCAACTGCTCCGAAGATGGGTAACCGGTCCGCATGAATATTCAGATGACCGGCTACGATACAGACGCACTACAATGGAATATTTACGAGATCTGGAAGCGACTTTCATTTCTTTTGAAGTCCGAAGCTTCAGGATCTATTTCTTTTTTTTTTTTTTAGGTGGACTCACAGAAAATTACTACAGAGTTTTCCTTTCATTTTCAGATCGTAAGTATTCACCTTGATTACCTAGTCTACATGATTTTGAAAATGTGTCGATTCACGAATTGGAAGATCATCTTGTTTTAGTAGACGCGATCATGAATGTAATATCACAACTAGACAACAGAGAACAGAAGTAAGCAAATTTTTATTCCTAAACAGAACAATAAAATATTTGAATGAGTACCGTCAGTGAATTTGAGGTCTGTCCTTACCCAGATAAACTGAAAAGTGATGTAAAATATGCTAATTAGCTAATTAAGTTGAAATTTAATTAATTATGTTTGCATTTAATTAATCTACTCGTATTTGATATGTAATATTATTAATTGATGAATTAGTGGACTTACTCGTGTTAAATATGCAATATTTGTCCGGCTTACAGCAGTTTCAGTGCTTCACGCACCATCATCAGAGCCTACTAGATCGCGGCGTCATCTCGAACTTCTCTGCCTGTTAAGAGGGTGTTTTTTATTGTTGGAAGGTGTTGGAGTGTGGAGTCGAATAGTGTGTGTGTACTGAAATTGATCTGTGTGTTGAGGATTTGATCGGGGTGTGTTTTAGTTTGTTTGTATATTTCGTATGTCCTAGTGTGTTGAGTTTTTGGTTTTTTGGTTTGTGTGCGTAGGATTTCCATGTCCGTATTTATGTTATTGTCTGTATGGTTAGTATTGGTTATGTGATCGGCGTATGTAGATGTATTGTGTCCTCTGGTTATAGCTTTAATGTGTTTTTTGTAGCGTGTTTGGAATGATCTGCCTGTCTGTCCTATGTAGAACTTGTCGCAACTATTACATGTGAGTTTGTATACACCTGTGTGGTCGTATTTATTTCTTTGTGTTTTTTGTGTGTTGAGATGTCTTTGTTCTGTATGTTATGTTGTATTTCTGTTTTCTGAATGAAGATGCGATCTTATGTGTGCTTTTGTTTTCATATGTTAGTGTGATGTATTTCTTGTGTTCTTGTGTTTGTGTTGTGTTTTGCGTATTCTTGTGTTTGTTAAGTTTTTGTTTTGTCTTCCTTATGATGTTGTCTATTATGTTTGGATTGTATCCGTTTTCTTGTGCTATGTATTTGATTGTGTTCACTTCTTCATTGTAGTGTTGTTGGCTCATGGGTATGTTGAGTAATCTGTGTACCATTGTCCTGAATGCAGCATGTTTGTGTTGTATGGGGTGGTTAGATGTGTTGTGTATGTGTGTATACTGTTACTATTATTTATACACTAAAGGTTTAATATTACTACCAATAATATTTATATCCCATCAATTATTTATTTTATATAAGTATATATATATAAGGTCCTATTTTAAATAATTAATTATTGATAAATAGATTTAACAAGAATATATTTTTTATATAAATAATATATATACTAATAATTTAGATTTATATTAATATAAATCATATAGTGGTGTAGAATACTGTAGAATATGTAATAAAATTAAGTTCATGTATAATTAAATAGGCTGATATGTAATTAAGTTGATTTGTAATTATTTAATTGATACTGTATGTAATTCATCACGTTAATGTTAATAATTAATTTCATATTTAATCAATCAATTCGATGTGTAATTCATTGATTGGTTGTGTAATTATTAATTTGGTATGTAATTAAGTACCTCTGTAATTAATTAGGATGATTTTTAAATAATTAATTTGTTGTGTAATAAGTTGATGTATAGTTAATCAAGTTAATGTGTAATTATTTAATTCGAAATGTAAGTAAGCTGGAACGTAATTAATTAATTTGAGATGTAGATAATTAAGTTAATGTGTAAATCAGCTGATTAGAAATTCTTCAAGGTGTTGTGTAATGAAGCTGGTTTGTAAATTAAGATGTGTACTTAAGCTGAATTGTAAGTAATTAAGATGCGAGATGAAGCTCATTTGTAATTAAGATGTGTAATTAAGCTGATTTTTCATTAATTTATTACGATGTGTAATTAAAGTTATATTTTATTAAGATTTTGTGTAATTAAGCTGATTTGTAATTCATTAAGATGTGTCATTAAGCTTAATTGTAATTATGGTGATTTGTAATTAATTAAGTTGATTTGTAAATCAATAATATGTTGTGTAATTAAGCTGATTTGTTATTAAGATGTTTAATTAAGTTGAACTGTAATTCATTAAGATGTGTAATTAACCTGATTTGTTATTGAGATGTGTAGTTAAGTTGATTTGTAATTCAATGAGATGTGTAATTAAGTAGATTTGTTATTAATGTGTAATTAAGTTGATTTTTAATTCATTAATGTGTAATTCAGCTGATTTGTAATTATGTGTAATTAGGTTCATTTGTAATTCAATAAGATGTGATGTAATTAAGCTGATTTGGTATTAAGATGTTTAATTAGGTTGATTTGTAATTCATTAAGAGTGTAATTATGCTGATTTGTAACTTATTAAGATGTATAGCCTAATTGACTTGATGTGCAATTAATTTGGTTGCAATTAATTAATTCGATATATAATTCAGTTGATGTGTAACTCATTTGATATGTAATTAATTAAGTTGATGTGTAGTTAGTTAATATGTGTAACTATCAAATTCACTTGCAAATAATTAAGATTACTTTATTAGGTTAACAAGTTATATTTACTTAAATTTTTAGGTTATCATATAATTATTCTTTTATTTAGGAAGCTCCCTTCATTTAAAAGAAATATTGTAAGTTAGTTTCTCATATTGATTATTATTATTATTATTATTATTATTATTATTATTATTATTATTATTATTATTATTTATTGTATCGTATTATTACAATAATGTGTTACTACTGCCACTGGGTGTTTACCCATTTGCAGTGTGAATAAATAGAAGCGTGCAAATCAGCGTGTTAACTTTGACAACAACGCTAAGTGACCTGCTTCAAAACGGGGCAGCCAATCTTCTTTGCTATTAATGGCCGTGTGCACCATTCTCGATCATCTAGCCCGTTTATTAGCAATCACGGAAACATGGTCAATTCTTGACAATCATCAAGTTGCAGATGCGGTGCACCGACATTTTCCCTCCATCAACTCAGTACCGTCAGCTGACGGTACGCTCGCTTGAGAAGAATCATGTGAGCGCTAGGTTACCGCGTATAAAACAGCGAACGAACGCACTCTGTCAATTATCGCTTCGTTTTTGTTTGTCGGACTGCTTTCAAACATCCTCGCAGTTTTCAAACAACGTTTCAATAATCATGGAAGAAAAAAACAAAAGAGCACCGAACTTCTCACAGTTCGAAGTGGGAATTCCTTTAGAACTCGTCAGCAATTATGCATCCATATTACAGAATAAAAGTACTGACGGAAGTTCTCTAAAAGAAAAGCAGGCTACCTGGTTGGATTTAATCTCACAATTGACATGAGTTATACGTGTTTACATAATTCCACATAATTTGTAACGTAATTTATACAGTGGTTATTTCATATTACTGATAATAATTGAGAAAATTTCAGTATACGGATAGCTCACTGATAATTATCTTGAAATAGGCTACTAAAAAGAGCAGATTTATATGTGTTTGTAGAATGTTCATCATCTTGCTTACGAAAAGACACATTTCAGTGCCAATAATTCATTTGGGAAAATTTCAGTATACGGATACCTCGCTAACAATTATTAAAAAAAAAAAAAAAAAAAAAAAAAAAAAAAAAAAAAAAAAAAAAAAGCAATTCGTCTGTGTATGTAGAATACGCATCATCATGCATACGAAAAGGAAGTTTTTAGTGCCAATTTATTTTGTGTGCACAAGGTTGGAATTTTGGAGTAAGAGGGAAAGGAATGTATCCTTCGTTCTGAATTTTATCCATTTATTTTGTGTTCACAAGGTTGGAATTTTGGAGTAAGAGGGAAAGGAAGATATCCGTGTATTTTCTCTTAATTCAAGAGTAAAAAGCCTAATTGTCCAAAACGTCATGTAGGTCATAATAGTTTCAAACGGCAAATCTATAGCTAATAAGTGATAATCTCGCATTCTACAAAATGGTCATTTAGTTTTGCTATAGGCTATTATTACCGGCATATAATAACTACTTTATTATGTTAACAAAATTGGACAATTAGGCCTAAATAATATTTTGTCAAGTAAAGTCCCGATCTTCCAAAGCAGAAACATATATAAAACATTAGTCTATTTTGAGAGAAAAAAAAACATTTTTATTATTCATCTACAAACTTACTCTTTCTACAAGAACACCAATTCTGTTATTTCCGCAGTGATTTGCGTGTTCAAGATACATCATTTCATCTTCAATTCCATCAAGCACGTCAAATCGTGCCGCCATTTTGGTTTTCTCGACTTGACCATGTTCAAGTTCACCTTTAAGAACAGCTTAAAAGATAACCTTATTAGCATTTCACTCCAATCATACTGATTTTAACTATCACTGACTACACTGTTGCTTTTTTCTTTAGACATCATCCTGATTGTGCTGTATTTTCAAAATTGTCTCATAATAATCTCTTTCTATTATCTAATATCATTTGAAATATATTAACATTCTATGTATTTTAGTTTAATTCTGCTACACAGTTCATTTCAGTGTTTAATTAATAGTTCATAGTATTTTGTTGTTTAATTCGTAAATAACTCTTGTATACATGTAACTCTCATCTAAATCAAATTGTTGAATTCTTTGTAAGTTCATGCATATGTATATACACTTTTTTGCTGGTTGAGTGGAAGAGAAGGCCTTACGGCCTTAACTCTGCCAGCTAAAATAAATCATTATTACTAATATTATTATTATTATTATTATTATTATTATTATTATTATTATTATTATTATTATTATTATTATTATAAATCATTATTCAATTCAAGATAATCGGTCCCACACCCGTGATCAAATTTGATCATCATCAACTCGCTTGTTTAACTTTGAACGAGATTGATACTCCGCAAATTGACGTTGAAGATGGTCAAGTGCCGACTTAACCATGGTCAAATTTTAATCGAGAATGGTGCACACGGGCATAAATCAGCGTGTTGACCAGGATACCGACGTTGAGTATCCAGCTTTAAGTCAGGATAACTAACCTTCGTGACGACGTCTGGAAGCGACTTTTGACTTCTTTTAGAGTCTGAAGCTTCAGGATCTAATCAAATACGGAAAAGAGATGGTAAAGAAAAATTTTACTAGAATCCTCGAGAAACAAGTTAGAAGAAGAACAAGATCTAGAATCACATGTTACAACACACTCAGAAATGAAGCAGAACAACAAGGAAGGAGCTGAAATGGGATCAAGACGTAGGCAAGAAACACAACTCACTGGCCAACAGTCATGAATGTCTTCCAGTTCCCAGAGGAGTGACGGACTGATGCTACTAGTTTCGCTGGTCATCATTGGGACCTGGAAGCAACTTTGACTTCTTCTGAAGTCCGAAGCTTCAGGGCCTATTACTATCTTTACAGGGACTTCATCCTTTTTGAAATTAATCTTTTTCTGCCATTTTCTTTAATTTGGTTTCAGAATATTTTAGTAGTCATTTGGGCTGTACTAACCGGCCACAATGAATCAGCGGCAGCTGATGACACCCGTTCCATGACAGCTCACTTCATACGTAAGCTGCTATGGACTTAATGCAGCTTCTCGCTATACTCTCTCCTGTTGGGAATAGGCGTATTGATTTTCGTTAGGGCTTCATATTTTCGAATGTAACAATAATAATCCGAAATTAATGTATGTCACTCTTAATTAAATTAAAGTACTGATGTTTAACACTTTTAACAAGGGAAATAAAAATGTTCTCACACGTTATAATAATACAGTGTCCATAAGCCGATACTAATATTTAATTATGTAGTGTAATATGTTAAAACCGTAATATGTCATGCATCTAAAGGATATTACACTGTAGATGAAATCAACGTTATAATCTTCGCTCATCTGAAGATATAAGTAATGTATGTATTATACTCGATTTCTTTGTGTACAGTAATGTGTTTTTTGTTGGGACTGTGAAGTGGTCAGTAAGTAGGAAAAGTCGCAAGTTTGCTGTATAAAAAATTAAGTCCGTAATGACGAGAGCAACCTTGTGTTCGAAATGTGGGCGGAGTAAGTATTAGCTACAAGACTTCAATTATGACCTGTTTTATTTATCGACTGTACGATAAGAGATTGAACGTAGCTGCATGTATTGAACTTTCACTTCGTACATCAAGTCAAGAATTTGGAAACCAGCGTTGTCAAAAAAAAAAACGAGATGCCGCCACAGTGAAATAGGCCTACTGATGTCCGAACTTTTCTTCCAATTTGTTGGATTGGATTTGAATAACCAGTACCTCTTCCTGTGGGACAATGTAAAGGAATTCTAGATTCAGGGGCACTGAAGAAATAACTAATGCAGTGAATAGTATTGACGAAACCAATATTATAAAACATCGGCCATTAACTAGAATACCAGTTGAATATTTGAAGAACTGCCGGCGGCGCGGCGTCCGTGTTGAGATTCAGTAATGAATTTGTTAGGTTACGATAACTAGCACACATTAGGTTCTTTCCGATCTCTGGAAACAAATTTTGAATGACATCATATGCTTCAGGAGTCACACGACAGGTGAACTGTGGTGAGAGGTGATAGACCAGTGATGAGTGATTTCATAGTCAGTGTGCACAGTGTGTCACAGGAGCAATGCCCACGAAAACAAGTTTTTTGGGGAAGGGTACATTACGACCATTTCCAATTCCAAGTAGAGTTAAGTGAAAATAATAGAAGCCTGCAAAAAATGTAGTTTCCAAAGAAAGGCATTTTCTGTGTACTTAATAAGACTGGTAAAGCTCGGATGGGATTAATTTGAGTCATTTCGGGGGTGCAATGTGTGGCGAGGGGTGATTTTGCTTGCTTTTCCCCTCTGCAATTAATCCCATCCGAGCTTCGCCAGTTTATTAAGTACACAGTAGATGCCTTTCTTGGAAATGAAGAAACCAGGTTTTTTTGCGGGCTCCTATGATTTTCACGTAATTATTCTTGGCATCGGAAAGTGTCGTAATGTACCCTTCCCAAAAAAACTCGTTTTTCTTGGGCATTGCTCCTGTGACACACCGTGCACTCTGACTATGAAATCACTTACCACTGGTCTATCATCTCTCACCACAGTCCAGCTGTCGTGTGACTCCTGACGCACATGTCATTCAGAATTCGTTTCCAGAGATCGGAAACAAACCTGTATAATATATGTTATTCTTGTATATTTCGTACTTGATGTTAAATAGTTACAAGCAAATTTTAACTAAATCTGAATACAACCTGTGCATATCAATAATATTTTTGTAGTATTTATACTACTGTAAGTGGATTTTGTAAACTGCCAATAATATTGAACGTAGTTGAAGTAGGCGGAATAGTTTAATTTATTGGTAGGGGAAGTCCAGACAGTACTCAGAAAACTTGATACAGAATACGCTGACCACTTCAAACATTTTTGTAACATTAAAAATAATAACAGAATTATTTTCAAAATAAACATTAATTCAGGGGCACTATATCGGCTCATAATACATTTAATTATAGCTAATATATTGTATTAAATATAACACACATTCATGCGGCCCACAGAGAGAGTTATAGCTTGAAGCTGGAGGACCGGATGCTGTACAACCCAAGTGACATGTTCGTATTTTATCACTTTTAAGACGTTTGAAGAGTAATGAAAGCAGATAAGTAAGTACATTGAAATATTTAACGGAAAATTACATAACTGATTTTGATACAATTTCTATATTCACCTATGACTGTACGGCCTGCACAAAAGTAGAAGCGACGTTGATATAACCTCTGCAGTTAGAAGCGTCTTTCAAATTAAAAGTATCTGTATAAGATCTTCAACCAAATAACAAATCTTATTTCTTTAAAAATATCGTTTTAAAAACTTTGCAGGAACACAGCCCAATCCCATAGGTTTACACATGTAATAATACAATTATTATTTCAACACGTTTATTTTGATGCTACTGCAAATAAATCATGCATATGTCATCCCCTAGAGTGGACCTGAACATTTAATTAAAACTATCCACATTGATCTAAAAACAAAATTTACAGGTATTTTTAAAATTTCAAATCCTGTTTCCATCATATTACAAAATGACGGGTTAGGGCAGTGTTGCACGGAATCTTTCATTTGACTAGCATACTAACAATAAATGACAGAACCTGTGCCTCTTCAACTTCTTATTATACGAAATATTAAGGGAAAGTACCATCACGATGCAGAATTCAATTTCGAAATTTGTAAGGTGATATAGCTTAGCACTCTGATCTCTAAAAGTTTTTTATACCCATGATGTCTTTCTATATTTCCTATGTAAAGCTATAGTGGATGGAATTTGTTCACGTCTGGTCAGTTAAATTGGGGCTGATGCACATAAAATATAATTATCGGCTAGTCTTTACATCAAAAACTCAATGACCATTTACTTTGAATCTAGCACACGAATTTTATTTCTTAAGTATAATAAGCTAACAATGAAACGGTGAAATTCCAGTCAGAACCCTTCCAATCAGAAGCCTGGTACTACCCAATGCAGGAGATGCGAAGAGCAAGAAACCTTAGCCCATGTACTGGGTTTTTGCCGGAAGGGAGAATTACTTAGAATTGGCTGTCATAATAAAATTCGATCAACGATTGCCAATGAACTTCGCCGGGCTGATAAGTATGAGATGTACGAGGAAATTGGGTGCCTTTCCGCTGACGGATCAACTCGAAGAGCAGATATCATTGTTAGAGACCGAAAAAAATTGTGAACTTATTCTAGATCCCACAGTCCGTTTTGAGAACAGCGAGGAACAACCTAGAGAAGTCTGGAAAGAAAAACGCGCAATTTATCTGCCATGCAGCAGTGATTTGGGGCCCAAATATAACATCAACACATGAGACGTTATAGGACTTATGATTAGGGCTAGAGGCACAACCCCACGCAAGTCCTTAGAATTCTTCCGAAAATTGAGAGTTGATATCCTGCACTGCACTGAAGTCATCAATTTGCATAATGAATCGTAATTTATATTTTTATAAAATGTAATTTGTGTTGTAGCCTAAATTGTTTTTTGCATTTCCAATAAATTTTTTAATGATAGCCAACCTAACTATGGTTTCTGTTAAAGAAAAAATTGAATTTTACACACACACACACACACACACACACACACACACACACATACACACACACACACACACACACACACACACATATATATATATATATATATATATATATATATATATAATTTTAGAAATGATAAGGAGGCCGATTATTAAACCCTGGTTGAGACGGCTATCAAATCTACCTGGAAGTTAATGTAATATGCAAGTTTGTATTTTATTTTCGTTGCTATGTAATCTAAGTAGTGAGTGATGATTTCTTTTGTAAGTATCAATCAAACCTCAATGTTTCTATAAGATCACTAGTGGTACATAAATACCCGATTTTACTCACAGACAGAATATGGTTCATATGTATTCGTGGTAGTGACGTAGGTAGTAGCGACAGTACTAGCAATATCAGTACCCTTTATTATAGCGACACTTCTCCATTACAGAGGCTATTCAGTGTCCAAATTCAATGTATATGCTCAAATCACTCCAACAGGTAGAGGTTTCTTTTCCGTGTCAGAAATCTTCTGCACGGACATCCCAGCCTTACTTCCCTCTGAGAGGAAACCATGCGACAGGCTTCATCTACATCGGTCGGATCTGCATATTTTTCATTCCATATTGTATTCCATAGATTTTACATCAGCATTGGAGCTTTAAGATGTGGAACAAGTCAAGATATTACAAGGTAACAATTTTGTTTGGAGAGATGATGTGAGCCGAGGATTCGTCGTAGATTATCTAGTATTTGCCTCATGATTGGAGAAAACCTCGGAAAAAACGCAATTAGGTAATCAGCTCAAACGGGAGTCTAACCCAATTCCTAGCACAGCTCCGGATCAGCAGGCTAGCGAGTCTGCCGACTAAGCTACGACAAAAAAATATACAGTACATAGCAAGCAAATGACTCATTTTACAAACCTAAACAATTACTCATCAGTTGATCTATAAAAGTATATATTAATGGGTAAACTTGCAGAAATTCGGTAGGCTATTTAATGTACTAGAAGCAGAATTAATTATTAAACTGTGAAATGTGCTAATCTGCAAATATAAATTCAATATTTACTGTCAACTTGAAATATTTCTCTTCATTCTTACAAAGATACTGAAAGTTATTTATATCCTAACAAAAGTATTATATTTGCCTTGTATGGAAAATTTCTGCAGACAACGAAAAACTTATTCGCAACCCACGTGCGTCAGTTTGGTAAATTAATCAAAAAACAGACGCAATATTAAAATATCTACACAACTGAATTGTCTATATCCGTTCCCATATCATCAAAAAACGTCACGGTGTTATGAAGTCACTGTCCTTTAATATTAGATGTAGGTGTCGTTTAGAATAAGGGGTGAACGGCTATATCTTCGTAATCAATATACTATTTATTTGTATGTGTTTATTCAAAGTGCAAATGGGCAAACACCCGGTGACACTGGCGACATAACTACACAGAATAACTACAGCTTCTGCTGCTACTTACCACCACTACCACCACCACCACATCCAATAATAATAATAATAATAATAATAATAATAATAATAATAATAATAATAATAATAATAATAATAATAATAATAATAATAATAATAATTTAAAATAACCTAATTAAGGTAAACCTAATTTGCCATTACAACTTACATACATACATATATACATACATATATACATATTATATTATATTATATTATATTATATTATATTATATTATATTATATTATATTATATTATATTATATTATATTATATTATATTATATTATACTACATTCATTCATTCATAATTTTTTGCAAATCCTGCTGTCTCTAATCTTTCCTACACCCTGCCTTCCTCTTAGTCGCGGCATATGATCCATATTATCTTAATGTCGTCTATCACCTGATATTTTCTTCTTCTCCGAACTCTTCTGCAGTTCACCATTCCTTCCAGTGCATCCTTCAGTAGGCAGTTTCTTCTCAGCCAGTGGTCCGACCAATCCTTTTACTTCTTTTTTGATAAGTTTCAGCATTATTTTCTCTCTTCACCCACCCCTTCCAACATAGCTTCATTTCTTGTTCTGTCTGACCATTTCACACGCTCCATTCTTCTCTTTGGTACTGATACTCTTTCACTACTTTCACTTCACTCTTATCTCACTCACTGCACTGGCACTAAGGCACACTTCACTGATTCTATACGAGTAGAACACATTTTACTGACACTATAAACTTTTCACTGATTAAAACTTTCCACTATCACTATAAACTGCGGTCATTGCAATCACTCTAATGATTACATACCAACTAACCAGATATAAAGGTTACAAAGACGATTTTACGGCTGCATTTTTATAATTATCTCTCCGACGGTAGTTTCATTCACAACGGAATGTGGAAATTTCACACGAATATTAATACCAGAATATAAACACTGTTGACTAAAAAAATTCACAAATAGATTTTCTGAAATTCTGCAAGGTACAGATTGCGGCTCGATTTACGAGATACGCCGTTCTATATAATACGAATATAATAAAGTTAGACGCTGTTATCTGATGTTACGTGTTACGGTAATCAAGTGATACGTCAACACTTTTCTCATACTGTTCGTAGTTTCTTCCATCGAAAAGGAAGAATTAAATATCTCGCGATGATAGAGTATCCGAAATATTTTTTTAAATTACTATGTTTATTGTACTCATTAAAAGACATTCATCTATAAAGAGAATTCCCACAGGAATGTACCCAGTCAATACTTAAAAAAAAAACTTACCTTACAGTCGACGTCGACAGAGCTGGACACATGGAGGGGTCGCTTACCTGCAACAAAACAAAACATCTTCTATTAGTCTTACACGAGAATACATTATCACTGCATTATTATTATTATTATTATTATTATTATTATTATTATTATTATTATTAGACTAAAAGAGGGGATATGAAATATTAGGCGGTTTTGGAATACCAGCAAGTCATCACTATTTGGTTCATCCATCTCGTGGATACTATCGTAACTCCTTCCTTATGTTTCAGTTAGCATCATAACGTGGCAGGTCCGCTTTGGAAAAAATGGTCTTACAACAATAGAAGAAAATCCCTTGTGACTAGAAACATTTTTTACAGATTTGTACTGTATAAATTATATAACAAATGAGATGCGGAAAGGGGAAAAGGAACCTATTGTCGGAAAAATTCAGTTGACTTTTTCAATTCTTCTTGTAAAGGATAAAAGTGTAGCCATTAATACAAAATTGACCCAACAATCTAAAAATTCAACAGGGACGTAACATTCTGAATTCCAATAGGAAAAACAGTGTTTTGAGAAAAGGTGGTTAAAGTTCAACTCACATAATCCAAACTATATTTGTCATTTGAACATAAATTTAGTGAAATTTTATTATTGTTATATCTTTATGAAATAGTTTTAAGAAACTAAAATAGAAAACAAAAAAAATTAATTCTGATTAACTTCGTTTTTCAGCTCTATTGTAAAATTTACTATGGCGACAAGAGGCCCATTTTCCCATTCTACATCACAAATACGTTTTGAATTGTCTGACTGTTCATAGGTTGTCTTGGTGGGCTTCAAATGTGCTTTCAAATAAAGCAGTTAAGGCAGATCACGTCATTGAGTCTTCCAGATATTTCAATGACCTATCTTCAAGAACAACATGCAGTGTGATACTACAGCGACCAGAAACCTGAAAGTACATTTTCTTTTACTAAAAATTATATTCTTTCGTAAAACTTACATTCCATCTTATTACAAATGACTTCTCAGTGAAATAATAATGCATATGTACTTAGAGTAGTTAAAAAGCATTCTATAGAATATCAACTTCTTGTTAGTTATACATTTTCATTTTACTAATAAATTATGTACAGTATGAAGGTTACACAGGACTTATACACCGTTGGAACGTGAAACGTAACTAATAAACAACATATAAGCTATTCTATGTATAAGAGGTGTACAATTACATATGATAATGTTACACAACCTATCCCCCTAGTGTAAGTCTTGCACAGAAGGACAAGATGGCCGACTCTGTAAACAGCTGATAGTTTGTTTCCTTACTTTTTTTTTTTCGAAAACTGAGCTAAATATCTTCTGTAAAGAAAGTTATACAATCGAAATTATAGATTTAAACGCTTATTTAATAAATACATAGGGCATTGAAGGGTTTGATGGTATAAATAATTGTGACTATACAAAAATAGAGAAATAGAAAACTTGTTTTTATCCATTTAAATTCAACGATGAGAATTTTAAAGAAAGATACAGATTCACAAAGCAATATATACGAATTGTTGCTGAAATTGTAAAAGAAGATTTGAAGCAGGTGGATTTGTAAGTTCTGAACTGGAAGTTTTAATATCACGTCAAAGTCTTCGCACATGGGGAAGAAATGAATTATTGACTTAATTTTAATTAGGCCTAGATCTATGAATACGGTGACCATGTTATATATTCTGTGTTCGAATTCGGAAAAAATGAATGCGTCATGCCTTTATTTTTTAATATATCCTTCCCTGTCCTCTTGGGGTAGAGAATGGATTAAAGCACGCTTGACTTCGTTACTAAATGCATTTGCCTCTAACTTGAATAATTAAAAATAATGGTGACAGATACTTTGAATCAAATTTTCTTATAGTTCTCTGCAAAAACTACACCAAAGAAGTTACAAAATGGTGTCAAGTATTCATGAATATAAGACAGCAGGGCTCTGGTGCAAGTGGAAATCTAAGTGCTTGTAACTGTAAATTTAGGACTTTAATATTATAAGTGGTTAAATGATGTTTTCTTCAGTATAAAGAAAACATACCTTCTATTTGAAATAAATTGACAGAAAAGTGTCTCCTTCAATAACCATTATTTAGACGTTTTAGCTTTATATCTGAAGTTTGACTTGTGTAATATGTAGCTAGTCGGCAATGCATGCAATGCAGGGGGAGAAGAAACTGGCCACTCTACCCCATCATCACTTGACCTGGTTACTTTATAAGTGGCGTCTTCTTGGTATCAGACCCGTCTTCGGACAGTTGACTATACAATCTACAATATCTTCTTTTTGCCCTTTTAGCCAGAACAAGTACCGCATATATCTCGTCCTACTTACATGATCAAAACATACGTTTACGATATTGTAAAATATGAGCTGAGTAAGGTAAAGTACCCAAATAAGAAACAGGGCCCTAATAAGAGATACCTTGTTAACTTCTCCGGTATAATTTGCCATCTCTCGACAACTGTGGTAAATCAATGTAGGTTACTTCTATTTGTTTATTTACTTTTAATGCAAATGTCACCGGAAGACAGAATCACCCTAGTTTACTTTTTCGGCCTTGTGAAGTTGGCTATCCATTACCACCTTCCTCAACGCATCATGCAGTCAGGAATAATTGATACTCATTGTTGCTATATCGTTTTAATTCATAACATACTGATCGCAGCCAATATTTTATGAGAAAATTTAGTATGTTATTAACTGTAAATATCCAACTTTTATATAAATATCTATTAGTTGGACATTACTTATTTATTAAATTCTATATCGCAGGGCGCGATGCTACATAGAAATTTTAATATGTCCGCCACGAATACTGAAGCCGAACTGTTCCGAATGGCATGAGGGAGAGGTGCAGTGTTGCCAACTCAGAATTCCAGAAAACCGCTGACTTGGCAACACTGGAGAGGTGATGACGAATCAGCCATAACGGTTTGTAATACCTATTTCAATTGTTGAGAATAATATGAAACTGCAATGTCTGATGTAGACAGACCAATAAAGTACAATGCATAGTATATAGTAATATCATAGTCTAGTATATACAGTCACGAAAGTTAGATGTTGAGGGTACTAGGAACAATAGACTGTGCCGATACTATTTCGCATTTTATGTGATGAGGTGACAGTAGCGATCCTAGTGGTTATCAACTATCTATGGATGCATATTCCCTACGTAGATATTGAGCTTCGTGACTATATGCTAGACTTGGTAATACAATAAGTTATATTTTCTAAGTTATTTTATTTTACAGCAAGAAATATAAAGAAGGTGCAAATATGTTAATAATTAATCTATACGGGCAATATAACACTGTCTTTTTTTTTGTAAACGTAAATATTAAGCAATTGATTATCACGTATTCCTACCCTTAATGAATTAGGATGACCCACATATCAAGTATTAAAAAAAGACGAAAGTGATTGTGGGGAAAACACAAACGTCAATTTTTTATTTACATGTTAAAACATTAAGTCGTTTATTTGTACTCATTTTTCAGTTAAAGCAGCTCATATTCTTTATACGTTCCGCAAAAAATGATCCCTCAGATGCACAAGCGTAACATCCTTCGGATCGAACCTAAACGTACAAATAGTACATAACTAAGGGTTCTGAATCGAAGTGTAGTCGGCAAATTCGTTTGCAGTGACAATATAATGTATTACAACATTTTATAAACTTAGTACCACATCAACTGAAGTAATTCCCTAAGCTCACAACAAAAAAATTAACATTTCTTCCTTCGAAGGCAGGTTTCTTTTCTAACTCTGTCGAGTGCTCCATCATATTCCAGAAATAATGTAATATTTACGTCAGTAATGTGATTAAATCATGTAGAATAATATTGTCAGTGAATAAAATATCTTCCCTCACTCGCATGTGTACAGAAAGTTCCTATGCAGACCGGTCCACAGTGCAGTGGGCCAGATGCTCGATCTAGGAGGAAAAATCTCAATTTACCGATCCTCAAAAAATCGACCATTTCTATGTTTATAGTTTGGATAAACATCTATACGTCAACATCCTTCAAGAAAAGGGGGAGAGGAACTGGCCACTATATCCCAATATCTTCTGGCCTATTTGCCTCCTCGGTGGTGCCTTCTTGGTATCATTTGTGAGGTTCAGACAGTTGACTAAACAACTTCAAGGAGGTCCACACCTGTGGAGTAACGGTCAGCGCGTCTGGCCGCAAAACCAGGTGGCCTGGGTTCGAATCCCGGGCGGGACAAGTTATCTGGTTGAGGTTTTTCCGGGGTTTTCCCTCAACCCAATACGAGCAAATGCTGGATAACTTTCGGTGTTGGATCCCGGACTCTTTTCACCGGCATTATCACCTTCATATCATTCAGACGCTAAATAACCTAGATGTTGATACAGCGTCGTAAAATAACCCAATAAAATAAATAAACTTTAAGAAAATTAAAATTGCAGTAGGATACAGCGGCTTGGAGAGACCTCGAAGTGGGCTTACAGATAGCATGTGAAGTGTGGATACGTTGCAAAAGCTATCCAAGTGCTATATTGTATTATTTTGAAATAGATGTGTTACTCACAGGAATGTACTTTAGATTCATACAATTTTTGTTGAATTTATGGAAATATAAAATAGTTAATCCCGTCGATATACACAGACTTGTTTAAGTATAAACGAAATCGAATGTACCGTATTCAAATATAATTTTAACTATCACACGTCTCTGCAAGTGGTACACTTTTCAGATGAAAATGTAGGTAAACTCTTGGTGTTCACAGTGCTTATTTTCAGATTTGTCGATCTTTGCGCCTTTGCAGAAAAATCTATTTTATTTCAGAGTACAAACAACGGTTTCTGTCGGCAATGACGAGAATGGACCAATTAGACATAATGTGCCAACGCTAAGATTTAGGTGATTATGTACAAAATAAATTTAGTACAGAAATGCTTACAGGACGTATTAATTTGTTTCAAGAAAACAGTTTAGAATGGAAATTAAGGAATGGAAAAAAATGTATTGTAACTGGTTGCAGGAAAGTCTGAAGTTCCCTAAAAAGTTTATAAATTAATTGCAAAAACAACTTTGAGTTTAAAAATCTCATGGTATTGGAAGATCCAGAAAATCATAAGAAAAGGTAAGAAATTTGTTCGTTCTCTTACAGCGAAATTTTCTACATAAGAATAAATTATCATTAGCAACACAGGACTCTCTTCGATTGTCAGAAAAAAGGCTTGCAGCTATTGTTTTAGGCCAAGTAACAGAAACGAACCATCCTAGAGCTTCCAAATGTAAGAAAGCAAATGAATCACCATTTCCCCCCCTACAACTTGTACACCGGAGGAAACTTTCTCTTATTTTGTGGAAAATAAGTTGATTAAGCGTTAATATATGAACACACGAATGGGTTCTACAATCAGAAGCAGTAATATTTCCTACGACAAGCTGTAGGAAGCAAATAAGGTATGTGATCCACTTAAAGAAAAAGTTGAAATAACTGATATTCCAGCCGAAATAAAATTACAAGCCATTTTTGACCATACAATAAATAGGTTGGCGTTGGTACAACAAGAAATACTTGAAAGGGTTATTACATGTGGAGATGAACTGAATATTGTATTTAAGTGGGGTTGTGACAGAAGTAGCGGGAAAGTCGTTATAAACAGAAATTCAATATATAGGCCAGTCAAGCCATTTCGATAATCCAGATATGTTTCTGATATGTTTAGTACCTTTAGAAACGCATGCCTACAGTAGTGATTTGACACAAGAATTTTATAAGAATTCAAGGCCTCTTCCTACACAATTTTGTAAACCAGTGAAACAGCTTCTTGAAAAAGATGGAAAAGACATGTCACTCAAGGAATTAAATAAAATGGAGTAGCAAATTCAATATTTTATACCAACGACGGAGATGGTAGCTATAAAATAAGTAAATGTGTTTTCTAAATTATTACTGATGATGCTGGATGGCAAAATTTGCAGTGACATTTCCAAGATTTCATCAACATAAATATGCTACATACTGTATCTAGCTGCACACCAAAGAACCATGAAGAATGTAGAATCTGCAGAAACTCTTTGTGATGTCAGTGCGTTTAATTTTGGCCTATCTCCTTCTCATAATATAGATAAAAGAAAACTGTTCAGTAATCTTTTCATATGAAACAACGAGTGAAATTGGGAGAGGAGTACGTCAAGGATCCGCTTTATCACCTACCCTGTTCAACTTCTTCTTGGAGGATTTAGTAAAGAACTGTTTTCAGAACATGGAAGGAGTGATAGTAGGAGGAAGAAGAATAAAGTGCCTAAGATTTGCTGAGGAAATGATACTAAAGGATATGCTACTGGAGCTAAGTGACAGCTGTGAGCAGTATGGGATGAAAAAAATGCAAATAAGATGAAGGAAATGATCATAGGAAGAAAAATACAGAAGATATACTTGCGAATTCTAAATGAGGCAGTGGAGCAAATGAACAGCTTCAAATACTTAGGGTGTACTATAAACAGTTACACGAGTTGCAGCCAGGATGTCAAAAGGAGGATAGCAATGGCCAAGAAAGCTTTTAATAGAAAAAGGAGCATCTGCTGCGGACCCTTAGAAAAAAGAACTAAGGAAGAGACTAGTGAAGTACTCTGAATGGAGTTTGGGATTGTAAGTTGCAGAAACATGGACATTACGACGAAGTGCAGAGAAGTGAACAAAAGCATTTGCAATGTGGATATGCAGAAGAATGGAACGTGTGAAGTGGACAGACAGAATAAGAAATGAAGCTGAATTGGAAAGAATGGGTGAAGAAAGAATGATACTGAAACTGATCTGAAAGAGGAAAAGGAATTGACTGGCTCACTGGCTCAGAAGAAACTGCCTACTGAAGGATGCACTGGAAGGAATGGTAAACGGGAAAAGAGTTCGGGGTACAAGAAGATATCAGATGATAGATTGCATTAAGATATATACAGGGACATCATTTTATTTTTACTAACATTTTTAATATTAACCTGGCTATACCTTTAGAGAACCGGAAACACCGTTCGCTACCCCCTTCCACAACTGGAGTTCGATGATACTGGCGTAAAACACAAACAAATCACTTTACTAGGTACAGAAGGGAAGAAAAATAGTTCATCCATTTACGTAAACTTGGAAATATCGCGATTTTGAGTCCGATAATTTTCATTAGGTTTTTGTTTAATCAAAATGCAGTACTGCATTAAGAATAAGTGTTTTTACTCACGAACTGAGTTATCCATGCGAACGTATTCATTATGCAATGTATATTATACTGTCTACAGCACATTAGCGTACAATATAGATTATGGTTAATTCCAATTGCCAGTTTCGTCCTTCGTACTAGAAAGCCTAACTCATGTTGAAATAATTCTGCACCTACTCTATAAAAGAGTACCTTACGTACTGTAAATTCAGTCTTCACTTCTGCCCGACCCACGCAGATAAAATCACTCAGAAATGCTATCTACTGTCCGTCCAAGTGGTTATGCCGCAGGATCGTAGAAAGGGGGAAAATCAAGTGACAGTTAATTACTTAACGGGGCCCTTTTATTTAAGTTATTTTAAACAGTTGTATAATATTACATAAACGTCCAATTCCTAACAAAAATTGATGTTTTCAGAAAAGAGCTAAGACAGCCCAGCTTTTACAGAGGGGCGTGCAGAAGCAGGTGGGGGAAATCGGGATGCGACGTAGGCAAACGGACAGTACCTGTGCGAAAATATGATTCAATATTGAAAGCTCTTTCGTCACTGGAAAACGCGAACATATTTCTGGAACGTACTATACTCACTAACTCAGTGCTGTTTACTATACGCGGCCTTTATTGTGTCTGGAGAACAGTTGGAACTTCATTAGTAGAGTGGGTGGGAGTGAAGTACATTCAAAAACTCAGGTACAATAAAAATTGAAGTAAAAATAAAATGATGTCCCTGTAGATCATATAAGGAAAAAAAAAGAGGTAGGCCGAAAATAGGCAAGACTGGAGAATGCTGGGTTTGCAGTGAAAGACCTGCTCTTGGGCAGGACACTAAATGAATGAATGCTTGTTGCACATTTCATATCGACTGAAATTGAAAAAATGGCAAGTCCAACACCAGGAAGAAAAGAGAATCTTAGCTGTCAAGAAAAGACAATGACAGGTTAATTTAGAATGGAAATGGGATTATAGGTTGATTGTCTTGTACCGAGGGGTAGCGGTAATGCTAATGAGGGCAATACCGCATGCAAATTTTTCTAATATCCAGAATTATTTTCGTCTATCACAGGTGTAAATAAATAATTAATAAGACTATTTTACGCCATTCTGCGCGCAATGTCTAACGACTTCCCCATTAATCCTGAGGCCTTCATTTCACTTACATGTGATACAACAAACTTGTATTTACCTATGGCTATATCCACGGTACTAGATGTCGGTCACTGTACATAAAACTTTCATTCATGATATGCACATAATAGAATTAGCCATCTTACCAATAGGAATGCTAATTGAAGAGACACAAGAGGCAAGACATAAGGATGTGAAGAAGCTTCGTGAAGGACATCCACAAAAATACTCGCGCGAAAAAAAAAAACATATTCTTAACCTGTTTTTCGTAACTTCGAACCTTGTAATATCTTTAGCACTGCTCCCGTTCTCAATAAGAAGCAATAATCTCTATCACAAGAGGTGAAAAATCTCTTGAATGAATATGAAATTCAAAGACGCCCAATAGAAGAAGAACAAGAAGAAAAAGAAAATAAAGAAGACGAAAAAGGAGAAGGAGTAGGAGAAATAGATTATGATGCTGAGGAAGTGGAGGACTCGAAATTTGAAGAAGACACCGATGAGACGACAGCAAAGGATAAACAGGTATACTGTAGTTCTGCAAATCTGTATTTCAGATAAAGCACTCAAATTTGGGTCTCTAGCGCCTAGTCAGCCCACTTGAGTTGTGTGGATAAAAAGAAAAAATTGGGACGGTGCCGGGTGTAGTTCCTGGGTAGCTCAGTCGGTAGAGCATTCGTGGGCTAGCTAAGAGTCCCGGGATCGATACCCGGCCCTGGAACAATTTTCTCCTTGAAATTATTCAAGTATATTTATATTAGATCTACTATTTGTAATTGTACTTAGTGATTCAATCCATAGAGTTGTAAAACTATCTTGCAGTAAAATATTTATCGCAATATAAGTTCACACTCACATAACATTCAATTATAGTAGATTTAATGAACTTCAGATTCTAAAATATTACACCCATAATTTTTTCTGGCTAGATTTGCAATCTAGCGGGACAAGATTAACTTTGGTCACCCTTGTGAAAGTGATTTTTTTTTATGAGATAGTATTGCAAACATACTGAATCTTCATAAT
Organism: Periplaneta americana; assembly: GCF_040183065.1. NCBI lineage: Eukaryota > Metazoa > Arthropoda > Insecta > Blattodea > Blattidae > Periplaneta > Periplaneta americana. Next base: position 185,900,794 of record NC_091131.1, read on the forward strand.
CTGTAACCAAAACTACAATAAATAGCGATATAACATAATGTTAACTTAAAATAGGACCTGCAGGCAGCTGGCCTTGTTTGCAGTGTGAGACAGTTATTCATTGTGGTGTGTGTTCGACAACGTGAAGGACTAAATGTTACATTTCTATCGGCTGTTTTAGCTTAACTGGGATGTAGCATGTTCAATCATAATAATGGATGAAAATAGAAATTCGTCTGTGCATGTTGATGACTGACAATCATTGAAGAAAAATTTATGTGTTTATTGTGAATATTGATAGTCTACATGAACGGATCGGAACAGGTCTACGAAATATATTTTATATCTTATAACAACCCTTTAATTTCATACTAAATGTCATAGGTATATGACGTATTAAGTTTGTTTTCATTATTCATTTAATCATTCCTTCTTGTAATTTATTCATATAATATCGATATAATATCAGGCGACATTATGTCGCCTTGAAGGAAAAGTGGTTTACCTGTTGCAACCCCTGTGGAATTATTTGAAGTATTGCGGAACAAAATATAACATTTTAAATTAATTATGTGATAATGTACAGAGAAGAAATTAAGTATACAGTACTGTAGTGTTGCTAGTTTTAAAGCCATCAAATATACAAAAAAAAAAAAACTAAATCTGTTTTTCGGAATGAAAATATTTGAATAAGAATTGACATATGCATTTACTAGAACACTAGGTTTAGTTAAATTATGAAGTACAATTCCCTACTAGTATCACAAAATTATAGAAACCAGTTTATGCCACCTCGACTATTCTTAAAAAGCAGGAAGACTCCGTAAATCTTTTCATGAAGGTAGTAGTGTCAAATTAAGCGCAAACTGACAAAATCCCTTCTCAGAAAAACTTCGAAAGAATAAGTGTCTTACAAATTTGTTTGCTTCGAGAAAAAAATTATGCTACTTTCAACCCCTGTTCAAAGTTTCATAAAAATCTAGAAATCAATCATTTTATCTAAATACATCCCTCTTATAAAAACGTAATAAAAATTTGTAGACGACAAATATATGCTACCACCAACTTCATAAAAACCTATTAGATAGGAAACAAGTTATCAAAAATGTTTAAATGCACCCCCTATAATGGGGTAGTTTCTCTTATACAATCTTGATCAAAGTTCGTACACAAAGATATATTTTATCGGTAAATTATTTTCGGCGTTTCATAAAAATCTGTTGAATACGAGAGAAGTTATGAATTCTGTATAAATGCGCCCTCGATAAAGGGATAGTTCATCTTAAAGTATATAAAAACCTGTTGCACACGATAGAAGTTATTAATTTTGTCTAAATACATCTCTAGTAAAATGGTAGTTCCTATCGTACACACGCAACTAATCTTTCACACACACACAAAAAAAATGTTACCTCTAACTTCTGTACAAGTTTTCTTAAAAATCTGTTTGTACGAGAGAAGTTGCTTTTGTATAAATGCATCCCTGTTAGGTGGTAGTTCTTCTTGTACAAACGTAACCAGACTTTGCACACAAAAACCGCAAGTTACCTGTCACTATTGTACAAAATTTCATAAAATTCTGTTGGTTACAAGATAAAGTATTAATTTTGTCCAGCTAGATTTTTCGGGTGTGACCAAGTTACAATTTTATTTATACAACAATATGTAATATGTATATGAATTTGAAATTGGTAATCAATTTCTGAATTTTCAAGAATATTCATATACGAGCATTACAATAGTATTGTAAAATATTTCTTAATGTATGTAAATTTTGCCCACTGTGCGGTCCCAAGTAGTAATATCCCGTCGACTTAATGGCGATGGTGCGAAGTAAGCGCTAACGGGTGGATGTGACCGGTCTGCGTAGTGCAGCGTGTATGGACTTGTCCGTATGCCGGCGTATGACCGCTCGCCGTCCGCCAACAGATTCTGTTAGGTAGAGGTTAGAGCGGAACAGGCCTGCATAGAAAGATCCTGTACAGCTACGCTGTGCACTGCAGCGTTCGCTCTACATATGCGAGCGGCTTGGCTTGGTTTTACTTAGGCGGGTCCGCACACTTGGACACAGCTTGGCCCACTGTGCGCCTTTCTACAGGGACATCATTTTATTTTTACTGACATTTTTAATATTAACCTGGCTATACCTTTGGTTTAATGTTTGAGACGCGGAAACACCGTTTGCTACCCCCTTCCACGACTGGATTTCGGTGATACTGGCGTAAAATACAAACAAATCACTTTACTAGGTATAGGAGGGAAGAAAAGTACGTTTCTAATGCTTTGTTATTCGAGCTATAACGCATTTTTTGGGGTAATGACGCAATTATTATTATCAGCTACCCCATGTCGCCGAAATTACGCCAACTTGCACACACGTAGACAGCGTGCTCAACATCACGAATCGCTCATTGTATATATTTTAATATTTAATTGTATTGAATTGCAGAATTGACTGAACATGACTTGGAAATCACGAGTTTGACAGTGACGATAGCGTGAAAGATAAAACATACGTACCTGGTGAAAACGACAATGGCATTTCCTCGGAAAATGATTCTGATGAGGTTTTTCTTTCAAAATTATACATATTATGTATTAAAAATGAGTAGTTTTCACGGTCAAGTACTTATTACTGTTTTATACCTCCAATTGGTTATACTCTTATACCGTAGTTTCAAACACCATTAGACGCAAAAATATGAAGTGGTGACATCCCAGAAAAAACTGGCTGGTGGAAAATAGATAAAGCAACGTGGAAGAGGAGCATTAACAAGGAGCGAGTAGGGGTACAGTAAAAATGAACCTGGTAAGTGGAAATGCAACAATGACAATGGAAAACGACAAGTGAAGCCAAAATTTAAATATTTCCACTCTACGACGAATAAAATCAGAGGATGTCTACAACAGAAATACGCCATAGATCATACACGTTGCATTATCATTTTTCAATTAATGATAAAATGATTCATGTTTGTAAGACCATATTTCTTAACACACTCTGCATTGGAGAATGGCGTGTAAGGAGCTGGGTGAAAATAGGATACGGGAAAAGTCCACTATCTGCTTCTCATAACTAGGCAGGGTGCAATTAATTATTACCGCTTTAAACTCCAGCTTTTTTTTTCTTTCATATTTTCATGTATTTTTTTTTTTTGTCTATATAGATGTTAGAATTTGTTTTTACTTATTATATTATTATATGATTTTCAATAAATATAATGTTAATAAACAAGAGAATTGTGTTTAGAATTATTAGCAGTATAATAATGCTCCCGCCAATTTTCCTTTCAAAACCTCGTAAGTCCATTTTTGGTTGGGAAGTTAAGAAACAACATCACCTAGCCTAATTCCATTTATGACTCAAAATGAAACAGCAATAGAAAATCAGATACCTCATCATCAAGAACACTGATTTTATTGCAACATTTCAGTGTTTCGTTAAGAATGCGTAAAAACCTCGTTATCTAGATAATCTTTTGCTTCCCTGTAAAATTTTATTTCTAGGAGTTATGAAGTTCTGTTCATCATGCGACATGCAAAACATTCAGTCTAAACTAACCTGGCCTGTCGCAGATTCGTAAATTCAAAGCATGCGAAAAGCTTAAGCTAACCTAACTTAACCTGTCTGAAATTCCTTCACTTCTCCGTCAACCTCTACTTTCACAGCAACTTCCGACCCTCATTTTCAGTGTGAAATTGGCATCGGAACTTTTTTTATAATAGGTATGACTCGACTAGAAGCCAAGAATGTATATAGCCTACAATTGCACCTTAACGTGATACGCAATAATTCAGAAAAACCTAAATTAACCAAACTTAATCTAATCTAATCTAATCTAATCTAATCAAAGCTGTAACCTAACAAAACATAACTTTAAAAAATCCAGTGTACACTGGCGTGAAACTTTCTTAATGTCACGCTAAGTTATGTTGGTAAGACTGAAGAAGCAGCTGTAAAACAATAGAGGTTTATTGACGGAGTACGATTGGAACTATCTCTGCGCTAGTTTAGCCAAAATTAATTGACCTGGAAACCTACTCACCCTCAAATTATTATTGTTGTTGTTTAGTCAATTGTCCGAAGACAGATCTGAACCTCACAAGTGATACCAGCAAGACACCACTTATGAGGCGACTAGGCCAGGAGATAATGGGGTAGGATGGTCAGTTCCCTTCCCCCTCCATTACATACATCACTGATTAGCTACAAGTACGCTAACCAGAATTCAGATGCATACAAACAATTTTTATATCTCTGACAGAAATCGTCAAGTGAGATGTACTGCCTGTTAATAGATGTACATAGCCAATCAGCCAGAACCTTAATCAGAGGCAAAATTAGTATTGCTGGTATTACAAGGAAAATGTAAACAATTACATTATTGACCTTCCTATAGTTTATATGCCTATCCATTATCTCCTGGCTTAGTTTAGTCTTGAGTGATTCCTGATTGGTGTCACTCATGAGGTTCAGACCTGTCTTCGGACAGTTGCCTAAGTAACAACAACAACTATAGCTGATAATGGAAACCCAAGCTTATGGTGTGTTTATACCCTTCGATAAATTACAGCAAGTTTTCTGTCGACAGACGCTGCGAATATTAATCAAAATTAGCCTAAGCTATGGAACCTACGTGCCTTAACATCACATTGAATGAATCATAAATAAAGACAAAAAATTTAGAGACGTTGTATGACATTTGGTTGTTCAGAAGACCAAAGATTGAGAAGTGGTATCCATTTCCATAATTAGGCCTAAGTTTATTCTACTTTTGTTACGAGAAAACCGAAGGTAAAAGGAAGTGATATTGTAAGCCTAGGCTAGAATCTTGACTATTAAAATTATATATATATATATATATATATATATATATATATATATATATATCGATGGTTGAGAACCATACTGTTCTAAGTCCAACTTTTTACAAGAAAGAAATCTGTTTCACTGTGTTCCAGTTGTCGTCTGCATAGGCCTAATTATATGAATCGAACAAAATTGTAAATATTCCTCTCCATAAAATTGCTATGAATCTATTCCGAATTGTTTCATGAAGTTTTGAATGCCAGCAGCTTAAAAGTGCTATCCTGAAAAAAAATAAAATAAAATAAAATAGACTTGGAACAGTATGGTACTGGGCCATCGATAGCCTATATACTGTATATTAATTTTGCATTCTTGTCCTGAAATCCTAAAACAATAGATCCAAGCAATACGAAGAGAGAATTAGTTTGTTGTCTTCCAACACATACTAGGAGACATTGCACAAATAAATGTTGTCACGTCCGCCCTTGAATGCAAGTAAAATTTACTTCTGCTCACTTGCAGAAGAAAATTTCGGTAAGGGTGAAACTTGTACGTTGTTTTCCTCTGCTCTAGCAGGTTTCATTGTATTGTTTCTATTAATTATTTTTGGTATTTTAGTGATTGTTACTAGTATTTCTCTTGTGTACTGCATGTACAGGGACATCTTTTTATTTTTACTTCAATTTTTATTGTACCTGAGGTTTTGAATGTACTTCACTCCCACCCCTTCTACTAATGAAGCTCAACCATCCTCCACACAGATCCAAGACCGCATATACAGTCATAGTAGCCTTACGGTCATAGTAAACAGTACGTTCCAAAAATATGTTCGCGTTTTCCAGTGACGAAAGAGCTTTCAATATTGAATCATTTTCGCACAGGTACTGTCGTCCATTTGCCTACGTCGTATCCCGGTTTCCCCCACCAGCTTTTATTCGCCAGCTACTGGCTGGGCTGTCTTAGCTCTTTTCTGAGAACATTAATTTCTGTTATGAATTGGACGTTTAAGTAATATTATACAACTGTTTAAAATAACTTAAATAAAAGGGCCTCGTTAAGTAATTAACTGTCACGTGATTTCCTCCCTTTTCACGACCCTACGACATAACAGTTGGATGGACAGTAGATAGTATGTCTGAATAATTTTATCTTTTCGGATAGGGCAGAAGTGAATATTGAATTTACAGTACGTTAGATATTCTTTATAAAGTAGGTACAGAGTTATTGCAACATGAGTTGTTACTAGTACGAAGAACTAAACTGGTAATTCGGATTAAGTACAATAGTCTATAGTGCGATAATATCCACATTGGAACTGAATCGTGTATCGAAATGAACGGCCACCAATTTAAAAAATGTGTTTAAATATCCATATTATGATTATTTTTCAATTTAACTTTATTCTCTCTATTGTACGCTAATGTGCTGCAGACTGTATAATATACACTGCATAATGAATACGTCCACATGGACAGCTCAGTTCGTGAGTAAAATACTCATTGATAATACTGTACTGTATTTTGATTAAACAAAAACCTAATGAAAATTATCAAACTCAAAAGCGCGATATTTCCCAGTTTACGTAAATGGATGAACTACTTTTCTTCCCTCCTATACTTAGTAAAGTGATTTGTTTGTACATTACGCCAGTATCATCGAACTCCAGTCGTGGAAGGGGGTAGCAAACGGCGTTGATCCAAAGGTATAGCCAGGTTAATATTAAAAATGTTAGTAAAAATAAAATGATGTCCCTGTATATGATCATTAGTGTAAGTAAATAAACTAAACTATGTAAGTTTGATTTAGCCTATTATATATTTTGTAATTAGTACGTGCATTGTATCTACCAATTATTTTTACCAAACAATCTCTTTAAGATGTTACCGTATTTATTGTATACATTTAAATTTTGATATACTATATTGCAGAGTTTCTCAAACTATGGTCCGCGGACCACCTGTGGTTCTCGAGGTGTGCCCTTGTGTTCCTTCAAAAAAGATAGAAGAAACAATAAAATTCAAACGAACCGAGTATCACTCTATAGCTGAAAATCTCAGAGTCTGGAAATGACACATGGCAATCAACTTTCACTTTTTCTCCTAGTACTGACATTTTATGAAATTTATTACCCTATCCATCTACCGACTTCCCACTCTACTCTAAATAACAAAAGAGGGATTTAAAACACTATGAACTTGGTGTTTATCGCCATCTTTTCCGTGCACATCTGGCGCCGCCCCTGCAACCTAGCCAGGGACCACCCGAATTCATAAGAGGATCGATCCTTTTCGTGTATTTATGACTTTCTTAATAGTTTTGCCGACACCCGTCTGCACATTGAAATGGTCACGTACTGTACGTCGTACACCAATAATACAACTCTGAGGTCACAATTTGAAACTTATTTTACAAGTAAATATGACGAATTTTCATAGGTTCGTGGTCACTTTCATTGCGATATTGAAACTAACAAACTTTCATTGAGTGAAAGAGAAAAGTTAATTGAACTCTCGAATGAGACCGGACTTAAAATTAAATTCCAAGCGAAAGGTATGGCCAACTTCTGGACCTCATCACAAGTGAAAAGAGAATATAGTGAACTGTACAATGGTGCTTTAGAGGTTGTAATTCAATTTGCTTCTACGTATCTGTGAGAGAAAGGGTTTTCATCACTAACTATAATAAAACAATGTAGGCTACAGAAATCGACTCGATGTATGTGACGATCTCCGACTTAAGTTTACCAGCATACGTCCGAATATGGAACAACTGTGCAAGAATCAGCAGGCTCATCCATCTCATTAATGTGACTACCAACATTTATTTATTTATTTTGTCAATAACTTAAAGTTTATCCAAACTCTAATAGCCTTGAATTATTAAAGAAACAAAATTGAATTATATTATATTAACATTAGCATAATTAATATTAATATAAAATTAATTTAATTTAATTAATTTTAATTAATTAATTCTATTTTAATATATACGTATACTGGTACACTATTAAAATATGCTGCAAAAATGATAAATTTGCTTTCGAAGGGAACAAGAGTAAGGTGGTCCGCGGAACTGTTCCGACTTAAAAAGTGGTCCCCACTTCAAAAAAGTGTGAGAAACGTTGCTATATTGCATTTCTTCGTCATTAGACAGCTCAGATTTTGCTTTTGGTACTTCTTTCGGCTATTACTATGTATTGTATAATCTGAAGAGAGTTGTACTCAATATTGATGTAACCTTGTTGTGGTCCAATTTTGTTCCGTTGATACCAAGGAATTTTGTTTATCCATAGAACTGCTATTCATCTTTGTATTGAACTTTTATAGCATGCAATCATATCGCCTTGGTTATTAGTTTTGCTAAGTGGAATATTAAACTGGTATACTGATCTGGCAATTAATTGTAGAATCTATTTTAACTCCCAAAATGTTTACCGTTTCTTTTTTAATCATTTTCCCTCCTAGATTTTACGTCTGTGCAGCGGTTAAGACTTCTTGCCATTGGCGTACCGTGGAGAGATTATATGATATTAACCCATATAAGACTGACGTCATACATATAGGACACCGGACGTTTCACACAAATATGATAATAACATTGACTATGACAGACTAAATATAAGAAAAAAAATTGGAGGCAATTTATAACACATAAGAATTATGGTATCATGATTGCCGACTATGAAAATCTTACACAGCAATGTTAAAAAAATAAAACGTCCGGGTCCTATATATAGGACGTCAGTCTTATCTGGGTTAAATTGAGTGATCTTTATCTCATGTAACTTTAATCTGATATTCGTAATGTTAAAGTATTAGTAATGTTCTTTAAAAACCCTATTAATAAAAAAGTGTTAAACGTAATAGGAAAACAATGTCACAGTAAAAATTGTACATGTTTTTTGGGGTGAAATGCATCGAGAACTATATAATTTCATGATTACACAAAAAAATCTTATATAAACCCTTGCCCCTAACAAGGAGTCTTGCGTACGCCACTGTCTTTGACATAATTTTACATCAAAATTGCCGTGTAAACACTAGCCTATGCCAGGCCTTTCCCTGAGGGCCATATAATACGGTACTAAAATGACATCCAGTTCCTTAAAAGTTTGCTGGCAGTCGAACTCGGGATCGCTAGGTTTCGTAGACACTACTTCATTAGAAACCATGTTGTTTTTCTGCGTAGGTCTATCGGTATTTAATATCATTTTTGTGATTTCATTTACTCCAAGGCTGATAACTTAGTAACATCCATAGAAAACATTAACAGTTTGGAGTTTCGGAAATAATTTTAAAGATTACGACGAGCTGATATTGTGTACGTTAACATTTACAGCAAGAGAGACAAGGACAACACTATGTTAGAAAGAGATAGCAATAGGCTCAGGCGCTCAGCAATCGCGTCACGCTTTTAAAGCATTCAGTAGTGTCTCCAATTTAGTATAGAGCTCACTGGTCGAAAATGAACAGCTGACACGAACTCCTAGTAATAATATCATGCGGACTCTGACTGTAATAATAATAATAATAATAATAATAATAATAATAATAATAATAATAATAATAATAATAATAATAATAATAATAAACTATGAGTGAATGCCAATATTGTAGACCTACATAGTGTGCAAACAATATATAGTAGATATAAACCGTAATCAAGATTTCATGCTAATAAATTTACAGTTACAAAGGAAAGATGCAAGGGCAACCTTACATCAGCTAATGTCTAGTATGGAAGTGACAGGCCTACATAAATCAGAATGTCACAGTGTGGCGAACAATACAGAAATATAGTGGAGCGTGTGGTTTACCTGAGCTAGGCGTTTCAGATATTAAGGCTGGTTCACAATAAACCGGAAACGAGAACCAGAAAGAAAACGAGAAGCAGAGGACGTGAATATGAAAACTTTTGATTCACAATAAACCGAGAAAGTAGACGACTATGCATATCGATATGCATGTCAATAACGATATGTAAAGTCGATATTACGCATTCTGATGTTATTTGTGTATAATTGACCAATGGCGTTCTCCCATGAGTACAAGGCAGCCAACATAAACACAGGTTAACCAACTTCGAAATTTCAACTGAAACATTTCATTATACTTGTTTTTTTTAAAGATGGGACATGACAGGAGCGTTGCGATAGGAAAAAACAGCTGAACGTCACATAGCGTGGTAGGCCTGTTGCTATGGAAACAACGGTTGAGTTGCCAAACTTACAGTGAGTGCTTAATAGCTCTCTTGGCGATATTTATTGTGCACACAATGTTAGCATTGGCACGTTTCGTGTTTGATTCTCTCTCGATTTGTGTATTGTTTTCTTATCTTCGCGTCGATTGTCAATGAATGTTTTAACGTCAGCTATCTTAACGACAATTGCTAACTTCCATCAGCTGGCAGCGTGGTAGTCCATATGGCAACATGGCACTGTAGTTCCAAGCTCGGCCGCATAACTGTCATGTCCCATCTTTCAAAAAAAGAAAAAACAAGTATCGGTACGGTACTATAAATGTGCCCATGCATCTTTATTATCACAACCTATTTTAAGTCTACCATAACATAAAATAATTAGAGAAGAAACATCTGCAACAAAACAAAAATGAACACAACAGTAGTTATTGAATTGAAGCATGAATATGTAGTTTGTAATACAACCAATACAGTAATAAAATATGTTCACTTACGATCGGTGTTCAAAGAGAACCACGTATTCTCCTTCATTTTCTCATCTTTATACGAGGCGCGCTGCTTATCGTAAATGTGAGGATTTCAATATTAGAATCTCATCAAATAAAACTTGCTCCATGATGCACAGCACAGAACAAATAATGTATAGGTTATGTCACGGTCTTCTTGCTACAAAATATATGACGACAAAATAGCTTTCAGATGGTAATAGAATGAATCTAGTGGGCTGTGATCGAAAACGTGAACGCCAAAGTTGAAACTTGGCCAACTCTCCGTTCCCGACCCTGGGGTCCGGCAAGCTTTTCGTTAATTGGGAATGCTCACATTTAAATGTACACATTTTAACGATTTTACTGTTTTCGTTCCGATACTCGTTTCCGGTTTATTGTGAACCAGCCTTTAGTATCAGTGACCTGATAATGACGCGGAATCAGGCCTATTTCAGTTTATCCTGATGACGTAAATACAGCGAAAGATGATAGTGATGTTATTTCTGACGATTCTACAAGTTGGATAATAGTCTAAAATTAATCCCTTCGCGATCACATCGCCAGTGAAAATTATGTTATTCAAAATAAGAGAGTAATTTAAAAAATACACACAGATAATTATTGATTTTCCCTGGTATAATTAAGTTAAAGTTTGTTCTGTAAAACTGCTGTTAACTGAGGGAGTAAGAACTTACTGTCTTCCGGCATTTTATAAATGTACGAACACTGTAAATCGCGTTAGAAACACACACACACAGCTAGTTAAATTTCAAACTAAATTCAAAATAATTCTACCTCCATCAACACAAAACAACTGCGAAAATAATAGCCATGACAGAACACCAATACTTGCTGTTACATAGTAACGAAGATTAGATTCTTCCAAATAAAACAGCTGGCTACCACGTGCTAACGTGAAAAAGTCGCGAATGTCAGCATGAACTCTAGGCAGGGGCGGCTTTCGAAGGGGGGCTGCGGAGCTGCAGCAACCCCAGACATTTGCGGCTCTTGTGGCAAGTGTTGCTGGGAATTCGATATAATTATACAACAAACACCAATCAAATTAAATCATCGCCGCGCACGTCCTGCTGGGAATACAATACCTAGCACCAATGAAATTTGTAATCGCCGCGCAAGTGTTTCTGGGAATAAAATGTAGCCAACATACTTTGCACCAATCAAATTTGTAGTCGCCGCGCAAGTGTTGCTGGGAATTCAATATAATTACACAACAAACACCAATCAAATTAAATCATCGCCGCGCAGGTCCTGCTGGGAATACAATACCTAGCACCAATGAAATTTGTAGTCGCCGCGCAAGTGTTTCTGGGAATAAAATTTAGCCAACATACTTTGCGCCAATCAAATTTGTAGCCGCCGCGCATATCCTGCTGGGAATACAATACCTATCACAAATGAAATTTGTAATCACCGCGCAAGTGTTTCTGGGAATAAAATTTAGCCAACATACTTTGCACCAATCAAATTCATAGTCGCCGCGCAAGTGTTGCTGGGAATTCAATATAATTATACAACAAACACCAATCAAATTAAATAATCGCCGCGCAGTTCCCGCTGGGAATACAATACCTAGCACCAATGAAATTTGTAGTCGCCGCGCAAGTGTTTCTGGGAATAAAATGTAGCCAACATACATTGCACCAATGAAATTTGTAGGCGCCGCGCAAGTGTTTCTGGGAATTCAATATAATTATACAACAAAAACCAATCAAATTAAACAATCGCCGCGCAGGTTCTGCTGGGAATACAATACCTAGCACCAATGAAATTTATAATCGTCGCGCAAGTGCTTCTGGGAATAAAATTTAGCCAACATACTTTGCACCAATCAAATTTGTAGTCGCCGCGCATATCCTGCAAGGAATACAATACCCATCACCAATGAAATTTGTAATCGCCGCGCAAGTGTTTCTGGGAATAAAATTTAGCCAACATACTTTGCACCAATCAAATTTGTAGTCGCCGCGCAAGTGTTGCTGGGAATTGAATATAATTATACAACAAACACAAATCAAATTATATAATCGCCACGCAGGTGCTGCTGGGAATACAATACCTAGCAGCAATTAAGTTTGTAATCGCCGCGCAAGTGTTGCAGGGAATAAAATGTAGCCTACATACATTTCACCAATCAAATTTGTAGTTGGCGCTCAAGTGTTACTGGGAATTAAATGTATCCAAAAACCTACCATCAATCAAATTAATTTATCGCCACGCAGGTTTTGTTGGGAATACAATATAACCAACGTACCTTACACCATTGAAAGTTTTTATCGCCACGCAAGTGATCCTGGGAAAAAAATGTAGCTAACATACGTTGTAAGCTTACCAATCAAATTTGTAGTCGCCGCGCAAGTATTGCTGGGAATTCAATGTATTCAACAAACCTTGCACCAATCAAATTTGTACATTTTATTCCAAGCAACACTTTGGCGGCGATTAAAAATTTGATTGGAGCAAAGTATATGGATACAATGTGTTCCCAGCACCACTTGCGCGGCGGCTACAAATTAGATTGATACAATGAATGTTGGATTTTTTATAAGTAATCAATGCAGATGTATCTCTGGGAATAGTATTGTTGTTGTTGTTGTCACTTATTTTCGGACGTCCTATGGCCTCTCAAACGCGATGGCAACGTCCTTGTTAACCTGTAGTATCTAACTTACTGATACCGATAACACAAATTATTAATGGTATGACTCTTATAACTTCATTTTACATCTGGGAATGTGTCGAATAAGTGATTTTAATGTAAGCAAGTTTGAAGAAGTAATAATGTTATTTTCATGTATTTAGTGTTTCAATGGCAAGAATTTAATCTTAAATCATCCTGTTCGATCCGGATCTTATTGTTCTTTCAAACTGATGTCCTTTATTATGCTTTAGACTCAGTAAGGGTGGCAAAGGCTTATTGGGATTTCCCGGTTTCTGATTGGGTCAAAAACCATTATGGAACTGATTTTTAACCCTTGTGTTGAATTTCGGTGAAGTCCGGAGGGCCTAATTAGTCAAATCCACATTCCTCACCTCCACGCTGGGCCCCCTGGGAAAGAGAGAGTGGTGTGCGGAAAGCAATGGGAAGCTTCTGCATTCACCTATCCCAAGAAGATTAGCATATTAATGGCATGATGAATCTTTCCCCGGTAAAAGAATCCGGACGTAAACTATCCCCCCGTTCGGATGTCCGGGTAGGGGAATACTGGGGAAGGACACGTCATGACGCAACGCAACGGAGAGGAAAGGAGAAGATCAACGAGCAATTCGAAGACACCACAGCTACCAGGTAAGTTGGAAAACATGAAGGAAGCAATGAGAAGAAACAGAGAGAATGTGACGGGGATATCAGAAGTAAAGTGGGAAAATAGTGGAGAGCTGATAATAGTGGTCAGAAATTGATGACAATTCACATTTTTCTTCGAATCACAGACAATGCAGGATACTACATGAACTCGTTTCACTTCAGCACGAACCCATACTGTATTTTAATTTTGAGTTTATTTGCATTTCTCGGTCATTGGTTGTTTACAAGTCATTTTTTAGGAAATGTGTTCTACTTTTTGTTACAGTTTTCACTTTTTCTGCTATTTATGCTATTCATTAGCTAGCAATCAGTGTGGTAACGTCGATTTTAAACTCAGAATATTATTGCTTTTAGCTGGACCCGAAACAGAAGAAAGGAACATTAAGGACGCAGCCACACAACATCCAGAAGTGATCCAGATGAGAACTGCATCCATATATGTGACCGAATCCATATTATCTGAAGGTACAGCAATTGTTTATATCAATGGCTGTAGTAATATTTCAAAGAAAGGGAAGCAGTAAGTAACTGAATACAATGAATATTTAGAAAATAATTACCTATTCATCTTGATTTAAACTGCAAAACGACTCCCCCCGTTTTGTTAGTCAAAATTGTCTATGACATCATCGTAAAACCCAGTGGTGGTTCCTTGGGGGAGGGAAGGGAGGAACGTCCTCCTTACATTTTTCTTCTTTTGAAAGTAAATACCAAATAACTATATGCCTTGAAATTCAAGGAAGATTCGTTAATATTTAAGTTCACAGCTATAAGAAAACCTCGGTTGATCGAGTTTTAAACGATGCTCGCTCATGTGCTGCTAGAAAACCGTGAGAAAGATGCGAGATTGTTTGTGTGGAGGAAAGTCAATTCATTCCTCCTTTACTGCAAACATACATAGACAACAGCGGACTAGCGACCAGAGAAAGAAGCAGGGTTTTAAAGCGAGTAAATGAACGGAGAGGGAGGAGATTATCCTGTGAATCAGCGCATGGGCGGGAAATAGAAACCGACTGGTCGTGCAGCAAGCTCGCTACCATTGCCATCTAACGATCTTGAATTCAACCAGACTAACACACATCTAGGAGGAGGCACAATAAAAACCGTATAACGCAACGTTGTGAAAGACACCATATAAACTTTATTTTAAAATGATGAATCAAAAATATTATTCTTTGCACTTTATATAGGATACTATTCCTGGTTTGAAACTTTCAAGGATGCTTGAAAGTTAAAGTCGGGTTTCTATAAAACAAAGGGGAAGTAGTTCTACGTTAGTATCGCAGATCTTTTTGGCCCCTGAAATTCATTTCCATTCATTGTGTACTAGACAGGGCAACAGCCAAGTTGTCAGTTTTATACAAATATATTTGAAATTGAAAGTAGGTACCCCAAACCGGCAACTTTGAATAATAATGGTGGTATGACTTTACAACAACTGATATTCTTCAAAAGCATGTGATACTGAACTTGTAAAATGTACATGTAGCAACACAGACCACGTGGGTGAGTGCAGTGTTCTCGCTTTCCTCAGATTATTTCCCATTCCCATTTCCGTGGTTCCGATTACGTGTTAGTAGCTATAGGCTCTTCCAACACGTGTGATGCTGTAGTGTGCTCGAAAAATGTTGCGAAATGAATTTCCTTGTAATTGTTAATTTTTGCAATTATTCAACAATGAATGGAAATGAAGACATTATAATATATTTTGTAAAATTTAGGAAACTCAGTTTACAAGAACAGATTATTGCTATACAGATGGGAAGGCCAACCCCACACTACCTGGTCTTACATGTATGCATGTTGGCTAATTTGTAGTACGTTTCATTCAAGATGTCATTTTGTCCTGTTACCTTCTTTCCTCCTCTTAAGAAATACGCAGGAGCCGCCACTGGTAAAACCGAGATTGTTGTAACCGTTGCTTACGAGATTATACAAGCTGGCGCATAGCACGATCGAGAGTACGTAGGTCTCCGAGAGTCATGCTAGATACGCCTCGCTGTACTAAGAAATGATGAATAGTTCCATTACTAAGCATTGTGTATCGTGAAAATAGTTTGATTAATTGTGCACTATTGATCGAATACAAAAATTATAAATATGCAAAGCATATTACAGTCTTATTTGAGATTTGTTGATGACTTGTTAAATATCAGTATGCAGATTTTCAGCGTCATTTAATGGAATTTACAATTTTGTTTCCCGAAAGTCTGAATTTGTTGAATTAAAATGTTGCTTCCAAACTACATTGTTCATCTGGTTCATTTACTTTGGCAAGTTGATTGTTTTCAGTTCCGTGTTTTTTCTTCAGATTTCGTTCCCTCTAATTTGTTATAATTGCTGAAAGTAAACTACAGGTTTCTACTACTTTCAGACATTATTATTATTATTATTATTATTATTATTATTATTATTATTATTATTATTATTATTATCATTATCATTATTATTATTATTATTATTATTATCATTATTAATATCATTATTATCATTATCAAAATCAAATTAATATAGTTCTTAGCTTGTCTTGCCTTAAGGCAATCAGTAGCGTTATTGGAGGAAAAGAGTATGATTTACCATCATCATTTATAGTGGCCAAATATTCCACGACAATGGTTAATTATTACTGCTGAATATTGACACATATACGATTTGCAATATTTAGGATACAACATAAGCAGCAATGCGATTTTACTGTTGAGCATGCCGAGTTTAGTATAACGTACTCCCCTCATCCTCCAAGCCAAATCAAATATTATTACGACATTACGAGTAATAAATAAATAAATAAATAAATAAATAAATAAATAAATAAATAAATAAATAAATAAATAAATAAATAAATAAATAAATAATTACTACAATTATTCGTTGTGATAAAGTACAATTATCACTGCATGGTATACCGAAAATTTTACTTCATGTTTTCATTAAATTGACCTGTCATGAGTGACGACAGAAAACAGCTCAGTGGAGCGAGATTCAGACATTACTAAAAATGAAATGGGGATCGGGGAAAGCAGATGCGCATGTGCCTATAATCGGGAAATTCTAAAAAATATTCTCCCTGAGATTCCTGAGATATTTGTTTATGTTTTGGGAAAGGGTCAAATTCGAAAACCATTTCTAATCACATATGTTGCAGTCTAACTTCCTAATTAATTTAATTCTAACTCCCAATTTGAAACTATTTACACACACTAAAATATCATAGCATTTGCTATTACTACCCACTACTGGATTAATCTTGCAGAGGATGGGGACCGATGGAGGCGGGCTTATGTGAGGGCGGCAATGAACCTGCGGGTTCCTTAAAAGCCATTTGTAAGTAACAGGTTAATCAGCAGGCCCATTAGATATTTATTTCACCGCTGCAAGTTGTGCAAGAAAAATCACATATTTGTACTAATCATGTATTGTGACTGCTGTTTGCTTTAGTAAAAATCCTAACACTTCAACGTCAATATATTTAAAAAAAAGAAAGGGATAAGTTAGGCCTACTTACAAATGATTAAATTATGAAGTCAGGGAAATGGAAGATAATACAGTACCTTAATTCATTGGAATAATAATAATAATAATAATAATAATAATAATAATAATAATAATAATAGTAATAATAATAATAAATGAATGCGTCAAAAGAATAGACTACAGTGTTCATGTAAATTATATTAAGTTTCTTTCATTATTTCGGAAAAGGTAAGGTGTATGAATTGAATAACAGAAAGGTAGTACCTTAGTTTGTAATATGTAATACCTTTTAATATCAAGAATGACAGCCTTTTATTGTAATATAATTGAGACGTAGAAGTTTGGAAATTACGTCTATTGTCCATAAAATATTGTACGAAGCATTTAATAAGCAATGGTGAGTCGTTTAAATGTCCCAAATGTCAATGTCATTTAAGTGTTCTACTATGAATATTTAATATAGAACAGCGCTCCGAGCGGCGGAATTGGCATTAAGAGGGAACCGTATTTCAAGCGCAATGCGCCAGCTTGTATAATCTCGTAAGGAACGGTTGTAACACATCCTTAATAACAGATTTTTCAATTTCAAAACTGCCGACTCTGACATTTGTCCTTGACTAGAACTGACATGACATGACATGACATGACATGACATGACATGACATGACATGACATGACATGATATATGATATGATATATGATATAATATGATATGATGTTATGATATATGATATGATGTTACGATATATGATATGATATGTTATGATATATGTGATACGGTCTGATGATACTTTTGCAGTGAGTTGTAGGGCTCTTATGGCGACCCAGTGGATAAATGAAGTGTCTAAAGTCTACTCCCCATCTTCGTGACGCGACTCAGCATTTTAAATTATACACATAGGCCTAATTTTATTATGCACGTACATGTTGGAGTGCAATTTTTCTTTATTTGTAGCTGCTTATTATTACGTTATTTAATACTTTTATTTGAATAATGAAAATTACGGTATTAGCGGAGAGAACATGTCGTTAAAGAATTAGAATGACACAACTGAATTCATTATAGGATCTGCGCGTGTGACCTTGACTTTTGTTTATCTCGGATTACTGGATTGCGTCATGTTAACCTCACGATCAGAGACTTCATAGTTGGTTACGAAGCTGAACAAGCATATACACAAGCCAAAGTTGTAATATTGTAATTTCAAACTTATCATAATGCATGTTTAATATTGGGGATTGCATGACCTTGTCGTGGGTAGTGCTAGGGTGGTCTATGCTGGTGCAGTGTAGCTACTGGTAGTGCTGCCATTGCCTTCCAGACCGAAGGTGAAGATCTAGACAAAGAAACAACCCAGAAGACGATGTGGAAAAGATATCTTCAGTTTGGATTCAGATTTTGAATATGGGAAAGCAGATCTCCTAAACGGCATTTCATACAAGTTGAGAGGATGCGAAGGCATTTCTTTCCTCTTGTACTTGCCCTGAGTACGTCAGTAACAGACCGGTAGCTGTTACCGCTTATATTTGCACCTCCCCTCTCCCAAGTTGTACACACAAGAAAATATAATATTAAATTCATTCATTCATTCATTTATTTTATTCCATAGATCTTACATGAGCAATGAAGCTTTAAGTACATAAGTGGATATAAAATTCAGTGACAATTACATGTTTGAGTATATTTTTTAGTGTCGTTCATACAATATTTTCAACTAATAATTAATTAAATTAACGGATGTTAGTTTGTATTATGAAGTCAGGGGGGAGTGACACAGTGCAGATTGTTGCATTGTGTATGCTTAGAGTAGCAACTATCGTGAAGAAAACATTTATCTTCTGTTCACAGTAGCTTTTTAATGTGCCAGTTGATATAAGCAACAATAAATGACATACAAACGCTTATTATAGATTTTCGGAACGTAGATTACCGGTAAACATTTTCAATAATAAGAATTTTCACTATGTTCAAAGTCAATTAGTCGAACGTTAGTAAGATAGACAGTAGCATCTTCCCCTTCACGGATGGTAAAGAGTGTGAGTAGAGGGGAAGGCCTATCAACCAAACGGAAATGGGTATTAGTTGAAGTGAAAACAATCTTCCTAAGGGAAGAAAACCTGGATGAAAAACAAGTAAGTTGGGAGGCTGAAAGATGACAACCCCACCACCCAACTTTATCTGCGCAGCCTCGTAAGGTGGCCAGGCGTAACACTAATTACTGCAAAGCGATGTATGAAGATGGAAGAAAATATTGTTGGCGTACTTGGCAAAATTTAAAGGATGATGAAACGGAAAACGATTAGAGAAAGAAAACCTTTCAGTATAATCACAGAGGAATAAGAACAGTTGGAAGACGCTGGAAACAATGACTCCTATCTTAAATAACGCCGGACCAAGCTGATTAGCCTAATCATATATTGGATGTTAATGATGATGATGTTGCTACTTTGCAACGCAGAAAGAGTAAAGGGCTCACTTTATTCAGAAATATGTAGGTAATTTAATGTGGAATAACATCAAGTGAAATGTTTTTATCATGAATTAATATCTTAATTATTCTTACTGCCTAATTATAATCCCCAAATTACTTTCTCCCGATTAGATATGGGCGGTAACTTGGATATGGAGTTCTACCTCCTTCCTCCCCATGCGCCTTTATTACATTTAAAGGTGACACTTTTATGTCTACCTTCACTACTATTATAATTTTAAGAAGTCACATTCTAACACAGTGACCCGAAATTTTCCCACGGACTCCGTGGAGATTGTTTCATTGTGCTGTAATTAGATATACTACTTTATGAGCTGAATAGAAGTTGTTTCTCTACAACGTTTCAGTTTTGTTCTGTTTGTTATTGGAATAGAATTTTTTGTAGGTATGGTATACAGTACATTACAACATATTAAAATGCTAGTACTGGAGTAAATTCTTCATTGAAATACCATGACACCATGAGCAACCGGTAATGCGACTGTTTTACAAATTGTACCTTTCAGTTTTTTGAAAGCAGAGTAGATGACAAAAGGTTCTGAATCGATAAATAATCGGGAGTTTCCATATTTATTCTGCTCTTAATTTCAACTCCAGTGTCATTTACATTTGTTACTGTTGCTCCAATGTGTTTGGCCGTACCTTTCAATGGATATTTACTTACAAATGAATTTTAAAGAAACCGCAGGTTCATTGACGCCCTCACATAAGCCCGCCATTGGTGCCTGTCATGTGCAAGATTAATCAAGTCCCTATCATCATATATTTTTTAATTTTATTAGGTTATTTTACGACGCTGTATCAACATCTAGGTTACTTAGCGTCTGAATGATATGAAGGTGATAATGCAGGTGAAGCGAGTCCCGGGTCAAGCACCGAAAGTTACCCAGCATTTGCTCGTACTGGGATGAGGGAAAACCACGGAAAAATCCTCAACCAGGTAATTTGTCCCGACCGGGATTCGGACCCGGGCCACTTGGTTTCGCAGCCAGACGCGCTGACCGTTACTCCACAGGTGTGGACTCTATCATCATATCCTACCTCCCTCACATCAATTTTAATATTATCCTCCCATCTACGTCTCGGCCTCCCCAAAGGTCTTGTTCACTCCGGTCTCCCAACTAGCACTTTATATGCATTTCTGTATTCGCCCATACGTGCTACATGCCCTTCCCATCTCAAACGTCTGGATTTAATGTTCCTAATTATGTCAGGTGAAAAATATAATGCGTGCAGTTCTGCGTTGTGTAAGTTCTTCATTCTCCTGTAACTTCATCTCTCTTAGCTCCAAATATTTTCCTAAGCACCTTATTCTCAACCACCCTTAATCTCAGTTCCTCTCTCAAAGTGAGTGCAAGTTTGACAACCATAAAAAAAAACAACCGGTAATATAACTGATTTATAAATTCTAATTTTCAGATTTTTTGACAGTAGATTAGATGACAAAAGCTTCTCAACCGAATAATAACAGGCATTTCCCATATATATTATTCTGCGTTTAATTTCCTCCCGAGTGTCACTTATATTTGTTACTGTTGCTCCAATATATTCGAATTTTTCCACCTCTTCGAAGGATAAATCTCCAATTTTTATGTTTCCATTTCGTACAATATTCTGGTTATCGCAGACATCAGGAACAGGAAAATCAGAAATGTGAATATTCGGTTGCAAAGTTCCAATCGTACATTGCAACTGCATTGACTATGTCTGGGAAAGAAAAATCAAAAAGCGTCGTTCCAATGAACATCAAGGGATCTCTCCGAAAGGAAGAAAATTTGCGATCCGACCAGTTGACGATGTCCGATATGATGGTTATCAGCACTGGCCCCAGTACTCTGCCAAAGGCAGATGCAAATATTGCTCTAAAGGCTATACTCGGTTAGTTTGCTCAAAATGCAAAGTAAATCTGTGCATGACTTCGGGAAGGGAAAGAACTACTTTCCATAACAAGCAATCTGACAAAGATAGTAAATTCTGAATTTTTGTAATGCTTTGTAAGGCATTATTGTGATTTCTATTATTGTACAATGTAGCTCTCAAAGTGTAACCATACCAGGGATATTTTATTACAAAGTGCACAAATGTGTGCAAATGCATTCCATTGATGCGATAAGGTACAGAAATTAAATTTTACATTATTTTTTATACATTTGGTGTTTAATGTGTAATGTGATATTCAATGAAAGCCAATGAATGCAACGACACATGCTTAACGATCAAGTTCATTTTGCTTTTTGCAGAATTACTGGTTGTGGACTGTGACGATTATACGCCAACATCATATGCCACCCCTGCAGCAGAAGAGGAAAACGGTGGAGAAACGGAGAGAAAGGAGAAAGGTGATGTCTTCTTTTAAATTATTTGGCGGTTTTGTTGCTCTTGTTGTTGTGTTGGGCGTAAGAAGTAGTAAATTTTAAGTGTATGGCTAGAGCTCGAACAAATTCTTCCTAAACAAGATAGCAGCTCAACCATAACATTCAATTTGAAAATGAGCGATGGTGCTTATTCCATCTTAATAAAACTGCACTGCACGTAAGAAATGTAACTTCAGTCGCTAACTAGCAAACTGTTCACTTAAGAAGACACTATAATACAGTGAAACATGCCTTTGCGGTCACTTTATTTAAACGGACACCTGGACAAAAGGCCAATTTTCTCTGGAACCAATTGGATTTTCCATAAGTTCAATACAAATTCTCTCTCTATTTAGCGGCCACCTCATGTGCCGGCCAGAGGCCGGGGTCTATTTGGATTGGAACCTGACTATAACGGTCACTGTCCAACAAAAAATCTTTTCACAGATACTGTCTGACCTACTTTTTCGACGGTTAGAGGACAGGAAGCAATATTCACTTGATTCAGAGGAACTGTGAAGTTAGTTTGAGAGAGAAATCATGTTTAACAATAAATTTAGAATGGTGTTAAGTTTAGAGGTGAGACGAAAAATGATTGAAGAAAGTGAGAAGGAAACATCTGCGAGAAAAATTGCAGAAACATTCAAATGTGGAAGGACACAAATAAACGGTATAAATAAGAATAAAGATGAAATATTAAAAGAATGGGAGGAAGACAATCTGTGTTTAGTAATGTGAATGATTTCGTTTACGAATCGTTCAAGTGTGCAAGGGAAAAGTAATTGCCTGTAAGTGGGCTTATGATTAAAGAGAAAGCTCTTGAAATTGCGAAAGAACTCAATGTAAGAAATTTGTTGCTAGTAATGCGTGGTTAGAGTGCTTTAGAAAACGGCATAACATTACATTTCGTTCTGTGTCTGGTGAAGGAGATGACATTGCAACCAATGTTATTTAAGAATGAAAAAATTAGACTGCCTTCAATTCTTGCGGAATATGAACTCAGAGACATTTACAATGTTGACGAAACAGGTTTAGGTATTTTCAGGGTCCTCCCTAACAAAACTTAAGTTTTAAGAAGAAAGAATGTAAAGGGAGGGAGTTGGCAAAAAACAGAATAACCCTGCTCTTTTGTTTTAATGCTGCAGGAGAAAAAGAACCACTCTTAATGATAGGGAAATCATTGAAACCGAGATGTTTGAAAAATGTTGACATGGGTTTATTGGAGGTGAAGTGAACTGCCAATAAAGCTTGGATGACATCATCATTGTTTCAGAATTAACTATGCAATTTCAATTCCAAGATTAAACGACAAAATCGCAATGTGATCCGTGAAATTGGCATTTCTTCCCCCAAATACCACATCACACCTCCAGCCCCTTGAGCAAGGTATTATCCAGTCAACTGAGGTACCGCATGCGAGTTTTCAAAAGGCTAGTTGCAAAAATGGAAGAGGTTGACATTAATATGCATGATTTTTGTACGCGCAGAGTCCTAAAAAGTCAGTGAAATTCAGTATTTTCATGCTGATCCATAAAAGAACCGCAACCGTAATCAAGCGGCCACCTGATAAAACGGCCATGTTACAAGGTAACTTCAGATGGCCGCTTTAGACAGGTTTCACCTGTTATTGAACGGTTCCTTGTTTACGAAAAAATTGTTATCTCTACTTAATAAATTAGTGGCGAAAATAGGAGTTAAAAAGTGACATGCTACAACTGTAGTTCAATGTAAACTGCAATGTTGCCAAAAAATTATAACGATCGATTCCCAATTTAGAGAATGGAATGACTCTGTCTTATACTTTATGTAGTCTTCTTCTTCTCTGTGTCCTTCCGATGTCCTTTGGATTCCCTCGTTCCCACTGTATTCCTCTTATTCTCTTCGCATCCACTACTCTGTTCTTTAACACCTATTATTCTCTTGATATTTCTCTCGTTCTCATGGCATTCTCGAAGTAACCCTTGTATACCCATTGTTATTGCTGCATTCCCCTTCCTTATTCTTGAATTTTTCTTATTCTCCCTGTATTTCCTTTTCCATTAGTATTCTCCTCGTCTTCCCTTTTCTCTCGTCTTTCTCTTTTCTCCTCAGGTCACCTAGTTTTCCTTTCATTCCCCTTGTTCTCCTTGCATATCCTCTATTTTACTTACAGTAACATTTTCCCCCATTATGCACGAGTCATTAAATAATTAGTGGCAACAATGTTTGTATCTGGCGCTATCAGCGGTTAAATATGCAAGCTGATAACAATGAGAAAGAAGAGCATCTGATGTGTGTTATCTGTGAGTTTGAAGACGTAATCTCATTTATAAGACATTTGTAGTGAGTTTAATTTGTAGATAGTTACCTGTAGTGCTCTAAAATGTTTCGCAAATACGAATAAAGATGCTTCATTAAAATTCAGATTTCAAGAGGCAGGAACGCTTGACAATGCCATACAGCATTACTGGAAGCTTGTGGTAGAGAGACTTCACCGTATCGTACCGTGGCTAGGTGGGCATATGCATTTCGCAAACGGGAGAGAAGATGTTCATCAAAAACCTGGAGCTGGCAGACGCAATCGGCAAATGATGATGTGCATGTGAGCACTGCTGGAGCACCTATGAAATGTCAGATGGAAGTGGAATTGGGAGAGGAGTACATCGAAGATGCACCTTATCAACTACTCTGTTCAACATCTATTTGAATGATTTAGAGAAGAACAATTTTCAAAACATGGGAGGAGTTATAGTAAGAGGCAGAAGAATAAAGTGTATACGATTTGCTGCTGCTATGGCGTTGTTAGCTATAAAGGAGATGATACAAAGGGATATGCTACTGGAGCTATATGACAGCTGTGAACAATATGGGATGAAGAGAAATGCAAATAAGACGAAGATCATGGTCATAGGAAGAAAAATAAAGAAGGTAAACTTGCGAATTCTAAATGAGACAATACTACAAGTGAACAGCATCAAATACTTGGGGTGTGCTATAAGGAGTAACATGAGCTGCTAACAGGAAGTCGAAAGGGGGACAGCAATGGCCAAGGAAGCTTTTAATAGAAAAAGAAGGATTTTCTGAGGCCCTCTTGAAAATGAACTAAGGAAGAGACTAGTGAAGTGCTTTGTATGAAATGTAGCATTGTAAGTGGCAGAAGCATGGACGTCACGACGAAGTGAAGAGATGAGAATTAAATAATTTCAAATGTGAATATACAGAAGAATGGAACATGTGAATTGGACTGAAAGAATAAGAAATGAAGCTGTGTTGAAAAGAGTGGGTGAAGAAAGAATGAGGCTGAAACTGATCAGGAAAAGGAAAAGAAATTGGCTGGGTCACTTGCTGAGAAGAAACTGCCTACTGAAGGGTGCAGTGGAAGGGGTGGTGAACGGGAGAAGAGTTCGTGGCAGAAAATGTTATCAGATGATAGACGACATTAAGATGTATGGCTCATATAAGGAGGCAAAGAGGAAGGCAGAAAATAGGAAAGATTGGAGAAAGCTGGGTTGGCAGTGAAAGACCTTGCCTTGGGCAGAACAATGAATGAATGAATACATATCGCAAAATACCGCAGTTCACGGAGAGAGAGGACAAAGTGATTTTTCTGAAAGGAAAATGCAAGTTTTACGTATGAGGTAGTAATGATATTATGTAATTGTATGGTATATTAGTGACAATTTATACAGAGTGTTGGAGTAACGGTCAGCGCGTCTGGCTGCGAAACCAGGTGGCCCGGGTTCGAATCCCGGTTGGGGCAAGTTACCTGGTTGAGGTTTTTTCCGGGGTTTTCCCTCAACCCAATACGAGCAAATGCTGGGTAACTTTCGGTGCTGGACCCCGGACTCATTTCACCGGCATTATCACCTTCATATCATTCAGACGCTAAATAACCTAGATGTTGATATAGCGTCGTAAAATAACCCAAGAAAATAAAATAAATATACAGAGTGTTTTAAAAATGGACTGAAAGTAATCCCAGTGTTAGGGAAATTTTAGCTAACAACAGTTAGAGTTTGAATTGTACTGTAACTTTTTCGGAAAATATGTTATATGCAATGAGACCTTGTGAATCACGAGTATCGTGTCCTGAAAATTGACACCTGGTCCCAGTAGGGGACATCCTACGAAATACACTCAGGGACAAAAAAACCGGACACTTTAACATTTGCTGGTATTTTGCAAAACATTATCTTCTCATACAATATTATGGTAGCCATCTGTTGTTATGGAGACGTGTATACATTGTTGATTGTTTTTTGTTTTATAAACAAGCCATTACAACCAAATATTCCAATTTTGCTTTCGGAGTCTCAGCTATAACAATTTTGTCTCAATTGCTTCATTATCGTTATCATTCGTTATTTCTTTATTTTTACATTTTCTGAGTTTAAGTGGGGTTGTAACATTTGTCTTAAAACAAGATGCGACCTGAAGATGTGCCTCAAGCTGTAGCCCTTTACGATGATGGACGCAGTGTACGTTACATTGCAAATGTTATGAATATGGCTAGAAGCACAACCCATGATGCCATAAAACGGTATAGAGAGACCCTAGAATATACCAGAAGACCAAGTTCGGGTCGTCCAAGAGCTACAAATCCAAATGAAGACAGGTATATGGTGTTGAGAGTTCTTAGGGAGCGCAACCTGCCAGCTACTAGTGTAGCCCAGCAATTTGTTAACATGAATGGACGCCCAATTTCGGCCAAAACAGTTAGAAGGAGGTTGAAAGCAAGTGGACTGATATCAAGTAGACCTGCAACTGGTCCCAGACTTCTCAGGATGCATCGAGTTGAACGACTGCGTTTTGCAAATGATCACAGGGATTGGACAAATGGACAGTGAAGCTGTGTTCTGTTCACCGATGAGTCCCGTTTCAATCTGTGCTCACCTGATGGACGTGAAAGAGTTTGGAGAAGGAGGGGAGAACGATTTTCACAGTGTTGCATTTCCGAAAATGTGCCGTATGGAGGTGGTGGAGTGATGGTTTGGGCAGGAGTGTGTACGGATGCTCGTACAGAGTTGGTTTTTGTTGAAAATAGAAGACTAACAGCTGATAGGCATATAAATGAATGTTTGGCTGATAATGTTGTGCCATTTGGCCAATTTGTAGGCGATTAGTTTGTTTTAATGCATGATAATGCACGGTCGTATATTGCCCATGCGGTCGGAGATTATCTCCAAGAAGTGGGAATCCATGTTCTTCCATGGCCATCAAGGAGTCCAGACATGAACCCAATTGAACACATGTGGGACATGCTGGGACGGCGTGTTAAGAATAGACGACCGAGACCAGAATCGTTACAAGAGTTGAGGCGAGCACTTGGCGAAGAATGGGAACTTTTTCCTCAAGAAGACATTCCTAACCAAATTGAGAGCATGCCAAGACGTATTGATGCAGTTATTCAAGCCAGAGGGGGTAATACCCGTTACTAAAAAGAGTTTTTAATGTTTAAGGCACCATAAAATGAAAAAAACAGTTAGACCATACGATGCAGTAGTTATACGCCCTTTGTAATTTTTTGTAAATTATCTCATCAGAGATTTTTTTTCAAATGTTGTCGTATAAGGTGCTAAATGAAACATTATTTTGTTTAAATGGGTTTTGTTTCATTTTGAAATAATTGGCAACAAAATACCAGCAAATATTAAAGTGTCCGGTTTTTTTTGTCCCTGAGTGCAGTTTCAGGAGAGCAACAAGAATCATAAGAGACGATAAGTGGAAACATTATTCGCAAGTATGAGTAGACGCAAACTAACTTCTGCTGGTCAGATTAGTTTACGATCTGAATAACGTTGAAATTATGTTTTAGAGAACATTTTTATAACTCTTTTTTATTTTTTATTTTGTTTGAAGAAGACAAACTTTCACCTAAGTAATTGTTCGCTTTTTATTATTTTTTTTAATAACTGATAGGCTTTAGGAGTAATTATTCCACTTTATGTCAAACAAACTGAAACATCCGGTGCCATGACTCTGTAAAACTCAATTTTCGAATTATTCAGGCAATAAAAATCACTCCGATCAGCTCGTATCCGCTCTTCTCTGCATGACTTTCAGATGCCTGAGCTACTGAGACGAGACGGAAGACTTCACTTCTGCGCGGCATGTCAGTATCCTCACCAAAGTCTAGATATACAGGGTGATTCAAAAGTCGCACGACATAGGACATCTCCATTATTAATGTAAGTAAAAAAATAATTTCAAATAAAAGTTTTAGATATTGGTACATGTAGTTCATGCGCAAGATTTAAAGAAAATCGTAAAATCCATTTTTGAGAAAATTACAACAAACCTGTTCGCGTTTCAAGTGAAGTACCAGTTTGGTTAGGGGAAACGCATCCAAAACTGAGTTGTCACATCTCTGAAGCGTACGAAACTTAAATTAGAAATCTGGTTTGGGTCGCGCGCCGTAATTGATAAATTGTGTTTTTTTTTTGTGTTGACAGGTGAGTAAGTGCTAGTTTCACCAGTGAACCAGGTATCAACAGACATGTACACTTTTCCTGAGAGGGTGGAAATGGTTCTCATCCATGTGGGAGGCCTGAGTCTACGGGAAGCAGCAGAAGAATATCACAGACGGCATCCAGAGCAACCTACCCCACATCACGGAAGCATTGGTCGTTTAATGGACCGGTTCAAGACAGCAGGCAGTATCCAGTTACACAATAACGAAATATTGCGTTTTTGTTGTGCCGGCACTCGAAGCTTTCGCCTTTAGACTATATCGTCGCGCTGCACACGTAAAGCAGTGAAGTTGCCGATACATCAGGGGTTTAGACTGTAAGTCTGCTTTTCCGCAACCCCTATTACTTTAGGAATCGAACCCAGCGAGCTGTATTTACCAGCTGTACGTATTATTATCACTGACCACTAAGTATGCGTTTTTATAATTATTGTTCTGTACGTGCATGAATATTGATATTTTTAGATCTTCTCCAAAGAAGGATAAAATTATGAGGTTCCATCTCAATTTTAATCTTCTTAATCTTTACATGAGGGTAACTATTTATTAGTTATTCATTTAATAATAATGTAGAAAAACTTATTCAATATTATGTGCCAACGAACTGTTGAACGCTAGGAACTGAGAGGTCTTAAATCAATGATCAACTCGACTGAAAACGGGCATGGGCGCTCATCACTGCTTCCGTGCGGGGCAAGCGTGCATTACCTCGTGCTCGGCATTATACAACCCTGTCTCCCGTTCAGTAGCGGCTCTTGGCAGAAGCTAGATTAGAAACATTAAATCCAGACGTTTGAGGTGAGCAGGAGATGTGGCACGTATGGAGGAATAGAAGTAGTAGGCTATGTCTCAACAGTCGTCAGGAATTTCGTTCACAGTTTTCAAGGGTTGAACGTATGACGTCAGATTTCAAGATTTTCATAGCATAGCCTTGGAAAAAATCATTCTTTTTCTGGAACTTTTCCAAGAGTACTGCTTTCAAAGAACAGTTCAGAAATAACAGCAAGAGTCTGGCATAACGTAATAATCACCAAAATTTTATATTGTTTCGGAACTAGTTCAAAAGTCTTAGCCCATAATGCAATTCGAACCACGACATCTGTTAGTCAGGTGTAACAGTAATTTATACAAACCAAAAAACATCGCAATGATATGATCATTGCTCCTGTTAACTATGGGATATTACTACTACGTGATATTAGTCTCTATTAAAGCTTCTTAATTTATTTGTAATAAACATTGAGATTAGTTCGGCTACATTTGCACTGTTATTACCAAAGGACGGATCAGAGTGACTGTTCTTACAAGTTTACTAACCATTTACTATAGTCTGTTTATGTTGAAGCAGAGATGGTGACTGCAGAACTACACAACGGGCGCGCACCTGCAATGTTAGTACAGCTGTATCAAAAGAATGCGTACACAGTGCTGTACATGACGGCTGTGAATTTGTACTCCGTTATAAAACACTACTTGTATTTACGTGTAAAGTGAATACTACATAGTCTATGCATTGCAGTGGACAATAATGTACATGCGGAGATTGTCGAAAGTGAACGTTCTGTGTCTCGCACTTAAACAAAAATTATATCGTGAGAAACTCCTTTCGACATCGCAAGACGTAATAGGTGCATACGAATAATATACTATATCAGGAATATCAATATCAATATCTGATATATTTCTTTCACTGTTTGATCTCGAGGGCTCTGTTTGTTTTTTTTTTTTTTTTTTTTTTTTTTTTTTTTTTTTTTTTTTTTTTTTTGCAGCAACATATCTCGCACGTCACACGTGATTGAGAAACCATTATTTTTTGCTAACACATTCTGAAGTTTCTCGTTCACTTTTTTCGTAACTTCCGGCTTTGGTTTCCTTGAGTTTTACAGATATTTCTTCTATAAGTTTATAGCCTTTGGCATGTGTAAATCAGATGTTTATAACAACGTTATGGCTTTCGGTAAGTGATAAACGTTATTCTGTGTGAAATCTAAACTGCTCGCAAGATCATCTGAAATTAGGGATTTTGCTATTTCAATTACATGTGCCTTTGTAGAATCTGAACTATTGATCACTTTCACAATTTGAACATAACAATGTGGCATAATAGAAGGCAGCCTCCAGCCATCTACCCCATCTTGTTATTATGGAGTTTGGTGGAAGGGGAACCCTGGGAGCGATTTCCTTGAATGTTTGTATTCGGGAAGGTACTTTCAGAAAAATTTTCTTAACATTGCCTATAAAGCTATCGACGTCACTATAAGAAGAGCGAATTACTTCCGCCACCCTATGGAGTCCATGTGCTAAGCAAGTAAGGTGAACCAACTTAGGATATATTATTTTTATGTCCTTGGCCCCTTTATCATATAGGGCGCAGCATCTGTGACTAAAAGAAGTACATTATTATACCTGATGCCAGTAGGACACAAAATACTCATGGCACTAGAAAATACAGTTGCCATTGTTGTGTGGTTCACATTTTCTATCGTCTCACACGTTAGTACATATTTCTTTCCAGTAGTTAGGTATGAATGTTTTTTTAGTAGGTTATTTTACGACGCTTTATCAACAGCTTTGGTTATTTAGGGTCTTAATGAGATGAAGGTGATAATGCCGGTGAAATGAGTCCGGGGTCCAACACCGAAAGTTGCCCAGCATTTGCTCATATTGGGTTGAGGGAAACCCCCGGAAAAACCTCAACCAAGTAACTTGTCCCGACCGGGAATCGAACCCGGGCCACCTGGTTTCGCGGCTAGACGCGCCAACTCCACAGGCGTGGACCTGGCATAAATGTTCCTACAATTACATTTGCATTCTATGTTGACGGATTCTCTTGTATGTATTCCCTGTGACGTCTGCTGTTGCAATGCCTTTCTAAGTGCCATTTTTTCGTAGCTCCTAACGTCACTTTACATATATTACACGTAATTATTTCTCCTTCACTGCTGAAGATATTACCTCCGAACTGGTGTACAAGCGTTCATTTTTTCACTTTGTACACGTTTTTCCTTAGGCATTTTGACAGTTTATAAATAACAACACCAATAGCACACGCTTGTTCCTAACTGCTCTGTTTAACTGTAGGCCCACTACTATGCGTAGTTCATCGGATACCTCGTATTCCCAAATAATAACTTCGCATTTGCTTTCACTAGTAGTAGCATACGCCACTTGTTTGCGAAGCGGAACGTGATGTTCCTACTACATAGCCTACTGTATAATTCTTTACCCACTGTCTGTACCTAGGGAACACGTGCCGAGACATTCTGCTCTCTGCATCAGTAACATGAAGCCACGGAACCTGTCACTCTGATCCGCCCTCTAGTTATTACCGTAGTCATTCATTCATAGTGTTCTGCCCAAGGGCAGGTATTTCATTGCAAATCCAGTATTCTCCAGTCTTTCTATTTTCTGCATTGCTCTTAGTCTCCGCATATGATCCATATAATATTTTAATGTCGTCTATCATTTGATATCTTCTTCTGCCCCAAACTCTTCTTCCGTTCACCATTCCTTCCAATGTATCCTTCAGAAGGCAGATATGTTACAATATACAAATTTTATAACACAATACAGTGCGATATGTAAATTTGTGTAATTTTTTTTTATTTTATGTAGTAAAACAGTGACTTTGATATAGTAGTAATAATAATAATAATAATAATAATAGTAGTAATAATAATAATAATAATAGTAATATTAATAATAATATTAGTAATAATAATAATAATAATAATAATAATAATAATAATAATATTAATAATAATAGGCACAATCTCACAATTTGATTTTCTATTCATTCTTATTGCTATATTAATAGCGAACAATGTAACTGAAGCTGATTCGCCAATCAGATTGATTATTTAATATTGAAACGCGCCCTGCAAATTGATTGTCGTAAAATATTTCACTCTCCTTCCAACATACTTAATTCTGAAGGAATTACTGTACACCCAAGAAGAACATTTAGGCTGGAACTGTTACGGTCTCTCAGAGAGTATCTGGAGTGTTCCAGACAAGATAGTTGGACGGTACGTTACACAGTACTCCAGTTCCTATGAGAAAGATTGTCAGAAACTCCTACTGTTATTTTGGAATAGAGTGTTCCGACCTATAGGTCTTCTTCTGGAACTGTTATTTTCTCGGAACTGTTTATGTTATTTTCCCTATCTCTATCATAGACTCATCTACTCTGGATGTAGACTGTGCTCCTGCTTAGCTTCAGCTAGAAATGACAGACTGATAGTGTGATAATGAACGGAAGGTGATATACTGTATAAAAGCATCTAGCTTCATCAGCAGCTTTCGACAAACTGTGCATGTTCGGATCCACATACATTATACGAACATTGTTTTCTTTAATTACAATAAGTGAATCCCACCACAGAACTAGCTAGGCTAATTCATCTGACTACAATCTACAAAATTTTCTCAGTTCATGCACTGCTCAGATCATAGTGCATAATATTGAGCAATCAGTACGCAGCAAAGAGGCTAAAATGTCGTAAAATTAGCATTACAAAAGATCAGGAAATATTCTTACTAATGGTCATGCATTAGCAAAATGAAAAGAAAAAGTAGGAATTTAAAATGCAGTATAGTATTTAGTTTTATTCAGCTTTCATTTCATCCCTAACTTAACATAAATGCAAACACCAGTATTAGGCATTCACATTACTTTAAGTTTAATTTGATCAGAATGAGAAGCATTTATTCAGCTTTCATTTCATCCCTAACTTATCAACCATTTACTGTCATAAATGCAAACACCAGTATTAGGCATTCACATTACTTTAAGTTTAATTTGATCAGAATGAGAAGCATTTATTCAGCTTTCATTACATCCCTAACTTATCAACCATTTACTGTCATAAATGCAAACACCAGTATTAGGCATTATTCACATTACTTTAAGTTTAATTTGATCAGAATGAGAAGCATTTATTATCACGAAAGGCAGCCACCATCGGAAGCCTCCGCTGTGTCCGCGGCAGCGAAACACGAGAGCAGCGGGCTTCAGAGCTGCCTGAGATGACGTCACAGGGCATCGAGTTGACGACCATTGTCTTAAATCATAGCCAGGAAGAGAAAGATGAGATAAATAAATGGAAGTCAGCTACCTAATGGGGTTTGAAATATCTCGTGCACTAAAGCCTTTTAGTAGAACAGAATTTCTCAAAGAGAAACGATTAAGATACTGTAGCTTAAATAACTGTCCATAAGAATATATTACGATGTACCGAAGTACATATGATAGGCCTATTTCCGTGCATAAATTCTGCGTCATATGATGAAAGATGAGTGGAACAGAGAAAAATTCTCTCCGGCACCGGGATTTGAACCCGGGTTTTCAGCTCTACGTGCTAACGCTCTATCCATTAAGCCACACCGGATTCCCATCCCTATGTCTGATTGAATCCTCTCAGTTTTAAGTTTCACATCTTGGGTTCCATCTAGTGGCCTACCCTCATGTACTACGTCATAGATGTATGACAGTGGCACAATGTCCATACACATGCAGAGGTGCACTCGTTATGAATGACTAACTGTAAGTGGCCGCGATCCGACGGAGTAAGCGCCGTCTTAAATCAGAAAGTGATTCTTTTTCGCATATCATACATTATTATTACTAGCCTTCGTATTCCGGCTACCTAAAGACTGAAGTTAAGGACACATTGGGTATATAGTACTCCGAACACAGGTAATGCAACGGATCAGAATGTAAACAAACAGGTCGTCGCTGCGTGTCCGTGGAGTACACTCAACTCCCGACATTCTGAAGCTATGCTAGTAAACACTTGTTTCAACCGTGATGTTCATTTTCGTCGTGACCTTTGCAGTGAATAATAACGTGCATTCATAAGTTACGTAACTGGAACATATGCGGATGTCACTTGAAATGATTTTGTATGGCAAGAAATTCTTTCAATCACTGGCGTTCAAAGATATCTGTCCTACGATTTTGTGATCGTGTAAGCGAATTTTCCAACCACGGGAGAAGTCAGAACCAAAGATAGAAAAAATTGACAAACTTTGAAAGAGTTCCGCTAGTTCTCAATAGGTGGCACTATTATTGGGGGCCATTAAAAAGTGCCACGGAAAATGATTATGAAGATTAAGCATAAACTGTTCTCATAATTGAAAATATCGGCGGTTTCCAATTGTTTTTACAGTGAGTAAATTCTATAATGCGCGTATATTTATGTACGACTATTATCATCGCCATCTATTCATGGAAGTAATGACTAAAGAAGCTACACTTACATCAACAAATTATCGATCACTATCGATTAGTGGGGTCAAATATCTTTGAATGTCGTGTATATGACGTTATTTGTGCATGATATACTGTAGTACAAGATATTTCACTGTCTGATATTTTTTCGTATTTCATTAGGATATCGGATATGTCGCTTATCATTGAAAACTCACTAATTTTCGATGTACTTTTCTAGAAATCCATTAAAATGTGTTTAATTTATTATATATCTTGATTACACAATTTA
Organism: Periplaneta americana; assembly: GCF_040183065.1. Lineage (NCBI taxonomy): Eukaryota > Metazoa > Arthropoda > Insecta > Blattodea > Blattidae > Periplaneta > Periplaneta americana. The sequence goes on from NC_091131.1 coordinate 185,935,866, forward strand.
TTAATAGGGATGTCAGCACTGAAGATCTTGCTAGGCTACACAAATCCGTGCTGAAAGTCGAGTTAATATCTTCATAATATTCAGAGTGTGATAGTAATGGTTCTTTTAGATTACGTTTAACACACTTCCTGTGCCTCTCAGTATTGCAGAGTTTTTCATTCAGTGTACTGTTTTTGTCACTTTTACGTTTATTTTACACTTTTATATGTAATGTTGTTTATATTGACAGTGAAAATATTAGTTTAAATATCCTCAACTATGCCCTGCAATATTACACGCTTGAGCGTCTTATCTAATCCATTTTACCTCTGCAATGAACCTTCAATCAGCCACAAAGATGTAGTTATTTACATAATACGATTAGTAAGGCCAGTGATCGATAAGACTAATTACTATGACTGCGTCCCGGTTTTTATTTTCTAGAGGAAGAGGGCAGAGAATTTGCAACTATTTTGCATACGAAAGTACCTGTACCTGCGCTGTGACGTCACATATACTTCAAATTAGTCAACCTCATTCCAGTTTATAGGTAGCTGAATTACGAAGCCTAATTATTATGATGTATCGAAGTACATATGATATTTCCGTGCAGAAATGAGAAGTTTTTAATATTGATCAAGATGATAGTACAGGAACCACCACTGGTTGTAGTTTTCATCCCAAGTACCTTTCCTCCAACTCATTACTTCACAGGCCGTCTGTCGCATGTAATCACTGCAGCTAGACTTTCGTTAACGCTGACTTAGACCTACAGGAACAGACCTAACCGTGTTGAGCAAGACGCGCAGTTGCAGTATGAGTGTGTAACTTACACTAATAAATATAAAACAAACACTCAGCGTTTACTTTGACACATAAATTTCAAGGAAGAATTCACTGGAATAGTCCAAATTCAGGTTCGAAATATGAACTAAATTAGTTACGTGTAACGCATGAAAAGTGTACATACGGTACATATTTCTCTTTTTTTTTTCTTGCAATTAAACTCTGACTTTTCAGATATATTACAAGCTAATTCTGTGAAATTTTCCTCAGAAGCTCTTATCAGTTTTTCCTCCATTGTTTAAATTGATTTTTAGTCAGCAGAGTTGATAAATAAAAAGGAAAAATATTTTTTACAATTCTTCTATGCATCCAGCGTAAAGCGTGCTGGCATAGTGCACTTGTAGTATAGTAGGAAAAAGTGTTCTTGCAAACAATGTACCGAGGAGAAATTTCAACGATAAATTCCTATCTTCTATTCACAATATTTACTGGAATTAATATTTACAATGAAGTAACAGACTCCCAAGATTAAAGTTAGTATCCCTGGGAGTATAATAAAGGTTCAAACAAAACTTATGATTTAATTGTGATCCTTCTGTCAGTTTCTCAGAATATGTGGTTAAAATTTGATTTACTTTTAACATTCTTCAGCAGACACAATGGTCCAAATTGTTACAATGAAGTAACAGACTCCCAAGACTAAAGTGTAGTATCACTGGGAGTATAATAAAGGTTCAAACAAAACTTATGACTTAATTGTGATCCTTCTGTCAGTTTTTCAGAATATGTGGTTAAAATTTGATTTACTTTTAACATTCTTCAGCAGAGACAATGATCCAAATTGTTACAATGAAGTAACAGACTCCCAAGACTAAAGTGTAGTATCACTGGGAGTATAATAAAGGTTCAAACAAAACTTATGACTTAATTGTGATCCTTCTGTCAGTTTCTCAGAATATGTGGTTAAAATTTGATTTACTTTTAACATTCCTCAGCAGAGACAATGATCCAAATTGTTACAATGAAGTAACAGACTCCCAAGACTAAAGTGTAGTATCACTGGGAGTATAATAAAGGTTCAAGCAAAACTTATGACTTAATTGTGATCCTTCTGTCAGTTTCTCAGAATATGTGGTTAAAATTTGATTTACTTTTAACATTCTTCAGCAGAGACAATGATCCAAATTGTTACAATGAAGTAACAGACTCCCAAGACTGAAGTGTAGTATCACTGGGAGTATAATAAAGGTTCAAACAAAACTTATGACTTAATTGTGATCCATCTGTCAGTTTCTCAGAATATGTGGTTAAAATTTGATTTAATTTTAACATTCTTCAGCAGAGACATTGATCCAAATTGTTACAATGAAGTAACAGACTCCCAAGACTAAAGTGTAGTATCACTGGGAGCATAATAAAGGTGTAAACAAAACTTATGACTTAATTGTGATCCTTCTGTCAGTTTCTCAGAATATGTGGTTAAAATTTGATTTACTTTTAATATTCTTCAGCAGAGACAATGATTCAAATTCTTACAATGAAGTAACAGACTCCCAAGACTAAAGAGTAGTATCACTGGGAGTATAATAAAGGTTCAAACAAAACTTATGACTTAATTGTGATCCTTCTGTCAGTTTCTCAGAATATGTGGTTAAAATTTGATTTACTTTTAACATTCTTCAGCAGAGACAATGGTCCAAATTGTTAAATTGAAGTAACAGACTCCCAAGACTAAAGTGTAGTATCACTGGGAGTGTAATAAAGGTTCAAACAAAACTTATGACTTAATTGTGATCCTTCTGTCAGTTTCTCAGAATATGTGGTTAAAATTTGATTTACATTTAACATTCTTCAGCAGAGACAATGATCCAAATTGTTACAATGAAGTAACAGACTCCCAAGACTAAAGTGTAGTATCACTGGGAGTATAATAAAGGTTCAAACAAAACTTATGACTTAATTGTGATCCTTCTGTCAGTTGCTCAGAATATGTGGTAAAAATTTGATTTACTTTTAACATTCTTCAGCAGAGACAATGATCCAAATTGTTACAATGAAGTAACAGACTCCCAAGACTAAAGTGTAGTATCACTGGGAGTATAATAAAGGTTCAAACAAAACTTATGACTTAATTGTGGTCCTTCTGTCAGTTTCTAAGAATATGTGGTTAAAATTTGATTTACTTGTAACATTCTTCAGCAGAGACAATGATCCACATTGTTACAATGAAGTAACAGACTCCCAAGACTAAAGTGTAGTATCACTGGGAGTATAATAAAGGTTCAAACAAAACTTATGACTTAATTGTGATCCTTCTGTCAATTTCTCAGAATATGTGGTTAAAATTTGATTTACTTTTAACATTCTTCAGCAGAGACAATGATCCAAATTGTTACAATGAAGTAACAGACTCCCAAGTCTAAAGTGCAGTATCACAGGGAGTATAATAAAGGTTCAAACAAAACTTATGACTTAATTGTGATCCTTCTGTCAGTTGCTCAGAATATGTGGTAAAAATTTGATTTACTTTTAACATTCTTCAGCAGAGACAATGATCCAAATTGTTACAATGAAGTAACAGACTCCCAAGACTGAAGTGTAGTATCACTGGGAGTATAATAAATGTTCAAACAAAACTTATGACTTAATTGTGATCATTCTGTCAGTTTCTCAGAATATTTGGTTAAAATTTGATTTACTTTTAACATTCTTCAGCAGAGACAATGATCCAAATTGTTACAATGAAGTAACAGACTCCCAAGACTAAAGTGTAGTATCACTGGGAGTATAATAAAGGTTCAAACAAAACTTATGACTTAATTGAGATCCTTCTGTCAGTTTTTCAGAATATGTGGTTAAAATTTGATTTACTTTTAACATTCTTCAGCAGAGACAATGATCCAAATTGTTACAATGAAGTAACAGACTCCCAAGACTATAGTGTAGTATCACTGGGAGTATAATAAAGGTTCAAACAAAACTTATGACTTAATTGTGATCCTTCTGTCAGTTTCTCAGAATATGTGGTTAAAATTTGATTTACTTTTAACATTCTTCAGCAGAGACAATGATCCAAATTGTTACAATGAAGTAACAGACTCCCAAGACTAAAGTGTAGTATCACTGGGAGTATAATAAAGGTTCAAGCAAAACTTATGACTTAATTGTGATCCTTCTTTCAGTTTCTCAGAATATGTGGTTAAAATTTGATTTACTTTTAACATTCTTCAGCAGAGACAATGATCCAAATTGTTACAATGAAGTAACAGACTCCCAAGACTAAAGTGTAGTATCACTGGGAGTATAATAAAGGTTCAAACAAAACTTATGACTTAATTGTGATCCATCTGTCAGTTTCTCAGAATATGTGGTTAAAATTTGATTTAATTTTAACATTCTTCAGCAGAGACATTGATCCAAATTGTTACAATGAAGTAACAGACTACCAAGACTAAAGTGTAGTATCACTGGGAGCATAATAAAGGTGTAAACAAAACTTATGACTTAATAGTGATCCTTCTGTCAGTTTCTCAGAATATGTGGTTAAAATTTGATTTACTTTTAATATTCTTCAGCAGAGACAATGATTCAAATTGTTACAATGAAGTAACAGACTCCCAAGACTAAAGAGTAGTAACACTGGGAGTATAATAAAGGTTCAAACAAAACTTATGACTTAATTGTGATCCTTCTGTCAGTTTCTCAGAATATGTGGTTAAAATTTGATTTACTTTTAACATTCCTCAGCAGAGACAATGATCCAAATTGTTAAATTGAAGTAACAGACTCCCAAGATTAAAGTGTAGTATCACTGGGAGTGTAATAAAGTTTCAAACAAAACTTATGACTTAATTGTGATCCTTCTGTCAGTTTCTCAGAATTTGTGGTTAAAATTTGATTTACATTTAACATTCTTCAGCAGAGACAATGATCCACATTGTTACAATGAAGTAACAGACTCCCAAGACTAAAGTGCAGTATCACTGGGAGTATAATAAAGGTTCAAACAAAACTTATGACTTAATTGTGATCCTTCTGTCAGTTTCTCAGAATATGTGGTTAAAATATGATTTACTTTTAACATTCTTCAGCAGAGACAATGATCCAAATTGTTACAATGAAGTAACAGACTCCCAAGACTAAAGTGTTGTATCACTGGGTGTATAATAAATGTTCAAACAAAACTTATGACTTAATTGTGATCCATTTGTCAGTTTCTCAGAATATGTGGTTAAAATTTGATTTAATTTTAACATTCTTCAGCAGAGATATTGATCCAAATTGTTACAATGAAGTAACAGACACCCAAGACTAAAGTGTAGTATCACTGGGAGCATAATATAGGTGTAAACAAAACTTATGACTTAATAGTGATCCTTCTGTCAGTTTCTCAGAATATGTGGTTAAAATTTGATTTACTTTTAACATTCTTCAGCAGAGACAATGGTCCAAATTGTTAAATTGAAGTAACAGACTTCCAAGACTAAAGTGTAGTATCACTGGGAGTGTAATAAAGGTTCAAACAAAACTTATGACTTAATTGTGTTCCTTCTGTCAGTTTCTCAGAATATGTGGTTAAAATTTGATTTACATTTAACATTCTTCAGCAGAGACAATGATTCAAATTGTTACAATGAAGTAACAGACTCCCAAGACTAAAGTGTAGTATCACTGGGAGTATAATAAAGGTTCAAACAAAACTTATGACTTAATTGTGATCCTTCTGTCAGTTTCTCAGAATATGTGGTTAAAATTTGATTTACTTTTAACATTCTTCAGCAGAGACAATGATCCAAATTGTTACAATGAAGTAACAGACTCCTAAGACTAAAGTGTAGTATCACTGGGAGTATAATAAAGGTTCAAACAAAACTTATGACTTAATTGTGATCCCTCTGTCAGTTTCTAAGAATATGTGGTTAAAATTTGATTTACTTTTAACATTCTTCAGCAGAGACAATGATCCACATTGTTACAATGAAGTAACAGACTCCCAAGACTAAAGTGTAGTATCACTGGGAGTATAATAAAGGTTCAAACAAAACTTATGACTTAATTGTGATCCTTCTGTCAATTTCTCAGAATATGTGGTTAAAATTTGATTTACTTTTAACATTCTTCAGCAGAGACAATGATCCAAATTGTTACAATGCAGTAACAGACTCCCAAGTCTAAAGTGTAGTATCACTGGGAGTATAATAAAGGTTCAAACAAAACTTATGACTTAATTGTGATCCTTCTGTCAGTTGCTCAGAATATGTGGTAAAAATTTGATTTACTTTTAACATTCTTCAGCAGAGACAATGATCCAAATTGTTACAATGAAGTAACAGACTCCCAAGACTGAAGTGTAGTATCACTGGGAGTATAATAAACGTTCAAACAAAACTTATGACTTAATTGTGATCCTTCTGTCAGTTTCTCAGAATATTTGGTAAAATTTGATTTACTTTTAACATTCTTCAGCAGAGACAATGATCCAAATTGTTACAATGAAGTAACAGACTCCCAAGACTAAAGTGTAGTATCACTGGGAGTATAATAAAGGTTCAAACAAAACTTATGACTTAATTGTGATCCTTCTGTCAGTTTTTCAGAATATGTGGTTAAAATTTGATTTACTTTTAACATTCTTCAGCAGAGACAATGATCCAAATTGTTACAATGAAGTAACAGACTCCCAAGACTAAAGTGTAGTATCACTGGGAGTATAATAAAGGTTCAAACAAAACTTATGACTTAATTGTGATCCTTCTGTCAGTTTCTCAGAATATGTGGTTAAAATTTGATTTACTTTTAACATTCTTCAGGAGAGACAATGATCCAAATTGTTACAATGAAGTAACAGACTCCCAAGACTAAAGTGTATTATCACTGGGAGTATAATAAAGGTTCAAGCAAAACTTATGACTTAATTGTGATCCTTCTGTCAGTTTCTCAGAATATGTGGTTAAAATTTGATTTACTTTTAACATTCTTCAGCAGAGACAATGATCCAAATTGTTACAATGAAGTAACAGACTCCCAAGACTAAAGTGTAGTATCACTGGGAGTATAATTAAGGTTCAAACAAAACTTATGACTTAATTGTGATCCATCTGTCAGTTTCTCAGAATATGTGGTTAAAATTTGATTTAATTTTAACATTCTTCAGCAGAGACATTGATCCAAATTGTTACAATGAAGTAACAGACTCCCAAGACTAAAGTGTAGTATCACTGGGAGCATAATAAAGGAGTAAACAAAACTTATGACTTAATAGTGATCCTTCTGTCAGTTTCTCAGAATATGTGGTTAAAATTTGATTTACTTTTAATATTCATCAGCAGGGACAATGATTCAAATTGTTACAATGAAGTAACAGACTCCCAAGACTAAAGAGTAGTATCACTGGGAGTATAATAAAGGTTCAAACAAAACTTATGTCTTAATTGTGATCCTTCTGTCAGTTTCTCCGAATATGTGGTTAAAATTTGATTTACTTTTAACATTCTTCAGCAGAGACAATGGTGCAAATTGTTAAATTGAAGTAACAGACTCCCAAGACTAAAGTGTAGTATCACTGGGAGTGTAATAAAGGTTCAAACAAAACTTATGACTTAATTGTGATCCTCCTGTCAGTTTCTCAGAATATGTGGTTAAAATTTGATTTACATTTAACATTCTTCAGCAGAGACAATGATCCACATTGTTTCAATGAAGTAACAGACTCCCAAGACTAAAGTGTAGTATCACTGGGAGTATAATAAAGGTTCAAACAAAACTTATGACTTAATTGTGATCCTTCTGTCAATTTCTCAGAATATGTGGTTAAAATTTGATTTACTTTTAACATTCTTCAGCAGAGACAATGATCCAAATTGTTACAATGAAGTAACAGACTCCCAAGTCTAAAGTGTAGTATCACTGGGAGTATAATAAAGTTTCAAACAAAACTTATGACTTAATTGTGATCCTTGTGTCAGTTTCTCAGAATATGTGGCTAAAATTTGACTTACTTTTAACATTCTTCAGCAGAGACAATGATCCAAATAGTTACAATGAAGTAACAGACTCCCAAGACTAATGTGTAGTATCACTGGGAGTATAATAAAGGTTCAAACAAAACTTATGACTTAATTGTGATCCTTCTGTCAGTTTCTCAGAATATGTGGTTAAAATTTGATATACTTTTAACATTCTACAGCAAGGACAATGATCCAAATTGTTACAATGAAGTAACAGACTCCCAAGACTAAAGTGTAGTATCACTGGGAGTATAATGAAGGTTCAAACAAAACTTATGACTTAATTGTGATCCTTCTGTCAGTTTCTCAGAATATGTGGTTAAAATTTGATTTACTTTTAACATTCTTCAGCAGAGACAATGATCCAAATTGTTACAAAGAAGTAACATACTCCCAAGGCTAAAGTGTAGTATCACTGGGAGTATAATAAAGGTTCAAACAAAACTTATGACTTAATTGTGATCCTTCTGTCAGTTTCTCAGAATATGTGGTTAAAATTTGATTTACTTTTAACATTCTTCAGCAGAGACAATGATCCAAATTGTTACAATGAAGTAACAGACTCCCAAGACTAAAGTGTAGTATCACTGGGAGTATAATAAAGGTTCAAACAAAACTTATGACTTAATTGTGATCCTTCTGTCAGTTTCTCAGAACATGTGGTTAAAATTTGATTTACTTTTAACATTCTTCAGCAGAGACGATGGTCCAAATTGTTACAATGAAGTAACAGACTCCCAAGACTACAGTGTAGTATCACTGGGAGTAGAATAAAGGTTCAAACTAAACTTATGACTTAATTGTGATCCATCTGTCAGTTTCTCAGAATATGTGGTAAAAATTTGATTTACTTTTAACATTCTTCAGCACAGACAATGATCCAAATTGTTACAATGAAGTAACAGACTCCCAAGACTAAAGTGTAGTATCACTGGGAGTATAAAAATGTTCAAACAAAACTTATGACTTAATTGTGTTCCTTCTGTCAGTTTCTCAGAATATTTGGTTAAAATTCGATTTACTTTTAACATTCTTCAGCAGAGACAATGATCCAAATTGTTACAATGAAGTAACAGACTCCCAAGACTAAAGTGTAGTATCACTGGGAGTATAATAAAGGTTCAAACAAAACTTATGACTTAATTGTGATCCTTCTGTCAGTTTCTCAGAATATGTGGTTAAAATTTAATTTACTTTTAAAATTCTTCAGCAGAGACATTGGTCCAAATTGAAACAATGAAGTAACAGACCCCCAAGACTAAAGTGTAGTATCACTGGGCGTATAATAAAGTTTCAAACAAAACTTATGACTTAATTGTAATCCTTCTGTCATTCTCTCAGTATATGTGGTTACAATTTCATTTACTTTTAACATTCTTCAGCAGAGACAATGGTCCAAATTGTTACAATGAAGTAACAGACTCCCAAGACAAAAGTGTAGTATCACTGGGAGTATAATAAAGGTTCAAACAAAACTTATGACTTAATTGTGATCCTTCTGTCAGTTTCTCAGAATATGTGGTTAAAATTTGATTTACTTTTAACATTCTTCAGCAGAGACAATGATCCAAATTGTTACAATGAAATAACAGACTCCCAAGACTAAAGTGTAGTATCACTGGGAGTATAATAAAGGTTCAAACAAAACTTATGACTTAATTGTGATCCTTCTGTCATTCTCTCAGTATATGTGGTTACGATTTCATTTACTTTTAACATTCTTCAGCAGAGACAATGGTCCAAATTGTTACAATGAAGTAACAGACACCCAAGACAAAAGTGTAGTATCACTGGGAGTATAATGAAGGTTCAAGCAAAACTTATGACTTAATTGTGATCCTTCTGTCAGTTTCTCAGAATATGTGGTTAAAATTTAATTTACTTTTAACATTCTTCAGCAGAGACAATGATCCAAATTGTTACAATGAAGTAACAGACTCCCAAGACTAAAGTGTAGTATCACTTGGAATATAATAAAGGTACAAACAAAACTTATGACTTAATTGTGATCCTTCTGTCAGTTTCTCAAAATATGTGGTTAAAATATGATTTACTTTTAACATTCTTCAGCAGAGATAATGATCCAAATTGTTACAATGAAGTAACAGACCCCAAGACTAAAGTGTAGTATCACTGGGAGTATAATAAAGGTTCAAACAAAACTTATGACTTAATTGTGATCATTCAGTCAGTTTCTCAGAATATGTGGCTAAAATTTGATTTACTTTTAACAATCTTCAGCAGAGACAATGGTCCAAATTGAAACAATGAAGTAACAGACTCCCAAGACTAAAGTGTAGTATCACTGGGAGTATAATAAAGGTTCAAACAAAACTTATGACTTAATTGTGATCCTTCTGTCATTATCTCAGTATATGTGGTTAAAATTTGATTTACTTTTAACAATCTTCAGCAGAGACAATGGTCCAAATTGTTACAATGAAGTAACAGACTCCCAAGACTAAAGTGTAGTATCACTGGGAGTATAATAAAGGTTCAAATAAAACTTATGATTTGTTTGTGATCCTTCTGTCAGTTTCTCAGAATATGTGGTTAAAATTTGATTTACTTTTAACATTCTTCAGCAGAGACAATGGTCCAAATTGTTACAATGACCTAACAGACTCCCAAGCTTAAAGTGTAGTATCACTGGGAGTATTATAAAGGTTCAAACAAAACTGACGATTTAATTGTGATCCTTCTGTCAGTTCCTCAGAATATGTGGTTAAAATTTGATTTACTTTTAACATTCTTCTGCAGAGACAATGATCCAAATTGTTACAATGAAGTAACGGACTCCCAAGACTAAAGTGTATTATCACTGGGAGTATAATAAAGGTTCAAACAAACTTTATGACTTAATTGTGATCCTTCTGTCAGTTTCTCTGAATATGTGGTTAAAATTTGATTTACTTTTAATATTCTTCAGCAGGGACAATGGTCCAAATTGTTACAATGAAGTAACAGGCTCCCAAGACTAAAGTGTAGTATCACGAGGAGTATAATAAGGGGTTCAAACAAAATTTATGACTTAATTGTGATCCTTCTGTCATTTTCTCATAATATGAGGTTAAAATTTGTTTTACTTTTAACATTCTTCAGCAGAGACAATGTTCCAAATTGTTATAATGAAGTAACAGACTCCCAAGACTAAAGTGTAGTATCACTGGGAGTATAATAAAGGTTCAAACAAAACTTATGACTTAATTGTGATCCTTCTGTCAGTTTCTCAGAATATGTGGTTAAAATTTGATTTACTTTTAACATTCTTCAGCAGAGACAATGGTCCAAATTGTTACAAAGAAGTAACAGACTCCCAAGACTAAAGTGTAGTATCACTGGGAGTATAATAAAGGTACAAACAAAACTTATGACTTAATTGTGATCCTTCTGTCAGTTTCTCAGAATATGTGGTTAAAATTTGATTTACTTTTAACATTCTTCATCAGAGACAATGATCCAAATTGTTACAATGAAGTGACAGACTCCCAAGACTAAAGTGTAGTATCACTGGGAGTATAATAAAGGTTCAAACAAAACTTATGACTTAATTGTGATCCTTCTGTCAGTTTGTCAGAATATGTGGTTAAAATTTGATTTACTTTTAACATTCTTCAGCAGAGATAATGTTCCAAATTGTTACAATCAAGTAACAGACTCCCAAGACTAAAGTGTAGTATCACTGGGAGTATAATAAAGGTTCAAACAAAACTTATGACTTAATTGTGATCCTTCTGTCAGTTTCTCAGAATATGTGGTTAAAATTTGATTTACTTTTAACATTCTTCAGCAGAGACAATGGTCCAAATTGAAACAATTAAGTAACAGACTCCCAAGACTAAAGTGTAGTATCACTGGGAGTATAATAAGGGTTCAAACAAAACTTATGACTTAATTGTGATCCTTCTCTCAGTCTCTCAGAATATGTGGTCAAATTTCATTTACTTTTAACATTCCTCAGCAGAGACAATGGTCCAAATTGTTACAATGAAGTAACAGACTCCCAAGACTAAAGTGTAGTATGACTGGGAGTATAATAAAGGTTCAAACAAAACTTATGACTTAATTGTGATCCTTCTGTCTGTTTCTCAGTATATGTGGTTAAAATTTGATTTGCTTTTAACATTCTTCAGCAGAGACAATGATCCAAATTGTTACAATGAAGTAACAGACTCCCAAGACTAAAGTGTAGTATCACTGGGAGTATAATAAAGGTTCAAACAAAACTTATGATTTAATTGTGATCCTTCTGTCAGTTTCTCAGAATATGAGGTTAAAATTTGATTTACTTTTAACATTCTTCAGCAGAGACAATGATCCAAATTGTTACAATGAAGTAACAGACTCCCAAGACTATAGTATAGTATCACTGGAAGTATAAACAGGTTCAAACAAAACTTATGACTTAATTGTGATCCTTCTGTCAGTTTCTCAGAATATGTGGTTAAAATCTGATTTACTTTTAACATTCTTCAGCAGAGACAATGATCCAAATTGTTACAATGAAGTAACAGACTCCCTAGAATAAAGTGTAGTATCACTGGGAGTATAATAAAGGTTCAAACAAAACTTATGACTTAATTGTGATCCTTCTGTCAGATTCTCAGAATATGTGGTTAAAATTTGATTTACTTTTAACATTTTTCAGCAGAGACAATGGTCCAAATTGTTACAATGAAGTAACAGACTCCCAAGGCTAAAGTGTAGTATCACTGCGAGTATAATAAAGGTTCAATCAAAACTTATGACTTAATTGTGATCCTTCTGTCAGTTTCTCAGAATATGTGGTTAAAATTTGATTTACTTTTAACATTCTTCAGCAGAGACAATGATCCAAATTGTTACAATGAAGTAACAGACTCCCAAGACTAAAGTGTAGTATCACTGGGAGTATAATAAATGTTCAAACAAAACTTATGACTTAATTGTGATCCTACTGTCAGTTTCTCAGTATATGTGGTTAAATTTTGATTTACATTTAATATTCTTCAGCAGAGACAATGATCCAAATTGTTACAATGAAGTAACATACTCCCAAGATTAAAGTGTAGTATCACTGGGAGTATAATAAAGGTTCAAACAAAACTTATGACTTAATTGTGATCCTTCTGTCAGTTTCTCAGAATATGTGGTTAAAATTTGATTTACTTTTAATATTCTTCAGCAGAGACAATGATCCAAATTGTTACAATGAAGTAACAGACCCCAAGACTAAAGTGTATTATCACTGGGAGTATAATAAAGGTTCAAACAAAACTTATGACTTAATTGTGATCCTTCTGTCAGTTTCTCAGAAAATGTGGTTAAAATTTGATTTACTTTTAACATTCTTCAGCAGAGACAATGATCCAAATTGTTACAATGAAGTAACAGACTCCCAAGATTAAAGTGTAGTATCACTGGGAGTATAAAAAGGTTCAAACAAAACTTATGACTTAATTGTGATCCTTCTGTCAGTTTCTCAGAATATGTGGTTAAAATTTGATTTACTTTTAACATTCTTCAGCAGAGACAATGATCCAAATTGTTACAAAGAAGTAACAGACTCCCAAGACTAAAGTGTAGTATCACTGGGAGTATTATAAAGGTTCAAACAAATCTTATGACTTAATTGTGATCCTTCTGTCAGTTTCTCAGAATATGTGGTTAAAATTTGATATACTTTTAACATTCTACAGCAAGGACAATGATCCAAATTGTTACAATGAAGTAACAGACTCCCAAGACTAAAGTGTAGTATCACTGGGAGTATAATGAAGGTTCAAACAAAACTTATGACTTAATTGTGATCCTTCTGTCAGTTTCTCAGAATATGTGGTTAAAATTTGATTTACTTATAACATTCTTCAGCAGAGACAATGATCCAAATTGTTACAATGAAGTAACATACTCCCAAGACTAAAGTGTAGTATCACTGGTAGTATAATAAAGGTTCAAACAAATCTTATGACTTAATTGTGATCCTTCTGTCAGTTTCTCAGAATATGTGGTTAAAATTTGATTTACTTTTAACATTCTTCAGCAGAGACAATGATCCAAATTGTTACAATGAAGTAACAGACTCCCAAGTCTAAAGTGTAGTATCACTGGGAGTATAATAAAGGTTCAAACAAAACTTATGACTTAATTGTGATCCTTCTGTCAGTTTCTCAGAATATGTGGTTAAAATTTGATTTACTTTTAACATTCTTCAGCAGAGACGATGGTCCAAATTGTTACAATGAAGTAACAGACTCCCAAGACTACAGTGTAGTATCACTGGGAGTAGAATATAGGTTCAAACAAAACTTATGACCAGGGAACGGATTTATATGGACTAAAAATATATGAAATATGTAAATATATATGTAGTTATTTTTACCAAAATATGGAATTAAATATGGATTTTTACCAAAATATGGAATTAAATATGGACTTAATATTATAAAAAAATGACTAGTACGTTAAATATTGGTACATTTTAATCAAACTAAACAAAAAATATAATGGACGTACCTTATCTTCCAATGTAGTTTCAACAAAACATAATTTTTATTGTCTGTTACCATAACAATAGGTTACAAACATTTCTTTCAAGTGCTGAAAAGTGAATCTTCTTCTATTGTCTCTGAGGATAGATTTATACTGACTAAAAGAGCGTTCGACGTCACAAGAAGTAACTGGTACATAATTCAATTTCACAATGTCTGCTGGGGATAAGTCCAAGTTAATCTCCACTGTTGATTCACCACTCATCACAGCAACAACCTTTTGTAGTTCTTCATATCCAGGGTTTTTTGAAAGTACAGTGTCCACCTTAGCTCTTACTGCATCTGCAACTTTACCTCTACCACGATTCAGTTGTTCCACAGTACTATTTATAATTTCAAAACTTTCAGATAGTGAAAGGTGCCTATTTTGGAGACTTTTGAGCGTTTTTATGATGCATGAAAATGTATGCTGAATGTGAGCTAAGTCATTCTTCACACTTATGTCACAGGTAACTGTTTTCGCAGTATCAATTGAGACTGCATCTTCAGAGTCCAATGCAAGGAGAACATTGTTAATAGAGTCTATATGTTCGGCATAATATTCAACTGCTTCTAGCCATGTACCCCATCTAGTTAAAATTGGCTTTGGTGGCAATGGAATTTCAGGGTACATTTCTTTCAACACGTTAACTCTACTGGGAGCTTTGAGAAATACTTTTTTCACTGATGAAATCAACAAATCTACTTTAGGGAAATTGTCTCTGACCACTTCTGCCACACGATGAAATGCATGCGCCACACAAGTAAAATGAGTCAATTTAGGATATACAACAGATAATGCTTGTCCAGCTTTGACCATATAAGGGGCAGCATCGCTAATAAAGAATAACACATTATCGTACATAATACCCTTTGGCCACAGGATACCCATAGCTTCGTTGAACAGTTTAACTATAGTTTTGTTATTGCACTTTTCTAGAACATCACAATGTAAAAGAATTCGTTCAGAATATTGTTCACTTAACAAACCGATAACTACATTACCAACAAGTCTACCTTCTTTGTCGGGAGTCTCATCAATGGAAACCCAAATTGAACTATCTTTAATTTCATCTCTTATCTTCTGTATTGTCTCATCGTAGATGGATGGAGCATACGTCTTCCTAAGTGTTGACTCATCCGGGATTGTATGTTGAGTATATTTTTCAAGGAATTCCCTGAAGACCTTATTCTTTAGTTTGTAGAGAGGAATATCAGCAGAGATGAGAGAACGGCACAGGTCGATGTTAAACTCAGATCTTACATTCGATGTTGTTGGTTGTGTTAAAAACAATTGTCTCTGCTTGGAATTTAGTTGTTTGTTGGCCTGATGTTTACTAGTTGTAATGTGTTGTTGCACCAGGAACTTTTGTGTAGATGATACTGCACACTGACACAAATTACAAAATAATATTTTATTGTCAGTTGATAAACCATCTTCTTTAAATTCTGAAATGTAACTTGTTAGTTTTGATTTTAAATTGACTGAATGACGTACTTTTGGCATATTTACCGTCTTTATAGTATGATTTACAAAACTGAACCTATGTGTACTCTGACTGGCATTTAACTGTTGAGCTGCACAACTGAAGTCTGTTAAAAATTTTAAATTAAATTAATACAGTTTTGTAACTTACTTTCCCATTGTTGATAGGACTGCTAATTTTCAAATAACTCTGATGTTAAAGGGATTACTGAACATGTGTTTAAATCTCTATTGTTGAAATGTATTTTTAAAAGTTAATGGAATTTTGTTTTGTTTTATTGTTAAACCTAATATAATATGGACTGTTTTATATGAAATATGGAAAATATATGGAAATTAACGAAAATATGTACTAAACTCTATAATATGGAAAAATATGGAAAATAAAAGTAGGATTTTTCAACCCTACACATTGTGAAACATAAAGATAATGCAAAATATAAATTATATTAGCTTTATAAGTAAATATGTATTTACATATAAATCCTTTCCCTGCTTATGACTTAATTGTGATCCTTCTGTCAGTTTCTCAGAATATGTGGTAAAAATTTGATTTACTTTTAACATTCTTCAGCAGACACAATGATCCAAATTGTTACAATGAAGTAACAGACTCCCAAGACTAAAGTGTAGTATCTCTGGGAGTATAAAAAGGTTCAAACAAAACTTATGACTTAATTGTGATCCTTCTGTCAGTTTCTCAGAATATGTGGTTAAAATTTGATTTACTTTTAACATTCTTCAGCAGAGACAATGATCCAAATTGTTACAAAGAAGTAACAGACTCCCAAGACTAAAGTGTAGTATCACTGGGAGTATAATAAAGGTTCAAACAAAACTTATGACTTAATTGTGATCCTTCTGTCAGTTTCTCAGAATATGTGGTTAAAATTTGATTTACTTTTAACATTCTTCAGCAGAGACAATGGTCCAAATTGAAACAATGAAGTAACAGACCCCCAAGACTAAAGTGTAGTATCACTGGGAGTATAATAAAGTTTCAAACAAAACTTATGACTTAATTGTGATCCTTCTGTCATTCTCTCAGTATATGTGGTTACAATTTCATTTACTTTTAACATTCTTCAGCAGAGACAATGGTCCAAATTGTTACAATGAAGTAACAGACTCCCAAGACAAAAGTGTAGTATCACTGGGAGTATAATAAAGGTTCAAACAAAACTTATGACTTAATTGTGATCCTTCTGTCAGTTTCTCAGAATATGTGGTTAAAATTTGATTTACTTTTAACATTCTTCAGCAGAGACAATGATCCAAATTTTTACAATGAAGTAACAGATTCCCAAGACTAAAATGTAGTATCAGTGGGAGTATAATAAAGGTTCAAACAAAACTTATGATTTAATTGTGAACCTTCTGTCAGTTTCTCAGAATATGTGGTTAAAATTTGATTTACTTTTAACATTCTTCAGCAGAGACAATGATCCAAATTGTTACAATGAAATAACAGACTCCCAAGACTAAAGTGTAGTATCACTGGGAGTATAATAAAGGTTCAAACAAAACTTATGACTTAATTGTGATCCTTCTGTCATTCTCTCAGTATATGTGGTTACAATTTCATTTACTTTTAACATTCTTCAGCAAAGACAATGGTCCAAATAGTTACAATGAAGTAACAGACTCCCAAGACAAAAGTGTAGTATCACTGGGAGTATAATAAAGGTTCAAACAAAACTCATGACTTAATTGTGATCCTTCTGTCAGTTTCTCAGAATATATGGTTAAAATTTGATTTACTTTTAACATTCTTCAGCAGAGACAATGTTCCAAATTGAAACAATGAAGTAACATACTCCCAAGACTAAAGTGTAGTATCACTGGGAGTATAATAAAGGTTCAAACAAAACTTATGACTTAATTGTGATCCTTCTGTCAGTTTCTCAGAATATGTGGTTAAAATTTGATTTACTTTTAACATTCTTCAGCAGAGACAATTATCCACATTGCTACAATGAAGTAACAGACTCCCTAGACTAAAGTGTAGTATCACTTGGAGTATAATAAAGGTACAAACAAAACTTATGACTTAATTGTGATCCTTCTGTCAGTTTCTCAAAATATGTGGTTAAAATTTGATTTACTTTTAACATTCTTCAGCAGAGATAATGATCCAAATTGTTACAATGAAGTAACAGACCCCAAGACTAAAGTGTAGTATCACTGGGAGTATAATAAAGGTTCAAACAAAACTTATGACTTAATTGTGATCATTCTGTCAGTTTCTCAGAATATGTGGCTAAAATTTGATTTACTTTTAACAATCTTCAGCAGAGACAATGGTCCAAATTGAAACAATGAAGTAACAGACTCCCAAGACTAAAGTGTAGTATCACTGGGAGTATAATAAAGGTTCAAACAAAACTTATGATTTAATTGTGATCCCTCTGTCATTATCTCAGTATATGTGGTTAAAATTTCATTTACTTTTAACATTCTTCAGCAGAGACAATGGTCCAAATTGTTACAATGAAGTAACATACTCCCAAGACTAAAGTGTAGTATCACTGGGAGTATAATAAAGGTTCAAATAAAACTTATGATTTAATTGTGATCCTTCTGTCAGTTTCTCAGAATATGTGGTTAAAATTTGATTTACTTTTAACATTCTTCAGCAGAGACAATGGTCCAAATTGTTACAATGAAGTAACAGACTCCCAAGCTTAAAGTGTATTATCACTGGGAGTATAATAAAGGTTCAAACAAAACTGATGATTTAATTGTGATCCTTCTGTCAGTTTCTCAGAATATGTGGTTAAAATTTGATTTACTTTTAACATTCTTCAGCAGAGACAATGATCCAAATTGTTACAATGAAGTAACGGACTCCCAAGACTAAAGTGTATTATCACTGGGAGTATAATAAAGGTTCAAACAAAATTTATGACTTAATTGTGATCCTTCTGTCAGTTTCTCAGAATATGTGGTTAAAATTTGATTTACTTTTAATATTCTTCTGCAGAGACAATGGTCCAAATTGTTGCAATGAAGTAACAGGCTCCCAAGACTAAAGTGTAGTATCACTGGGAGTATAATAAAGGTTCAAACAAAACTTATGACTTAATTGTGATCCTTCTGTCATTTTCTCAGAATATGAGGTTAAAATTTGTTTTACTTTTAACATTCTTCAGCAGAGACAATGTTCCAAATTGTTATAATGAAGTAACAGACTCCCAAGACTAAAGTGTAGTATCACTGGGAGTATAATAAAGGTTCAAACAAAACTTATGACTTAATTGTGACCCTTCTGTCAGTTTCTCAGAATATGTAGTTAAAATTTGACTTACTTTTAACATTCTTCAGCAGAGACAATGATCCAAATTGTTACAATGAAATAACAGATTCCCAAGACTAAAGTGTAGTATCACTGGGAGTATAATAAAGGTTCAAACAAAACTTATGACTTAATTGTGATCCTTCTGTCAGTTTCTCAGAATATGTGGTTAAAATTTGATTTACTATTAACATTCTTCAGCAGAGACAATGGTCCAAATTGTTACAATGAAGTAACAGACTCCCAAGACTAAAGTGTAGTATCACTGGGAGTATAATAAAGGTAAAAACAAAACTTATGACTTAATTGTGATCCTTCTGTCAGTTTCTCAGAATATGTGGTTAAAATTTGATTTACTTTTAACATTCTTCAGCAGAGACAATGATCCAAATTGTTACAATGAAGTGACAGACTCCCAAGACTAAAGTGTAGTATCACTGGGAGCATAATAAAGGTTCAAACAAAACTTATGACTTAATTGTGATCCTTCTGTCAGTTTGTCAGAATATGTGGTTAAAATTTGATTTACTTTTAACATTCTTCAGCAGAGATAATGGTCCAAATTGTTACAATCAAGTAACAGACTCCCAAGACTAAAGTGTAGTATCACTGGGAGTATAATAAAGGTTCACACAAAACTTATGACTTAATTGTGATCCTTCTGTCAGTTTCTCAGAATATGTGGTTAAAATTTGATTTACTTTTAACATTCTTCAGCAGAGACAATGGTCCAAATTGAAACAATGAAGTAACAGACTCCCAAGAATAAAGTGTAGTATCACTGGGAGTATTATAAGGGTTCAAACAAAACTTATGACTTAATTGTGATCCTTCTGTCAGTCTCTCAGAATATGTGGTTAAAATTTCATTTACTTTTAACATTCCTCAGCAGAGACAATGGTCCAAATTGTTACAATGAAGTAACAGACTCCCAAGACTAAAGTGTAGTATCACTGGGAGTATAATAAAGGTTCAAACAAAACTTATGACTTAATTGTGATTCTTCTGTCTGTTTCTCAGAGTATGTGGTTAAAATTTGATTTACTTTTAACATTCCTCAGCAGAGGCAATGATCCAAATTGTTACAATGAAGTAACAGACTCCCAAGACTAAAGTGTAGTATCACTGGGAGTATAATAAAGGTTCAAACAAAACTTATGATTTAATCGTGATCCTTCTGTCAGTTTCTCAGAATATGTGGTTAAAATTTGATTTACTTTTAACATTCTTCAGCAGAGACAATGATCCAAATTGTTACAATGAAGTAACAGACTCCCAAGACTATAGTATAGTATCACTGGGAGTATAAACAGGTTCAAACAAAACTTATGACTTAATTGTGATCCTTCTGTCAGTTTCTCTGAATATGTGGTTAAAATCTGATTTACTTTTAACATTCTTCAGCAGAGACAATGATCCAAATTGTTACAATGAAGTAACAGACTCCCTAGACTAAAGTGTAGTATCACTGGGAGTATAATAAAGGTTCAAACAAAACTTATGACTTAATTGTGATCCTTCTGTCAGTTTCTCAGAATATGTGGTTAAAATTTGATTTACTTTTAACATTTTTCAGCAGAGACAATGGTCCAAATTGTTACAATGAAGTAACAGACTCCCAAGGCTAAATTGTAGTATCACTGCGAGTATAATAAAGGTTCAAACAAAACTTATGAGTTAATTGTGATCCTTCTGTCAGTTTCTCAGAATATGTGGTTAAAATTTGATTTACTTTTAACATTCTTCAGCAGAGACAATGATCCAAATTGTTACAATGAAGTAACAGACTCCCAAGACTAAAGTGTAGTATCACTGGGAGTATAATAAATGTTCAAACAAAACTTATGACTTAATTGTGATCCTTCTGTCAGTTTCTCAGTATATGTGGTTATATTTTCATTTACTTTTAATATTCTTCAGCAGAGACAATGATCCAAATTGTTACAATGAATAACATACTCCCAAGATTAAAGTGTAGTATCACTGGAAGTATAATAAAGGTTCAAACAAAACCTATGACTTAATTGTGATCCTTCTGTCAGTTTCTCAGAATATGTGGTTAAAATTTGATTTACTTTTAATATTCTTCAGCAGAGACAATGATCCAAATTGTTACAATGAAGTAACAGACACCAAGACTAAAGTGTATTATCACTGGGAGTATAATAAAGGTTCAAACAAAACTTAGGACTTAATTGTGATCCTTCTGTCAGTTTGTCAGAAAATGTGGTTAAAATTTGATTTACTTTTAACATTCTTCAGCCGAGACAATGATCCAAATTGTTACAATGAAGTAACAGACTCCCAAGGCCAAAGTGTAGTATCACTGGGAGAATAATAAAGGTTCAAACAAAACCTATGACTTAATTGTGATCCTTCTGTCAGTTTCTCAGAATATGTGGTTAAAATTTGATTTACTTTTAATGTTCTTCAGCAGAGACAATGTTCCAAATTGTTACAATGAAGTAACAGACTCCCAAGACTAAAGTGTAGTATCACTGGGAGTATAATAAAAGTTCAAACAAAACTTATGACTTAATTGTGAACCTTCTGTCAGCTTCTCAGAATATGTGGTTAAAATTTGATTTACTTTTAACATTCTTCAGCAGAGACAATGATCCAAATTGTTACAATGAAGTAACAGACTCCCAAGACTAAAGTGTAATATCACTGGGAGTATAATAAAGGTTCAAACAAAACTTATGACTTAATTGTGATCCTTCTGTCAGTTTCTCAGAATATGTGGTTAAAATTTGATTTACCTTTAACATTCTTCAGCAGAGACAATGATCCAAATTGTTACAATGAAGTAACAGACTCCCAAGACTAAAGTGTAGTATCACTGGGAGTATAATAAAGGTTCAAACAAAACTAATGACTTAATTGTGATCCTTCTGTCAGTTTCTCAGAATATGTGGTTAAATTTTGATTTACTTTTAACATTCTTCAGCAGAGACAATGGTCCAAATTGAAACAATGAAGTAACAGACTCCCAAGACTAAAGTGTAGTATAACTGGGAGTATAATAAGGGTTTAAACAAAACTTATGACTTAATTGTGATCCTCCTGTCAGTTTCTCAGAATATGTGGTTAAAATTTGATTTACTTTTAATGTTCTTCAGCAGAGACAATGTTCCAAATTGTTACAATGAAGTAACAGACTCCCAAGACTAAAGTGTAGTATCACTGGGAGTATAATAAAAGTTCAAACAAAACTTATGACTTAATTGTGAACCTTCTGTCAGCTTCTCAGAATATGTGGTTAAAATTTGATTTACTTTTAACATTCTTCAGCAGAGACAATGATCCAAATTGTTACAATGAAGTAACAGACTCCCAAGACTAAAGTGTAATATCACTGGGAGTATAATAAAGGTTCAAACAAAACTTATGACTTAATTGTGATCCTTGTGTCAGTTTCTCAGAATATGTGGTTAAAATTTGATTTACTTTTAACATTCTTCAGCAGAGACAATGGTCCAAATTGAAACAATGAAGTAACAGACTCCCAAGACTAAAGTGTAGTATCACTGGGAGTATAATAAAGGTACAAACAAAACTTATGACTTAATTTTGATCCTTCTGTCAGTCTCTCAGAATATGTGGTAAAATTTCATTTACTTTTAATATTCTTCAGCAGAGACAATGGTCCAAACTGTTACAATGAAGTAACAGACTCCCAAGACTAAAGTGTAGCATCACTGGGAGTATAATAAAGGTTCAAACAAAACTTATGACAAAATTGTGATCCTTCTTTCAGTTTCTCAGAATATGTGGTTAAAATTTGATTTACTTTTAACATTCTTCAGCAGAGACAATGGTCCAAATTGTTACAATGAAGTAACAGACTCCCAAGCTTAAAGTGTAGTATCACTGGGAATATAATAAAGGTTCAAACAAAACTTATGACTTAATTGTGATCCTTCTGTCAGATTCTCAGAATATGTGGTTAAAATTTGATTTACTTTTAACATTCTTCAGCAGAGACAATGATCCAAATTGTTACAATGAAGTAACAGACTCCCAAGACTAAAGTGTAGTATCACTGGGAGTATAAAAAGGTTCAAACAAAACTTATGACTTAATTGTGATACTTCTGTCAGTTTCTCAGAATATGTGGTTAAAATCTGATTTACTTTTAACATTCTTCAGCAGAGACAATGGTCCAAATTGTTACAATGAAGTAACATACTCCCTAGACTAAAGTGTAGTATCACTGGGAGTATAATAAAGGTTCAAACAAAACTTATGACTTAATTGTGATCCTTCTGTCAGTTTCTCAGAATATGTGGTTAAAATTTGATTTACTTTTAACATTCTTCAGCAGAGACAATGGTCCAAATTGTTACAATGAAGTAACAGACTCCCAAGGCTAGAGTGTAGTATCACTGGGAGTATAATAAAGGTTCAAACAAAACTGATGACTTAATTGTGATCCTTCTGTCAGTTTCTCAGAATATGTGGTTAAAATTTGATTTACTTTTAACATTCCTCAGCAAAGACAATGATCCAAATTGTTACAATGAAGTAACAGACTCTCAAGTCTAAAGTGTGGTATCACTGGGAGTATAATAAAAGTTCAAACAAAACTTATGACTTAATTGTGATCCTTCTGTCAGTTTCTCAGAATATGTGGTTAAAATCTGATTTACTTTTAACATTCTTCAGCAGAGACAATGGTCCAAATTGTTACAATGAAGTAACAGACTCCCAAGACTAAAGTGTAGCATCACTGGGAGTATAATAAAGGTTCAAACAAAACTTATGACTTAATTGTGATCCTTCTGTCAGTTTCTCAGAATATGTGGATAAAATTTGATTTACTTTTAACATTTTTCAGCAGAGACAATGGTCCAAATTGTTACAATGAAGTAACAGACTCCCAAGGCTAAAGTGTAGTATCACTGGGAGTATAATAAAGGTTCAAACAAAACTTATGACTTAATTGTGATCCTTCTGCCAGTTTCTCAGAATATGTGGTTAAAATTTTATTTACTTTTAACATTCTTCAGCAGAGACAATGATCCAAATTGTTACAATGAAGTAACAGACTCCCAAGACTAAAGTGTAGTATCACTGGGAGTATAATAAAGGTTCAAACAAAACTTATGACTTAATTGTGAACCTTCTGTCAGCTTCTCAGAATATGTGGTTAAAATTTGATTTACTTTTAACATTCTTCAGCAGAGACAATGATCCAAATTGTTACAATGAAGTAACAGACTCCCAAGACTAAAGTGTAATATCACTGGGAGTATAATAAAGGTTCAAACAAAACTTATGACTTAATTGTGATCCTTGTGTCAGTTTCTCAGAATATGTGGTTAAAATTTGATTTACTTTTAACATTCTTCAGCAGAGATAATGATCCAAATTGTTACAATGAAGTAACAGACTCACAAGACTAAACTGTAGTATCACTGGGAGTATAATAAAGGTTCAAACAAAACTTGTGACTTAATTGTGATCCTTCTGTCAGTTTCTCAGAATATGTGGTTAAAATTTGTTTTACTTTTAACATTCTTCAGCAGAGACAATGGTCCAAATTGAAACAATGAAGTAACAGACTCCCAAGACTAAAGTGTAGTATCACTGGGAGTATAATAAAGGTACAAACAAAACTTATGACTTAATTGTGATCCTTCTGTCAGTCTCTCAGAATATGTGGTTAAAATTTGATTTACTTTTAACAATCTTCAGCAGAGACAATGGTCCAAACTGTTACAATGAAGTAACAGACTCCCAAGACTAAAGTGTAGTATCACTGGGAGTATAATAAAGGTTCAAACAAAACTTATGACAAAATTGTGATCCTTCTTTCAGTTTCTCAGAATATGTGGTTAAAATTTGATTTACTTTTAACATTCTTCAGCAGAGACAATGGTCCAAATTGTTACAATGAAGTAACAGACTCCCAAGCTTAAAGTGTAGTATCACTGGGAGTATAATAAAGGTTCAAACAAAACTTATGACTTAATTGTGATCCTTCTGTCAGATTCTCAGAATATGTGGTTAAAATTTGATTTACTTTTAACATTCTTCAGCAGAGACAATGATCCAAATTGTTACAATGAAGTAACAGACTCCCAAGACTAAAGTGTAGTATCACTGGGAGTATAAAAAGGTTCAAACAAAACTTATGACTTAATTGTGATCCTTCTGTCAGTTTCTCAAATTATGTGGTTAAATTCTGATTTACTTTTAACATTCTTCAGCAGAGACAATGGTCCAAATTGTTACAATGAAGTAACATACTCCCTAGACTAAAGTGTAGTATCACTGGGAGTATAATAAAGGTTCAAACAAAACTTATGACTTAATTGTGATCCTTCTGTCAGTTTCTCAGAATATGTGGTTAAAATTTGATTTACTTTTAACATTCTTCAGCAGAGACAATGGTCCAAATTGTTACAATGAAGTAACAGACTCCCAAGACTAAAGTGTAGTATCACTGGGAGTATAATAAAGGTACAAACAAAACTTATGACTTAATTTTGATCCTTCTGTCAGTCTCTCAGAATATGTGGTAAAATTTCATTTACTTTTAATATTCTTCAGCAGAGACAATGGTCCAAACTGTTACAATGAAGTAACAGACTCCCAAGACTAAAGTGTAGCATCACTGGGAGTATAATAAAGGTTCAAACAAAACTTATGACAAAATTGTGATCCTTCTTTCAGTTTCTCAGAATATGTGGTTAAAATATGATTTACTTTTAACATTCTTCAGCAGAGACAATGGTCCAAATTGTTACAATGAAGTAACAGACTCCCAAGCTTAAAGTGTAGTATCACTGGGAATATAATAAAGGTTCAAACAAAACTTATGACTTAATTGTGATCCTTCTGTCAGATTCTCAGAATATGTGGTTAAAATTTGATTTACTTTTAACATTCTTCAGCAGAGACAATGATCCAAATTGTTACAATGAAGTAACAGACTCCCAAGACTAAAGTGTAGTATCACTGGGAGTATAAAAAGGTTCAAACAAAACTTATGACTTAATTGTGATACTTCTGTCAGTTTCTCAGAATATGTGGTTAAAATCTGATTTACTTTTAACATTCTTCAGCAGAGACAATGGTCCAAATTGTTACAATGAAGTAACATACTCCCTAGACTAAAGTGTAGTATCACTGGGAGTATAATAAAGGTTCAAACAAAACTTATGACTTAATTGTGATCCTTCTGTCAGTTTCTCAGAATATGTGGTTAAAATTTGATTTACTTTTAACATTCTTCAGCAGAGACAATGGTCCAAATTGTTACAATGAAGTAACAGACTCCCAAGGCTAGAGTGTAGTATCACTGGGAGTATAATAAAGGTTCAAACAAAACTGATGACTTAATTGTGATCCTTCTGTCAGTTTCTCAGAATATGTGGTTAAAATTTGATTTACTTTTAACATTCCTCAGCAAAGACAATGATCCAAATTGTTACAATGAAGTAACAGACTCTCAAGTCTAAAGTGTGGTATCACTGGGAGTATAATAAAAGTTCAAACAAAACTTATGACTTAATTGTGATCCTTCTGTCAGTTTCTCAGAATATGTGGTTAAAATCTGATTTACTTTTAACATTCTTCAGCAGAGACAATGGTCCAAATTGTTACAATGAAGTAACAGACTCCCAAGACTAAAGTGTAGCATCACTGGGAGTATAATAAAGGTTCAAACAAAACTTATGACTTAATTGTGATCCTTCTGTCAGTTTCTCAGAATATGTGGATAAAATTTGATTTACTTTTAACATTTTTCAGCAGAGACAATGGTCCAAATTGTTACAATGAAGTAACAGACTCCCAAGGCTAAAGTGTAGTATCACTGGGAGTATAATAAAGGTTCAAACAAAACTTATGACTTAATTGTGATCCTTCTGCCAGTTTCTCAGAATATGTGGTTAAAATTTTATTTACTTTTAACATTCTTCAGCAGAGACAATGATCCAAATTGTTACAATGAAGTAACAGACTCCCAAGACTAAAGTGTAGTATCACTGGGAGTATAATAAAGGTTCAAACAAAACTTATGACTTAATTGTGAACCTTCTGTCAGCTTCTCAGAATATGTGGTTAAAATTTGATTTACTTTTAACATTCTTCAGCAGAGACAATGATCCAAATTGTTACAATGAAGTAACAGACTCCCAAGACTAAAGTGTAATATCACTGGGAGTATAATAAAGGTTCAAACAAAACTTATGACTTAATTGTGATCCTTGTGTCAGTTTCTCAGAATATGTGGTTAAAATTTGATTTACTTTTAACATTCTTCAGCAGAGATAATGATCCAAATTGTTACAATGAAGTAACAGACTCACAAGACTAAACTGTAGTATCACTGGGAGTATAATAAAGGTTCAAACAAAACTTGTGACTTAATTGTGATCCTTCTGTCAGTTTCTCAGAATATGTGGTTAAAATTTGTTTTACTTTTAACATTCTTCAGCAGAGACAATGGTCCAAATTGAAACAATGAAGTAACAGACTCCCAAGACTAAAGTGTAGTATCACTGGGAGTATAATAAAGGTACAAACAAAACTTATGACTTAATTGTGATCCTTCTGTCAGTCTCTCAGAATATGTGGTTAAAATTTGATTTACTTTTAACAATCTTCAGCAGAGACAATGGTCCAAACTGTTACAATGAAGTAACAGACTCCCAAGACTAAAGTGTAGTATCACTGGGAGTATAATAAAGGTTCAAACAAAACTTATGACAAAATTGTGATCCTTCTTTCAGTTTCTCAGAATATGTGGTTAAAATTTGATTTACTTTTAACATTCTTCAGCAGAGACAATGGTCCAAATTGTTACAATGAAGTAACAGACTCCCAAGCTTAAAGTGTAGTATCACTGGGAGTATAATAAAGGTTCAAACAAAACTTATGACTTAATTGTGATCCTTCTGTCAGATTCTCAGAATATGTGGTTAAAATTTGATTTACTTTTAACATTCTTCAGCAGAGACAATGATCCAAATTGTTACAATGAAGTAACAGACTCCCAAGACTAAAGTGTAGTATCACTGGGAGTATAAAAAGGTTCAAACAAAACTTATGACTTAATTGTGATCCTTCTGTCAGTTTCTCAAATTATGTGGTTAAATTCTGATTTACTTTTAACATTCTTCAGCAGAGACAATGGTCCAAATTGTTACAATGAAGTAACATACTCCCTAGACTAAAGTGTAGTATCACTGGGAGTATAATAAAGGTTCAAACAAAACTTATGACTTAATTGTGATCCTTCTGTCAGTTTCTCAGAATATGTGGTTAAAATTTGATTTACTTTTAACATTCTTCAGCAGAGACAATGGTCCAAATTGTTACAATGAAGTAACAGACGCCCAAGGCTAAAGTGTAGTATCACTGGGAGTATAATAAAGATTCTAACAAAACTGATGACTTAATTGTGATCCTTCTGTCAGTTTCTCAGAATATGTGGTTAAAATTTGATTTACTTTTAACATTCTTCAGCAGAGATAATGATCCAAATTGTTACAATGAAGTAACAGACTCTCAAGACTAAACTGTAGTATCACTGGGAGTATAATAAAAGTTCAAACAAAACTTATGACAAAATTGTGATTCTTCTGTCAGTTTCTCAGAATATGTGGTTAAAATCTGATTTACTTTTAACATTCTTCAGCAGAGACAATGGTCCAAATTGTTACAATGAAGTAACAGACTCCCAAGACTAAAGTGTAGTGTCACTGGGAGTATAATAAAGGTTCAAACAAAACTTATGACTTAATTGTGATCCTTCTGTCAGTTTCTCAGAATATGTGGTTAAAATTTGATTTACTTTTAACATTTTTCAGCAGAGACAATGGTCCAAATTGTTACAATGAAGTAACAGACTCCCAAGGCTAAAGTGTAGTATCACTGGGAGTATAATAAAGGTTCAAACAAAACTTATGACTTAATTGTGATCCTTCTGTCAGTTTCTCAGAATATGTGGTTAAAATTTGATTTACCTTTAACATTCTTCAGCAGAGACAATGATCCAAATTGTTACAATGAAGTAACAGACTCCCAAGACTAAAGTGTAGTATCACTGGGAGTATAATAAAGGTTCAAACAAAACTATTGACTTAATTGTGATCCTTCTGTCAGCTTCTCAGAATATGTGGTTAAATTTTGATTTACTTTTAACATTCTTCAGCAGAGACAATGGTCCAAATTGAAACAATGAAGTAACAGACTCCCAAGACTAAAGTGTAGTATAACTGGGAGTATAATAAGGGTTTAAACAAAACTTATGACTTAATTGTGATCCTCCTGTCAGTCTCTCAGAATATGTGGTTAAAATTTCATTTACTTTTAACATTCCTCAGCAGAGACAATGGTCCAAATTGTTACAATGAAGTAACAGACTACCAAGACTAAAGTGTAGTATCACAGGGAGTATAATAAAGGTTCAAACAAAACTTATGACTTAATTGTGATCCTTCTGTCAGATTCTCAGAATATGTGGTTAAAATTTGATTTACTTTTAACATTCTTCAGCAGAGACAATGATCCAAATTGTTACAATGAAGTAACAGACTCCCAAGACTATAGTATAGTATCACTGGGAGTATAAACAGGTTCAAACAAAACTTATGACTTAATTGTGATCCTTCTGTCAGTTTCTCAGAATATGTGGTTAAAATCTGATTTACTTTTAACATTCTTCAGCAGAGACAATGATCCAAATTGTTACAATGAAGTAACAGACTCCCAAGACTAAAGTGTAGTATCACTGGGAGTATAATAAAGGTTCAAACAAAACTTATGACTTAATTGTGATCCTTCTGTCAGTTTCTCAGTATATGTGGTTAAATTTTGATTTACTTTTAATATTCTTCAGCAGAGACAATGATCCAAATTGTTACAATGAAGTAACATACTCCCAAGGCTAAAGTGTAGTATCACTGGGAGTATAATAAAGGTTCAAACAAAAATTATGACTTAATTGTGAACCTTTTGTCAGCTTCTCAGAATATGTGGTTAAAATTTGATTTACTTTTAACATTCTTCAGCAGAGACAATGATCCAAATTGTTACAATGAAGTAACAGACTCCCAAAACTAAAGTGTAATATCACTGGGAGTATAATAAATGTTCAAACAAAACTTATGACTTAATTGTGATCCTTGTGTCAGTTTCTCAGAATATGTGGTTAAAATTTGATTTACTTTTAACATTCTTCAGCAGAGATAATGGTCCAAATTGTTACAATGAAGTAACAGACTCCCAAGACTAAAGTGTAGTATCACTGGGAGTATAATAAAGGTTCAAACAAAACTTATGACTTAATTGTGATCCTTCTGTCAGTTTCTCAGAATATGTGGTTAAAATTTGTTTTACTTTTAACATTCTTCAGCAGAGACAATGGTCCAAATTGAAACAATGAAGTAACAGACTCCCAAGACTAAAGTGTAGTATCACTGGGAGTATAATAAAGGTTCAAACAAAACTTATGACAAAATTGTGAGCCTTCTTTCAGTTTCTCAGAATATGAGGTTAAAATTTGATTTACTTTTAACATTCTTCAGCAGAGACAATGGTCCAAATTGTTACAATGAAGTAACATACTCCCTAGACTAAAGTGTAGTATCACTGGGAGTATAATAAAGGTTCAATCAAAACTTATGACTTATTTGTGATCCTTCTGTCAGTTTCTCAGAATATGTGGTTAAAATTTTATTTACTTTTAACATTCTTCAGCAGAGACAATGGTCAAAATTGTTACAATGAAGTAACAGACTCCCAAGGCTAAAGTGTACTATCACTGGGAGTATAATAAAGGTTCAAACAAAACTGATGACTTAATTGTGATCCTTCTGTCAGTTTCTCAGAATATGTGGTTAAAATTTGATTTACTTTTAACATTCTTCAGCAGAGATAATGATCCAAATTGTTACAATGAAGTAACAGACTCTCAAGACTAAAGTGTAGTATCACTGGGAGTATAATAAAAGTTCAAACAAAACTTATGACTTAATTGTGATCCTTCTGTAAGTTTCTCAGAATATGTGGTTAAAATCTGATTTACTTTTACCATTCTTCAGCAGAGACAATGGTCCAAATTGTTACAATGAAGTAACAGACTCCCAAGACTAAAGTGTAGTGTCACTGGGAGTATAATAAAGGTTCAAACAAAACTTATGACTTAATTGTGATCCTTCTGTCAGTTTCTCAGAATATGTGGATAAAATTTGATTTACTTTTAACATTTTTCAGCAGAGACAATGGTCCAAATTGTTACAATGAAGTAACAGACTCCCAAGGCTAAAGTGTAGCATCACTGGGAGTATAATAAAGGTTTAAACAAAACTTATGACTTAATTGTGATTCTTCTGTCAGTTTCTCAGAATATGTGGTTAAAATTTGATTTACTTTTAACATTCTTCAGCAGAGACAATGATCCAAATTGTTACAATGAAGTAACAGACTTCCAAGGCTAAAGTGTAGTATCACTGGGAGTATAATAAAGGTTCAAACAAAACTTATGACTTAATTGTGAACCTTCTGTCAGCTTCTCAGAATATGTGGTTAAATTTGATTTACTTTTAACATTCTTCAGCAGAGACAATGATCCAAATTGTTACAATGAAGTAACAGACTCCCAAGACTAAAGTGTAATATCACTGGGAGTATAATAAAGGTTCAAACAAAACTTATGACTTAATTGTGATCCTTGTGTCAGATTCTCAGATTATGTGGTTAAAATTTGATTTACTTTTAACATTCTTCAGCAGAGATAATGGTCCAAATTGTTACAATGAAGTAACAGACTCATAAGAATAAAGTGTAGTATCACTGGGAGTATAATAAAGGTTCAAACAAAACTTATGACTTAATTGTGATCCTTCTGTCAGTTTCTCAGAATATGTGGTTAAAATTTGTTTTACTTTTAACATTCTTCAGCAGAGACAATGGTCCAAATTGAAACTATGAAGTAACAGACTCCCAAGACAAAAGTGTAGTATCACTGGGAGTATAATAAAGGTACAAACAAAACTTATGACTTAATTGTGATCCATCTGTCAGTCTCTCAGAATATGTGGTTAAAATTTCAATTACTTTTAACATTCTTCAGCAGAGACAATGGTCCAAATTGTTACAATGAAGTAACAGACTCCCAGGACTAAAGTGTAGTATTACTGGGAGAATAAAAAGGTTCAAACAAAACTTATGACTTAATTGTGATCCTTCTGTCAGTTTCTCAGAATATGTGGTTAAAATTTGATTTACTTTTAACATTCTTCAGCAGAGATAATGGTCCAAATTGTTACAATGAAGTAACAGACTCCCTAGACTAAAGTGTAGTATCACTGGGAGTATAATAAAGGTTCAAACAAAACTTATGACTTAATTGTGAACCTTCTGTCAGTTTCTCAGAATATGTGGTTAAAATTTGTTTTACTTTTAACATTCTTCAGCAGAGACAATGGTCCAAATTGAAACAATGAAGTAACAGACTCCCAAGACTAAAGTGTAGTATCACTGGGAGTATAATAAAGGTACAAACAAAACTTATGACTTAATTGTGATCCTTCTGTCAGTCTCTCAGAATATGTGGTAAAAATTTCATTTACTTTTAACAATCTTCAGCAGAGACAATGGTCCAAACTGTTACAATGAAGTAACAGACTCCCAAGCTTAAAGTGTAGTATCACTGGGAGTATAATAAAGGTTCAAACAAAACTTATGACTTAATTGTGATCCTTCTGTCAGATTCTCAGAATATGTGGTTAAAATTTGATTTACTTTTAACATTCTACAGCAGAGACAATGACCCAAATTGTTACAATGAAGTAACAGACTCCCAAGACTAAAGTGTAATATCACTGGGAGTATAATAAAGGTTCAAACAAAACTTATGACTTAATTGTGATCCTTGTGTCAGTTTCTCAGAATATGTGGTTAAAATTTGATTTACTTTTAACATTCTTCAGCAGAGATAATGGTCCAAATTGTTACAATGAAGTAACAGACTCATAAGAATAAAGTGTAGTATCACTGGGAGTATAATAAAGGTTCAAACAAAACTTATGACTTAATTGTGATCCTTCTGTCAGTTTCTCAGAATATGTGGTTAAAATTTGTTTTACTTTTAACATTCTTCAGCAGAGACAATGGTCCAAATTGAAACAATGAAGTAACAGACTCCCAAGACAAAAGTGTAGTATCACTGGGAGTATAATATAGGTACAAACAAAACTTATGACTTAATTGTGATCCATCTGTCAGTCTCTCAGAATATGTGGTTAAAATTTCATTTACTTTTAAAATTCTTCAGCAGAGACAATGGTCCAAACTGTTACAATGAAGTAACAGACTCCCAAGACTAAAGTGTAGTATTACTGGGAGTATAATAAAGGTTCAAACAAAACTTTTGACAAAATTGTGGTCCTTCTTTCAGTTTCTCAGAATATGTGGTTAAAATTTGATTTACTTTTAACATTCTTCAGCAGAGACAATGGTCCAAATTGTTACAATGAAGTAACAGACTCCCAAGCTTAAAGTGTAGTATCACTTGGAGTATAATAAAGGTTCAAACAAAACTTATGACTTAATTGTGATCCTTCTGTCAGATTCTCAGAATATGTGGTTAAAATTTGATTTACTTTTAACATTCTTCAGCAGAGACAATGATCCAAATTGTTACAATGAAGTAACTGACTCCCAAGACTAAAGTGTAGTATCACTGGGAGTATAAAAAGGTTCAAACAAAACTTATGACTTAATTGTGATCCTTCTGTCAGTTTCTCAGAATATGTGGTTAAAATTTGATTTACTTTTAACATTCTTCAGCAGAGACAATGATCCAAATTGTTACAATGATGTGACAGACTCCCAAGACTAAAGTGTAGTATCACTGGGAGTATAATAAAGGTTCAAACAAAACTTATGACTTAATTGTGATCCTTCTGTCAGTTTGTCAGAATATGTGGTTAAAATTTGATTTACTTTTAACATTCTTCAGCAGAGATAATGGTCCAAATTGTTACAATCAAGTAACAGACTCCCAAGACTAAAGTGTAGTATCACTGGGAGTATAATAAAGGTTCACACAAAACTTATGACTTAATTGTGATCCTTCTGTCAGTTTCTCAGAATATGTGGTTGAAATTTGATTTACTTTTAACATTCTTCAGCAGAGACAACGGTCCAAATTGAAACAATGAAGTAACAGACTCCCAAGACTAAAGTGTAGTATCACTGGGAGTATAATAAGGGTTCAAACAAAACTTATGACTTAATTGTGATCCTTCTGTCAGTCTCTCAGAATATGTGGTTAAAATTTCATTTACTTTTAACATTCCTCAGCAGAGACAATGGTCCAAATTGTTACAATGAAGTAACAGACTCCCAAGACTAAAGTGTAGTATCACTGGGAGTATAATAAAGGTTCAAACAAAACTTATGACTTAATTGTGATCCTTCTGTCTGTTTCTCAGAGTATGTGGTTAAAATTTGATTTACTTTTAACATTCTTCAGCAGAGACAATGATCCAAATTGTTACAATGAAGTAACAGACTCCCAAGACTAAAGTGTAGTATCACTGGGAGTATAATAAAGGTTCAAAAAAAACTTATGATTTAATTGTGATCCTTCTGTCAGTTTCTCAGAATATGTGGTTAAAATTTGATTTACTTTTAACATTCTTCAGCAGAGACAATGATCCAAATTGTTACAATGAAGTAACAGACTCCCAAGACTATAGTATAGTATCACTGGGAGTATAAACAGGTTCAAACAAAACTTATGACTTAATTGTGATCCTTCTGTCAGTTTCTCTGAATATGTGGTTAAAATCTGATTTACTTTTAACATTCTTCAGCAGAGACAATGATCCAAATTGTTACAATGAAGTAACAGACTCCCTAGACTAAAGTGTAGTATCACTGGGAGTATAATAAAGGTTCAAACAAAACTTATGACTTAATTGTGATCCTTCTGCCAGATTCTCAGAATATGTGGTTAAAATCTGATTTACTTTTAACATTTTTCAGCAGAGACAATGGTCCAAATTGTTACAATGAAGTAACAGACTCCCAAGGCTAAAGTGTAGTATCACTGCGAGTATAATAAAGGTTCAAACAAAACTTATGACTTAATTGTGATCCTTCTGTCAGTTTCTCAGAATATGTGGTTAAAATTTGATTTACTTTTAACATTCTTCAGCAGAGACAATGATCCAAATTGTTACAATGAAGTAACAGACTCCCAAGACTAAAGTGTAGTATCACTGGGAGTATAATAAATGTTCAAACAAAACTTATGACTTAATTGTGATCCTTCTGTCAGTTTCTCAGTATATGTGGTTATATTATGATTTACTTTTAATATTCTTCAGCAGAGACAATGATCCAAATTGTTACAATGAAGTAACATACTCCCAAGATTAAAGTGTAGTATCACTGGGAGTATAATAAAGGTTCAAACAAAATGACTTAATTGTGATCCTTCTGTCAGTTTCTCAGAATATGTGGTTAAAATTTGATTTACTTTTAATATTCTTCAGCAGAGACAATGATCCAAATTGTTACAATGAAGTAACAGACACCAAGACTAAAGTGTATTATCACTGGGAGTATAAACAGGTTCAAACAAAACTTAGGACTTAATTGTGATCCTTCTGTAAGTTTCTCAGAAAATGTGGTTAAAATTTGATTTACTTTTAATATTCTTCAGCAGAGACAATGATCCAAATTGTTACAATGAAGTAACAGACTCCCAAGACCAAAGTGTAGTATCACTGGGAGTATAATAAAGGTTCAAACAAAACCTATGACTTAATTGTGATCCTTCTGTCAGTTTCTCAGAATATGTGGTTAAAATTTGATTTACTTTTAATGTTCTTCAGCAGAGACAATGTTCCAAATTGTTACAATGAAGTAACAGACTCCCAAGACTAAAGTGTAGTATCACTGGGAGTATAATAAAGGTTCAAACAAAACTTATGACTTAATTGTGAACCTTCTGTCAGCTTCTCAGAATATGTGGTTAAAATTTGATTTACTTTTAACATTCTTCAGCAGAGACAATGATCCAAATTGTTACAATGAAGTAACAGACTCCCAAGACTAAAGTGTAATATCACTGGGAGTATAATAAAGGTTCAAACAAAACTTATGACTTAATTGTGATCCTTGTGTCAGTTTCTCAGAATATGTGGTTAAAATTTGATTTACTTTTAACATTCTTCAGCAGAGACAATGGTCCAAATTGAAACAATGAAGTAACAGACTCCCAAGACTAAAGTGTAGTATCACTGGGAGTATAATAAAGGTACAAACAAAACTTATGACTTAATTTTGATCCTTCTGTCAGTCTCTCAGAATATGTGGTAAAATTTCATTTACTTTTAACATTCTTCAGCAGAGACAATGGTCCAAACTGTTACAATGAAGTAACAGACTCCCAAGACTAAAGTGTAGTATCACTGGGAGTATAATAAAGGTTCAAACAAAACTTATGACAAAATTGTGATCCTTCTTTCAGTTTCTCAGAATATGTGGTTAAAATTTGATTTACTTTTAACATTCTTCAGCAGAGACAATGGTCCAAATTGTTACAATGAAGTAACAGACTCCCAAGGCTAGAGTGTAGTATCACTGGGAGTATAATAAATGTTCAAACAAAACTGATGTCTTAATTGTGATCCTTCTGTCAGTTTCTCAGAATATGTGGTTAAAATTTGATTTACTTTTAACATTCCTCAGCAGAGACAATGATCCAAATTGTTACAATGAAGTAACAGACTCTCAAGTCTAAAGTGTGGTATCACTGGGAGTATAATAAAAGTTCAAACAAAACTTATGACTTAATTGTGATCCTTCTGTCAGTTTCTCAGAATATGTGGTTAAAATCTGATTTTCTTTTAACATTCTTCAGCAGAGACAATGGTCCAAATTGTTACAATGAAGTAACAGACTCCCAAGACTAAAGTGTAGTATCACAGGGAGTATAATAAAGTTTCAAACAAAACTTATGACTTAATTGTGATCCTTCTGTCAGATTCTCAGAATATGTGGTTAAAATTTGATTTACTTTTAACATTCTTCAGCAGAGACAATGATCCAAATTGTTACAATGAAGTAACAGACTCCCAAGACTATAGTATAGTATCACTGGGAGTATAAACAGGTTCAAACAAAACTTATGACTTAATTGTGATCCTTCTGTCAGTTTCTCAGAATATGTGGTTAAAATCTGATTTACTTTTAACATTCTTCAGCAGAGACAATGATCCAAATTGTTACAATGAAGTAACAGACTCCCAAGACTAAAGTGTAGTATCACTGGGAGTATAATAAACGTTCAAACAAAACTTATGACTTAATTGTGATCCTTCTGTCAGTTTCTCAGTATATGTGGTTAAATTTTGATTTACTTTTAATATTCTTCAGCAGAGACAATGATCCAAATTGTTACAATGAAGTAACATACTCCCAAGGCTAAAGTGTAGTATCACTGGGAGTATAATAAACGTTCAAACAAAAATTATGACTTAATTGTGAACCTTTTGTCAGCTTCTCAGAATATGTGGTTAAAATTTGATTTACTTTTAACATTCTTCAGCAGAGACAATGATCCAAATTGTTACAATGAAGTAACAGACTCCCAAAACTAAAGTGTAATATCACTGGGAGTATAATAAATGTTCAAACAAAACTTATGACTTAATTGTGATCCTTGTGTCAGTTTCTCAGAATATGTGGTTAAAATTTGATTTACTTTTAACATTCTTCAGCAGAGATAATGGTCCAAATTGTTACAATGAAGTAACAGACTCCCAAGACTAAAGTGTAGTATCACTGGGAGTATAATAAAGGTTCAAACAAAACTTATGACTTAATTGTGATCCTTCTGTCAGTTTCTCAGAATATGTGGTTAAAATTTGTTTTACTTTTAACATTCTTCAGCAGAGACAATGGTCCAAATTGAAACAATGAAGTAACAGACTCCCAAGACTA
This sequence comes from Periplaneta americana, assembly GCF_040183065.1. NCBI lineage: Eukaryota > Metazoa > Arthropoda > Insecta > Blattodea > Blattidae > Periplaneta > Periplaneta americana. The sequence goes on from NC_091131.1 coordinate 185,973,906, forward strand.
AAGTGTAGTATCACTGGGAGTATAATAAAGGTTCAAACAAAACTTATGACAAAATTGTGAGCCTTCTTTCAGTTTCTCAGAATATGAGGTTAAAATTTGATTTACTTTTAACATTCTTCAGCAGAGACAATGGTCCAAATTGTTACAATGAAGTAACATACTCCCTAGACTAAAGTGTAGTATCACTGGGAGTATAATAAAGGTTCAATCAAAACTTATGACTTATTTGTGATCCTTCTGTCAGTTTCTCAGAATATGTGGTTAAAATTTTATTTACTTTTAACATTCTTCAGCAGAGACAATGGTCCAAATTGTTACAATGAAGTAACAGACTCCCAAGTCTAAAGTGTAGTATCACTGGGAGTATAATAAAGGTTCAAACAAAACTGATGACTTAATTGTGATCCTTCTGTCAGTTTCTCAGAATATGTGGTTAAAATTTGATTTACTTTTAACATTCTTCAGCAGAGATAATGATCCAAATTGTTACAATGAAGTAACAGACTCTCAAGACTAAAGTGTAGTATCACTGGGAGTATAATAAAAGTTCAAACAAAACTTATGACTTAATTGTGATCCTTCTGTAAGTTTCTCAGAATATGTGGTTAAAATCTGATTTACTTTTACCATTCTTCAGCAGAGACAATGGTCCAAATTGTTACAATGAAGTAACAGACTCCCAAGACTAAAGTGTAGTGTCACTGGGAGTATAATAAAGGTTCAAACAAAACTTATGACTTAATTGTGATCCTTCTGTCAGTTTCTCAGAATATGTGGATAAAATTTGATTTACTTTTAACATTTTTCAGCAGAGACAATGGTCCAAATTGTTACAATGAAGTAACAGACTCCCAAGGCTAAAGTGTAGCATCACTGGGAGTATAATAAAGGTTTAAACAAAACTTATGACTTAATTGTGATCCTTCTGTCAGTTTCTCAGAATATGTGGTTAAAATTTGATTTACTTTTAATATTCTTCAGCAGAGACAATGATCCAAATTGTTACAATGAAGTAACAGACTTCCAAGGCTAAAGTGTAGTATCACTGGGAGTATAATAAAGGTTCAAACAAAACTTATGACTTAATTGTGAACCTTCTGTCAGCTTCTCAGAATATGTGGTTAAAATTTGATTTACTTTTAACATTCTTCAGCAGAGACAATGATCCAAATTGTTACAATGAAGTAACAGACTCCCAAGACTAAAGTGTAATATCACTGGGAGTATAATAAAGGTTCAAACAAAACTTATGACTTAATTGTGATCCTTGTGTCAGATTCTCAGAATATGTGGTTAAAATTTGATTTACTTTTAACATTCTTCAACAGAGATAATGGTCCAAATTGTTACAATGAAGTAACAGACTCATAAGAATAAAGTGTAGTATCACTGGGAGTATAATAAAGGTTCAAACAAAACTTATGACTTAATTGTGATCCTTCTGTCAGTTTCTCAGAATATGTGGTTAAAATTTGTTTTACTTTTAACATTCTTCAGCAGAGACAATGGTCCAAATTGAAACTATGAAGTAACAGACTCCCAAGACAAAAGTGTAGTATCACTGGGAGTATAATAAAGGTACAAAAAAAATTATGACTTAATTGTGATCCATCTGTCAGTCTCTCAGAATATGTGGTTAAAATTTCAATTACTTTTAACATTCTTCAGCAGAGACAATGGTCCAAACTGTTACAATGAAGTAACAGACTCCCAAGACTAAAGTGTAGTATCACTGGGAGAATAAAAAGGTTCAAACAAAACTTATGACTTAATTGTGATCCTTCTGTCAGTTTCTCAGAATATGTGGTTAAAATTTGATTTACTTTTAACATTCTTCAGCAGAGATAATGGTCCAAATTGTTACAATGAAGTAACAGACTCCCTAGACTAAAGTGTAGTATCACTGGGAGTATAATAAAGGTTCAAACAAAACTTATGACTTAATTGTGAACCTTCTGTCAGTTTCTCAGAATATGTGGTTAAAATTTGTTTTACTTTTAACATTCTTCAGCAGAGACAATGGTCCAAATTGAAACAATGAAGTAACAGACTCCCAAGACTAAAGTGTAGTATCACTGGGAGTATAATAAAGGTACAAACAAAACTTATGACTTAATTGTGATCCTTCTGTCAGTCTCTCAGAATATGTGGTAAAAATTTCATTTACTTTTAACAATCTTCAGCAGAGACAATGGTCCAAACTGTTACAATGAAGTAACAGACTCCCAAGCTTAAAGTGTAGTATCACTGGGAGTATAATAAAGGTTCAAACAAAACTTATGACTTAAATGTGATCCTTCTGTCAGATTCTCAGAATATGTGGTTAAAATTTGATTTACTTTTAACATTCTTCAGCAGAGACAATGACCCAAATTGTTACAATGAAGTAACAGACTCCCAAGACTAAAGTGTAATATCACTGGGAGTATAATAAAGGTTCAAACAAAACTTATGACTTAATTGTGATCCTTGTGTCAGTTTCTCAGAATATGTGGTTAAAATTTGATTTACTTTTAACATTCTTCAGCAGAGATAATGGTCCAAATTGTTACAATGAAGTAACAGACTCATAAGAATAAAGTGTAGTATCACTGGGAGTATAATAAAGGTTCAAACAAAACTTATGACTTAATTGTGATCCTTCTGTCAGTTTCTCAGAATATGTGGTTAAAATTTGTTTTACTTTTAACATTCTTCAGCAGAGACAATGGTCCAAATTGAAACAATGAAGTAACAGACTCCCAAGACAAAAGTGTAGTATCACTGGGAGTATAATATAGGTACAAACAAAACTTATGACTTAATTGTGATCCATCTGTCAGTCTCTCAGAATATGTGGTTAAAATTTCATTTACTTTTAAAATTCTTCAGCAGAGACAATGGTCCAAACTGTTACAATGAAGTAACAGACTCCCAAGACTAAAGTGTAGTATTACTGGGAGTATAATAAAGGTTCAAACAAAACTTTTGACAAAATTGTTATCCTTCTTTCAGTTTCTCAGAATATGTGGTTAAAATTTGATTTACTTTTAACATTCTTCAGCAGAGACAATGGTCCAAATTGTTACAATGAAGTAACAGACTCCCAAGCTTAAAGTGTAGTATCACTTGGAGTATAATAAAGGTTCAAACAAAACTTATGACTTAATTGTGATCCTTCTGTCAGATTCTCAGAATATGTGGTTAAAATTTGATTTACTTTTAACATTCTTCAGCAGAGACAATGATCCAAATTGTTACAATGAAGTAACTGACTCCCAAGACTAAAGTGTAGTATCACTGGGAGTATAAAAAGGTTCAAACAAAACTTATGACTTAATTGTGATCCTTCTGTCAGTTTCTCAGAATATGTGGTTAAAATTTGATTTACTTTTAACATTCTTCAGCAGAGACAATGATCCAAATTGTTACAATGAAGTGACAGACTCCCAAGACTAAAGTGTAGTATCACTGGGAGTATAATAAAGGTTCAAACAAAACTTATGACTTAATTGTGATCCTTCTGTCAGTTTGTCAGAATATGTGGTTAATATTTGATTTACTTTTAACATTCTTCAGCAGAGATAATGGTCCAAATTGTTACAATCAAGTAACAGACTCCCAAGACTAAAGTGTAGTATCACTGGGAGTATAATAAAGGTTCACACAAAACTTATGACTTAATTGTGATCCTTCTGTCAGTTTCTCAGAATATGTGGTTGAAATTTGATTTACTTTTAACATTCTTCAGCAGAGACAACGGTCCAAATTGAAACAATGAAGTAACAGACTCCCAAGACTAAAGTGTAGTATCACTGGGAGTATAATAAGGGTTCAAACAAAACTTATGACTTAATTGTGATCCTTCTGTCAGTCTCTCAGAATATGTGGTTAAAATTTCATTTACTTTTAACATTCCTCAGCAGAGACAATGGTCCAAATTGTTACAATGAAGTAACAGACTCCCAAGACTAAAGTGTAGTATCACTGGGAGTATAATAAAGGTTCAAACAAAACTTATGACTTAATTGTGATCCTTCTGTCTGTTTCTCAGAGTATGTGGTTAAAATTTGATTTACTTTTAACATTCTTCAGCAGAGACAATGATCCAAATTGTTACAATGAAGTAACAGACTCCCAAGACTAAAGTGTAGTATCACTGGGAGTATAATAAAGGTTCAAAAAAAACTTATGATTTAATTGTGATCCTTCTGTCAGTTTCTCAGAATATGTGGTTAAAATTTGATTTACTTTTAACATTCTTCAGCAGAGACAATGATCCAAATTGTTACAATGAAGTAACAGACTCCCAAGACTATAGTATAGTATCACTGGGAGTATAAACAGGTTCAAACAAAACTTATGACTTAATTGTGATCCTTCTGTCAGTTTCTCTGAATATGTGGTTAAAATCTGATTTACTTTTAACATTCTTCAGCAGAGACAATGATCCAAATTGTTACAATGAAGTAACAGACTCCCTAGACTAAAGTGTAGTATCACTGGGAGTATAATAAAGGTTCAAACAAAACTTATGACTTAATTGTGATCCTTCTGCCAGATTCTCAGAATATGTGGTTAAAATTTGATTTACTTTTAACATTTTTCAGCAGAGACAATGGTCCAAATTGTTACAATGAAGTAACAGACTCCCAAGGCTAAAGTGTAGTATCACTGCGAGTATAATAAACGTTCAAACAAAACTTATGACTTAATTGTGATCCTTCTGTCAGTTTCTCAGAATATGTGGTTAAAATTTGATTTACTTTTAACATTCTTCAGCAGAGACAATGATCCAAATTGTTACAATGAAGTAACAGACTCCCAAGACTAAAGTGTAGTATCACTGGGAGTATAATAAATGTTCAAACAAAACTTATGACTTAATTGTGATCCTTCTGTCAGTTTCTCAGTATATGTGGTTATATTATGATTTACTTTTAATATTCTTCAGCAGAGACAATGATCCAAATTGTTACAATGAAGTAACATACTCCCAAGATTAAAGTGTAGTATCACTGGGAGTATAATAAAGGTTCAAACAAAACTTATGACTTAATTGTGATCCTTCTGTCAGTTTCTCAGAATATGTGGTTAAAATTTGATTTACTTTTAATATTCTTCAGCAGAGACAATGATCCAAATTGTTACAATGAAGTAACAGACACCAAGACTAAAGTGTATTATCACTGGGAGTATAAACAGGTTCAAACAAAACTTAGGACTTAATTGTGATCCTTCTGTCAGTTTCTCAGAAAATGTGGTTAAAATTTGATTTACTTTTAATATTCTTCAGCAGAGACAATGATCCAAATTGTTACAATGAAGTAACAGACTCCCAAGACCAAAGTGTAGTATCACTGGGAGTATAATAAAGGTTCAAACAAAACCTATGACTTAATTGTGATCCTACTGTCAGTTTCTCAGAATATGTGGTTAAAATTTGATTTACTTTTAATGTTCTTCAGCAGAGACAATGTTCCAAATTGTTACAATGAAGTAACAGACTCCCAAGACTAAAGTGTAGTATCACTGGGAGTATAATAAAGGTTCAAACAAAACTTATGACTTAATTGTGAACCTTCTGTCAGCTTCTCAGAATATGTGGTTAAAATTTGATTTACTTTTAACATTCTTCAGCAGAGACAATGGTCCAAATTGTTACAATGAAGTAACAGACTCCCAAGACTAAAGTGTAATATCACTGGGAGTATAATAAAGGTTCAAACAAAACTTATGACTTAATTGTGATCCTTGTGTCAGTTTCTCAGAATATGTGGTTAAAATTTGATTTACTTTTAACATTCTTCAGCAGAGACAATGGTCCAAATTGAAACAATGAAGTAACAGACTCCCAAGACTAAAGTGTAGTATCACTGGGAGTATAATAAATGTACAAACAAAACTTATGACTTAATTTTGATCCTTCTGTCAGTCTCTCAGAATATGTGGTAAAATTTCATTTACTTTTAACATTCTTCAGCAGAGACAATGGTCCAAACTGTTACAATGAAGTAACAGACTCCCAAGACTAAAGTGTAGTATCACTGGGAGTATAATAAAGGTTCAAACAAAACTTATGACAAAATTGTGATCCTTCTTTCAGTTTCTCAGAATATGTGGTTAAAATTTGATTTACTTTTAACATTCTTCAGCAGAGACAATGGTCCAAATTGTTACAATGAAGTAACAGACTCCCAAGACTAAAGTGTAGTATCACTGGGAGTATAATAAAGGTTCAAACAAAACTTATGACTTAATTGTGATCCTTCTGTCAAATTCTCAGATTATGTGGTTAAAATTTGATTTACTTTTAACATTCTTCAGCAGAGACAATGATCCAAATTGTTACAATGAAGTAACAGACTCCCAAGACTAAAGTGTAGTATCACTGGGAGTATAAAAAGGTTCAAACAAAACTTATGACTTAATTGTGATCCTTCTGTCAGTTTCTCAGAATATGTGGTTAAAATCTGATTTACTTTTAACATTCTTCAGCAGAGACAATGGTCCAAATTGTTACAATGAAGTAACATACTCCCTAGACTAAAGTGTAGTATCACTGGGAGTATAATAAAGGTTCAAACAAAACTTATGACTTAATTGTGATCCTTCTGTCAGTTTCTCAGAATATGTGGTTAAAATTTGATTTACTTTTAACATTCTTCTGCAGAGACAATGATCCAAATTGTTACAATGAAGTAACAGACTCCCAAGGCTAGAGTGTAGTATCACTGGGAGTATAATAAAGGTTCAAACAAAACTGATGACTTAATTGTGATCCTTCTGTCAGTTTCTCAGAATATGTGGTTAAAATTTGATTTACTTTTAACATTCCTCAGCAGAGACAATGATCCAAATTGTTACAATGAAGTAACAGACTCTCAAGTCTAAAGTGTGGTATCACTGGGAGTATAATAAAAGTTCAAACAAAACTTATGACTTCATTGTGATCCTTCTGTCAGTTTCTCAGAATATGTGGTTAAAATCTGATTTACTTTTAACATTCTTCACCAGAGACAATGGTCCAAATTGTTACAATGAAGTAACAGACTCCCAAGACTAAAGTGTAGTGTCACTGGGAGTATAATAAAGGTTCAAACAAAACTTATGACTTAATTGTGATCCTTCTGTCAGTTTCTCAGAATATGTGGTTAAAATTTTATTTACTTTTAACATTCTTCAGCAGAGACAATGATCCAAATTGTTACAATGAAGTAACAGACTCCCAAGACTAAAGTGTAGTATCACTGGGAGTATAATAAAGGTTCAAACAAAACTTATGACTTAATTGTGAAGCTTCTGTCAGCTTCTCAGAATATGTGGTTAAAATTTGATTTACTTTTAACATTCTTCAGCAGAGACAATGATCCAAATTGTTACAATGAAGTAACAGACTCCCAAGACTAAAGTGTAATATCACTGGGAGTATAATAAAGGTTCAAACAAAACTTATGACTTAATTGTGATCCTTGTGTCAGTTTCTCAGAATATGTGGTTAAAATTTGATTTACTTTTAACATTCTTCAGCAGAGATAATGGTCCAAATTGTTACAATGAAGTAACAGACTCCCAAGACTAAAGTGTCGTATCACTGGGAGTATAATAAAGGTTAAAACAAAACTTATGACTTAATTGTGAACCTTCTGTCAGTTTCTCAGAATATGTGGTTAAAATTTGTTTTACTTTTAACATTCTTCAGCAGAGACAATGGTCCAAATTGAAACAATGAAGTAACAGACTCCCAAGACTAAAGTGTAGTATCACTGGGAGTATAATAAAGGTACAAACAAAACTTATGACTTAATTGTGATCCTTCTGTCAGTCTCTCAGAATATGTGGTAAAAATTTCATTTACTTTTAACAATCTTCAGCAGAGACAATGGTCCAAACTGTTACAATGAAGTAACAGACGCCCAAGACTAAAGTGTAGTATCACTGGGAGTATAATAAAGGTTCAAACAAAACTTATGACAAAATTGTGATCCTTCTTTCAGTTTCTCAGAATATGTGGTTAAAATTTGATTTACTTTTAACATTCTTCAGCAGAGACAATGGTCCAAATTGTTACAATGAAGTAACAGACTCCCAAGCTTAAAGTGTAGTATCACTGGGAGTATAATAAAGGTTCAAACAAAACTTATGACTTAATTGTGATCCTTCTGTCAGATTCTCAGAATATGTGGTTAAAATTTGATTTACTTTTAACATTCTTCAGCAGAGACAATGATCCAAATTGTTACAATGAAGTAACAGACTCCCAAGACTAAAGTGTAATATCACTGGGAGTATAATAAAGGTTCAAACAAAACTTATGACTTAATTGTGATCCTTGTGTCAGTTTCTCAGAATATGTGGTTAAAATTTGATTTACTTTTAACATTCTTCAGCAGAGATAATGGTCCAAATTGTTACAATGAAGTAACAGACTCATAAGAATAAAGTTTAGTATCACTGGGAGTATAATAAAGGTTCAAACAAAACTTATGAATTAATTGTGATCCTTCTGTCAGTTTCTCAGAATATGTGGTTAAAATTTGTTTTACTTTTAACATTCTTCAGCAGAGACAATGGTCCAAATTGAAACAATGAAGTAACAGACTCCCAAGACAAAAGTGTAGTATCACTGGGAGTATAATAAAGGTACAAACAAAACTTATGACTTAATTGTGATCCATCTGTCAGTCTCTCAGAATATGTGGTTAAAATTTCATTTACTTTTAAAATTCTTCAGCAGAGACAATGGTCCAAACTGTTACAATGAAGTAACAGACTCCCAAGACTAAAGTGTTGTATTACTGGGAGTATAATAAAGGTTCAAACAAAACTTATGACAAAATTGTGATCCTTCTTTCAGTTTCTCAGAATATGTGGTTAAAATTTGATTTACTTTTAACATTCTTCAGCAGAGACAATGGTCCAAATTGTTACAATGAAGTAACAGACTCCCAAGCTTAAAGTGTAGTATCACTTGGAGTATAATAAAGGTTCAAACAAAACTTATGACTTAATTGTGATCCTTCTGTCAGATTCTCAGAATATGTGGTTAAAATTTGATTTACTTTTAACATTCTTCAGCAGAGACAATGATCCAAATTGTTACAATGAAGTAACAGACTCCCAAGACTAAAGTGTAGTATCACTGGGAGTATAAAAAGGTTCAAACAAAACTTATGACTTAATTGTGATCCTTCTGTCAGTTTCTCAGAATATGTGGTTAAAATTTGATTTACTTTTAACATTCTTCAGCAGAGACAATGATCCAAATTGTTACAATGAAGTGACAGTCTCCCTAGACTAAAGTGTAGTATCACTGGGAGTATAATAAAGGTTCAAACAAAACTTATGACTTAATTGTGATCCTTCTGTCAGTTTGTCAGAATATGTGGTTAAAATTTGATTTACTTTTAACATTCTTCAGCAGAGATAATGGTCCAAATTGTTACAATCAAGTAACAGACTCCCAAGACTAAAGTGTAGTATCACTGGGAGTATAATAAAGGTTCACACAAAACTTATGACTTAATTGTGATCCTTCTGTCAGTTTCTCAGAATATGTGGTTAAAATTTGATTTACTTTTAACATTCTTCAGCAGAGACAATGGTCCAAATTGAAGCAATGAAGTAACAGACTCCCAAGACTAAAGTGTAGTATCACTGGGAGTATAATAAGGGTTCAAACAAAACTTATGACTTGATTGTGATCCTTCTGTCAGTCTCTCAGAATAGGTGGTTAAAATTTCATTTACTTTTAACATTCCTCAGCAGAGACAATGGTCCAAATTGTTACAATGAAGTAACAGACTCCCAAGACTAAAGTGTAGTATCACTGGGAGTATAATAAAGGTTCAAAGAAAACTTATGACTTAATTGTGATCCTTCTGTCTGTTTCTCAGAGTATGTGGTTAAAATTTGATTTACTTTTAACATTCTTCAGCACAGACAATGATCCAAATTGTTACAATGAAGTAACAGACTCCCAAGACTAAAGTGTAGTATCACTGGGAGTATAATAAAGGTTCAAAAAAAACTTATGATTTAATTGTGATCCTTCTGTCAGTTTCTCAGAATATGTGGTTAAAATTTGATTTACTTTTAACATTCTTCAGCAGAGACAATGATCCAAATTGTTACAATGAAGTAACAGACTCCCAAGACTATAGTATAGTATCACTGGGAGTATAAACAGGTTCAAACAAAACTTATGACTTAATTGTGATCCTTCTGTCAGTTTCACTGAATATGTGGTTAAAATCTGATTTACTTTTAACATTCTTCAGCAGAGACAATGATCCAAATTGTTACAATGAAGTAACAGACTCCCTAGACTAAAGTGTAGTATCACTGGGAGTATAATAAAGGTTCATACAAAACTTATGACTTAATTGTGATCCTTCTGTCAGATTCTCAGAATATGTGGTTAAAATTTGATTTACTTTTAACATTTTTCAGCAGAGACAATGGTCCAAATTGTTACAATGAAGTAACAGACTCCCAGGGCTAAAGTGTAGTATCACTGCGAGTATAATAAAGGTTCAAACAAAACTTATGACTTAATTGTGATCCTTCTGTCAGTTTCTCACAATATGTGGTTAAAATTTGATTTACTTTTAACATTCTTCAGCAGAGACAATGTTCCAAATTGTTACAATGAAGTAACAGACTCCCAAGACTAAAGTGTAGTATCACTGGGAGTATAATAAATGTTCAAACAAAACTTATGACTTAATTGTGATCCTTCTGTCAGTTTCTCAGTATATGTGGTTATATTTTGATTTACTTTTAATATTCTTCAGCAGAGACAATGATCCAAATTGTTACAATGAAGTAACATACTCCCAAGATTAAAGTGTAGTATCACTGGGAGTATAATAAAGGTTCAAACAAAACTTAAGACTTAATTGTGATCCTTCTGTCAGTTTCTCAGAATATGTGGTTAAAATTTGATTTACTTTTAATATTCTTCAGCAGAGACAATGATCCAAATTGTTACAATGAAGTAACAGACACCAAGACTAAAGTGTATTATCACTGGGAGTTTAATAAAGGTTCAAACAAAACTTAGGACTTAATTGTGATCCTTCTGTCAGTTTCTCAGAAAATGTGGTTAAAATTTGATTTACTTTTAACATTCTTCAGCAGAGACAATGATCCAAATTGTTACAATGAAGTAACAGACTCCCAAGACCAAAGTGTAATATCACTGGGAGTATAATAAAGGTTCAAACAAAACCTATGACTTAATTGTGATCCTTCTGTCAGTTTCTCAGAATATGTGGTTATAATTTGATTTACTTTTAATGTTCTTCAGCAGAGACAATGTTCCAAATTGTTACAATGAAGTAACAGACTCCCAAGACTAAAGTGTAGTATCACTGGGAGTATAATAAAGGTTCAAACAAAACTTATGACTTAATTGTGAACCTTCTGTCAGCTTCTCAGAATATGTGGTTAAAATTTGATTTACTTTTAACATTCTTCAGCAGAGACAATGGTCCAAATTGTTACAATGAAGTAACAGACTCCCAAGACTAAAGTGTAATATCACTGGGAGTATAATAAAGGTTCAAACAAAACTTATGACTTAATTGTGATCCTTGTGTCAGTTTCTCAGAATATGTGGTTAAAATTTGATTTACTTTTAACATTCTTCAGCAGAGACAATGGTCCAAATTGAAACAATGAAGTAACAGACTCCCAAGACTAAAGTGTAGTATCACTGGGAGTATAAAAAGGTTCAAACAAAACTTATGACTTAATTGTGATCCTTCTGTCAGTTTCTCAGAATATGTGGTTAAAATCTGATTTACTTTTAATATTCTTCAGCAGAGACAATGGTCCAAATTGTTACAATGAAGTAACATACTCCCTAGACTAAAGTGTAGTATCACTGGGAGTATAATAAAGGTTCAAAAAAAACTTATGACTTAATTGTGATCCTTCTGTCAGTTTCTCAGAATATGTGATTAAAATTTGATTTACTTTTAACATTCTTCAGCAGAGACAATGGTCCAAATTGTTACAATGAAGTAACAGACTCCCAAGGCTAGAGTGTAGTATCACTGGGAGTATAATAAAGGTTCAAACAAAACTGATGACTTAATTGTGATCCTTCTGTCATTTTCTCAGAATATGGGGTTAAAATTAGATTTACTTTTAACATTCCTCAGCAGAGACAATGATCCAAATTGTTACAATGAAGTAACAGACTCTCAAGTCTAAAGTGTGGTATCACTGGGAGTATAATAAAAGTTCAAACAAAACTTATGACTTAATTGTGATCCTTCTGTCAGTTTCTCAGAATATGTGGTTAAAATCTGATTTACTTTTATCATTCTTCAGCAGAGACAATGGTCCAAATTGTTACAATGAAGTAACAGACTCCCAAGACTAAAGTGTAGTGTCACTGGGAGTATAATAAAGGTTCAAACAAAACTTATGACTTAATTGTGATCCTTCTGTCAGTTTCTCAGAATATGTGGTTAAAATTTGATTTACTTTTAACATTTTTCAGCAGAGACAATGGTCCAAATTGTTACAATGAAGTAACAGACTCCCAAGGCTAAAGTGTAGTATCACTGGGAGTATAATGAAGGTTCAAACAAAACTTATGACTTAATTGTGATCCTTCTGTCAGTTTCTCAGAATATGTGGTTAAAATTTGATTTACTTTTAACATTCTTCAGCAGAGACAATGATCCAAATTGTTACAATGAAGTAACAGACTCCCAAGACTAAAGTGTAGTATCACTGGGAGTATAATAAAGGTTCAAACAAAACTTATGTCTTAATTGTGAACCTTCTGTCAGCTTCTCAGAATATGTGGTTAAAATTTGATTTACTTTTAACATTCTTCAGCAGAGACAATGATCCAAATTGTTACAATGAAGTAACAGACTCCCAAGACTAAAGTGTAATATCACTGGGAGTATAATAAAGGTTCAAACAAAACTTATGACTTAATTGTGATCCTTGTGTCAGTTTCTCAGAATATGTGGTTAAAATTTGATTTACTTTTAACATTCTTCAGCAGAGATAATGGTCCAAATTCTTACAATGAAGTAACAGACTCCCAAGACTAAAGTGTAGTATCACTGGGAGTATAATAAAGGTTCAAACAAAACTTATGACTTAATTGTGATCCTTCTGTCAGTTTCTCAGAATATGTGGTTAAAATTTATTTTACTTTTAACATTCTTCAGCAGAGACAATGGTCCAAATTGAAACAATGAAGTAACAGACTCCCAAGACTAAAGTGTAGTATCACTGGGAGTATAATAAAGGTACAAACAAAACTTATGACTTAATTGTGATCCTTCTGTCAGTCTCTCAGAATATGTGGTTAAAATTTCATTTACTTTTAACAATCTTCAGCAGAGACAATGGTCCAAACTGTTACAATGAAGTAACAGACTCCCAAGACTAAAGTGTAGTATCACTGGGAGTATAATAAAGGTTCAAACAAAACTTATGACAAAATTGTGATCCTTCTTTCAGTTTCTCAGAATATGTGGTTAAAATTTGATTTACTTTTAACATTCTTCAGCAGAGACAATGGTCCAAATTGTTACAATGAAGTAACAGACTCCCAAGCTTAAAGTGTAGTATCACTGGGAGTATAATAAAGGTTCAAACAAAACTTATGACTTAATTGTGATCCTTCTGTCAGATTCTCAGAATATGTGGTTAAAATTTGATTTACTTTTAACATTCTTCAGCAGAGACAATGATCCAAATTGTTACAATGAAGTAACAGACTCCCAAGACTAAAGTGTGGTATCACTGGGAGTATAAAAAGGTTCAAACAAAACTTATGACTTAATTGTGATCCTTCTGTCAGTTTCTCAAATTATGTGGTTAAATTCTGATTTACTTTTAACATTCTTCAGCAGAGACAATGGTCCAAATTGTTACAATGAAGAAACATACTCCCTAGACTAAAGTGTAGTATCACTGGGAGTATAATAAAGGTTCAAACAAAACTTATGACTTAATTGAGATCCTTCTGTCAGTTTCTCAGAATATGTGGTTAAAATTTGATTTACTTTTAACATTCTTCAGCAGAGACAATGGTCCAAATTGTTACAATGAAGTAACAGACGCCCTAGGCTAAAGTGTAGTATCACTGGGAGTATAATAAATGTTCTAACAAAACTGATGACTTAATTGTGATCCTTCTGTCAGTTTCTCAGAATATGTGGTTAAAATTTGATTTACTTTTAACATTCTTCAGCAGAGATAATGATCCAAATTGTTACAATGAAGTAACAGCTCTCAAGACTAAACTGTAGTATCACTGGGAGTATAATAAAAGTTCAAACAAAACTTATGACAAAATTGTGATTCTTCTGTCAGTTTCTCAGAATATGTGGTTAAAATCTGATTTACTTTTAACATTCTTCAGCAGAGACAATGGTCCAAATTCTTACAATGAAGTAACAGACTCCCAAGACTAAAGTGTAGTGTCACTGGGAGTATAATAAAGGTTCAAACAAAACTTATGACTTAATTGTGATCCTTCTGTCAGTTTCTCAGAATATGTGGTTAAAATTTGATTTACTTTTAACATTTTTCAGCAGAGACAATGGTCCAAATTGTTACAATGAAGTAACAGACTCCCAAGGCTAAAGTGTAGTATCACTGGGAGTATAATAAAGGTTCAAACAAAACTTATGACTTAATTGTGATCCTTCTGTCAGTTTCTCAGAATATGTGGTTAAAATTTGATTTACTTTTAACATTCTTCAGCAGAGACAATGGTCCAAATTGTTACAATGAAGTAACAGACTCCCAAGACTAAAGTGTAGTATCACTGGGAGTATAATAAAGGTTCAAACAAAACTAATGACTTAATTGCGATCCTTCTGTCAGTTTCTCAGAATATGTGGTTAAATTTTGATTTACTTTTAACATTCTTCAGCAGAGACAATGGTCCAAATTGAAACAATGAAGTAACAGACTCCCAAGACTAAAGTGTAGTATAACTGGGAGTATAATAAGGGTTTAAACAAAACTTATGACTTAATTGTGATCCTCCTGTCAGTCTCTCAGAATATGTGGTTAAAATTTCATTTACTTTTAACATTCCTCAGCAGAGACAATGGTCCAAATTGTTACAATGAAGTAACAGACTACCAAGACTAAAGTGTAGTATCACTGGGAGTATAATAAAGGTTCAAACAAAACTTATGACTTAATTGTGATCCTTCTGTCAGATTCTCAGAATATGTGGTAAAAATTGATTTACTTTTAACATTCTTCAGCAGAGACAATGATCCAAATTGTTACAATGAAGTAACAGACTCCCAAGACTATAGTATAGTATCACTGGGAGTATAAACAGGTTCAAACAAAACTTATTACTTAATTGTGATCCTTCTGTCAGTTTCTCGGAATATGTGGTTAAAATCTGATTTACTTTTAACATTTTTCAGCAGAGACAATGGTCCAAATTGTTACAATGAAGTAACAGACTCCCAAGGCTAAAGTGTAGTATCACTGCGAGTATAATAAAGGTTCAAACAAACTTATGACTTAATTGTGAACCTTCTGTCATTTTCTCAGAATATGTGGTTAAAATTTGATTTACTTTTAACATTCTTCAGCAGAGACAATGATCCAAATTGTTACAATGAAGTAACAGACTCCCAAGACTAAAGTGTAGTATCACTGGGAGTATAATAAAGGTTCAAACAAAACTTATGACTTAATTGTGATCCTTCTGTCAGTCTCTCAGAAAATGTGGTTAAAATTTGATTTACTTTTAACATTCTTCAGCAGAGACAATGATCCAAATTGTTACAATGAAGTAACAGACTCCCAAGACCAAAGTGTAGTAACACTGGGAGTATAATAAATGTTCAAACAAAACCTATGACTTAATTGTGATCCTTCTGTCAGTTTCTCAGAATATGTGGTTATAATTTGATTTACTTTTAATGTTCTTCAGCAGAGACAATGTTCCAAATTGTTACAATGAAGTAACAGACTCCCAAGACTAAAGTGTAGTATCACTGGGAGTATAATAAAGGTTCAAACAAAACTTATGACTTAATTGTGAACCTTCTGTCAGCTTCTCAGAATATGTGGTTAAAATTTGATTTACTTTTAACATTCTTCAGCAGAGACAATGGTCCAAATTGTTACAATGAAGTAACAGACTCCCAAGACTAAAGTGTAATATCACTGGGAGTATAATAAAGGTTCAAACAAAACTTATGACTTAATTGTGATCCTTGTGTCAGTTTCTCAGAATATGTGGTTAAAATTTGATTTACTTTTAACATTCTTCAGCAGAGACAATGGTCCAAATTGAAACAATGAAGTAACAGACTCCCAAGACTAAAGTGTAGTATCACTGGGAGTATAATAAAGGTACAAACAAAACTTATGACTTAATTTTGATCCTTCTGTCAGTCTCTCAGAATATGTGGTAAAATTTCATTTACTTTTAACATTCTTCAGCAGAGACAATGATCCAAATTGTTACAATGAAGTAACAGACTCCCAAGACTAAAGTGTAGTATCACTGGGAGTATAAAAAGGTTCAAACAAAACTTATGACTTAATTGTGATCCTTCTGTCAGTTTCTCAGAATATGTGGTTAAAATCTGATTTACTTTTAATATTCTTCAGCAGAGACAATGGTCCAAATTGTTACAATGAAGTAACATACTCCCTAGACTAAAGTGTAGTATCACTGGGAGTATAATAAAGGTTCAAAAAAAACTTATGACTTAATTGTGATCCTTCTGTCAGTTTCTCAGAATATGTGATTAAAATTTGATTTACTTTTAACATTCTTCAGCAGAGACAATGGTCCAAATTGTTACAATGAAGTAACAGACTCCCAAGGCTAGAGTGTAGTATCACTGGGAGTATAATAAAGGTTCAAACAAAACTGATGACTTAATTGTGATCCTTCTGTCATTTTCTCAGAATATGGGGTTAAAATTAGATTTACTTTTAACATTCCTCAGCAGAGACAATGATCCAAATTGTTACAATGAAGTAACAGACTCTCAAGTCTAAAGTGTGGTATCACTGGGAGTATAATAAAAGTTCAAACAAAACTTATGACTTAATTGTGATCCTTCTGTCAGTTTCTCAGAATATGTGGTTAAAATCTGATTTACTTTTATCATTCTTCAGCAGAGACAATGGTCCAAATTGTTACAATGAAGTAACAGACTCCCAAGACTAAAGTGTAGTGTCACTGGGAGTATAATAAAGGTTCAAACAAAACTTATGACTTAATTGTGATCCTTCTGTCAGTTTCTCAGAATATGTGGTTAAAATTTGATTTACTTTTAACATTTTTCAGCAGAGACAATGGTCCAAATTGTTACAATGAAGTAACAGACTCCCAAGGCTAAAGTGTAGTATCACTGGGAGTATAATGAAGGTTCAAACAAAACTTATGACTTAATTGTGATCCTTCTGTCAGTTTCTCAGAATATGTGGTTAAAATTTGATTTACTTTTAACATTCTTCAGCAGAGACAATGATCCAAATTGTTACAATGAAGTAACAGACTCCCAAGACTAAAGTGTAGTATCACTGGGAGTATAATAAAGGTTCAAACAAAACTTATGTCTTAATTGTGAACCTTCTGTCAGCTTCTCAGAATATGTGGTTAAAATTTGATTTACTTTTAACATTCTTCAGCAGAGACAATGATCCAAATTGTTACAATGAAGTAACAGACTCCCAAGACTAAAGTGTAATATCACTGGGAGTATAATAAAGGTTCAAACAAAACTTATGACTTAATTGTGATCCTTGTGTCAGTTTCTCAGAATATGTGGTTAAAATTTGATTTACTTTTAACATTCTTCAGCAGAGATAATGGTCCAAATTCTTACAATGAAGTAACAGACTCCCAAGACTAAAGTGTAGTATCACTGGGAGTATAATAAAGGTTCAAACAAAACTTATGACTTAATTGTGATCCTTCTGTCAGTTTCTCAGAATATGTGGTTAAAATTTGTTTTACTTTTAACATTCTTCAGCAGAGACAATGGTCCAAATTGAAACAATGAAGTAACAGACTCCCAAGACTAAAGTGTAGTATCACTGGGAGTATAATAAAGGTACAAACAAAACTTATGACTTAATTGTGATCCTTCTGTCAGTCTCTCAGAATATGTGGTTAAAATTTCATTTACTTTTAACAATCTTCAGCAGAGACAATGGTCCAAACTGTTACAATGAAGTAACAGACTCCCAAGACTAAAGTGTAGTATCACTGGGAGTATAATAAAGGTTCAAACAAAACTTATGACAAAATTGTGATCCTTCTTTCAGTTTCTCAGAATATGTGGTTAAAATTTGATTTACTTTTAACATTCTTCAGCAGAGACAATGGTCCAAATTGTTACAATGAAGTAACAGACTCCCAAGCTTAAAGTGTAGTATCACTGGGAGTATAATAAAGGTTCAAACAAAACTTATGACTTAATTGTGATCCTTCTGTCAGATTCTCAGAATATGTGGTTAAAATTTGATTTACTTTTAACATTCTTCAGCAGAGACAATGATCCAAATTGTTACAATGAAGTAACAGACTCCCAAGACTAAAGTGTGGTATCACTGGGAGTATAAAAAGGTTCAAACAAAACTTATGACTTAATTGTGATCCTTCTGTCAGTTTCTCAAATTATGTGGTTAAATTCTGATTTACTTTTAACATTCTTCAGCAGAGACAATGGTCCAAATTGTTACAATGAAGAAACATACTCCCTAGACTAAAGTGTAGTATCACTGGGAGTATAATAAAGGTTCAAACAAAACTTATGACTTAATTGAGATCCTTCTGTCAGTTTCTCAGAATATGTGGTTAAAATTTGATTTACTTTTAACATTCTTCAGCAGAGACAATGGTCCAAATTGTTACAATGAAGTAACAGACGCCCTAGGCTAAAGTGTAGTATCACTGGGAGTATAATAAATGTTCTAACAAAACTGATGACTTAATTGTGATCCTTCTGTCAGTTTCTCAGAATATGTGGTTAAAATTTGATTTACTTTTAACATTCTTCAGCAGAGATAATGATCCAAATTGTTACAATGAAGTAACAGACTCTCAAGACTAAACTGTAGTATCACTGGGAGTATAATAAAAGTTCAAACAAAACTTATGACAAAATTGTGATTCTTCTGTCAGTTTCTCAGAATATGTGGTTAAAATCTGATTTACTTTTAACATTCTTCAGCAGAGACAATGGTCCAAATTCTTACAATGAAGTAACAGACTCCCAAGACTAAAGTGTAGTGTCACTGGGAGTATAATAAAGGTTCAAACAAAACTTATGACTTAATTGTGATCCTTCTGTCAGTTTCTCAGAATATGTGGTTAAAATTTGATTTACTTTTAACATTTTTCAGCAGAGACAATGGTCCAAATTGTTACAATGAAGTAACAGACTCCCAAGGCTAAAGTGTAGTATCACTGGGAGTATAATAAAGGTTCAAACAAAACTTATGACTTAATTGTGATCCTTCTGTCAGTTTCTCAGAATATGTGGTTAAAATTTGATTTACTTTTAACATTCTTCAGCAGAGACAATGGTCCAAATTGTTACAATGAAGTAACAGACTCCCAAGACTAAAGTGTAGTATCACTGGGAGTATAATAAAGGTTCAAACAAAACTAATGACTTAATTGTGATCCTTCTGTCAGTTTCTCAGAATATGTGGTTAAATTTTGATTTACTTTTAACATTCTTCAGCAGAGACAATGGTCCAAATTGAAACAATGAAGTAACAGACTCCCAAGACTAAAGTGTAGTATAACTGGGAGTATAATAAGGGTTTAAACAAAACTTATGACTTAATTGTGATCCTCCTGTCAGTCTCTCAGAATATGTGGTTAAAATTTCATTTACTTTTAACATTCCTCAGCAGAGACAATGGTCCAAATTGTTACAATGAAGTAACAGACTACCAAGACTAAAGTGTAGTATCACTGGGAGTATAATAAAGGTTCAAACAAAACTTATGACTTAATTGTGATCCTTCTGTCAGATTCTCAGAATATGTGGTTAAAATTTGATTTACTTTTAACATTCTTCAGCAGAGACAATGATCCAAATTGTTACAATGAAGTAACAGACTCCCAAGACTATAGTATAGTATCACTGGGAGTATAAACAGGTTCAAACAAAACTTATTACTTAATTGTGATCCTTCTGTCAGTTTCTCGGAATATGTGGTTAAAATCTGATTTACTTTTAACATTTTTCAGCAGAGACAATGGTCCAAATTGTTACAATGAAGTAACAGACTCCCAAGGCTAAAGTGTAGTATCACTGCGAGTATAATAAAGGTTCAAACAAACTTATGACTTAATTGTGAACCTTCTGTCATTTTCTCAGAATATGTGGTTAAAATTTGATTTACTTTTAACATTCTTCAGCAGAGACAATGATCCAAATTGTTACAATGAAGTAACAGACTCCCAAGACTAAAGTGTAGTATCACTGGGAGTATAATAAAGGTTCAAACAAAACTTATGACTTAATTGTGATCCTTCTGTCAGTCTCTCAGAAAATGTGGTTAAAATTTGATTTACTTTTAACATTCTTCAGCAGAGACAATGATCCAAATTGTTACAATGAAGTAACAGACTCCCAAGACCAAAGTGTAGTAACACTGGGAGTATAATAAATGTTCAAACAAAACCTATGACTTAATTGTGATCCTTCTGTCAGTTTCTCAGAATATGTGGTTAAAATTTGATTTACTTTTAATATTCTTCAGCAGAGACAATGTTCCGAATTGTTACAATGAAGTAACAGACTCCCAAGACTAAAGTGTAGTATCACTGGGAGTATAATAAAGGTTCAAACAAAACTTATGACTTAATTGTGAACCTTCTGTCAGCTTCTCAGAATATGTGGTTAAAATTTGATTTACTTTTAACATTCTTCAGCAGAGACAATGATCCAAATTGTTACAATGAAGTAACAGACTCCCAAGACTAAAGTGTAATATCACTGGGAGTATAATAAAGGTTCAAACAAAACTGATGACTTAATTGTGATCCTTGTGTCAGTTTCTCAGAATATGTGGTTAAAATTTGATTTACTTTTAACATTCTTCAGCAGAGATAATGGTCCAAATTGTTACAATGAAGTAACAGACTACCAAGACTAAAGTGTAGTATCACTGGGAGTATAATAAAGGTTCAAACAAAGCTTATGACTTAATTGTGATCCTTCTGTCAGTTTCTCAGAATATGTGGTTAAAATTTGTTTTACTTTTAACATTCTTCAGCAGAGACAATGGTGCAAATTGAAACAATGAAGTAACAGACTCCCAAGACTAAAGTGTAGTATCACTGGGTGTATAATAATGGTTCAAACAAAACTTATGATTTAATTGTGATCCTTCTGTCAGTTTCTCAGAATATGAGGTTAAAATTTGATTTACTTTTAACATTCTTCAGCAGAGACAATGGCCCAAATTGTTACAATGAAGTAACAGATCCCAAGACTAAAGTTTATTATCACTGGGAGTATAATAAAGGTTCAAACAAAACTTATGACTTAATTGTGATCCTTCTGTCAGATTCTCAGAATATGTGGTTAAAATCTGATTTACTTTTAACATTCTTCAGCAGAGACAATGGTCCAAATTGTTACAATGAAGTAACAGACTCCCAAGACTAAAGTGTAGTGTCACTGGGAGTATAATAAAGGTTCAAACAAAACTTATGACTTAATTGTGATCCTTCTGTCAGTTTCTCAGAATATGTGGTTAAAATTTGATTTACTTTTAACATTTTTCAGCAGAGACAATGGTCCAAATTGTTACAATGAAGTAACAGACTCCCAAGGCTAAAGTGTAGCATCACTGGGAGTATAATAAAGGTTCAAACAAAACTTATGACTTAATTGTGATCCTTCTGTCAGTTTCTCAGAATATGTGGTTAAAATTTGATTTACTTTTAACATTCTTCAGCAGAGACAATGATCCAAATTGTTACAATGAAGTAACAGACTCCCAAGACTAAAGTGTAGAATCACTGGGAGTATAATAAAGGTTCAAACAAAACTTATGACTTAATTGTGAACCTTCTGTCAGCTTCTCAGAATATGTGGTTAAAATTTCATTTACTTTTAACATTCTTCAGCAGAGACAATGATCCAAATTGTTACAATGAAGTAACAGACTCCCAAGACTAAAGTGTAATATCACTGGGAGTATAATAAAGGTTCAAACAAATCTTATGACTTAATTGTGATCCTTGTGTCAGTTTCTCAGAATATGTGGTTAAAATTTGATTTACTTTTAACATTCTTCAGCAGAGATAATGGTCCAAATTGTTACAATGAAGTAACAGACTCATAAGAATAAAGTGTAGTATCACTGGGAGTATAATAAAGGTTCAAACAAAACTTATGACTTAATTGTGATCCTTCTGTCAGTTTCTCAGAATATGTGGTTAAAATTTGTTTTACTTTTAACATTCTTCAGCAGAGACAATGGTCCAAATTGAAACAATGAAGTAACAGACTCCCAAGACAAAAGTGTAGTATCACTGGGAGTATAATAAAGGTACAAACAAAACTTATGACTTAATTGTGATCCATCTGTCAGTCTCCCAGAATATGTGGTTAAAATTTAACATTCTTCAGCAGAGACAATGGTCCAAATTGTTACAATGAAGTAACAGTCTCCCAAGACTAAAGTGTAGTATCACTGGGAGTATAATAAAGGTTCAAACAAAACTTATGACTTAATTGTGATCCTTCTGTCAGTTTCTCAGAATATGTGGTTAAATTTTGATTTACTTTTAACATTCTTCAGCAGAGACAATGATCCAAATTGTTACAATGAAGTAACATACTCCCAAGACTAAAGTGTAGTATCACTGGGAGTATAATAAAGGTTCAAACAAAACTTATGACTTAATTGTGATCCTTCTGTCAGTTTCTCAGAAAATGTGGTTAAAATTTGATTTACTTTTAACATTCTTCAGCAGAGACAATGATCCAAATTGTTACAATGAAGTAACAGATCCCAAGACTAAAGTTTATTATCACTGGGAGTATAATAAAGGTTCAAACAAAACTTATGACTTAATTGTGATCCTTCTGTCAGTTTCTCAGAATATGTGGTTAAAATTTGATTTACTTTTAACATTCTTCAGCAGAGACAATGATCCAAATTGTTACAATGAAGTAACAGACTCCCAAGACTAAAGTGTAGTATCACTGGGAGTATAATAAAGGTTCAAACAAAACTTATGACTTAATTGTGATCCTTCTGTCAGTTTCTCAGAATATGTGGTTAAAATTTGATTTACTTTTAACATTCTTCAGCAGAGACAATGGTCCAAATTGTTACAATGAAGTAACATACTCCCAAGACTAAAGTGTAGTATCACTGGGAGTATAATAAAGGTTCAAACAAAACTTATGACTTAATTGTGATCCTTCTGTCAGTTTCTCAGAAAATGTGGTTAAAATTTGATTTACTTTTAACATTCTTCAGCAGAGACAATGATCCAAATTGTTACAATGAAGTAACAGATCCCAAGACTAAAGTTTGTTATCACTGGGAGTATAATAAATGTTCAAACAAAACTTATGACTTAATTGTGATCCTTCTGTCAGTTTCTCAGAATATGTGGTTAAAATTTGATTTACTTTTAACATTCTTCAGCAGAGACAATGATCCAAATTGTTACAATGAAGTAACAGACTCCCAAGACTAAAGTGTAGTATCACTGGGAGTATAATAAAGGTTCAAACAAAACTTATGACTTAATTGTGATCCTTCTGTCAGTTTCTCAGAATATGTGGTTAAAATTTGATTTACTTTTAACATTCTTCAGCAGAGACAATGGTCCAAATTGTTACAATGAAGTAACAGACTCCCAAGACTAAAGTGTAGTATCACTGGGAGTATAATAAAGGTTCAAACAAAACTGATGACTTAATTGTGATCCTTCTGTCAGTTTCTCAGAATATGTGGTTAAAATTTGATTTACTTTTAACATTCTTCAGCAGAGACAATGATCCAAATTGTTACAATGAAGTAACAGACTCCCAAGACTAAAGTGTAGTATCACTGGGAGTATAATAAAGGTTCAAACAAAACTTATGACTAAATTGTGATCCTTCTGTCAGTTTCTCAGAATATGTGGTTAAAATTTAACATTCTTCAGCAGAGACAATGGTCCAAATTGTTACAATGAAGTAACAGTCTCCCAAGACTAAAGTGTAGTATCACTGGGAATATAATAAAGGTTCAAACAAAACTTATGACTTAATTGTGATCCTTCTGTCAGTTTCTCAGAATATGTGGTTAAAATTTGATTTACTTTTAACATTCTTCAGCAGAGACAATGATCCAAATTGTTACAATGAAGTAACAGACTCCCAAGACTAAAGTGTAGTATCACTGGGAGTATAATAAAGGTACAAACAAAACTTATGACTTAATTGTGATCTTTCGGTCAGTTTCTCAGAATATGTGGTTAAAATTTGATTTACTTTTAACATTCTTCAGCAGAGACAATGGTCCAAATTGAAACAATGAAGTAACAGACTCCCAAGATTAAAGTGTAGTATCACTGAGAGTATAAGAAAGGTACAAACAAAACTTATGACTTAATTGTGATCCTTCTGTCAGTCTCTCAGAATATGTGATTAAAATTTCATTTACTTTTAACATTCTTCAGCAGAGACAATGGTCCAAATTGTTACAATGAAGTAAAAGACTCCCAAGACTAATGTGTAGTATCACTGGGAGTATAATAAAGGTTCAAACAAAACTTATGACTTAATTGTGATCTTTCTGTCATTTTCTCAGAATATGTGGTTAAAATTTGATTTAATTTTAACAATCTTCAGCAGAGACAATGATCCAAATTGTTACAATGAAGTAACAGACTCCCAAGACTAAAGTGTAGTATCACTGGGAGTATAATAAAGGTTCAAACAAAACTGATGACCTAATTGTGATCCTTCTGTCAGTTTCTCAGAATATGTGGTTATAATTTGATTTGCTTTTAACATTCTTCAGCAGAGACAATGGTCCAAATTGTTACAATGAAGTAACAGACTCCAAAGACTAAAGTTTAGTATCACTGGGAGTATAATAAAGGTTCAAACAAAACTTATGACTTAATTGTGATCCTTCTGTCAGTTTCTCAGAATATGTGGTTGAAATTTGATTTACGTTTAACATTCTTCAGCAGAGACAAATATCCAAATTGTTACAATGAAGTAACAGACTCCCAAGACTAAAGTGTAGTATCACTGGGAGTATAATAAAGGTTCAAACAAAACTTATGACTTAATTGTGATCCTTCTGTCAGTTTCTCAGAATATGTTGTTAAAATTTGATTTACTTTTAACATTCTTCAGCAGAGACAATGATCCAAATTGTTACAATGAAGTAACAGACTCCCAAGACTAAAGTGTAGTATCACTGGGAGTATAATAAAGGTTCAAACAAAACTTATGACTTAATTGTGATCCTTCTGTCAGTTTCTCAGATTATGTGGTTAAAATTTGATTTACTTTTAACATTCTTCAGCAGAGACAATGATCCAAATTGTTACAATGAAGTAACAGGCTCCCAAGACTAAAGTGTAGTATCACTGGGAGTATAATAAAGGTTCACACAAAACTTATGACTTACTTGTAATCCTTCTGTCAGTTTCTCAGAATATGTGGTTAAAATTTGATTTACTTTTAACATTCTTGAGCAGAGACAATGATCCAAATTGTTACAATGAAGTAACAGACTCCCAAGACAAAAGTGTAGTATCACTGGGAGTATAATAAAGTTTCAAACAAAACTTATGACTTAATTGTGATCCTTCTGTCAGTTTCTCAAAATATGTGGTTAAAATTTGATTTACTTTTAACATTCTTCAGCAGAGACAATGATCCAAATTGTTACAATGAAGTAACAGACTCCCAAGACTAAAGTATAGTATCACTGGGAGTATTATAAAGGTTCAAACAAAACTTATGACTTAATTGTGAACCTTCTGTCAGTTTCTCAGAATACGTGTTTAAAATTTGATTTACTTTTAACATTCTTCAGCAGAGACAATGATCCAAATTGTTACAATGAAGTAACAGACTCCCAAGACTAAAGTGTAGTATCACTGGGAGTATAAATAAGGTTCAAAGAAAACTTATGACTTAATTGTGATCTTTCTGTCAGTTTCTCAGAATATGTGGTTAAAATTTGATTTACTTTTAACATTCTTCAGCAGAGACAATGATCCAAATTGTTACAATGAAATAACAGACTCCCAGGACTAAAGTGTAGTATCACTGGGAGTATAATAAAGGTTCAAACAAAACTTATGACATAATTGTGATCCTTCTGTCAGTTTCTCAGAATATGTGGTTAAAATTTGATTTACTTTTAACATTCTTCAGCAGAGACAATGTTCCAAATTGGTGCAATGAAGTAACAGACTCCCAAGACTAAAGTGTAGTATCACTGGGTGTATAATAATGGTTCAAACAAAACTTATGATTTAATTGTGATCCTTCTGTCAGTTTCTCAGAATATGTGGTTAAAATTTGATTTACTTTTAACATTCTCCAGCAGAGACAATGATCCAAATTGTTACAATGAAGTAACAAACTCCCAAGACTATAGTATAGTATCACTGGGATATAAACAGGTTCAAACAAAACTTATGACTTAATTGTGATCCTTCTGTCAGTTTCTCAGAATATGGGGTTAAAATCTGATTTACTTTTAACATTCTTCAGCAGAGACAATGATCCAAATTGTTACAATGAAGTAACAGACTCCCTAGACTAAAGTGTAGTATCACTGGGAGTATAATAAAGGTTCAAACAAAACTTATGACTTAATTGTGATCCTTCTGTCAGATTCTCAGAATATGTGGTTAAAATATGATTTACTTTTAATATTTTTCAGCAGAGGCAATGGTCCAAATTGTTACAATGAAGTAACAGACTCCCAAGGCAAAAGTGTAGTATCACTGGGAGTATAATAAAGGTTCAAACAAAACTGATGACTTAATTGTGATCCTTCTGTCAGTTTCTCAGAATATGTGGTTAAAATTTGATTTACTTTTAACATTCTTCAGCAGAGACAATGATCCAAATTGTTACAATGAAGTAACAGACTCCCAAGACTAAAGTGTAGTATCACTGGGAGTATAATAAAGGTTCAAACAAAACTTATGACTTAATTGTGATCCTTCTGTCAGTTTCTCAGTATATGTGGTTAAATTTTGATTTACTTTCAATATTCTTCAGCAGAGAAAATGGTCCAAATTGTTACAATTAAGTAACAGACTCCCAAGCTTAAAGTGTAGTATCACTGGGAGTAAAATAAAGGTTCAAACAAAACTTATGACTTAATTGTGATCCTTCTGTCAGTTTCTCAGAATATGTGGTTAAAATTTGATTTACTTTTAATATTCTTCAGCAGAGACAATGATCCAAATTGTTACAATGAAGTAACAGACCCCAAGACTAAAGTGTATTATCACTGGGAGTATAATAAAGGTTCAAACAAAACTTATGACTTAATTGTGATCCTTCTGTCAGAGTCTCAGAAAATGTGGTTAAAATTTGATTTACTTTTAACATTCTTCAGCAGAGACAATGATCCAAATAGTTACAATGAAGTAACAGACTCCCAGGACTAAAGTGTAATATCACTGGGAGTATAATAAAGGTTCAAACAAAACTTATGACTTAATTGTGAACCTTCTGTCAGTTTCTCAGAATACGTGTTTAAAATTTGATTTACTTTTAACATTCTTCAGCAGAGACAATGATCCAAATTGTTACAATGAAGTAACAGACTCCCAAGACTAAAGTGTAGTATCACTGGGAGTATAAATAAGGTTCAAAGAAAACTTATGACTTAATTGTGATCTTTCTGTCAGTTTCTCAGAATATGTGGTTAAAATTTGATTTACTTTTAACATTCTTCAGCAGAGACAATGATCCAAATTGTTACAATGAAATAACAGACTCCCAGGACTAAAGTGTAGTATCACTGGGAGTATAATAAAGGTTCAAACAAAACTTATGACATAATTGTGATCCTTCTGTCAGTTTCTCAGAATATGTGGTTAAAATTTGATTTACTTTTAACATTCTTCAGCAGAGACAATGTTCCAAATTGGTGCAATGAAGTAACAGACTCCCAAGACTAAAGTGTAGTATCACTGGGTGTATAATAATGGTTCAAACAAAACTTATGATTTAATTGTGATCCTTCTGTCAGTTTCTCAGAATATGTGGTTAAAATTTGATTTACTTTTAACATTCTCCAGCAGAGACAATGATCCAAATTGTTACAATGAAGTAACAAACTCCCAAGACTATAGTATAGTATCACTGGGATATAAACAGGTTCAAACAAAACTTATGACTTAATTGTGATCCTTCTGTCAGTTTCTCAGAATATGGGGTTAAAATCTGATTTACTTTTAACATTCTTCAGCAGAGACAATGATCCAAATTGTTACAATGAAGTAACAGACTCCCTAGACTAAAGTGTAGTATCACTGGGAGTATAATAAAGGTTCAAACAAAACTTATGACTTAATTGTGATCCTTCTGTCAGATTCTCAGAATATGTGGTTAAAATATGATTTACTTTTAATATTTTTCAGCAGAGGCAATGGTCCAAATTGTTACAATGAAGTAACAGACTCCCAAGGCAAAAGTGTAGTATCACTGGGAGTATAATAAAGGTTCAAACAAAACTGATGACTTAATTGTGATCCTTCTGTCAGTTTCTCAGAATATGTGGTTAAAATTTGATTTACTTTTAACATTCTTCAGCAGAGACAATGATCCAAATTGTTACAATGAAGTAACAGACTCCCAAGACTAAAGTGTAGTATCACTGGGAGTATAATAAAGGTTCAAACAAAACTTATGACTTAATTGTGATCCTTCTGTCAGTTTCTCAGTATATGTGGTTAAATTTTGATTTACTTTCAATATTCTTCAGCAGAGAAAATGGTCCAAATTGTTACAATTAAGTAACAGACTCCCAAGCTTAAAGTGTAGTATCACTGGGAGTAAAATAAAGGTTCAAACAAAACTTATGACTTAATTGTGATCCTTCTGTCAGTTTCTCAGAATATGTGGTTAAAATTTGATTTACTTTTAATATTCTTCAGCAGAGACAATGATCCAAATTGTTACAATGAAGTAACAGACCCCAAGACTAAAGTGTATTATCACTGGGAGTATAATAAAGGTTCAAACAAAACTTATGACTTAATTGTGATCCTTCTGTCAGAGTCTCAGAAAATGTGGTTAAAATTTGATTTACTTTTAACATTCTTCAGCAGAGACAATGATCCAAATAGTTACAATGAAGTAACAGACTCCCAGGACTAAAGTGTAATATCACTGGGAGTATAATAAAGGTTCAAACAAAACTTATGACTTAATTGTGATCCTTGTGTCAGTTTCTCAGAATATGTGGTAAAATTTGATTTACTTTTAACATTCTTCAGCAGAGATAATGGTCCAAATTGTTACAATGAAGTAACAGACTCCCAAGACTAAAGTGTAGTATCACTGGGAGTATAATAAAGGTTCATACAAAACTTATGACTTAATTGTGATCCTTCTGTCAGATTCTCAGAATATGTGGTTAAAATTTGATTTACTTTTAACATTCATCAGCAGAGACAATGGTCCAAATTGAAACAATGAAGTAACAGACTCCCAAGACTAAAGTGTAGTATCACTGGGAGTATAATAAAGGTACAAACAAAACTTATGACTTAATTGTGATCCTTCTGTCAGTCTCTCAGAATATGTGGTTAAATTATCATTTACTTTTAACATTCTTCAGCAGAGACAATGGTCCAAACTGTTACAATGAAGTAACACACTCCCAAGACTAAAGTGTAGTATCACTGGGAGTATAATAAAGGTTCAAACAAAACTTATGACAAAATTGTGATCCTTCTTTCAGTTTCTCAGAATATGTGGTTAAAATTTGATTTACTTTTAACATTCTTCAGCAGAGACAATGGTCCAAATTGTTACAATGAAGTAACAGACTCCCAAGCTTAAAGTGTAGTATCACTGGGAGTATAATAAAGGTTCAAACAAAACTTATGACTTAATTGTGATCCTTCTGTCAGATTCTCAGAATATGTGATTAAAATTTGATTTACTTTTAACATTCTTCAGCAGAGACAATGATCCAAATTGTTACAATGAAGTAACAGACTCCCAAGACTAAAGTGTAGTATCACTGGGAGTATAAAAAGGTTCAAACAAAACTTATGACTTAATTGTGATCCTTCTGTCAGTTTCTCAGAATATGTGGTTAAAATCTGATTTACTTTTAACATTCTTCAGCAGAGACAAT
Source organism: Periplaneta americana (assembly GCF_040183065.1). NCBI lineage: Eukaryota > Metazoa > Arthropoda > Insecta > Blattodea > Blattidae > Periplaneta > Periplaneta americana. The sequence goes on from NC_091131.1 coordinate 186,004,254, forward strand.
GGTCCAAATTGTTACAATGAAGTAACATACTCCCTAGACTAAAGTGAAGTATCACTGGGAGTATAATAAATGTTCAAACAAAACTTATGACTTAATTGTGATCCTTCTGTCAGTTTCTCAGAATATGTGGTTAAAATTTTATTTACGTTTAACATCCTTCAGCAGAGACAATGGTCCAAATTGTTACAATGAAGTAACAGACTCCCAAGGCTAAAGTGTGGTATCACTGGGAGTATAATAAAGGTTCAAACAAAACTGATGACTTAATTGTGATCCTTCTGTCAGTTTCTCAGAATATGTGGTTAAAATTTGATTTACTTTTAACATTCTTCAGCAGAGATAATGATCCAAATTGTTACAATGAAGTAACAGACTCTCAAGACTAAAGTGTAGTATCACTGGGAGTATAATAAAAGTTCAAACAAAACTTTAGACTTAATTGTGATCCTTCTGTCAGTTTCTCAGAATATGTGGTTAAAATCTGATTTACTTTTAACATTCTTCAGCAGAGACAATGGTCCAAATTGTTACAATGAAGTAACAGACTCCCAAGACTAAAGTGTAGTGTCACTGGGAGTATAATAAAGGTTCAAACAAAACTTATGACTTAATTGTGATCCTTCTGTCAGTTTCTCAGAATATGTGGTTAAAATTTGATTTACTTTTAACATTTTTCAGCAGAGACAATGGTCCAAATTGTTACAATGAAGTAACAGACTCCCAAGGCTAAAGTGTAGTATCAGTGGGAGTATAATAAAGGTTCAAACAAAACTTATGACTTAATTGTGATCCTTCTGTCAGTTTCTCAGAATATGTGGTTAAAATTTGATTTACTTTTAACATTCTTCAGCAGAGACAATGATCCAAATTGTTACAATGAAGTAACATACACCCAAGACTAATGTGTAGTATCACTGGGTGTATAATAAAGGTTCAAACAAAACTTATGACTTAATTGTGAACCTTCTGTCAGCTTCTCAGAATATGTGGTTAAAATTTGATTTACTTTTAACATTCTTCAGCAGAGACAATGATCCAAATTGTTACAATGAAGTAACAGATCCCAAGACTAAAGTTTATTATCACTGGGAGTATAATAAAAGTTCAAACAAAACTTATGACTTAATTGTGATTTTTCTGTCAGTTTCTCAGAATATGTGGTTAAAATTTGATTTACTTTTAACATTCTTCAGCAGAGACAATGATCCAAATTGTTACAATGAAGTAACAGACTCCCAAGACTATATTGTAGTATCACTGGGAGTATAATAAAGGTTCAAACAAAACTTATGACTTAATTGTGATCCTTCTGTCAGTTTCTCAGAATATGTGGTTAAAATTTGATTTACTTTTAACATTCTTCAGCAGAGACAATGGTCCAAATTGTTACAATGAAGTAACAGACTCCCAAGACTAGAGTGTAGTATCACTGGGAGTATAATAAAGGTTCAAACAAAACTGATGACTTAATTGTGATCCTTCTGTCAGTTTCTCAGAATGTGTGGTTAAAATTTGTTTTTCTTTTAACATTCTTCAGCAGAGATAATGATCCAAATTGTTACAATGAACTAACAAACTCTCAAGACTAAAGTGTAGTATCACTGAGAGTATAATAAAGGTTCAAATAAAACTTATGACTTAATTGTGATCTTTCTGTCAGTTTCTCAGAATATGTGGTTAAAATTTGATTTACTTTTAACATTCTTCAGCAGAGACAATGATCCAAATTGAAACAATGAAGTAACAGACTCCCAAGACTAAAGTGTAGTATCACTGAGAGTATAATAAAGGTACAAACAAAACTTATGACTTAATTGTGATCCTTCTGTCAGTCTCTCAGAATATGTGGTTAAAATTTCATTTACTTTTAACATTCTTCAGCAGAGACAATGGTCCAAATTGTTACAATGAAGTAAAAGACTCCCAAGACTAAAGTGTAGTATCACTGGGAGTATAATAAAGGTTCAAACAAAACTTATGATTTAATTGTGATCTTTCTCTTCAGTTTCTCAGAATATGTGGTTAAAATTTGATTTAATTTTAACATTCTTCAGCAGAGACAATGATCCAAAATGTTACAATGAAGTAACAGACTCCCAAGACTAAAGTGTAGTATCACTGGGAGTATAATAAAGGTTCAAACAAAACTTATGACCTAATTGTGATCCTTCTGTCAGTTTCTCAGAATATGTGGTTATAATTTGATTTGCTTTTAACATTCTTCAGCAGAGACAATGATCCAAATTGTTACAATGAAGTAACAGACTCCCAAGACTAAAGTGTAGTATCACTGGGACTATAAATATGGTTCAAAGAAAACTTATGACTTAATTGTGATCTTTCTGTCAGTTTCTCAGAATATGTGGTTAAAATTTGATTTACTTTTAACATTCTTCAGCAGAGACAATGATCCAAATTGTTACAATGAAATAACAGACTCCCAAGACTAAAGTGTAGTATCACTGGGAGTATAATAATGGTTCAAACAAAACTTATGACTTAATTGTGATCCTTCTGTCAGTTTCTCAGAATATGTGGTTAAAATTTGATTTACTTTTAACATTCTTCAGCAGAGACAATGATCCAAATTGTTACAATGAAGTAAAAGACTCCCAAGACTAAAGTGTAGTCTCACTGGGAATATAATAAAGGTTCAAACAAAACTTATGACTTAATTGTGATCCTTCTGTCTGTTTCTCAGAATATGTGGTTAAAATTTGATTTACTTTTAACATTCTTCAGCAGAGACAATGATCCAAATTGTTACAATAAAGTAACAGACTCCCAACACTAAAGTGTAGTATCACTGGGAGTAAAATAAAGGTTCAAACAAAACTTATGACTTAATTGTGATCCTTCTGTGAGTTTCTCAGAATATGTGGTTAAAATTTGATTTACTTTTAACATTCTTAAGCAGACACAATGATCCAAATTTTTACAATGAAGTAACAGACTCCCAAGATTAAAGTGTAGTATCACTGGGAGTATAATATAGGTTCAAACAAAACTTATTACTTAATTGTGAACCTTGTGCCAGTTTCTCAGAATATGTGGTTAAAATTTTATTTACTTTTAACATTCTTCAGCAGAGACAATGGTGCAAATTGTTACAATGAATTAACAGACTCCCAAGACTAAAGTGTAGTATCACTGGGAGAATAATAAAGGTACAAACAAAACTTATGACTTAATTGTGATCCTTCTGTCAGTTTCTCAGCAAATGTGGTTAAAATTTGATTTACTTTTAACATTCTTCAGCAGAGACAATGGTCCAAATTGTTACATTGAAGTAACAGAATCCCAAGACTAAAGTGTAGTATCACTGGGAGTATAATTAAGGTTCAAACAAAACTTATGACTTAATTGTGATCCTTCTGTCAGTTTCTCAGAATATGTGGTTAAAATTTGATTTACTTTTAACATTCTTCAGCAGAGACAATGATCCAAATTGTTACAATGAAGTAACAGACTCCCAAGACTAAAGTGTAGTATCACTGAGAGTATAATAAAGGTTCAAATAAAACTTATGACTTAATTGTGATCCTTCTGTCAGTTTCTCAGAATATGTGGTTAAAATTTGATTTACTTTTAAAATTCTTCAGCTGGGACAATGATCCAAATTGTTACAATGAAGTAACAGACTCCCAAGACTTAAGCGTAGTATCACTGGGAGTATAATAAAGGTTCAAACAAAACTTATGACTTAATTGTGATCCTTCTGTCAGTTTCTCAGAATATGTGGTTAAAATCTGATTTACTTTTAACATTCTTCAGCAGAGACAATGGTCCAAATTGTTACAATGAAGTAACAGACTCCCAAGTCTAAAGTGTAGTGTCACTGGGAGTATAATAAAGGTTCAAACAAAACTTATGACTTAATTGTGATCCTTCTGTCAGTTTCTCAGAATATGTGGTTAAAATTTGATTTACTTTTAACATTTTTCAGCAGAGACAATGGTCCAAATTGTTACAATGAAGTAACAGACTACCAAGGCTAAAGTGTAGTATCACTGGGAGTATAATAAAGGTTCAAACAAAAGTTATGACTTATTTGTGATCCTTCTGTCAGTTTCTCAGAATATGTGGTTAAAATCTGATTTACTTTTAACATTCTTCAGCAAAGACAATGATCCAAATTGTTACAATGAAGTAACAGACTCCCAAGACTAAAGTGTAGTATCACTGGGAGTATAATACAGGTTCAAACAAAACTTATGACTTAATTGTGATCCTTCTGTCAGTTTCTCAGAATATGTGGTTAAATTTTGATTTACTTTTAACATTCTTCAGCAGAGACAATGATCCAAATTGTTACAATGAAGTAACATACTCCCAAGACTAAAGTGTAGTATCACTGGGAGTATAATAAAGGTTCAAACAAAACTTATGACTTAATTGTGATCCTTCTGTCAGTTTCTCAGAAAATGTGGTTAAAATTTGATTTACTTTTAACATTCTTCAGCAGAGACAATGATCCAAATTGTTACAATGAAGTAACAGATCCCAAGACTAAAGTTAATATCACTGGGAGTATAATAAAAGTTTCAAACAAAACTTATGACTTAATTGTGATCCTTCTGTCAGTTTCTCAGAATATGTGGTTAAAATTTGATTTACTTTTAACATTCTTCAGCAGAGACAATGATCCAAATTGTTACAATGAAGTAACAGACTCCCAAGATTAAAGTGTAGTATCACTGGGAGTATAATAAAGGTTCAAACAAAACTTATGACTTAATTGTGATCCTTCTGTCAGTTTCTCAGAATATGTGGTTAAAATTTGATTTACTTTTAACATTCTTCAGCAGAGACAATGGTCCAAATTGTTACAAAGAAGTAACAGACTCCCAAGACTAAAGTGTAGTATCACTGGGAGTATAATAAAGGTTCAAACAAAACTGATGACTTAATTGTGATCCTTCTGTTAGTTTCTCAGAATATGTGGTTAAAATTTGATTTACTTTTAACATTCTTCAGCAGAGACAATGATCCAAATTGTTACAAAGAAGTAACAGACTCCCAAGACTAAAGTGTAGTATCACTGGGAGTATAATAAAGGTTCAAACAAAACTTATGACTTAATTGTGATCCTTCTGTCAGTTTCTCAGAATATGTGGTTAAAATTTAACATTCTTCAGCAGAGACAATGGTCCAAATTGTTACAATGAAGTAACAGTCACCCAAGACTAAAGTGTAGTATCACTGGGAGTATAATAAAGGTTCAAACAAAACTTATGACTTAATTGTGATCCTTCTGTGAGTTTCTCAGAATATGTGGTTAAAATTTGACTTACTTTTAAAATTCTTCAGCAGAGACAATGATCCAAAAAGTTACAATGAAGTAACAGATTCCCAAGACTAAAGTGTAGAATCACTGGGAGTATAATAAATGTTCAAACAAAACTTATGACTTAATTATGATCCTTCTGTCAGTTTCTCAGAATATGAGGTTAAAATTTGATTTACTTTTAACATTCTTCAGCAGAGATAATGGTCCAAATTGTTACAATGAAGTAACAGACTCCCAAGACTAAAGTGTAGTATCACTGGGAGTATAATAAAAGTTCAAACAAAACTTATGACTTAATTGTGATCTTTCTCTCAGTTTCTCAGAATATGTGGTTAAAATTTGATTTACTTTTAACATTCTTCAGCAGAGACAATGGTCCAAATTGAAACAATGAAGTAACAGACTCCCAAGACTAAAGTGTAGTATCACTGAGAGTATAATAAAGGTACAAACAAAACTTATGACTTAATTGTGATCCATCTGTCAGTCTCCCAGAATATGTGGTTAAAATTTAACATTCTTCAGCAGAGACAATGGTCCAAATTGTTACAATGAAGTAACAGTCTCCCAAGACTAAAGTGTAGTATCACTGGGAGTATAATAAAGGTTCAAACTAAAAACTTATGACTTAATTGTGATCCTTCTGTCAGTTTCTCAGAATATGTGGTTAAATTTTGATTTACTTTTAACATTCTTCAGCAGAGACAATGATCCAAATTGTTACAATGAAGTAACATACTCCCAAGACTAAAGTGTAGTATCACTGGGAGTATAATAAAGGTTCAAACAAAACTTATGACTTAATTGTGATCCTTCTGTCAGTTTCTCAGAAAATGTGGTTAAAATTTGATTTACTTTTAACATTCTTCAGCAGAGACAATGATCCAAATTGTTACAATGAAGTAACAGATCCCAAGACTAAAGTTTATTATCACTGGGAGTATAATAAAGGTTCAAACAAAACTTATGACTTAATTGTGATCCTTCTGTCAGTTTCTCAGAATATGTGGTTAAAATTTGATTTACTTTTAACATTCTTCAGCAGAGACAATGATCCAAATTGTTACAATGAAGTAACAGACTCCCAAGACTAAAGTGTAGTATCACTGGGAGTATAATAAAGGTTCAAACAAAACTTATGACTTAATTGTGATCCTTCTGTCAGTTTCTCAGAATATGTGGTTAAAATTTGATTTACTTTTAACATTCTTCAGCAGAGACAATGGTCCAAATTGTTACAATGAAGTAACATACTCCCAAGACTAAAGTGTAGTATCACTGGGAGTATAATAAAGGTTCAAACAAAACTTATGACTTAATTGTGATCCTTCTGTCAGTTTCTCAGAAAATGTGGTTAAAATTTGATTTACTTTTAACATTCTTCAGCAGAGACAATGATCCAAATTGTTACAATGAAGTAACAGATCCCAAAACTAAAGTTTATTATCACTGGGAGTATAATAAAGGTTCAAACAAAACTTATGACTTAATTGTGATCCTTCTGTCAGTTTCTCAGAATATGTGGTTAAAATTTGATTTACTTTTAACATTCTTCAGCAGAGACAATGATCCAAATTGTTACAATGAAGTAACAGACTCCCAAGACTAAAGTGTAGTATCACTGGGAGTATAATAAAGGTTCAAATAAAACTTATGACTTAATTGTGATCCTTCTGTCAGTTTCTCAGAATATGTGGTTAAAATTTGATTTACTTTTAACATTCTTCAGCAGAGACAATGGTCCAAATTGTTACAATGAAGTAACAGACTCCCAAGACTAAAGTGTAGTATCACTGGGAGTATAATAAAGGTTCAAACAAAACTGATGACTTAATTGTGATCCTTCTGTCAGTTTCTCAGAATATGTGGTTAAAATTTGATTTACTTTTAACATTCTTCAGCAGAGACAATGATCCAAATTGTTACAATGAAGTAACAGACTCCCAAGACTAAAGTGTAGTATCACTGGGAGTATAATAAAGGTTCAAACAAAACTTATGACTAAATTGTGATCCTTCTGTCAGTTTCTCAGAATATGTGGTTAAAATTTAACATTCTTCAGCAGAGACAATGGTCCAAATTGTTACAATGAAGTAACAGTCTCCCAAGACTAAAGTGTAGTATCACTGGGAATATAATAAAGGTTCAAACAAAACTTATGACTTAATTGTGATCCTTCTGTCAGTTTCTCAGAATATGTGGTTAAAATTTGATTTACTTTTAACATTCTTCAGCAGAGACAATGATCCAAATTGTTACAATGAAGTAACAGACTCCCAAGACTAAAGTGTAGTATCACTGGGAGTATAATAAAGGTACAAACAAAACTTATGACTTAATTGTGATCTTTCTGTCAGTTTCTCAGAATATGTGGTTAAAATTTGATTTACTTTTAACATTCTTCAGCAGAGACAATGGTCCAAATTGAAACAATGAAGTAACAGACTCCCAAGACTAAAGTGTAGTATCACTGAGAGTATAAGAAAGGTACAAACAAAACTTATGACTTAATTGTGATCCTTCTGTCAGTCTCTCAGAATATGTGATTAAAATTTCATTTACTTTTAACATTCTTCAGCAGAGACAATGGTCCAAATTGTTACAATGAAGTAAAAGACTCCCAAGACTAATGTGTAGTATCACTGGGAGTATAATAAATGTTCAAACAAAACTTATGACTTAATTGTGATCTTTCTGTCATTTTCTCAGAATATGTGGTTAAAATTTGATTTAATTTTAACAATCTTCAGCAGAGACAATGATCCAAATTGTTACAATGAAGTAACAGACTCCCAAGACTAAAGTGTAGTATCACTGGGAGTATAATAAAGGTTCAAACAAAACTGATGACCTAATTGTGATCCTTCTGTCAGTTTCTCAGAATATGTGGTTATAATTTGATTTGCTTTTAACATTCTTCAGCAGAGACAATGGTCCAAATTGTTACAATGAAGTAACAGACTCCAAAGACTAAAGTTTAGTATCACTGGGAGTATAATAAAGGTTCAAACAAAACTTATGACTTAATTGTGATCCTTCTGTCAGTTTCTCAGAATATGTGGTTGAAATTTGATTTACGTTTAACATTCTTCAGCAGAGACAAATATCCAAATTGTTACAATGAAGTAACAGACTCCCAAGACTAAAGTGTAGTATCACTGGGAGTATAATAAAGGTTCAAACAAAACTTATGACTTAATTGTGATCCTTCTGTCAGTTTCTCAGAATATGTTGTTAAAATTTGATTTACTTTTAACATTCTTCAGCAGAGACAATGATCCAAATTGTTACAATGAAGTAACAGACTCCCAAGACTAAAGTGTAGTATCACTGGGAGTATAATAAAGGTTCAAACAAAACTTATGACTTAATTGTGATCCTTCTGTCAGTTTCTCAGATTATGTGGTTAAAATTTGATTTACTTTTAACATTCTTCAGCAGAGACAATGATCCAAATTGTTACAATGAAGTAACAGGCTCCCAAGACTAAAGTGTAGTATCACTGGGAGTATAATAAAGGTTCACACAAAACTTATGACTTACTTGTAATCCTTCTGTCAGTTTCTCAGAATATGTGGTTAAAATTTGATTTACTTTTAACATTCTTCAGCAGAGACAATGATCCAAATTGTTACAATGAAGTAACAGACTCCCAAGACAAAAGTGTAGTATCACTGGGAGTATAATAAAGTTTCAAACAAAACTTATGACTTAATTGTGATCCTTCTGTCAGTTTCTCAAAATATGTGGTTAAAATTTGATTTACTTTTAACATTCTTCAGCAGAGACAATGATCCAAATTGTTACAATGAAGTAACAGACTCCCAAGACTAAAGTATAGTATCACTGGGAGTATTATAAAGGTTCAAACAAAACTTATGACTTAATTGTGAACCTTCTGTCAGTTTCTCAGAATACGTGTTTAAAATTTGATTTACTTTTAACATTCTTCAGCAGAGACAATGATCCAAATTGTTACAATGAAGTAACAGACTCCCAAGACTAAAGTGTAGTATCACTGGGAGTATAAATAAGGTTCAAAGAAAACTTATGACTTAATTGTGATCTTTCTGTCAGTTTCTCAGAATATGTGGTTAAAATTTGATTTACTTTTAACATTCTTCAGCAGAGACAATGATCCAAATTGTTACAATGAAATAACAGACTCCCAGGACTAAAGTGTAGTATCACTGGGAGTATAATAAAGGTTCAAACAAAACTTATGACTTAATTGTGATCCTTCTGTCAGTTTCTCAGAATATGTGGTTAAAATTTGATTTACTTTTAACATTCTTCAGCAGAGACAATGTTCCAAATTGGTGCAATGAAGTAACAGACTACCAAGACTAAAGTGTAGTATCACTGGGTGTATAATAATGGTTCAAACAAAACTTATGATTTAATTGTGATCCTTCTGTCAGTTTCTCAGAATATGTGGTTAAAATTTGATTTACTTTTAACATTCTTCAGCAGAGACAATGATCCAAATTGTTACAATGAAGTAACAAACTCCCAAGACTATAGTATAGTATCACTGGGAGTATAAACAGGTTCAAACAAAACTTATGACTTAATTGTGATCCTTCTGTCAGTTTCTCAGAATATGGGGTTAAAATCTGATTTACTTTTAACATTCTTCAGCAGAGACAATGATCCAAATTGTTACAATGAAGTAACAGACTCCCTAGACTAAAGTGTAGTATCACTGGGAGTATAATAAAGGTTCAAACAAAACTGATGACTTAATTGTGATCCTTCTGTCAGTTTCTCAGAATATGTGGTTAAAATTTGATTTACTTTTAACATTCTTCAGCAGAGACAATGATCCAAATTGTTACAATGAAGTAACAGACTCCCAAGACTAAAGTGTAGTATCACTGGGAGTATAATAAAGGTTCAAACAAAACTTATGACTTAATTGTGATCCTTCTGTCAGTTTCTCAGTATATGTGGTTAAATTTTGATTTACTTTCAATATTCTTCAGCAGAGAAAATGGTCCAAATTGTTACAATGAAGTAACAGACTCCCAAGCTTAAAGTGTAGTATCACTGGGAGTAAAATAAATGTTCAAACAAAACTTATGACTTAATTGTGATCCTTCTGTCAGTTTCTCAGAATATGTGGTTAAAATTTGATTTACTTTTAATATTCTTCAGCAGAGACAATGATCCAAATTGTTACAATGAAGTAACAGACCCCAAGACTAAAGTGTATTATCACTGGGAGTATAATAAAGGTTCAAACAAAACTTATGACTTAATTGTGATCCTTCTGTCAGTTTCTCAGAAAATGTGGTTAAAATTTGATTTACTTTTAACATTCTTCAGCAGAGACAATGATCCAAATAGTTACAATGAAGTAACAGACTCCCAGGACTAAAGTGTAATATCACTGGGAGTATAATAAAGGTTCAAACAAAACTTATGACTTAATTGTGATCCTTGTGTCAGTTTCTCAGAATATGTGGTAAAATTTGATTTACTTTTAACATTCTTCAGCAGAGATAATGGTCCAAATTGTTACAATGAAGTAACAGACTCCCAAGACTAAAGTGTAGTATCACTGGGAGTATAATAAAGGTTCATACAAAACTTATGACTTAATTGTGATCCTTCTGTCAGATTCTCAGAATATGTGGTTAAAATTTGATTTACTTTTAACATTCATCAGCAGAGACAATGGTCCAAATTGAAACAATGAAGTAACAGACTCCCAAGACTAAAGTGTAGTATCACTGGGAGTATAATAAAGGTACAAACAAAACTTATGACTTAATTGTGATCCTTCTGTCAGTCTCTCAGAATATGTGGTTAAAATATCATTTACTTTTAACATTCTTCAGCAGAGAAAATGGTCCAAACTGTTACAATGAAGTAACACACTCCCAAGACTAAAGTGTAGTATCACTGGGAGTATAATAAAGGTTCAAACAAAACTTATGACAAAATTGTGATCCTTCTTTCAGTTTCTCAGAATATGTGGTTAAAATTTGATTTACTTTTAACATTCTTCAGCAGAGACAATGGTCCAAATTGTTACAATGAAGTAACAGACTCCCAAGCTTAAAGTGTAGTATCACTGGGAGTATAATAAAGGTTCAAACAAAACTTATGACTTAATTGTGATCCTTCTGTCAGATTCTCAGAATATGTGATTAAAATTTGATTTACTTTTAACATTCTTCAGCAGAGACAATGATCCAAATTGTTACAATGAAGTAACAGACTCCCAAGACTAAAGTGTAGTATCACTGGGAGTATAAAAAGGTTCAAACAAAACTTATGACTTAATTGTGATCCTTCTGTCAGTTTCTCAGAATATGTGGTTAAAATCTGATTTACTTTTAACATTCTTCAGCAGAGACAATGGTCCAAATTGTTACAATGAAGTAACATACTCCCTAGACTAAAATGAAATATCACTGGGAGTATAATAAAGGTTCAAACAAAACTTATGACTTAATTGTGATCCTTCTGTCAGTTTCTCAGAATATGTGGTTAAAATTTTATTTACGTTTAAAATCCTTCAGCAGAGACAATGGTCCAAATTGTTACAATGAAGTAACAGACTCCCAAGGCTAAAGTGTGGTATCACTGGGAGTATAATAAAGGTTCAAACAAAACTGATGACTTAATTGTGATCCTTCTGTCAGTTTCTCAGAATATGTGGTTAAAATTTGATTTACTTTTAACATTCTTCAGCAGAGATAATGATCCAAATTGTTACAATGAAGTAACAGACTCTCAAGACTAAAGTGTAGTATCACTGGGAGTATAATAAAAGTTCAAACAAAACTTTAGACTTAATTGTGATCCTTCTGTCAGTTTCTCAGAATATGTGGTTAAAATCTGATTTACTTTTAACATTCTTCAGCAGAGACAATGGTCCAAATTGTTACAATGAAGTAACAGACTCCCAAGACTAAAGTGTAGTGTCACTGGGAGTATAATAAAGGTTCAAACAAAACTTATGACTTAATTGTGATCCTTCTGTCAGTTTCTCAGAATATGTGGTTAAAATTTGATTTACTTTTAACATTTTTCAGCAGAGACAATGGTCCAAATTGTTACAATGAAGTAACAGACTCCCAAGGCTAAAGTGTAGTATCAGTGGGAGTATAATAAAGGTTCAAACAAAACTTATGACTTAATTGTGATCCTTCTGTCAGTTTCTCAGAATATGTGGTTAAAATTTGATTTACTTTTAACATTCTTCAGCAGAGACAATGATCCAAATTGTTACAATGAAGTAACATACACCCAAGACTAAAGTGTAGTATCACTGGGAGTATAATAAAGGTTCAAACAAAACTTATGACTTAATTGTGAACCTTCTGTCAGCTTCTCAGAATATGTGGTTAAAATTTGATTTACTTTTAACATTTTTCAGCAGAGACAATGATCCAAATTGTTACAATGAAGTAACAGATCCCAAGACTAAAGTTTATTATCACTGGGAGTATAATAAAAGTTCAAACAAAACTTATGACTTAATTGTGATTTTTCTGTCAGTTTCTCAGAATATGTGGTTAAAATTTAATTTACTTTTAACATTCTTCAGCAGAGACAATGATCCAAATTGTTACAATGAAGTAACAGACTCCCAAGACTATATTGTAGTATCACTGGGAGTATAATAAAGGTTCAAACAAAACTTATGACTTAATTGTGATCCTTCTGTCAGTTTCTCAGAATATGTGGTTAAAATTTGATTTACTTTTAACATTCTTCAGCAGAGACAATGGTCCAAATTGTTACAATGAAGTAACAGACTCCCAAGACTAAAGTGTAGTATCACTGGGAGTATAATAAAGGTTCAAACAAAACTGATGACTTAATTGTGATCCTTCTGTCAGTTTCTCAGAATGTGTGGTTAAAATTTGTTTTTCTTTTAACATTCTTCAGCAGAGATAATGATCCAAATTGTTACAATGAAGTAACAAACTCTCAAGACTAAAGTGTAGTATCACTGAGAGTATAATAAAGGTTCAAATAAAACTTATGACTTAATTGTGATCTTTCTGTCAGTTTCTCAGAATATGTGGTTAAAATTTGATTTACTTTTAACATTCTTCAGCAGAGACAATGATCCAAATTGAAACAATGAAGTAACAGACTCCCAAGACTAAAGTGTAGTATCACTGAGAGTATAATAAAGGTACAAACAAAACTTATGACTTAATTGTGATCCTTCTGTCAGTCTCTCAGAATATGTGGTTAAAATTTCATTTACTTTTAACATTCTTCAGCAGAGACAATGGTCCAAATTGTTACAATGAAGTAAAAGACTCCCAAGACTAAAGTGTAGTATCACTGGGAGTATAATAAAGGTTCAAACAAAACTTATGATTTAATTGTGATCTTTCTCTTCAGTTTCTCAGAATATGTGGTTAAAATTTGATTTAATTTTAACATTCTTCAGCAGAGACAATGATCCAAAATGTTACAATGAAGTAACAGACTCCCAAGACTAAAGTGTAGTATCACTGGGAGTATAATAAAGGTTCAAACAAAACTTATGACCTAATTGTGATCCTTCTGTCAGTTTCTCAGAATATGTGGTTATAATTTGATTTGCTTTTAACATTCTTCAGCAGAGACAATGATCCAAATTGTTACAATGAAGTAACAGACTCCCAAGACTAAAGTGTAGTATCACTGGGACTATAAATATGGTTCAAAGAAAACTTATGACTTAATTGTGATCTTTCTGTCAGTTTCTCAGAATATGTGGTTAAAATTTGATTTACTTTTAACATTCTTCAGCAGAGACAATGATCCAAATTGTTACAATGAAATAACAGACTACCAAGACTAAAGTGTAGTATCACTGGGAGTATAATAATGGTTCAAACAAAACTTATGACTTAATTGTGATCCTTCTGTCAGTTTCTCAGAATATGTGGTTAAAATTTGATTTACTTTTAACATTCTTCAGCAGAGACAATGATCCAAATTGTTACAATGAAGTAACAGACTCCCAAGACTAAAGTGTAGTCTCACTGGGAATATAATAAAGGTTCAAACAAAACTTATGACTTAATTGTGATCCTTCTGTCTGTTTCTCAGAATATGTGGTTAAAATTTGATTTACTTTTAACATTCTTCAGCAGAGACAATGATCCAAATTGTTACAATAAAGTAACAGACTCCCAACACTAAAGTGTAGTATCACTGGGAGTAAAATAAAGGTTCAAACAAAACTTATGACTTAATTGTGATCCTTCTGTGAGTTTCTCAGAATATGTGGTTAAAATTTGATTTACTTTTAACATTCTTAAGCAGACACAATGATCCAAATTTTTACAATGAAGTAACAGACTCCCAAGACTAAAGTGTAGTATCACTGGGAGTATAATATAGGTTCAAACAAAACTTATGACTTAATTGTGAACCTTGTGCCAGTTTCTCAGAATATGTGGTTAAAATTTTATTTACTTTTAACATTCTTCAGCAGAGACAATGGTGCAAATTGTTACAATGAATTAACAGACTCCCAAGACTAAAGTGTAGTATCACTGGGAGAATAATAAAGGTACAAACAAAACTTATGACTTAATTGTGATCCTTCTGTCAGTTTCTCAGCAAATGTGGTTAAAATTTGATTTACTTTTAACATTCTTCAGCAGAGACAATGGTCCAAATTGTTACATTGAAGTAACAGAATCCCAAGACTAAAGTGTAGTATCACTGGGAGTATAATTAAGGTTCAAACAAAACTTATGACTTAATTGTGATCCTTCTGTCAGTTTCTCAGAATATGTGGTTAAAATTTGATTTACTTTTAACATTCTTCAGCAGAGACAATGATCCAAATTGTTACAATGAAGTAACAGACTCCCAAGACTAAAGTGTAGTATCACTGAGAGTATAATAAAGGTTCAAATAAAACTTATGACTTAATTGTGATCCTTCTGTCAGTTTCTCAGAATATGTGGTTAAAATTTGATTTACTTTTAAAATTCTTCAGCTGGGACAATGATCCAAATTGTTACAATGAAGTAACAGACTCCCAAGACTTAAGCGTAGTATCACTGGGAGTATAATAAAGGTTCAAACAAAACTTATGACTTAATTGTGATCCTTCTGTCAGTTTCTCAGAATATGTGGTTAAAATCTGATTTACTTTTAACATTCTTCAGCAGAGACAATGGTCCAAATTGTTACAATGAAGTAACAGACTCCCAAGTCTAAAGTGTAGTGTCACTGGGAGTATAATAAAGGTTCAAACAAAACTTATGACTTAATTGTGATCCTTCTGTCAGTTTCTCAGAATATGTGGTTAAAATTTGATTTACTTTTAACATTTTTCAGCAGAGACAATGGTCCAAATTGTTACAATGAAGTAACAGACTACCAAGGCTAAAGTGTAGTATCACTGGGAGTATAATAAAGGTTCAAACAAAAGTTATGACTTATTTGTGATCCTTCTGTCAGTTTCTCAGAATATGTGGTTAAAATCTGATTTACTTTTAACATTCTTCAGCAATGACAATGATCCAAATTGTTACAATGAAGTAACAGACTCCCAAGACTAAAGTGTAGTATCACTGGGAGTATAATACAGGTTCAAACAAAACTTATGACTTAATTGTGATCCTTCTGTCAGTTTCTCAGAATATGTGGTTAAATTTTGATTTACTTTTAACATTCTTCAGCAGAGACAATGATCCAAATTGTTACAATGAAGTAACATACTCCCAAGACTAAAGTGTAGTATCACTGGGAGTATAATAAAGGTTCAAACAAAACTTATGACTTAATTGTGATCCTTCTGTCAGTTTCTCAGAAAATGTGGTTAAAATTTGATTTACTTTTAACATTCTTCAGCAGAGACAATGATCCAAATTGTTACAATGAAGTAACAGATCCCAAGACTAAAGTTAATATCACTGGGAGTATAATAAAAGTTCAAACAAAACTTATGACTTAATTGTGATCCTTCTGTCAGTTTCTCAGAATATGTGGTTAAAATTTGATTTACTTTTAACATTCTTCAGCAGAGACAATGATCCAAATTGTTACAATGAAGTAACAGACTCCCAAGACTAAAGTGTAGTATCACTGGGAGTATAATAAAGGTTCAAACAAAACTTATGACTTAATTGTGATCCTTCTGTCAGTTTCTCAGAATATGTGGTTAAAATTTGATTTACTTTTAACATTCTTCAGCAGAGACAATGGTCCAAATTGTTACAATGAAGTAACAGACTCCCAAGACTAAAGTGTAGTATCACTGGGAGTATAATAAAGGTTCAAACAAAACTGATGACTTAATTGTGATCCTTCTGTTAGTTTCTCAGAATATGTGGTTAAAATTTGATTTACTTTTAACATTCTTCAGCAGAGACAATGATCCAAATTGTTACAAAGAAGTAACAGACTCCCAAGACTAAAGTGTAGTATCACTGGGAGTATAATAATGGTTCAAACAAAACTTATGACTTAATTGTGATCCTTCTGTCAGTTTCTCAGAATATGTGGTTAAAATTTAACATTCTTCAGCAGAGACAATGGTCCAAATTGTTACAATGAAGTAACAGTCACCCAAGACTAAAGTGTAGTATCACTGGGAGTATAATAAAGGTTCAAACAAAACTTATGACTTAATTGTGATCCTTCTGTGAGTTTCTCAGAATATGTGGTTAAAATTTGACTTACTTTTAAAATTCTTCAGCAGAGACAATGATCCAAAAAGTTACAATGAAGTAACAGATTCCCAAGACTAAAGTGTAGTATCACTGGGAGTATAATAAATGTTCAAACAAAACTTATGACTTAATTATGATCCTTCTGTCAGTTTCTCAGAATATGTGGTTAAAATTTGATTTACTTTTAACATTCTTCAGCAGAGATAATGGTCCAAATTGTTACAATGAAGTAACAGACTCCCAAGACTAAAGTGTAGTATCACTGGGAGTATAATAAAAGTTCAAACAAAACTTATGACTTAATTGTGATCTTTCTCTCAGTTTCTCAGAATATGTGGTTAAAATTTGATTTACTTTTAACATTCTTCAGCAGAGACAATGGTCCAAATTGAAACAATGAAGTAACAGACTCCCAAGACTAAAGTGTAGTATCACTGAGAGTATAATAAAGGTACAAACAAAACTTATGACTTAATTGTGATCCTTCTGTCAGTCTCTCAGAATATGTGGTTAAAATTTCATTTACTTTTAACATTCTTCAGCAGAGACAATGGTCCAAATTGTTACAATGAAGTAAAAGACTCCCAAGACTAAAGTGTAGTATCACTGGGAGTATAATAAAGGTTCAAACAAAACTTATGACTTAATTGTGATCTTTCTGTCAGTTTCTCAGAATATGTGGTTAAAATTTGATTTAATTTTAACATTCTTCAGCAGAGACAATGATCCAAAATGTTACAATGAAGTAACAGACTCCCAAGACTAAAGTGTAGTATCACTGGGAGTATAATAAATGTTCAAACAAAACTTATGACCTAATTGTGATCCTTCTGTCAGTTTCTCAGAATATGTGGTTATAATTTGATTTGCTTTTAACATTCTTCAGCAGAGACAATGATCCAAATTGTTACAATGAAGTAACAGACTCCCAAGACTAAAGTGTAGTATCACTGGGAGTATAATAAAGGTTCAAACAAAACTTATGACTTAATTGTGATCCTTCTGTCAGTTTCTCAGAATATGTGGTTAAAATTTGATTTACTTTTAACATTCTTCAGCAGAGACAATGATCCAAATTGTTACAATGAAGTAACAGACTCCCAAGACTAAAGTGTAGTATCACTGGGAGTATAATAAAGGTTCAAACAAAAGTTATGGCTTAATTGTGATCCTTCTGGAGTTTCTCAGAATATGACGTTAAAATTTGATTTACTTTTAACATTCTTCAGCAGAGACAATGATCCAAATTGTTACAATGAAGTAACAGACTCCCAAGACTAAAGTGTAGTATCACTGGGAATATAATAAAGGTTCAAACAAAACTTATGACTTAATTGTGATCCTTCTGTCAGTTTCTCAGAATATGTGGTTAAATTTGATTTACTTTTAACATTCTTCAGCAGAGACAATGATCCAAATTGTTACAATAAAGTAACAGACTCCCAACACTAAAGTGTAGTATCACTGGGAGTAAAATAAAGGTTCAAACAAAACTTATGATTTAATTGTGATCCTTCTGTGAGTTTCTCAGAATATGTGGTTAAAATTTGATTTACTTTTAACATTCTTAAGCAGACACAATGATCCAAATTTTTACAATGAAGTAACAGACTCCCAAGACTAAAGTGTAGTATCACTGGGAGTATAATATAGGTTCAAACAAAACTTATGACTTAATTGTGATCCTTGTGCCAGTTTCTCAGAATATGTGGTTAAAATTTTATTTACTTTTAACATTCTTCAGCAGAGACAATGGTGCAAATTGTTACAAAGAATTAACAGACTCCCAAGTCTAAAGTGTAGTATCACTGGGAGAATAATAAAGGTTCAAACAAAACTTATGACGTAATTGTGATCCTTCTGTCAGTTTCTCAGAATATGTGGTAAAAATTTGATTTACTTTTAACATTCTTCAGCAGAGACAATGATCCAAATTGTTACAATGAAGTAACAGACTCCCAAGACTAAAGTGTAGTATCACTGGGAGAATAATTAAGGTACAAACAAAACTTATGACTTAATTGTGATCCTTCTCTCAGTTTCTCAGAAAATGAGGTTAAAATTTGATTTACTTTTAACATTCTTCAGCAGAGACAATGGTCCAAATTGTTACATTGAAGTAACACACTCCCAAGACTAAAGTGTAGTATCACTGGGAGTATAATTAAGGTTCAAACAAAACTTATGACTTAATTGTGATCCTTCTGTCAGTTTCTCAGAATATGTGGTTAAAATTTGATTTACTTTTAACATTCTTCAGCAGAGACAATGATCCAAATTGTTACAATGAAGTAACAGAATCCCAAGACTAAAGTGTAGTATCACTGAGAGTATAATAAAGGTTCAAATAAAACTTATGACTTAATTGTGATCCTTCTGTCAGTTTCTCAGAATATGTGGTTAAAATTTGATTTACTTCTAACATTCTCCAGCAGAGACAATGATCCAAATTGTTACAATGAAGTAACAGACTCCCAAGACTAAAGTGTAGTATCACTGGGAGTATAATAAAGGTTCAAACAAAACTTATGACTTAATTGTGATCCTTCTGTCAGTTTCTCAGAATATGTGGTTAAAATTTGATTTACTTTTAACATTCTTCAGCAGAGACAATGATCCAAATTGTTACAATGAAGTAACAGACTCCCAAGTCTAAAGTGTAGTATCACTGGGAGTATAATAAAGGTTCAAAAAAAATTATGTCATAATTGTGATCCTTCTGTCAGTTTCTCAGAATAGGTGGTTAAAATTTGATTAACTTTTTACATTCTTCAGCAGAGACAATGGTCCAAATTGTTACAATGAAGTAACAGACTCCCAAGAGTAAAGTGTAGTATCACTGGGAGTATAATAAATGTTCAAACAAAACTTATGACTTAATTGTGATCCTTCTGTCAGTTTCTCAGAATATGTGGTTAAAATTTGATTTACTTTTAACATTCTTCAGCAGAGACAATGATCCAAATTGTTACAATGAAGTAACAGACTCCCAAGGCTAAAGTGTAGTATCACTGGGAGTATAATAAAGGTTCAAACAAAACTTATGACTTAATTGTGATCCTTGTGTCAGTTTCTCAGAATATGTGGTTAAAATTTGATTTACTTTTAACATTCTTCAGCAGAGACAATGATCCAAATTGTTACAATGAAGTAACAGACTCCCAAGACTAAAGTGTAGTATCACTGGGAGTATAATAAAGGTTCAAACAAAACTTGTGACTTAATTGTGATCCTTCTGTCAGTTTCTCAGAATATGTGGTTAAAATTTGATTTACTTTTAACATTCTTCAGCAGAGACAATTATCCAAATTGTTACAATGAAGTAACAGACTCCCAAGGCTAAAGTGTAGTATCACTGGGAGTATAATAAAGGTTCAAACAAAACTTATGACTTAATTGTGATCCTTGTGTCAGTTTCTCAGAATATGTGGTTAAAATTTGATTTACTTTTAACATTCTTCAGCAGAGACAATGATCCAAATTGTTACAATGAAGTAACAGACTCCCAAGTCTAAAGTGTAGTATCACTGGGAGTATAATAAAGGTTTAAACAAAACTTATGACATAATTGTGATCTTTCTGTCAGTTTCTCAAAATATGTGGTTAAAATTTGAATTACTTTTAACATTCTTCAGCAGAGACAATGATCCAAATTGTTACAATGAAGTAACAGACTCCCAAGACTAAAGTGTAGTATCACTGGGAGTATGATAAAAGTTCAAACAAAACTTATGACTTAATTGTGATCCTTCTGTCAGTTTCTCAGAATATGTGGTTAAAATTTGATTTACTTTTAACATTCTTCAGCAGAGACAATGGTCCAAATTGAAACAATGAAGTAACAGACTCCCAAGACTAAAGTGTAGTATCACTGAGAGTATAATAAAGGTACAAACAAAACTTATGACTTAATTGTGATCCTTCTGTCAGTCTCTCAGAATATGTGGTTAAAATGTCATTTACTTTTAACATTCTTCAGCAGAGACAATGGTCCAAATTGTTACAATGAAGTAAAAGACTCCCAAGACTAAAGTGTAGTATCACTGGGAGTATAATAAAGGTTCAAACAAAACTTATGACTTAATTGTGAACTTTCTGTCAGTTTCTCAGAATATGTGGTTAAAATTTGATTTAATTTTAACATTCTTCAGCAGAGACAATGATCCAAAATGTTACAATGAAGTAACAGACTCCCAAGACTAAAGTGTAGTATCACTGGGAGTATAATAAAGGTTCAAGCAAAACTTATGACCTAATTGTGATCCTTCTGTCAGTTTCTCAGAATATGTGGTTATAATTTGATTTGCTTTTAACATTCTTCAGCAGAGACAATGATCCAAATTGTTACAATGAAGTAACAGACTCCCAAGACTAAAGTGTAGTATCACTGGGAGTATAATAAAGGTTCAAACAAAACTTATGACTTAATTGTGATCCTTCTGTCAGTTTCTCAGAATATGTGGTTAAAATTTGATTTACTTTTAACATTCTTCAGCAGAGACAATGATCCAAATTGTTACAATGAAGTAACAGACTCCCAAGACTAAAGTGTAGTATCACTGGGAGTATAATAAAGGTTCAAACAAAAGTTATGGCTTAATTGTGATCCTTCTCTCAGTTTCTCAGAATATGACGTTAAAATTTGATTTACTTTTAACATTCTTCAGAAGAGACAATGATCCAAATTGTTACAATGAAGTAACAGACTCCCAAGACTAAAGTGTAGTATCACTGGGAATATAATAAAGGTTCAAACAAAACTTATGACTTAATTGTGATCCTTCTGTCAGTTTCTCAGAATATGTGGTTAAATTTGATTTACTTTTAACATTCTTCAGCAGAGACAATGATCCAAATTGTTACAATATAGTAACAGACTCCCAACACTAAAGTGTAGTATCACTGGGAGTAAAATAAAGGTTCAAACAAAACTTATGATTTAATTGTGATCCTTCTGTGAGTTTCTCAGAATATGTGGTTAAAATTTGATTTACTTTTAACATTCTTAAGCAGACACAATGATCCAAATTTTTACAATGAAGTAACAGACTCCCAAGACTAAAGTGTAGTATCACTGGGAGTATAATATAGGTTCAAACAAAACTTATGACTTAATTGTGATCCTTGTGCCAGTTTCTCAGAATATGTGGTTAAAATTTTATTTACTTTTAACATTCTTCAGCAGAGACAATGGTGCAAATTGTTACTAAGAATTAACAGACTCCCAAGTCTAAAGTGTAGTATCACTGGGAGAATAATAAAGGTTCAAACAAAACTTATGACTTAATTGTGATCTTTCTGTCAGTTTCTCAGAATATGTGGTAAAAATTTGATTTACTTTTAACATTCTTCAGCAGAGACAATGATCCAAATTGTTACAATGAAGTAACAGACTCCCAAGACTAAAGTGTAGTATCACTGGGAGAATAATAAAGGTACAAACAAAACTTATGACTTAATTGTGATCCTTCTCTCAGTTTCTCAGAAAATGAGGTTAAAATTTGATTTACTTTTAACATTCTTCAGCAGAGACAATGGTCCAAATTGTTACATTGAAGTAACAGACTCCCAAGACTAAAGTGTAGTATCACTGGGAGTATAATTAAGGTTCAAACAAAACTTATGACTTAATTGTGATCCTTCTGTCAGTTTCTCAGAATATGTGGTTAAAATTTGATTTACTTTTAACATTCTTCAGCAGAGACAATGATCCAAATTGTTACAATGAAGTAACAGACTCCCAAGACTAAAGTGTAGTATCACTGAGAGTATAATAAAGGTTCAAATAAAACTTATGACTTAATTGTGATCCTTCTGTCAGTTTCTCAGAATATGTGGTTAAAATTTGATTTACTTTTAACATTCTCCAGAAGAGACAATGATCCAAATTGTTACAATGAAGTAACAGACTCCCAAGACTAAAGTGTAGTATCACTGGGAGTATAATAAAGGTTCAAACAAAACTTATGACTTAATTGTGATCCTTCTGTCAGTTTCTCAGAATATGTGGTTAAAATTTGATTTACTTTTAACATTCTTCAGCAGAGACAATGATCCAAATTGTTACAATGAAGTAACAGACTCCCAAGACTAAAGTGTAGTATCACTGGGAGTATAATAAAAGTTCAAACAAAACTTAAGACTTAATTGTGATCCTTCTGTCAGTTTCTCAGAATATGTGGTTAAAATTTGATTTACTTTTAACATTCTTCAGCAGAGACAATGGTCCAAATTGTTACAATGAAGTAACAGACTCCCAAGACTAAAGTGTAGTATCACTGGGAGTATAATAAAGGTTCAAACAAAACTTATGACTTAATTGTGATCCTTCTGTCAGTTTCTCAGAATATGTGGTTAAAATTTGATTTACTTTTAGCATTCTTCAGCAGGGACAATGATCCAAATTGTTACAATGAAGTAACAGACTCCCAAGTCTAAAGTGTAGTATCACTGGGAGTATAATAAAGGTTCAAACAAAACTTATGACTTAATTGTGATCCTTCTGTCAGTTTCTCCGAATATGTGGTTAAAATTTCATTTACTTTTAACATTCTTCAGCAGAGACAATGATCCAAATTGTTACAATGAAGTAACAGACTCCCAAGACTAAAGTGTAGTATCTCTGGGAGTATAATTAAGATTCAAACCAAACTAATGACTTAATTGTGATCCTTCTCTCAGTTTGTCAGAATATGTGGTTAAAATTTGATTTACTTTTAACATTCTTCAGCAGAGACAATGGTGCAAATTGTTACAATGAGGTAACAGACTCCCAAGACTAAAGTGTAGTATCACTGGGAGTATAATAAAGGTTCAAACAAAACTTATGACTTAATTGTGATCCTTCTGTCAGTTTCTCAGAATATGTGTTTAAAATTTGATTTACTTTTAACATTCTTCAGCAGAGACAATGATACAAATTGTTACAATGAAGCAACAGACTCCCAAGACTAAAGTGTAGTATCACTGGGAGAATAATAAAGGTTCAAACAAAACTTATGACTTAATTGTGATCCTTCTGTCAGTTTCTCAGAATATGTGGTTAAAATTTGATTTACTTTTAACATTCTTCAGCAGAGACAATGATCCAAATTGTTACAATGAAGTAACAGACTCCAAAGACTAAAGTGCAGTATCACTGGGAGTATAATAAAGGTTCAAACAAAACTTATGACTTAATTGTGATCCTTCTGTCAGTTTCTCAGAATATGTGGTTAAAATTTGATTTACTTTTAACATTCTTCAGCAGAGACAATGATCCAAATTGTTACAATGAAGTAACAGAATCCCAAGACTAAAGTGTAGTATCACTGAGAGTATAATAAAGGTTCAAATAAAACTTATGACTTAATTGTGATCCTTCTGTCAGTTTCTCAGAATATGTGGTTAAAATTTGATTTACTTTTAACATTCTTCAGCAGAGACAATGATCCAAATTGTTACAATGAAGTAACAGACTCCCAAGTCTAAAGTGTAGTATCACTGGGAGTATAAAAAAGGTTCAAAAAAAATTATGTCATAATTGTGATCCTTCTGTCAGTTTCTCAGAATAGGTGGTTAAAATTTGATTAACTTTTTACATTCTTCAGCAGAGACAATGGTCCAAATTGTTACAATGAAGTAACAGACTCCCAAGAGTAAAGTGTAGTATCACTAGGAGTATAATAAATGTTCAAACAAAACTTATGACTTAATTGTGATCCTTCTGTCAGTTTCTCAGAATATGTGGTTAAAATTTGATTTACTTTTAACATTCTTCAGCAGAGACAATGATCCAAATTGTTACAATGAAGTAACAGACTCCCAAGGCTAAAGTGTAGTATCACTGGGAGTATAATAAAGGTTCAAACAAAACTTATGACTTAATTGTGATCCTTGTGTCAGTTTCTCAGAATATGTGGTTAAAATTTGATTTACTTTTAACATTCTTCAGCAGAGACAATGATCCAAATTGTTACAATGAAGTAACAGACTCCCAAGACTAAAGTGTAGTATCACTGGGAGTATAATAAAGGTTCAAACAAAACTTATGACTTAATTGTGATCCTTCTGTCAGTTTCTCAGAATATGTGGTTAAAATTTGATTTACTTTTAACATTCTTCAGCAGAGACAATGATCCAAATTGTTACAATGAAGTAACAGACTTCCAAGACTAAAGTGTAGTATCACTGGGAGTATAATAAAGGTTCAAACAAAAATTATGGCTTAATTGTGATCCTGCTGTCAGTTTCTCAGAATATGAGGTTAAAATTTGATTTACTTTTAACATTCTTCAGCCGAGACAATGATCCAAATTGTTACAATGAAGTAACAGACTCCCAAGGCTAAAGTGTAGTATCACTGGGAGTATAATAAATGTTCAAACAAAACTTATGACTTAATTGTGATCCTTGTGTCAGTTTCTCAGAATATGTGGTTAAAATTTGATTTACTTTTAACATTCTTCAGCAGAGACAATGATCCAAATTGTTACAATGAAGTAACAGACTCCCAAGACTAAAGTGTAGTATCACTGGGAGTATAATATAGGTTAAAACAAAACTTATGACTTAATTGTGATCCTTGTGCCAGTTTCTCAGAATATGTGGTTAAAATTTTATTTACTTTTAACATTCTTCAGCAGAGACAATGGTGCAAATTGTTACTAAGAATTAACAGACTCCCAAGTCTAAAGTGTAGTATCACTGGGAGAATAATAAAGGTTCAAACAAAACTTATGACTTAATTGTGATCCTTCTGTCAGTTTCTCAGAATATGTGGTAAAAATTTGATTTACTTTTAACATTCTTCAGCAGAGACAATGATCCAAATTGTTACAATGAAGTAACAGACTCCCAAGACTAAAGTGTAGTATCACTGGGAGAATAATAAAGGTACAAACAAAACTTATGACTTAATTGTGATCCTTCTCTCAGTTTCTCAGAAAATGAGGTTAAAATTTGATTTACTTTTAACATTCTTCAGCAGAGACAATGGTCCAAATTGTTACATTGAAGTAACAGACTCCCAAGACTAAAGTGTAGTATCACTGGGAGTATAATAAAGGTTCAAATAAAACTTATGACTTAATTGTGATCCTTCTGTCAGTTTCTCAGAATATGTGGTTAAAATTTGATTTACTTTTAGCATTCTTCAGCAGGGACAATGATCCAAATTGTTACAATGAAGTAACAGACTCCCAAGTCTAAAGTGTAGTATCACTGGGAGTATAATAAAGGTTCAAACAAAACTTATGACTTAATTGTGATCCTTCTGTCAGTTTCTCCGAATATGTGGTTAAAATTTCATTTACTTTTAACATTCTTCAGCAGAGACAATGATCCAAATTGTTACAATGAAGTAACAGACTCCCAAGACTAAAGTGTAGTATCTCTGGGAGTATAATAAAGATTCAAACCAAACTAATGACTTAATTGTGATCCTTCTCTCAGTTTGTCAGAATATGTGGTTAAAATTTGATTTACTTTTAACATTCTTCAGCAGAGACAATGGTGCAAATTGTTACAATGAAGTAACAGACTCCCAAGACTAAAGTGTAGTATCACTGGGAGTATAATAAAGGTTCAAACAAAACTTATGACTTAATTGTGATCCTTCTGTCAGTTTCTCAGAATATGTGGTTAAAATTTGATTTACTTTTAACATTCTTCAGCAGAGACAATGATACAAATTGTTACAATGAAGCAACAGACTCCCAAGACTAAAGTGTAGTATCACTGGGAGAATAATAAAGGTTCAAACAAAACTTATGACTTAATTGTGATCCTTCTGTCAGTTTCTCAGAATATGTGGTTAAAATTTGATTTACTTTTAACATTCTTCAGCAGAGACAATGATCCAAATTGTTACAATGAAGTAACAGACTCCAAAGACTAAAGTGCAGTATCACTGGGAGTATAATAAAGGTTCAAACAAAACTTATGACTTAATTGTGATCCTTCTGTCAGTTTCTCAGAATATGTGGTTAAAATTTGATTTACTTTTAACATTCTTCAGCAGAGACAATGATCCAAATTGTTACAATGAAGTAACAGAATCCCAAGACTAAAGTGTAGTATCACTGAGAGTATAATAAAGGTTCAAATAAAACTTATGACTTAATTGTGATCCTTCTGTCAGTTTCTCAGAATATGTGGTTAAAATTTGATTTACTTTTAACATTCTTCAGCAGAGACAATGATCCAAATTGTTACAATGAAGTAACAGACTCCCAAGTCTAAAGTGTAGTATCACTGGGAGTATAATAAAGGTTCAAAAAAAATTATGTCATAATTGTGATCCTTCTGTCAGTTTCTCAGAATAGGTGGTTAAAATTTGATTAACTTTTTACATTCTTCAGCAGAGACAATGGTCCAAATTGTTACAATGAAGTAACAGACTCCCAAGAGTAAAGTGTAGTATCACTAGGAGTATAATAAATGTTCAAACAAAACTTATGACTTAATTGTGATCCTTCTGTCAGTTTCTCAGAATATGTGGTTAAAATTTGATTTACTTTTAACATTCTTCAGCAGAGACAATGATCAAAATTGTTACAATGAAGTAACAGACTCCCAAGGCTAAAGTGTAGTATCACTGGGAGTATAATAAAGGTTCAAACAAAACTTATGACTTAATTGTGATCCTTGTGTCAGTTTCTCAGAATATGTGGTTAAAATTTGATTTACTTTTAACATTCTTCAGCAGAGACAATGATCCAAATTGTTACAATGAAGTAACAGACTCCAAGACTAAAGTGTAGTATCACTGGGAGTATAATAAAGGTTCAAACAAAACTTATGACTTAATTGTGATCCTTCTGTCAGTTTCTCAGAATATGTGGTTAAAATTTGATTTACTTTTAACATTCTTCAGCAGAGACAATGATCCAAATTGTTACAATGAAGTAACAGACTTCCAAGACTAAAGTGTAGTATCACTGGGAGTATAATAAAGGTTCAAACAAAAATTATGGCTTAATTGTGATCCTGCTGTCAGTTTCTCAGAATATGAGGTTAAAATTTGATTTACTTTTAACATTCTTCAGCCGAGACAATGATCCAAATTGTTACAATGAAGTAACAGACTCCCAAGGCTAAAGTGTAGTATCACTGGGAGTATAATAAATGTTCAAACAAAACTTATGACTTAATTGTGATCCTTGTGTCAGTTTCTCAGAATATGTGGTTAAAATTTGATTTACTTTTAACATTCTTCAGCAGAGACAATGATCCAAATTGTTACAATGAAGTAACAGACTCCCAAGACTAAAGTGTAGTATCACTGGGAGTATGATAAAAGTTCAAACAAAACTTATGACTTAATTGTGATCCTTCTGTCAGTTTCTCAGAATATGTGGTTAAAATTTGATTTACTTTTAACATTCTTCAGCAGAGACAATGGTCCAAATTGTTACAATGAAGTAACAGACTCCCAAGAGTAAAGTGTAGTATCACTGGGAGTATAATAAATGTTCAAACAAAACTGATGACTTAATTGTGATCCTTCTGTCAGTTTCTCAGAATATGTGGTTAAAATTTGATTTACTTTTAACATTCTTCAGCAGAGACAATGATCCAAATTGTTACAATGAAGTAACAGACTCCCAAGTCTAAAGTGTAGTATCACTGGGAGTATAATAAAGGTTCAAACAAAACTTATGACTTAATTTTGATCCTTCTGTCAGTTTCTCCGAATATGTGGTTAAAATTTGATTTACTTTTAACATTCTTCAGCAGAGATAATGATCCAAATTGTTACAATGAAGTAACAGACTCCCAAGACTAAAGTGTAGTAACACTGGGAGTATAATAAAGGTTCAAACAAACCTTATGACTTAATTGTGATCCTTCTGTCAGTTTCTCAGAATATGTGGTTAAAATTTGATTTACTTTTAACATTCTTCATCAGAGACAATGGTGCAAATTGTTACAATGAAGTAACAGACTCCCAAGGCTAAAGTGTAGTATCACTGGGAGTATAATAAAGGTTCAAACAAAACTGATGACTTAATTGTGATCCTTCTGTCAGTTTCTCAGAATATGTGGTTAAAATTTGATTTACTTTTAACATTCTTCAGCAGAGACAATGATCCAAATTGTTACAATGAAGTAACAGACTCCCAAGACTAAAGTGTAGTATCACTGGGAGTATAATAAAGGTACAAACAAAACTTATGACTTAATTGTGATCCTTCTGTCAGTTTCTCAGAATATGTGGTTCAATTTGATTTACTTTTAACATTCTTCAGCAATGACAATGGTCCAAATTGTTACAATGAAGTAACAGACTCCCAAGACTAAAGTGTAGTATCACTGGGAGTATAATTAAGGTTCAAACACAGCTTATGAATTAAGTGTGATCCTTCTGTCAGTTTCTCAGAATATGTGGTTAAAATTTGATTTACTTTTAACATTCTTCAGCAGAGACAAAGATCCAAATTGTTACAATGAAGTAACAGACTCCCAAGACTAAAGTGTAGTATCACTGGGAGTATAATAAAGTTTCAAACAAAACTTATGACATAATTGCGATCCTTCTGTCAGTTTCACAGAATATATGGTTAAAATTTGATTTACTTTTAACATTCTTCAGCAGAGACAATGATCCAAATTGTTACAATGAAGTAACAGACTCCCAAGACTAAAGTGTAGTATCACTGGGAGTAATTATAATAAAGGTTCAAACAAAACTTATGACTTAATTGTGATCCTTCTGTCAGTTTCTCAGAATATGTGGTTAAAATTTGATTTACTTTTAACATTCTTCTGCAGAGACAATGATCCAAATTGTTACAATGAAATAACAGACTCCCAAGACTAAAGTGTAGTATCACTGGGAGTATAATAAAGGTTCAAACAAAACTTATGACTTAATTGTGATCCTTCTGTCAGTTTCTCAGAATATGTGGTTAAAATTTGATTTACTTTTAACATTCTTCAGCAGAGACAATGGTCCAAATTGTTACAAAGAAGTAACAGACTCCCAAGACTAAAGTGTAGTATCACTGGGAGTATAATAAAGGTTCAAACAAACCTTATGACTTAATTGTGATCCTTCTGTCAGTTTCTCAGAATATGTGGTTAAAATTTGATTTACTTTTAACATTCTTCAGCAGAGACAATGGTCCAAATTGTTACAATGAAGTAACAGACTCCCAAGACTAAAGTGTAGTATCACTGGGAGTATAATAAAGGTTCAAACAAAACTTATGACTTAATTGTGATCCTTCTGTCAGTTTCTCACAATATGTGGTTAAAATTTGATTTACTTTTAACATTCATCAGCAGAGACAATGATCCAAATTGTTACAATGAAGTAACAGACTCCCAAGACTAAAGTGTAGTATCACTGAGAGTATAATAAAGGTTCAAACAAAACTTATGACTTAATTGTGATCCTTCTCTCAGTTTCTCAGAATATGTGGTTAAAATTTGATTTACTTTTAACATTATTCAGCAGAGACAATGATCCAAATTGTTACAATGAAGTAACAGACTCCCAAGACTAAAGTGTAGTATCTTTGGTAGTATAATAAAGGTTCAAACAAAACTTAAAACTTAATTGTGATCCTTCTGTCACTTTCTCAGAATATGTGGTTAAAATTTGATTTACTTTTAACATTCTTCAGCAGAGACAATGATCCAAATTGTTACAATGAAGTAACAGACTCCCAAGACTAAAGTGTAGTATCACTGGGAGTATAATAAAGGTTCAAACAAAACTTATGACTTAATTGTAATCCTTCTGTCAGTTTCTCAGAATATGTGGTTAAAATTTGATTTTCTTTCAACATTCTTCTGCAGAGACAATGATCCAAATTGTTACAATGAAGTAACAGACTCCCAAGACTAAAGTGTAGTATCACTGGGAGTATAATAAAGGTTCAAACAAAACTTATGACTTAATTGTGATCCTTCTGTCAGTTTCTCAGAATATGTGGTTAAAATTTGATTTACTTTTAACATTCTTCAGCATAGACAATGATCCAAATCGTTACGATGAAGTAACAGACTCCCAAGACTAATGTGTAGTATCACTGGGAGTATAATAAAGGTTCAAACAAAACTTATGACTTAATTGTGATCCTTATGTCAGTTTCTCATAATATGTGGTTAAAATTTGATTTAATTTTAACATTCTTCAGTAGAGACAATGATCCAAATTGTTACAATGAAGTAACAGACTCCCAAGACTAAAGTGTGGTATCACTGGGAGTATAATAATGGTTGAAACAAAACTTATGACTTAATTGTGATCCTTCTGTCAGTTTCTCAGAATATGTGGTTAAAATTTGATTTACTTTTAACATTGTTCAGCAGAGACAAAGGTCCAAATTGTTACAATGAAGTAACAGACTCCCAAGGCAAAAGTGTATTATCACTGGGATTATAATAAAGGTTCAAACAAAACTTATGACTTAATTGTGATCCTTCTGTCAGTTTCTCAGAATATGTGTTTAAAATTTGATTTAATTTTAACATTCTTCAGCAGAGACAATGATCCAAATTGTTACAAAGAAGTAACAGACTCCCAAGATTAAAGTGTAGTATCACTGGGAGTATAACAAAGATTCAAACAAATCTTATGAATAAATTGTGATCCTTCTGTCAGTTTCTCAGAATATGTGGTTAAAATTTGATTTACTTTTAACATTCTTCAGCAGAGACAATGGACCAAATTGTTACAATGAAGTATCAGACTCCCAAGACTAATGTGTAGTATCACTGGGAGTATAATAAAGGTTCAAACAAAACTTATGACATAATTGTGATCCTTCTGTCAGTTTCTCAGAATATGTGGTTAAAATTTGATTTACTTTTAACATTCTTCAGCAGAGACAATGATCCAAATTGTTACAATGAAGTAACAGGCTCCCAAGACTAAAGTGTAGTATCACTGGGAGTATAATAAAGGTTCAAACAAAACTTATGACTTAATTGTGATCCTTCTGTCAGTGTCTCAGAATATGTGGTTAAAATTTGATTTACTTTTAACATTCTGCAGCAGAGGCAATGGTCCAAATTGTTACAATGAAGTAACAGACTCCCAAGTCTAAAGTGTAGTATCACTGGGAGTATAATAAAGGTTCAAACAAAACTTATGACTTAATTGTGATCCTTCTGTCAGTTTCTCAGAATATGTGGTTAAAATTTGATTTAATTTTAACATTCTTCTGCAGAGACAATGATCCAAATTGTTACAAAGAAGTAACAGACTCCCAAGACTAAAGTGTAGTATCACTGGGAGTATAATAAAGGTTCAAACAAAACTTATGACTTCATTGTGATCCTTCTGTCAGTTTCTCAGAATATGTGGTTAAAATTTGATTTACTTTTAACATTCTTCAGCAGAGACAATGATCCAAATTGTTACAATGAAGTAACAGACTCCCAAGACTAAAGTGTAGTATCACTGGGAGTATAATAAAGGTTCAAACAAAACTTATGACTTAATTGTTATCCTTATGTCAGTTTCTCATAATATGTGGTTAAAATTTGATTTAATTTTAACATTCTTCAGTAGAGACAATGATCCAAATTGTTACCATGAAGTAACAGACTCCCAAGACTAAAGTGTGGTATCACTGGGAGTATAATAATTGTTGAAACAAAACTTATGGCTTAATTGTGATCCTTCTGTCAGTTTCTCAGAATATGTGGTAAAAATTTGATTTACTTTTAACATAGTTCAGCAGAGACAAAGGTCCAAATTGTTACAATGAAGTAACAGACTCCCAAGACAAAAGTGTAGTATCACTGGGAGTATAATAAAGGTTCAAACAAAACTTATGACTTAATTGTGATCCTTCTGTCAGTTTCTCAGAATATGTGGTTAAAATTTGATTTTCTTTTAACATTCTTCAGCCGAGACAGTGGTCCAAATTGTTACAATGAAGTAACAGACTCCCAAGGCTAAAGTATAGTATCACTGGGAGTATAATAAAGGTTCAAACAAAACTTATGACTTAATTGTGATCCTTCTGTCAGTTTCTCAGAATATGTGGTTAAAATTTGATTTACTTTAACATTCTTCAGCAGAGACAATGATCCAAATTGTTACAATGAAGTAACAGACTCCCAAGACTAAAGTGTAGTATCACTGGGAGTATAATAAAGGTTCAAACAAAACTTAAGACT
Organism: Periplaneta americana; assembly: GCF_040183065.1. Lineage (NCBI taxonomy): Eukaryota > Metazoa > Arthropoda > Insecta > Blattodea > Blattidae > Periplaneta > Periplaneta americana. The sequence continues at coordinate 186,037,314 of NC_091131.1, forward strand.
TAATTGTGATCCTTCTGTCAGTTTCTCAGAATATGTGGTTAAAATTTGATTTACTTTTAACATTCTTCAGCAGAGACAATGGTCCAAATTGTTACAATGAAGTAACAGACTCCCAAGACTAAAGTGTAGTATCACTGGGAGTATAATAAAGGTTCAAACAAAACTTATGACTTAATTGTGATCCTTCTGTCAGATTCTCAGAATATGTGGTTAAAATTTGATTTACTTTTAACATTCTTCAGCAGAGACAATGGTCCAAATTGTTACAATGAAGTAACAGACTCCCAAGACTAAAGTGTAGTATCACTGGGAGTATAATAAAGGTTCAAACAAAACTTATGACTTAATTGTGATCCTTGTGTCAGTTTCTCAGAATATGTGGTTAAAATTTGGTTTACTTTTAACAATCTTCAGCAGAGACAATGATCCAAATTGTTACAATCAAGTAACAGACTCTTAAGACTAAAGTGTAGTATCAATGGGAGTATAATAAAGGTTCAAACAAAACTTATGACCTAATTGTGATCCTTCTGTCAGTTTCACAGAATATGTGGTTAAAATTTGATTTACTTTTAACATTCTTCAGCAGGGACAATGATCCAACTTGTTACAATGAAGTAACAGACTCCCAAGACTAAAGTGTAGTATCACTGGGAGTAGAATAAATGTTAAAACAAATCTTATGACTTAATTGTGATCCTTCTGTCAGTTTCTCAGAATATGTGTTTAAAATTTGATTTACTTTTAACATTCTTCAGCAGAGACAATGGTCCAAATTGTTACAATGAAGTAACAGACTCCCAAGACTACTGTGTAGTATCAATGGGAGTATAATGTAGGTTCAAACAAAACTTATGACTTAATTGTGATCCTTATATCAGTTTCTCAGAATATGTGGTTAAAATTTGATTTACTTTTAACATTCTTCAGCAGAGACAATGATCCAAATTGATACAATGAAGTGACAGACTCCCAAGACTAAAGTGTAGTATCACTGGGAGTATAATAAAGGTTCAAACAAAACTTATGACTTAATTGTGATCCTTCTGTCAGTTTCTCAAAATATGTCGTTAAAATTTGATTTACTTTTAACATTCTTCAGCAAAGACAATGATCCAAATTGTTACAATGAAGTAACAGACTCCCAAGACTAAAGTGTAGTATCACTGGGAGTATAATAAAGGTTCAAACAAAACTTATGACTTAATTGTGATCCTTCTGTCAGTTTCTCAGAATATGTGGATAAAATTTGATTTACTTTTAACATTCTTCAGCAGAGACAATGATCCAAATTGTTACAATGAAGTAACAGACTCCCAAGACTAAAGTGTAGTATCACTGGGAGTATAATAAAGGTTCAAACAAAACTTATGACTTAATTGTGATCCTTCTGTCATTTTCTCAGAATATGTGGTTAAAATTTGATTTACTTTTAACATTCTTCAGCAGAGACAATGATCCAAATTGTTACAATGAAGTAACAGACTCCCAAGACTAAAGTGTATATCACTGGGAGTATAATAAAGGTTCAAACAAAACTTTTGACTTAATCGTGATCCTTCTGTCAGTTTCTCAGATTATGTGGTTAAAATATGATTTACTTTTAACATTCTTCAGCAGGGACAATGATCCAAATTGTTACAATGAAGTAACAGACTCCCAAGACTAAAGTGTAGTATCACTGGGTGTATAATAATGGTTCAAACAAAACTTATGACTTAATTGTGATCCTTCTGTCAGTTTCTCAGAGTATGTGGTTAAAATTTGATTTACTTTTAACATTCTTCAGCAGAGACAATGATCCAAATTGTTACAATGAAGTAACAGACTCCCAGGACTAAAGTGTAGTATCACTGGGAGTATAATAAAGGTTCAAACAAAACTTATGACTTAATTGTGATCCTTCTCTCAGTTTCTCAGAATATGTGGTTAAAGTTTGATTTACTTTTAACATTCTTCAGCAGAGACAATGATCCAAATTGTTACAATGAAGTAACAGACTCCCAAGACTAAAGTGTAGTATCACTGGGAGTATAATAAAGATGCAAACAAAACTTATGACTTAATTGTGATCCTTCTTTCAGTTTCTCAGAATATGTGGTTAAAATTTGATTTACTTTTAACATTCTTCAGCAGAGACAATGATCCAAATTGTTACAATGAAGTAACAGACTCCCAAGACTAAAGTGTAGTATCACTGGGAGTATAATAAAGGTTCAAACAAAACTTATGACTTAATTGTGATCCTTCTGTCAGTTTCTCAGAATATGTGGTTAAAATTTGATTTACTTTAACATTCTTCAGCAGAGACAATGGTCCAAATTGTTACAATGAAGTAACAGACTCCCAAGACTAAAGTGTAGTATCACTGGGTGTATAATAAAGGTTCAAACAAAACTTATGACTTAATTGTGATCCTTCTGTCAGTTTCTCAGAATATGTGGTTAAAATTTGATTTACTTTTAACATTCTTCAGCAGAGACAATGGTCTAAATTGTTACAATGAAGTAACAGACTCCCAAGACTAAAGTGTAATATCACTGGGAGTATAATAAAGTTTCAAACAAAACTTATGAATTAATTGCGATCCTTCTGTCAGTTTCTCAGAATATGTGGTTAAAATTTGATTTACTTTTAACATTCTTCAGCAGAGACAATGATCCAAATTGTTACAATGAAGTAACAGACTCCCAAGACTAAAGTGTAGTATCACTGGGAGTATAATAAAGGTTCAAACAAAACTTATGACTTAATTGTGATCCTTCTGTCAGTTTCTCAGAATATGTGGTTAAAATATGGTTTACTTTTAACAATCTTCAGCAGAGACAATGATCCAAATTGTTACAATCAAGTAACAGACTCTTAAGACTAAAGTGTAGTATCAATGGGAGTATAATAAAGGTTCAAACAAAACTTATGACCTAATTGTGATCCTTCTGTCAGTTTCACAGAATATGTGGTTAAAATTTGATTTACTTTTAACATTCTTCAGCAGGGACAATGATCCAACTTGTTACAATGAAGTAACAGACTCCCAAGACTAAAGTGTAGTATCACTGGGAGTAGAATAAATGTTAAAACAAATCTTATGACTTAATTGTGATCCTTCTGTCAGTTTCTCAGAATATGTGTTTAAAATTTGATTTACTTTTAACATTCTTCAGCAGAGACAATGGTCCAAATTGTTACAATGAAGTAACAGACTCCCAAGACTACTGTGTAGTATCAATGGGAGTATAATATAGGTTCAAACAAAACTTATGACTTAATTGTGATCCTTATGTCAGTTTCTCAGAATATGTGGTTAAAATTTGATTTACTTTTAACATTCTTCAGCAGAGACAATGATCCAAATTGATACAATGAAGTGACAGACTCCCAAGACTAAAGTGTAGTATCAATGGGAGTATAATAAAGGTTCAAACAAAACTTATGACTTAATTGTGATCCTTCTGTCAGTTTCTCAAAATATGTCGTTAAAATTTGATTTACTTTTAACATTCTTCAGCAAAGACAATGATCCAAATTGTTACAATGAAGTAACAGACTCCCAAGACTAAAGTGTAGTAACACTGGGAGTATAATAAAGGTTCAAACAAAACTTATGACTTAATTGTGATCCTTCTGTCAGTTTCTCAGAATATGTGGATAAAATTTGATTTACTTTTAACATTCTTCAGCAGAGACAATGATCCAAATTGTTACAATGAAGTAACAGACTCCCAAGACTAAAGTGTAGTATCACTGGGAGTATAATAAAGTTTCAAACAAAACTTATGACTTAATTGTGATCCTTCTGTCATTTTCTCAGAATATGTGGTTAAAATTTGATTTACTTTTAACATTCTTCAGCAGAGACAATGATCCAAATTGTTACAATGAAGTAACAGACTCCCAAGACTAAAGTGTATATCACTGGGAGTATAATAAAGGTTCAAACAAAACTTATGACTTAATCGTGATCCTTCTGACAGTTTCTCAGATTATGTGGTTAAAATATGATTTACTTTTAACATTCTTCAGCAGGGACAATGATCCAAATTGTTACAATGAAGTAACAGACTCCCAAGACTAAAGTGTAGTATCACTGGGTGTATAATAATGGTTCAAACAAAACTTATGACTTAATTGTGATCCTTCTGTCAGTTTCTCAGAATATGTGGTTAGAATTTGATTTACTTTTAACATTCTTCAGCAGAGACAATGATCCAAATTGTTACAATGAAGTAACAGACTCCCAAGACTAAAGTGTAGTATCACTGGGAGTATAATAAAGGTTCAAACAAAACTTATGACTTAATTGGGATCCTTCGGTCAGTTTCTCAGAATATGTGGTTAAATTTGATTTACTTTTAACATTCTTCAACAGAGACAATGATCCAAATTGTTACAATGAAGTAACAGACTCCCAAGACTAAAGTGTAGTATCACTGGGAGTATAATAAAGGTTCAAACAAAACTTATGACTTAATTGTGATCCTTCTGTCAGTTTCTCAGAATATGTGGTTAAAATTTGGTTTACTTTTAACAATCTTCAGCAGAGACAATGATCCAAATTGTTACAATCAAGTAACAGACTCTTAAGACTAAAGTGTAGTATCAATGGGAGTATAATAAAGGTTCAAACAAAACTTATGACCTAATTGTGATCCTTCTGTCAGTTTCACAGAATATGTGGTTAAAATTTGATTTACTTTTAACATTCTTCAGCAGGGACAATGATCCAACTTGTTACAATGAAGTAACAGACTCCCAAGACTAAAGTGTAGTATCAATGGGAGTAGAATAAATGTTAAAACAAATCTTATGACTTAATTGTGATCCTTCTGTCAGTTTCTCAGAATATGTGTTTAAAATTTGATTTACTTTTAACATTCTTCAGCAGAGACAATGGTCCAAATTGTTACAATGAAGTAACAGACTCCCAAGACTACTGTGTAGTATCAATGGGAGTATAATGTAGGTTCAAACAAAACTTATGACTTAATTGTGATCCTTATGTCAGTTTCTCAGAATATGTGGTTAAAATTTGATTTACTTTTAACATTCTTCAGCAGAGACAATGATCCAAATTGATACAATGAAGTGACAGACTCCCAAGACTAAAGTGTAGTATCACTGGGAGTATAATAAAGGTTCAAACAAAACTTATGACTTAATTGTGATCCTTCTGTCAGTTTCTCAAAATATGTCGTTAAAATTTGATTTACTTTTAACATTCTTCAGCAAAGACAATGATCCAAATTGTTACAATGAAGTAACAGACTCCCAAGACTAAAGTGTAGTATCACTGGGAGTATAATAAAGGTTCAAACAAAACTTATGACTTAATTGTGATCCTTCTGTCAGTTTCTCAGAATATGTGGATAAAATTTGATTTACTTTTAACATTCTTCAGCAGAGACAATGATCCAAATTGTTACAATGAAGTAACAGACTCCCAAGACTAAAGTGTAGTATCACTGGGAGTATAATAAAGGTTCAAACAAAACTTATGACTTAATTGTGATCCTTCTGTCATTTTCTCAGAATATGTGGTTAAAATTTGATTTACTTTTAACATTCTTCAGCAGAGACAATGATCCAAATTGTTACAATGAAGTAACAGACTCCCAAGACTAAAGTGTATATCACTGGGAGTATAATAAAGGTTCAAACAAAACTTTTGACTTAATCGTGATCCTTCTGTCAGTTTCTCAGATTATGTGGTTAAAATATGATTTACTTTTAACATTCTTCAGCAGGGACAATGATCCAAATTGTTACAATGAAGTAACAGACTCCCAAGACTAAAGTGTAGTATCACTGGGTGTATAATAATGGTTCAAACAAAACTTATGACTTAATTGTGATCCTTCTGTCAGTTTCTCAGAATATGTGGTTAAAATTTGATTTACTTTTAACATTCTTCAGCAGAGACAATGATCCAAATTGTTACAATGAAGTAACAGACTCCCAGGACTAAAGTGTAGTATCACTGGGAGTATAATAAAGGTTCAAACAAAACTTATGACTTAATTGTGATCCTTCTCTCAGTTTCTCAGAATATGTGGTTAAAGTTTGATTTACTTTTAACATTCTTCAGCAGAGACAATGATCCAAATTGTTACAATGAAGTAACAGACTCCCAAGACTAAAGTGTAGTATCACTGGGAGTATAATAAAGATGCAAACAAAACTTGTGACTTAATTGTGATCCTTCTTTCAGTTTCTCAGAATATGTGGTTAAAATTTGATTTACTTTTAACATTCTTCAGCAGAGACAATGATCCAAATTGTTACAATGAAGTAACAGACTCCCAAGACTAAAGTGTAGTATCACTGGGAGTATAATAAAGGTTCAAACAAAACTTATGACTTAATTGTGATCCTTCTGTCAGTTTCTCAGAATATGTGGTTAAAATTTGATTTACTTTAACATTCTTCAGCAGAGACAATGGTCCAAATTGTTACAATGAAGTAACAGACTCCCAAGACTAAAGTGTAGTATCACTGGGTGTATAATAAAGGTTCAAACAAAACTTATGACTTAATTGTGATCCTTCTGACAGTTTCTCAGAATATGTGGTTAAAATTTGATTTACTTTTAACATTCTTCAGCAGAGACAATGGTCCAAATTGTTACAATGAAGTAACAGACTCCCAAGACTAAAGTGTAATATCACTGGGAGTATAATAAAGTTTCAAACAAAACTTATGAATTAATTGCGATCCTTCTGTCAGTTTCTCAGAATATGTGGTTAAAATTTGATTTACTTTTAACATTCTTCAGCAGAGACAATGATCCAAATTGTTACAATGAAGTAACAGACTCCCAAGACTAAAGTGTAGTATCACTGGGAGTATAATAAAGGTTCAAACAAAACTTATGACTTAATTGTGATCCTTCTGTCAGTTTCTCAGAATATGTGGTTAAAATATGGTTTACTTTTAACAATCTTCAGCAGAGACAATGATCCAAATTGTTACAATCAAGTAACAGACTCTTAAGACTAAAGTGTAGTATCAATGGGAGTATAATAAAGGTTCAAACAAAACTTATGACCTAATTGTGATCCTTCTGTCAGTTTCACAGAATATGTGGTTAAAATTTGATTTACTTTTAACATTCTTCAGCAGGGACAATGATCCAACTTGTTACAATGAAGTAACAGACTCCCAAGACTAAAGTGTAGTATCTCTGGGAGTAGAATAAATGTTAAAACAAATCTTATGACTTAATTGTGATCCTTCTGTCAGTTTCTCAGAATATGTGTTTAAAATTTGATTTACTTTTAACATTCTTCAGCAGAGACAATGGTCCAAATTGTTACAATGAAGTAACAGACTCCCAAGACTACTGTGTAGTATCTATGGGAGTATAATATAGGTTCAAACAAAACTTATGACTTAATTGTGATCCTTATGTCAGTTTCTCAGAATATGTGGTTAAAATTTGATTTACTTTTAACATTCTTCAGCTGAGACAATGATCAAAATTGATACAATGAAGTGACAGACTCCCAAGACTAAAGTGTAGTATCAATGGGAGTATAATAAAGGTTCAAACAAAACTTATGACTTAATTGTGATCCTTCTGTCAGTTTCTCAAAATATGTCGTTAAAATTTGATTTACTTTTAACATTCTTCAGCAAAGACAATGATCCAAATTGTTACAATGAAGTAACAGACTCCCAAGGCTAAAGTGTAGTAACACTGGGAGTATAATAAAGGTTCAAACAAAACTTATGACTTAATTGTGATCCTTCTGTTAGTTTCTCAGAATATGTGGATAAAATTTGATTTACTTTTAACATTCTTCAGCAGAGACAATGATCCAAATTGTTACAATGAAGTAACAGACTCCCAAGACTAAAGTGTAGTATCACTGGGAGTATAATAAAGGTTCAAACAAAACTTATGACTTAATTGTGATCCTTCTGTCATTTTCTCAGAATATGTGGTTAAAATTTGATTTACTTTTAACATTCTTCAGCAGAGACAATGATCCAAATTGTTACAATGAAGTAACAGACTCCCAAGACTAAAGTGTATATCACTGGGAGTATAATAAAGGTTCAAACAAAACTTATGACTTAATCGTGATCCTTCTGTCAGTTTCTCAGATTATGTGGTTAAAATATGATTTACTTTTAACATTCTTCAGCAGGGACAATGATCCAAATTGTTACAATGAAGTAACAGACTCCCAAGACTAAAGTGTAGTATCACTGGGTGTATAATAATGGTTCAAACAAAACTTATGACTTAATTGTGATCCTTCTGTCAGTTTCTCAGAATATGTGGTTAAAATTTGATTTACTTTTAACATTCTTCAGCAGAGACAATGATCCAAATTGTTACAATGAAGTAACAGACTCCCAGGACTAAAGTGTAGTATCACTGGGAGTATAATAAAGGTTCAAACAAAACTTATGACTTAATTGTGATCCTTCTCTCAGTTTCTCAGAATATGTGGTTAAAGTTTGATTTACTTTTAACATTCTTCAGCAGAGACAATGATCCAAATTGTTACAATGAAGTAACAGACTCCCAAGACTAAAGTGTAGTATCACTGGGAGTATAATAAAGATGCAAACAAAACTTATGACTTAATTGTGATCCTTCTTTCAGTTTCTCAGAATATGTGGTTAAAATTTGATTTACTTTTAACATTCTTCAGCAGAGACAATGATCCAAATTGTTACAATGAAGTAACAGACTCCCAAGACTAAAGTGTAGTATCACTGGGAGTATAATAAAGGTTCAAACAAAACTTATGACTTAATTGTGATCCTTCTGTCAGTTTCTCAGAATATGAGGTTAAAATTTGATTTACTTTAACATTCTTCAGCAGAGACAATGGTCCAAATTGTTACAATGAAGTAACAGACTCCCAAGACTAAAGTGTAGTATCACTGGGTGTATAATAAAGGTTCAAACAAAACTTATGACTTAATTGTGATCCTTCTGTCAGTTTCTCAGAATATGTGGTTAAAATTTGATTTACTTTTAACATTCTTCAGCAGAGACAATGGTCCAAATTGTTACAATGAAGTAACAGACTCCCACGACTAAAGTTTAGTATCACTGGGAGTATAATAAAGGTTCAAACAAAACTTATGACTTAATTGTGATCCTTCTGTCAGTTTCTCAGAATATGTGGTTAAAATTTGATTTACTTTTAACATTCTTCAGCAGAGACAATGGTCCAAATTGTTACAATGAAGTAACAGACTCCCAAGACTAAAGTGTAGTATCACTGGGAGTATAATAAAGGTTCAAACAAAACTTATGACTTAATTGTGATCCTTGTGTCAGTTTCTCAGAATATGTGGTTAAAATTTGATTTACTTTTAACATTCTTCAGCAGAGACAATGATCCAAATTGTTACAATGAAGTAACAGACTCCCAAGACTAAAGTGTAGTATCACTGGGAGTATAATAAAGGTTCAAACAAAGTTATGACTTAATTGTGATCCTTCTGTCAGTGTCTCAGAATATGTGGTTAAAATTTGATTTACTTTTAACATTCTTCAGCAGAGACAATGGTCCAAATTGTTACAATGAAGTAACAGACTCCCAAGTCTAAAGTGTAGTATCACTGGGAGTATAATAATGGTTCAAACAAAACTTATGACTTAATTGTGATCTTTCTGTCAGTTTCTCAGTATATGTGGTTAAAATTTGATTTACTTTTAACATTCTTCAGCATTGACAATGATCCAAATTGTTACAATGAAGTAACAGACTCCCAAGACTAAAGTGTAATATCACTGGGAGTATAATAAAGTTTCAAACAAAACTTATGAATTAATTGCGATCCTTCTGTCAGTTTCTCAGAATATGTGGTTAAATTTGATTTACTTTTAACATTCTTCAGCAGAGACAATGATCCAAATTGTTACAATGAAGTAACAGACTCCCAAGACTAAAGTGTAGTATCACTGGGAGTATATTAAAGGTTCAAACATAACTTATGACTTAATTGGGATGGTTCGGTCAGTTTCTCAGAATATGTGGTTAAAATTTGATTTACTTTTAACATTCTTCAACAGAGACAATGATCCAAATTGTTACAAAGGAGTAACAGACTCCCAAGACTAAAGTGTAGTATCACTGGGAGTATAAGAAAGGTTCAAAAAAAACTTATGACTTAATTGTGATCCTTCTGTCAGTTTCTCAGAATATGTGGTTAAAATCAGGTTTAATTTTAACAATCTTCAGCAGAGACAATGATCCAAATTGTTACAATGAAGTAACAGACTCTTAAGTCTAAATTGTAGTATCAATGGGAGTATAATAAAGGTTCAAACAAAACTTATGACCTAATTGTGATCCTTCTGTCAGTTTCTCAGAATATGTGGTTAAAATTTGATTTACTTTTAACATTCTTCAGCATGGACAATGATCCAACTTGTTACAATGAAGTATCAGACTCCCAAGACTAAAGTGTAGTATCACTGGGAGTAGAATAAATGTTAAAACAAATCTTATGACTTAATTGTGATCCTTCTGTCGGTTTCTCAGAATATGTGTTTAAAATTTGATTTACTTTTAACATTCTTCAGCAGAGACAATGGTAAAATTGTTACAATGAAGTAACAGACTCCCAAGACTAAAGTGTAGTATCACTGAGAGTATAATAAAGGTTCGAACAAAACTTATGACTTAATTGTGATCCTTCTGTCAGTTTCTCAGAATATGTGGTAAAATTTGATTTACTTTTAACATTATTCAGCAGAGACAATGATCCAAATTGTTACAATGAAGTAACAGACTCCCAAGACTAAAGTGTAGTATCACTGGGAGTATAATAAAGGTTCAAACAAAACTTAAAACTTAATTGTGATCCTTCTGTCACTTTCTCAGAATATGTGGTTAAAATTTGATTTACTTTTAACATTCTTCAGCAGAGACAATGATCCAAATTGTTACAATGAAGTAACAGACTCCCAAGACTAAAGTGTAGTATCACTGGGAGTATAATAAAGGTTCAAACATAACTTGTGACTTAATTGTGATCCTTCTGTCAGTTTCTCAGAATATGTGGCTAAATTTGATTTAATTTTAACATTCTTCTGCAGAGACAATGATCCAAATTGTTACAATGAAGTAACAGACTCCCAAGACTAAAGTGTAGTATCACTGGGAGTATAATAAAGGTTCAAACAAAACTTATGACTTCATTGTGATCCTTCTGTCAGTTTCTCAGAATATGTGGTTAAAATTTGATTTACTTTTAACATTCTTCAGCAGAGACAATGATCCAAATTGTTACAATGAAGTAACAGACTCCCAAGACTAAAGTGTAGTCTCACTGGGAGTATAATAAAGGTTCAAACAAAACTTATGACTTAATTGTGATCCTTCTGTCAGTTTCTCAGAATATGTGGTTAAAATCAGGTTTAATTTTAACAATCTTCAGCAGAGACAATGATACAAATTGTTACAATGAAGTAACAGACTCTTAAGTCTAAATTGTAGTATCAATGGGAGTATAATAAAGGTTCAAACAAAACTTATGACCTAATTGTGATCCTTCTGTCAGTTTCTCAGAATATATGGTTAAAATTTGATTTACTTTTAACATTCTTCAGCATGGACAATGATCCAACTTGTTACAATGAAGTATCAGACTCCCAAGACTAAAGTGTAGTACCACTGGGAGTAGAATAAATGTTAAAACAAATCTTATGACTTAATTGTGATCCTTCTGTCAGTTTCTCAGAATATGTGTTTAAAATTTGATTTACTTTTAACATTCTTCAGCAGAGACAATGATCCAAATTGTTACAATGAAGTAACAGACTCCCAAGACTAAAGTGTAGTATCACTGGGAGTATAATAAAGGTTCAAACATAACTTGTGACTTAATTGTGATCCTTCTGTCAGTTTCTCAGAATATGTGGCTAAATTTGATTTAATTTTAACATTCTTCTGCAGAGACAATGATCCAAATTGTTACAATGAAGTAACAGACTCCCAAGTCTAAAGTGTAGTATCACTGGGAGTATAATAAAGGTTCAAACAAAACTTATGACTTCATTGTGATCCTTCTGTCAGTTTCTCAGAATATGTGGTTAAAATTTGATTTACTTTTAACATTCTTCAGCAGAGACAATGATCCAAATTGTTACAATGAAGTAACAGACTTCCAAGACTAAAATGTAGTATCACTGGGAGTATAATAAAGGTTCAAACAAAACTTATGACTTAATTGTGATCCATCTGTCAGTTTCTCAGAATATGTGGTTAAAATTTGATTTACTTTTAACATTCTTCAGCAGAGACAATGGTCCAAATTGTTACAATGAAGTAACAGACTCCCAAGACTGAAGTATAGTATCACTGGGAGTATAATAAAGGTTCAAACAAAACTTATGACTTAATTGTGATCCTTCTGTCAGTTTCTCAGAATATGTGGTTAAAATTTGATTTACTTTTAACATTCTTCAGCAGAGACAATGATCCAAATTGTTACAATGAAGTAACAGACTCCCAAGGCTAAAGTGTAGTATCACTGGGAGTATAATAAAGGTTCAAAGTTATGACTTAATTGTGATCCTTCTGTCAGTTTCTCAGAATATGTGGTTAAAATTTGATTTACTTTTAACATTCTTCAGCAGAGACAATGGTCCAAATTGTTACAATGAATTATCAGACTCCCAAGACTAATGTGTAGTATCACTGGGAGTATAATAAAGGTTCAAACAAAACTTATGACTTAATTGTGATCCTTCTGTCAGTTTCTCAGAATATGTGGTTAAAATTTGATTTACTTTTAACATTCTTCAGCAGAGACAATGATCCAAATTGTAACAATGAAGTAACAGACTCCCAAGACTAAAGTGTAGTATCACTGGGAGTATAATAAAGGTTCAAACAAAACTTATGACTTAATTGTGATCCTTCTGTCAGTTTCTCAGATTATGTGGTTAAAATTTGATTTACTTTTAACATTCTTCAGCAGAGACAATGATCCAAATTGTTACAATGAAGTAACAGACTCCCAAGACTAAAGTGTAGTATCACTGGGAGTATAATAATGGTTCAAACAAAACTTATGACTTAATTGTGATCCTTCTGTCAGTTTCTCAGAATATGTGGTTAAAATTTGATTTACTTTTAACATTCTTCAGCAGAGACAATGGTAAAATTGTTACAATGAAGTAACAGACTCCCAAGACTAAAGTGTAGTACCACTGAGAGTATAATAAAGGTTCAAACAAAACTTATGACTTAATTGTGATCCTTCTGTCAGTTTCTCAGAATTTGTGGTTAAAATTTGATTTACTTTTAACATTCTTCAGCAGAGACAATGATCCAAATTGTTACAATGAAGTAACAGACTCCCAAGACTAATGTGTAGTATCACTGGGAGTATAATAAAGGTTCAAACAAAACTTATGATTTAATTGTGATCCTTCTGTCAGTTTATCAGAATATGTGCTTAAAATTTGATTTACTTTTAACATTCTTCAGCAGAGACAATGATCCAAATTGTTACAATGAAGTAACAGACTCCCAAGACTAAAGTGTAATATCACTGGGAGTATAATAAAGGTTCAAACAAAACTTATGACTTAATTTTGATCCTTCTGTCAGTGTCTCAGAATATGTGGTTAAAATTTGATTTACTTTTAACATTCTTCAGCAGAGACAATGGTCCAAATTGTTACAATGAAGTAACAGACTCCCAAGTCTAAAGTGTAGTATCACTGGGAGTATAATAAAGGTTCAAACAAAACTTATGACTTAATTGTGACCTTTCTGTCAGTTTCTCAGTATATGTGGTTAAAATTTGATTTACTTTTAACATTCTTCAGCAGAGACAATGATCCAAATTGTTACAATGAAGTAACAGACTCCCAAGACTAAAGTGTAATATCACTGGGAGTATAATAAAGTTTCAAACAAAACTTATGAATTAATTGCGATCCTTCTGTCAGTTTCTCAGAATATGTGGTTAAAATTTGATTTACTTTTAACATTCTTCAGTAGAGACAATGATCCAAATTGTTACAATGAAGTAACAGACTCCCAAGACTAAAGTGTAGTATCGCTGGGAGTATAATAAAGGTTCAAACAAAACTTATGACTTAATTGGGATCCTTCGGTCAGTTTCTCAGAATATGTGGTTAAATTTGATTTACTTTTAACATTCTTCAACAGAGACAATGATCCAAATTGTTACAATGAAGTAACAGACTCCCAAGACTAAAGTGTAGTATCACTGGGAGTATAATAAAGGTTCAAACAAAACTTATGACTTAATTGTGATCCTTCTGTCAGTTTCTCAGAATATGTGGTTAAAATTTGGTTTACTTTTAACAATCTTCAGCAGAGACAATGATCCAAATTGTTACAATCAAGTAACAGACTCTTAAGACTAAAGTGTAGTATCAATGGGAGTATAATAAAGGTTCAAACAAAACTTATGACCTAATTGTGATCCTTCTGTCAGTTTCACAGAATATGTGGTTAAAATTTGATTTACTTTTAACATTCTTCAGCAGGGACAATGATCCAACTTGTTACAATGAAGTAACAGACTCCCAAGACTAAAGTGTAGTATCACTGGGAGTAGAATAAATGTTAAAACAAATCTTATGACTTAATTGTGATCCTTCTGTCAGTTTCTCAGAATATGTGTTTAAAATTTGATTTACTTTTAACATTCTTCAGCAGAGACAATGGTCCTAATTGTTACAATGAAGTAACAGACTCCCAAGACTACTGTGTGGTATCAATGGGAGTATAATATAGGTTCAAACTAAACTTATGACTTAATTGTGATCCTTATGTCAGTTTCTCAGAATATGTGGTTAAAATTTGATTTACTTTTAACATTCTTCAGCAGAGACAATGATCCAAATTGTTACAATGAAGTAACAGACTCCCAAGACTAAAGTGTATATCACTGGGAGTATAATAAAGGTTCAAACAAAACTTATGACTTAATCGTGATCCTTCTGTCAGTTTCTCAGATTATGTGGTTAAAATATGATTTACTTTTAACATTCTTCAGCAGGGACAATGATCCAAATTGTTACAATGAAGTAACAGACTCCCAAGTCTAAAGTGTAGTATCACTGGGTGTATAATAATGGTTCAAACAAAACTTATGACTTAATTGTGATCCTTCTGTCAGTTTCTCAGAATATGTGGTTAAAATTTGATTTACTTTTAACATTCTTCAGCAGAGACAATGATCCAAATTGTTACAATGAAGTAACAGACTCCCAGGACTAAAGTGTAGTATCACTGGGAGTATAATAAAGGTTCAAACAAAACTTATGACTTAATTGTGATCTTTCTCTCAGTTTCTCAGAATATGTGGTTAAAGTTTGATTTACTTTTAACATTCTTCAGCAGAGACAATGATCCAAATTGTTACAATGAAGTAACAGACTCCCAAGACTAAAGTGTAGTATCACTGGGAGTATAATAAAGATGCAAACAAAACTTATGACTTAATTGTGATCCTTCTTTCAGTTTCTCAGAATATGTGGTTAAAATTTGATTTACTTTTAACATTCTTCAGCAGAGACAATGATCCAAATTGTTACAATGAAGTAACAGACTCCCAAGACTAAAGTGTAGTATCACTGGGAGTATAATAAAGGTTCAAACAAAACTTATGACTTAATTGTGATCCTTCTGTCAGTTTCTCAGAATATGTGGTTAAAATTTGATTTACTTTAACATTCTTCAGCAGAGACAATGGTCCAAATTGTTACAATGAAGTAACAGACTCCCAAGACTAAAGTGTAGT